>NC_046297.1:40315748-41519248 GCF_004115265.2 Rhinolophus ferrumequinum | reverse complement strand
TTTCACTACTCAGCAGCTAAGTTTTTTAAGTGGTCCTAACACAGAGCTCAATATTATTTGCCTACAAGAAATGTTAACAATCAAAATAGATATTTGTGTATGTGCCTTTCATGAGAGTGGGAATTTACAATGGACTTTCCCGGTTCCTTTAAGAGGCGATGACACTTCTTTTTAAAAAGGTAAATGCAATGTGAGGGCTGTTTATGCTTTCATTATTGCTCTCCAAATAGTCCTTTTCTGTTTAGCTAGATTCTACCCACACCCTCTACCTATTTATTATAAATAGGGTAGAAGCAGAGAAAAGTGTGAGAGGCAGTTCCCACAGAAAGGATTATTGACATTCAACAGTACAAATAACATTTGGAAAAATCCTGAATTGTGATTTGGCACCAGATGTCTTAAAATCTGGGTATCTGACATTAACAGGGAGGATGATTAAAAGAATTCCTTAAACTTGCAATGTATGGAAATTTTTTTGTTAGTACTGATTTGAACCCCTCTTTACATGAAGATTTTTTTAAAAAGCTAATGGTTTGAAGAACTCAGAAAGTCAGCAGAAGTTTTGGGACAAATATGTATTTAATTATTTAAAAGATTAGTGTAGCCCTAAGAAGAATCTGCTGAGACAAAACAATGAATTTTGGTTAACGAATAAAATACATCTTTTTAGTCTGGGAATATGCGTCAAGCACCTCAAAAACATTCATACCCTTTGCTCAGGTAATTAAATTATATAGCAAATTATATTAAGGACAGACTCAGAATACTGGACATCTATTTATACACAAAGGATTTATTATACTGACAAATTGGAAATTATCTAAAAATCCAACAAGAGAATGTCTAAAAATATTTCAATATTCCATATGGTAAATTATTATACAACTATTAAAAGGAAAATTTCAGGAATTTTACATAACAAGCGAAGATGAGCATTACATAATGTTAAATAAAAGCAATTTGAAAAACTGATATTACAATCAGATCTCAAATTGATTAAAAAATATTCACATAAAAAAGTAAATATGTCAAAGTAATAATATGGTAGAATTATGGGTAAGTTTTATTTTCTTCATTAGACTTTTCTGTGTTCTCAGAAATATTTTATAATAGTTAACATAAAAGTAATAACAATGAACTAATATTCATTGGGTGCTTTCTTTTACAAAAGGAATATAAAACATGGAAAGGTTACAAAATTTACCTAAGATCATCTAGGTAATAAATACTAGTGTTGGGAAGTCTTTTACAAACAGAAAGAAAAAAAAAGATAGGTAACATTTTATGAGAATTTTTTTTAAATGTATTTTTCATGACCAACCTTTTTGACTTATGGTGTACTATTGCAATCTGTAACATCTGTTCAGGGACATTGTATATATTAATTTATCCCTGAAATTTAATATCAGTCCTTGAAAATATGTAATATCTATGCAAAAATGAGGCACTATTATAGTAACACAAAACAAGTCCAACTGATGTTACTCACGCTTAGGAATATTTCAGTATTGTACTGTAACTAAAGTGTATCGGGGTTATGACAGTGGGCCAGGCACATTAAAAGCACTTTACATACACAAACTCATTTAATCCTCACGCTAACTTCATGAGGAAGGCACTATTACTACCCCCATTTTACAGATGAGAAAAGTGATTTGCAAAGATTAAATGACTTGCTGAATATCACACCACTAGCAGGGGCATAGAGCCTGTTGCCTATGACCTTAACCGTCAGGACACACCATGAAAACCAATTCTTCATGGTAGGACTCTGCCATTCCACTAATTGGTAAATCTTCTAGCAACCACATGCAAAAGAGTTGAAGGAACTGGGAAAGTTTAGACCAGAGCTATGGTTCTCAAAGTGTGGCCCCTGGACCAGCAGCATCAAAATCAACTGAGAGCTTGTTAGAAATGAAAATTATCGTGTCACACTCAAGACCTACTGAATCTGGTACTCTGGGTGCTGGAACTCAGAAATCTATGTTTTAACAAGCTGTCTGGAGGATTCTCTGATTATAGTCTCTCTCTCTCTTTTTAAATTAGTGTCAGGTGTACAAAACAACATAGTGAGTAGACAGTTATATACCTCACAAAGTGATGACGCCAGGAAGTCTATTACTCATCGGACACTACACAGTTATTATAGTATTATTGACTATATTCCCTATGCTGCACTTTATATCCCTGTGACTATTTTTTAAATTATAGTTGACATTCAGTATTATTTTATATTAGTTTCAGGTGTACAGCATGTTGGTTAGCCATTTATATAATTAATGAAGTGATCCCCCCATTGAGTCTGGCACCCATCTGACACCATACATAGTTTTTACAATACTGCTGACCATATTTGCTATAAACTACAATACTCTTAAGTTTGAGAACCACTAGCCTAGCCAGAAGGAAACTAAGGGAAAACTTTCAAGCTTCCCTCACATTTTTGAAGGACGGTAATATAGAGGGGAGGCAACCTGTGGAGTCCTTACAACAAGCTGTTGTGTGATTGTTGTGTACACCTCACACGTTCTGAGGAATGGCAAAAACTGGCTGAATGGTGACCTATTCTGGCTCAAAAGTAGGAAAAAAACTTCATTAGTAGCTGAAGTAACCAACAATGGAAAGAGCAACTGTGTGAGGGAATGAGCCTCTTGTCATCTAGAATATTCAAACAGACGCTGAATGGCCATTTCTCAGGAAAGCTGGTGAATGAAAAGGTAGATGAGGCATTCTTCAGAGACCATCAGTGACAGTATCAGAAACAGGTGGGTTTTAATTAGGCTGATATTTGTTGAGAGCAGACCCATGTAAGAGAGTTCTGAGGGCAGCTGGGAAGCAGTGACACTTCTTGTTCTTCTGACTTTCCAGCTCAAAGCTCACATTAGTCAGGCAGGTAGGTCCCCTCACGAATCTTTGAGACCCATCTGTCCCGTATTTATCTCTTTGTTTGTGCTATGCTGCCGTCTTGAATGTCCTCTCTTATTTCAAGTTCTACATGCTTTCCAAAGCCCCAGCTCAAGTCATATCTTCTTAATGAAACCTCTAAATTCCCATCACACTTACTGTTAGTTATATACATTGTTGGATTTATAGAAACTTGCAATTTAAGAGCAAAGATTGTGTCACATACTACTTGGTGTCTTTCATTTTACCAAGTTCAACCGTAGGCAATCAACAAATATAATATTTAGAAGAATGGTCAGTTGATTGGGAAGACTCTTCATCCTTCTTTTCTAAGACTCCTCTGCTATAGTTCTCGTTTCACGTGTGCGGCCCACAATGATGAGAACGTGAAGTCCAGCTCCGTCGTTAGGTGTGGATCAAGAATGTATATGATATGGTCTTACTGTTCCCCTCACCAACTGCTTCCCATTTACCCCCTGGCATACAGTAATGGAGTAGCCCCTGCTGCTCAACATGGAAAGCCCCCCTTTTCCTTTTCCAGGCACTGAGTGCTGTTCCTATCATGTCCTCAGTTCACATAAGTTCTGGATAGGCTCTTACAATCCAGATGCAGATGTATATGTTAAAACTCTTATGACAAATCCAGTTATCATGTGTGCAGTGAAGCCAGTTTTCAGATTTTAATACTTCCTTTTTTTCTTTCTACTCTTGTCATATGCTCCACGCTTGAAAAACATCTTTTAAAAACCACATTTTCACATCTTAAGAACACAAAAAAAAGTGTCAGATACTTTTTTTCCCTTTGCAGACTTAGAACTTCAAAAACAGCCAAAAGGAAGTTTTATAAAATACGTAAAAATATGTGCTGAGAGCTGAGGTTTTATATGCCAAGAGTTAGACTGCAGTGAATTTTTACTGCAGTTAATATTAACTCCTAGGGAAAGAAAGCGTGCTGGGGACCCAGGCCCACTCCGTCATGGGAGAGCATCGCAACACCTTCTTCCAGATGATTCTTCCACAAATGAGAACCAACTCCTGGTTATCCATTGTTGGATTATCCAGTCTCCACCACCCTTTGTTTCTTTTCCTTCTCAGTAAAGGCCTTTTGGCCATTTCACAGCTCATTAGCACCTCCACCAGAAGGTAGGTGGTGACAGGGAGAAGAGGTGAAACTAAAATCAGTAAATTTTACTGCTCGTTAGCAGCTCTTGTAAAAGACGTGGGACAAGAGGTCTGAAGCCATCACCATGATCATCAGGCCCATCAACATGCGCTTATTAAGTGCTCAGGTGCACCACTGCAGTAGGCCTAACTAGGCACACCACTGTGATTCTTTTTTATTATGAATCATTTTCATGTCTTTAACTTTCCCTTCCATTAATTACATCAATAATGAAGAGCTGTCTGGGCCATAAATACAAAGGAACTTACCTGTTTTTGCACTCCACTGAGTTGTTGAACCTTGATGATGAGTGAAGCAGTTCGACCCTTGTACTGAATAGTTCTGATAAAAGTCCCGGTATGGTCCACACTGATGGGCTCTGACCAACGCCAATTGCCCCAACCTTCAATACAGATGTGCAACAGCTGGAGGGAAAAACAATAATCGTCATAATGCCAAAAGTGCCAACAAAAATCTAGTCCTAAAATGAAAGTCTCTTTGCTGGAAAACCTTTCTATTTGTAATATTTAGCATCTGTTTTCTTTCTAACCTGCATTATTCATCCACTTCCAGCTTATTCAACCAAGCTAAGAATAGCAAATATGCCACATAGAGTCAATGTGGTTTTCCAGATCACATTTTAAACCTTCTTAAAAGTAATTGTCCTATCAAATGGTAATAGGCCTGTTGAACATTTGAGAAAAGATCATTTCATTCATCTGGAGGACAAGAAGGTTGAAATGTGAGATCAAAGAAACTTGGTCTTGGCTGATAGTTTATTCCTTCTTATGGCTAGACAGTAATTAAAGCTAAATTTGGTCTGTGGCATTATTTTTGACCCTCAATTGCCAGTCCTTATTTTTTCTTTTGACAAAGAACAAAACAGCAATTTGAGGATGCAGTGCATTTAATATACTCTCCTTGTGAGATTATATATATCAAATTAGAAATATGTTCAACATTTTGAATGTATGAGAGACAATGTCTTTGTTCTATTTTTCTCTAGTATATATTTATTGTAACTTTTACCAATAGAGTCTCCTGATTCATATTCATATTTACTCATATAGGATTGCCACTTTTCATAATATTTAGTTTTCTTTCATGGTCATCAAATATTTTCTATTTCTACTCGTACCTACTAGCAAGCTGCTACTAAGAAAATCAGTTTAACTGAACAAGTATTCCAAAACAACATAATAATTGCTGTTTCTTTAGGATACATGTTTAAATGAAAATAAATAATGTTCTATATGATAAGGAAATAAAACTGACATTTTAGGAAAACATTTATGATACACAAACTTAATATTTTCCTTTGTATCATATATAATTTTTAAAAAGAACTAACCAAAGTCTAATTGCATGAAACCTTTTCCCAATTAACAGAATGAATAAAATTTTGAAAACATTCTATGTGAGCTATCATAATCAACCCTTAAAATAAATACATTAAGGATTTTCATGGGAATTGACATAAAAATAAAAGTGTTTGGATGAAAAGATTGTTTTTTAGTTTTAGTATTAGGAGGAACCCTCATAAAGTGCTTAAATTGAAACATTCCCAAGGTCATCGGTCATCACAATATGACTTTTGGTGGAAAATTAAGGGAGGGCTTTTATATGTATATCTTAATAAAATACTAAAAATAATCTCCTAACTCATCTCTTTGCTTTTAATATGCCCCCACTCCAGTTCTTCCTACACACAACCACCAGTGATCCTGTGAAATCAAAAGACTACTGCCATTCAGATGATTCCTAAAAAAAAAAAAAAAAAAAAAAAGGCTAACAGCTAAAAAACAAAAACAAAAAAACAAAAACCATCCTGGACAGCAAATTCCTCAGGGAAACTTTGGTCTTATATATACTCCACAACATAAAAGTCCAGGGTGTCTTTGATGTTTAAATATTAGTTACCGGAAAAAAAAAAAATAGAAAATAGAAAAGAAAAACAATAGCGGTGTTTGGAACCACTTCAGTTTTTTGTAGCAGCAATTGGGAATAAAGCTCAGGGCACACACAGAACTAAAAGAAACAAGAAAGTTGTTTTCTTTGGAGAGACTAGTAGCTTGAAATGACAAAAAATAAAAATAAAAAAAATAATAGTAATAAGACAAGGTACGTAAGGTCAGGCTCAGCTATATTTTTCCTGAAAATTCCATAGCCTCTAAAGAAACTTTAATGTACACAATGTAATTTTAATTGAGGAGTGTTCACATTTGCATACGAGCTCCATTTTAGGTAGCTGCTCAGTCTGTATACACAGGTTTTAAATGACTGAATGTCACCAAGGAATATGCTGTCAGGTTTCACTTGGCATTTATTTGTTTTCAAATTGTTGGCATAGATATTTTCTTTGAATTACAAAAATTCAGATATATTTGGATTTAGTTCACACAGAAAAGTTAAGTGGGAGAAAAACATAACACTTCTCCTACATGCATCACCAGTAGAATATTTGTAATGTTTGGTCTACTGTTAAAAAGCAGCTAAATATCATTGGCAATTAGATGTATATAATTTATTAGGAAAGGAATTACATTTCTTGGAGATGAAATCTACAAAAAGGAATCCAGGAGGAGGCCCAGCTTACTTTAGTCCTCCTTCTTGTTGCTTAATTGATAGGGGCACTAGACAGCAGAGCTCAGATACCCACTGACATCAAGTGAAGGTGGGAAGCTCTGTTCTTGTTGGACCAACTGGCTAAATTTCACTACTACAGGTGCTGAAAAGTCTCCATTTAATAACAAATACTCACACATCTATTTTTATTTCTATGCCAAAGGAACTTTAAAACCAGGCATAAAAATTTGAAATTTGTGTTAGACTACCTGACCCTAATGAGATTTTCTTCTATCATTCATCCAATACATTTTTTATTACTCAGGTACTATAAGGAAGGCAATATGCTAGGCACTATGGAGGAAATAAGAAGGAAGAGCACAAGGAGCTTAAGAACTTATAGGGAAAATAAGGCACGCACAAATAACTAACAAGAGGCATTAGGAGAGGTACAAAGTGATACAGGGGTCTAGAGAAGGGAGGGCTTGTTCTCGGCTGCTGTGATTAGAAGGGCTTCATGAAGCAATTGGGTCTCAGAGTTTGGGTAAGATTTTAGCTAGCAAAGATGGCAATCCATTTCCAGGCCAAAGGGACAACTGGGATATGAAAGTCAGAAGACATTCTTGGGGAAACGTCAATAACCTCGACTGAATGGAGAAAAAGGAATATGAAAACATGAGTGAGGAATAAGGTCGGACAGATCTAGATTGCGGTCAGCACTGATTTACTAAGCTAAGGAATTGGTGTTTTATTCAGGAATTATTGTGTAGACACTGAAGCCTTGTGAATAAGTGAGCAATGTGTTGAAAGGATGGTAAGAGTGGGGTGTGGAGCTAGGAGGACAATTGCAATAGTCAGGATGAGAGGCAATGTGGGCCGGAAACTTGAGAGAGAAGAAGCAGTGGGCTTGGCAAAGCAATCACTATCCTTTTGCCTGGAGTCCAAGGTATTTCTATGTTCTCTTATCAATTTGAAAATTTTCTTTCCCCTCTTTTCTATTAAATTTCCCTTACTGACTTACTTCCGCCACCATATTTTCTATTCAGGCTTTTCATTCTCTTCGGCCTACTTAGCTAGTGCTTAATATTTTCCATTGGGGGGAAAATCAAATAGGAACCAGTCTTGTTTGAACTTTTCAATGGAAACTGAAACTAAGCAATAAGACAGGTTGTACAGTGGCCACATTCATTGGAAGGTCCGAAGAGGCTACATTTTCTTTTTTTCCTGTAGATTTCACCCCACCCCCACCCCCCTCCGCCCGTGTTGTGCTGGCAACCAGACTAAATTCAGTTTTTCCACTGAAGACCTGAAACAGGAGTATATACAGATTTCCACTCATTTTTCCCCCCATTTTTTTCAATGTCAAATAAAACTTAAACTGAATTACTGATCAGGGGACTGGGGGCCAGCTCTCAGGACCACTCACAGTCATGTCCAAAGGCAGAATTCCTGCATTAACAGATTACAGAGGGAATAAAAACAAGATAAAAATGTACAAAATCAAGGAAAACGGTACACCAAGGAAGAGAAAGAGAAAGAGGATAGTTAAGAAAAATTTTAAAATTATATCTTAAATGTAAATGAAGGTATCAGATACTTTTCTGTGAACTTTATTCCACTATTCATTTAAAAACTGTTATCAAGATTATTTCTACTTAATAATCACAAAGTAAAATTTTGTCTTCAGCTTCACTTGTATTTTTTGTATTTTATAATAATTTACTATATAATAATATGCAATTTTAATTTCTAAAAAGAAATTGAAAACCTAAAAACTTCAAAAATTTTCCCAATCCATTGTATTCTCTGTAGAAATTTTAGAAGTTCTAAAAAATTAACATGTAATCCAGGTGAAATAAATTACTGAATATATTAACATACCATATTTTATTACATAACTATATAGTATATTAATATATATTAAAGCTTAGACACCATATTTATTTTTTAAACTTCTAAACTTATCACTATACTCTAAGAGCTTAGTATTGAATAAATAAATGAATCAGGATTATTGAAAAATAACCCAAAGCAGATATTCAAACATTTTAGTGCTGATATTTGTTCATAAAATATCATAAAATGAATATCAAATCAAAATATTTAGAAACAATTCCTATTTTGAATGACCTTCAACACAGGAGACTTGCTTTATGTGGCTAATGATACTAGATTAAACTAAAAATCAAATCCCTCAGACCCATAATTCAAACATTGCAATATTGATGTTAGATCATAAAGTAGACCTTAAATGATATACTAGGTGAGCATCATGAATGAAAATTAAGTTAAAATATTAAAAAAAAAATGTTGTCTCTCTAAAATAATATCTGGAAAGTTACAGTTTACATTAAACAGATTAAAGTTAAGTTACTTGTTTGGAATACATAAGTAAAACTGATCATACATTGCACACCAATAAATTAACATAAAAATAAAATGAATATGTTGCTCTGATTGTTTTTTCAAGGCAGCTGAATTTCAGGATGTTCAGAGTATTTCAAATAATGCTTACAACCAAGTAGAAAAAATTCTAGGTAATGGCTAATGCTTGGTTCATCCCAATTCATAGTAGAACTCTTAGGACCCTATATATCCTTTGACATTTATAGAACAGAAGCTCACACCTAAAAGAATGATAAAGTAGAAATAAAGCAAATTGAATTATTTTCTATTGGACTCTGATGCCTTGTATTTTGGAAGAAGGAGAAAGAGGAAGGAAGCTTTCCACATCAGCCTTTCAGGAGGTGAAATAAGGAAGGCATCACTGTCATTACACACGTGTCAGGAGTTTACTCTTCCACAAAATATGAGCACTTACAGGTTTTCCCTCAAGACTAAATTCAATGAAGGCCACAAATACTGTACAATCAGCATAAAACAACCTCTTACAAAAGAGGGAAATCTGACACACTCACAAAATGTTGGTTAGAATGAAAATTGTAGCTGAAAGGTAATTGTTGTATCAAAAATCTTAGTTTCAGATACTTACTGACTCATCAATTCTATATAGGAATTTATCGTACTGTAATAATTATAGATATGTGCAAAGATTTATTTAGATGAATGTTTATTCCAGCATTGTTTTAATAATGAAAATTTGGCATTACTAGGAAATTGGTCAAATAAAATATAGTAAAATCAATAACAGCTATCATTTATTAGACACATACTATGCGTCAAGCACTGGGCAAAGTGCTTTTAATACATTTTCTTATTTATTCCTTAAAACAATCTTATAAGGTAGATACTTGTGTTTCATTTTACAGAAGAGAAACAAACTGAGTTACACAGAGGCTGAATGACCTGCCCAGCGCCACAGTGCTGGGGAGGGCCAGGTATGAGATTTGAACTGATGTATGCTTACTTAGGGACTCTATTCTTAACCATACTTCTACTGCAGAATCCTCTCAAGCCATTGAAAAAAAATCACAGCATGAAAAAAACATTCACAGTATTATTTAGCAATAGATTAACTGAAAAAAAAAGCACATTACAAAAAGATATGTTCAGTATACATTCCATTTTTGTAAAATGAACAAAAAGTATATATGCATATTCTAAGAGAGAAAAATGGCTAGAAACATGCCAGCATGCTAACAGTGGTTATCTTGGTGTTGTGGGGTTGTGTGTTTTAAATTTCCTTTTTGTGTGTGTGTTTTATGTGCTTTAATGTAATCTCCAAATTTCATACTAAAAATATGTATTATTTTGCAATCAGATAAAAATTAATGTTATTAAAATGAAAAAAAAATGTCTAATAGGAAGCATACAGAGCCTGCATTTCAAGTAAAAAGAAACCGTACATTTCTATTTTAAAAACTTGAATTCAGCCTCATGCATGAAGTCTCCCCATCTGTCCTAGTAAGTGTCACAGCTTTCCCATTTGCAGTTGGCACTTTGCTAAAAAGGTGACACAATCCTCAGTTCCTCTCTGTAGCCTCTACAGCTCCTTGAAAAGGGTCTGGGTTGCTATATTACTTATTCACATAATTCTTGAAGTCATTTAATGTAATTATTTAAGTTTTATTCCTAAGGCAATAGTTCTATTTTTTTTCCAATTAAACAAAAAATTTTAATATCTACCTCTATTAAATACCTACCATAAGCCAAGCAAACGTAGTACATACACATGGTGAATGTAGAGATGAATGAGACACATTACTTGCATTGAAAATTCTCACAATACAGTGGAAGAAACAAATCTTTAACAAGAAAAATTATACGCAACATTTTATGAGAGGAAGGAAAAAATTGTTGTAGGACTCCAGAGGTACTGTGCTTGGGGAAGTTAAAAGATTAACCACAGGACATATTTCAGTTACTCAAACAAATACCATGAAAAAAGATGCAGTGAAATAGAGTAAAATATACATAGGACTGTTATTTCTGATGAACAAAAGCAGGCAACAGCCTAATTTGTAGTGGTTCTTTCTGTACAAAATTAATGTCTACAAAGCACACTGATTGTATTACAAACAAAGACAAGCCATAAAAGTAGCAAGCTATGGCTTCAAACCATTTGTGCAAACAACCTCTGTCATACTTCTTGTCAATATAATTTGGAAAATTAACTTTATATTATGAACTCATCGGCTTACATTCCTCTAATAGCTTTGATCATGATCCAAATGCAACCACTGAATTTTGATCTTAGAAAGGAAAGAGTCATACTGGAATAAAACTCATTGTTTTAGGAGGTCAAACCTTGATCTTGGGCAGCCAAGAGCCATGTGTGTAGATTCTTGGGAATGAGGAGAGGTGAGAGCTAGGGAGAGGACCTGCCTGAAAGAGAGTAGTACAGAAAGGGAGGTTCAAGAGGCAGTAAACTCTTATGCCAATAACTGCCATTTCCCCTCAAAGCATCAAATCATTAATAAATATCAGGGTTTGAAGCATTAAAGACATTGAAACAAAGTAATTAACAGTTGTTGGGCTGTTTGAAATAATGCTATTCACTATCTCCCTGGTCTTTATATATTCAGAGATAGCAGCTCCCAGGAACAACAGACTCTATCTAGTAGCACCTCACTGTATTTTATGAGTGGTCATCACAAGACAAACATTATAGATGAAGATCAAGAGTCAGGAAAAACAAACAACAAAAACAATAGCTGTGAAAGAAGGAAATTACAGTTTCTCATGAATTTTGCCAATTCAGGATATCAGATAAGTGTGAAAGGATGTGGGGGAAGCTTTCACCTCTGTATCGTTGAGAAATATTAGGAAATGCCAGCTAGAAAATGGGAAGTACAATAAGAATTGACTTTATCATCCTGCCCTGCAGCCGGAGAGATGAGAATAAAAATCTCACCATTTCTCAACTGATAATGGGGTATAACCAAGGGCAGTCCATTTAATATAGTCATTAATAAACAGCAAAAATGACATGAAAATAAGCCAGAGCCCTAGGAAAAAGTATTGCAAAAGAAAGAGAGTATCATCCTAAAAAAATGAGGTGAAGACGTTACTAATTAACGTAGTGCACTGCTGCAGAATTCCGGGAAAAAAAAATATCAGGAAAGTTTTTGATGTTCTCGACAGTATGCAAAAATACATGATTTCTATAAAACTGTAGAAAAATATTGAGAGGAAAGAACAGTCTGATATATATGGAAAACAGCCTGAGATTACAAAACTAGATGATATAAAAACGGAATTAGATAAGAAATAAATGCAAGGAAGCTACAAACGATCTACACTGATGGAATAAGAACAAGTATGAATAACTACCACTATGGAAAAAAAAAACCTTGAAAACGTTTACAATTATGCAGAGCAAAAAACACAAATAGATGAAGAAATATGAGAAAAATGGCATACGTATAAAAGAAAACATACACATAATACAAAAAAGAAATAATGTTATTGATATCTTACACCTATATCTTCACAACTTTAAAACAGTGCATTGTGTCATTTCATTATGTAGTTTATGATAAATCATTTTAATTTCTTTGAGCAAATAGGATATCAAATGTCACACATTTCTAGCAAACATTCAGGCTTAATACTGTTTCAACATATCTATAGTCAAGTCGTTGAGTCTTTTTCAAAATAAAAAATATTTATTTTTCATAAATGACTATAAAGAGAAATCTAAATTTAAAAATTTATTTTTGGTTTTTCACTACTCAGGCATTAGTCTGTTCAATCTCTGGCTGAAATTTATAGACTTAGAAAAAATAAATTTAAAAAGAAGCAAGAGTAGGGTGAATAGTAGTGGCAATTTTGATTCATACATTATCTATAAAACAATGGGATGTTTAATGGGTATTCTTTGATAAAAATTATCTAAATCTAAATTATCTAAATTGGGAAAAAATAATTTACACTACAAACATTTTTGCAAAAAGATTTAAAGAACAAGTTCTCTCATATTAAAAATATTTTTTGCATAACTTTTTTTTGGAACCTATCCATCATGAAATCAGATATAAATGTATACAGTAAAAAAAGTATGAAATGATATCTAGGCTTGCTTAAAGAGGTTATTTCAACATTACACGTTCCTTTGTTTTCATGTTTTTAAAGGATGTGGGCTTTCCTATATTTAAATGATACATGACTGAAAAAACATAAGCTGTGATACTAATAGCTGTCTTAAGTCCAGAATTGTGTGACAGTCTTTGAGACTGTTCACCCTTGACACTACCACAAAGGGCTGAAAAGTGAAAATTCAGAAAAATTTGATATGTATATGTGTGCGCACAGAAAAAGATGGTGTCTATAAAATATAATTCACATTTTCTTTTTAAATCATTAAATAAAATAAAAACTTTAATTGCTTAATTGAGCTGCATGATCAGCCAGGAGAGTTTGGTGCTGTGTAGACACACTTTCTTAACAAAATGATAGTCAATAATTCTGCTCTTGGTTGGACCTTATTCTTCAGTAGAAGAATGAAGAGTATGTTGGATGGAAATAATAAAGAATAATTTAGGTTAGTTGAAAAATGGAAGGCAATTAGATAAGAAACTGGAATACTGTTTGATAATCATTCAGATTTTGATAAATATTTTGAGTTTATAAGCCAAATCATTAGGTTTTGTTTGTTTGAAAACTAATTTTAACTAAACACAAATATAAACAATAGAGAAACCTAACCAGAATTTGAATAAAAACTTTCTTTTAAATATTTCTGAAATGTAACATTAATCATTCAGCAAAATTTATTTTAACGTAAAGTAGAAGACATGGCAACATGTGTGCTAAGAAAAGATCATGTAGTTTTGTGCAATCTTTATTTTTAGTCATCATGGCAATTTAGTCAATTTTAGTTGTTATCCCTAAATTTTAATTAGCAAAAAAAAGTCAACAGATGGATAGAAAAGAAATCCAAAATTTTTAGTTATTTATTTTCGTTTAACTAAACTGCCTTGCCATACTAAGAAAACATTTTTATAAAGGTTAAATAAAGTATTTCATGGCAACCGCTGCTTCTTAGAGCCTGTATAACAAGAAACATGAGCCAGCCAAAGTTGTGCAAGTTGGTTTTCTTTCCCAGTAAGAGAACATCGTATCTAAGACCTTGTCCTAACTTATTTTATCCCCAAGTGTAAGTCAAGCAAGTCAAATATGAACGAATGCCTGAAGGGAAGTCCCGGACTCCAAAAGTATGGATTATTTCACATTTATCTTAAAATCTGTTCTCAGAGTTCTTAAAATTCACTAACTTGGCAAGTCTGGAATTATCATGAGAAATGAAATAATTTCATAACTATGAAGTCATCCAGCATTCCATGCATCTGACACTCCTTGGGCTTGGCCATGTCTTGGGCATTATTCTGACCTTTAGATAATAAGCTCTTCAATATCCTGTTCAGCATGGAAATAATTAAAACGTGCCACAGTATAAAAGGTATGCCATTGTCTTTATTCGAGTTAATGCTTTTGTTCCACAGACTTGTGGTGGTAATTGGTTATGATTAAAGACAATCACATTATGTATGCTGAAATCTTTATAACATTCTTAATCAGTATTTCCCATTACTTAAAAATGGCAAAATACCATGCTTTAATGGTCCAGCTGCATTCCCTTTCTCTAAGCACTCTGTATTAAAATTCACATTTAAAATTAGTTCCGTAAAGGACCTTTATGCTTAGACATCAAGAATTCACATTAGCAGAGTACTGGCTTGTGAAAAGCCTTTGAGTGTCTTGTAAAAAGTTTAAGGAATCTTCAGTACATTTTTCTCCAAAGCTATATTTCAATATCTAAAATTTATTGCCAGAGGAGGGACGTAGAGACCATTAGAAGCACCAGCACTCATTCCTCTTGGTGCTTTGCAGCTGAAATAATCCCTAGTCATTCCCTTTAATGCAGGCTTGTAGAACATTCCAGAAATCTGCTCTGTGACTGGATACAGTGCCCTATTACAATCCTATCTCTGCCATTTCTTATGATAAACTTTGCAAGTCTTAATGTGGTCATATTGCAAATCATTTTTACAAAGAAACTCTGAAATATACGAGATAAAGAAAACTCAATCCCAAACTTCTACCTCGCATTCAAATAGAGTAAATGTATTTCCTAAAAGACAATGAAAAAATTCCAAATATGCTCTATCCCCTAGATGCTTAACGACCCAAACTGTTAGGGCCCCGTTTACTTCTACTGGAGACTTCACAAAGCACCATAAGCTTCTTCAGAGAATATAAGTTTCCTGGAATTTTATGAAACTAAAAATATTTTAAGAGAGAAAGATGAAGAAATGGAGTCTACAGTCTACTATTTTGCCGTTTCAATGACTGCTTAAAACTGAAATAAAAATGCAGCTGATAGGGACTGGACCAGGTACTCAAATGGAATCAGTGTTTACAGAATATTTTGGCTTAAAAACCTTGCCAGATGGTCCCGAGAAGTATTTACCTCACTGTTGATTTTAGCTATCTTAATGTCATCAACAATGAGAAGCTTGTTACTGCCACTGGGGAGCAGAGGCAAACAATCTCTCCCCCCTAAATGGAATTGCTAGCTGCAGAGAGCTGTGCCCTATACAACAATAAGGGTCGTACTGTAGGCTTCTGGGAATATATTTCCATGATTAAAGAAAGAGACAATATATGGCAAATTTACTTGAAATGAGGTTTACTTTAAATTGATAATATTTGGTAATTGTACAATGCACTTCTAGTTTATGATAAAAAAATAAGAAGTTTTCATAGTTAAACAAAAGTGGGAAGAGTTGGACATGGACGTGGACCTGAAAGTTGGTCTAATTTGAAGTATACTGCTAATCCGCTCTTGTAGCATTCTCCTCTATTAACATAGTTTTCACTAGAGGCCATCGGGAGGCCAAAGGGATGGAAGTAGGGAGACCAGGAGCTACTCTTAAATAAGAATCCAGTGGCAGTGACAGTATATGGAAGCATACGTGTTGAGATGAGAGGACCTCTTTTTGTGTGTCTGCATAGTATACACAAAAGTATCCAACATGTTGTAAAGAATACTTTCCATAATGTTAAATAATTTCCATAATGTTAAAACAATTAAGCCTTTTAATCTGTGTTCTTGAGAAACGTCAGAAATGTTATGAGAAATCTCAACATTTATTTATCCAGTGAACATTATCGAATGCCGATTACGAGCAAGATACAGGAATAGATAATGTGGAAAATCACATTTTTTAAAGCCTCCAACTCTTTTTTCTTCCTTTTTACTTTCAGCAAAACCTACGAAAAGCTCATCTACATTCACACTAATCCTTATTCTCTCCCTCCTATCTCAAAATAAAAGGAGTCATTTGTGGTAGGTTCCAAATGGCCACAAATTCTCTCAGCAACTCTCACCAAAAGCCGAAATCTAGTTCCTTATCCTTTGGATCTGGCCTAAACTTGAGACTTGCTCTGCCTAATAGAATGTGACAGAAGTGTAAGTTCTGAGCTTAGGCTCAATGGGCTTTGCAGTCTCTGCTCTTGCTCTCTTGCTTGGGCTAGCCTGCTGGAGAGGTCATATGGAAGACGAGAGTACCCTGGCCAAATAGCCTGCCAACTACCAACATGTAGCGGGGGCCCCCTTGGGCCACCCAGCCCCAGCTGGCCTACCCGCTGACTGCAGCCTCATGAGTGAGCTCAGCTGAGACCAGCAGAACTTCCTGAGTGCCCCTAGATTTCTGACCAACAGACTCATGAAGTAATAATTTTTTTTAAGCTACTAAGTTTTGGGGTGGTTTGTCAAGCAGCAACAAATATCTGGTATAAACCTCTTCCCATCTAGGATCAGTCCTTCTACCTGTGATCTGGATTCCTTCCTCTGCTTCCCTTCTAACACGTCATGCCATCCTTCCTAGTTATTTCTTATCTCATATGAACATGGCTAAGTTTCTCCCATTTAAAATTCTTGCTTGACCCTGCAGCTTTGTCTAGCTAACACCCAATCAAGATTAAAAAAAATAAGTCCATGCTCATTTTCTTCACTTCCTCACCTCCCATTCACTTCTCAATCCACTGCAATCTGATGTCTATCCTTATCTTGCCACTGAAAATGCTTTCCTTGAGCCATCAATGAACTCCTAATTGCCAAACACAATGGTCTCTTCAGTTCTAGTCTCACTGAGTCTCCTATGGCATCCGACAACACTGATAATTCTATCCCTCTAGATATTCTCCTTCCTTGGTTTGTAGAAAATCATTATGTCCTAATTGTCCTGCTATGTCTTTGTTTTCCTCATACCTCTCATCCCCCCTGAATGGTTCCCATTCCTCAGCCTAACCCCTAAACTATTAGTCCTTATGTCAGCCCACCTCCAAGGTAGCCCCAATGATCCTTGCCTCCCGTTATTGTGTCTTTGTGTAGCCCCCTCCAACGCTGAATAGGGCTAACCTGTGTAACCACTTGTCTGTTACAGAAATGACGAATGACTTCTGAGCTTAGGTCATAAAAGACACTGTGGTTTCTGTTTTCTTCTATCCTGGATCACTTGATGTGGGGGGAAGCCAACTGCTATGTCATGGGAATACTGAAGTAACTCCGTAAGAGATCCCTATAGCAAGGACTGAGGCCTCCTGTCAAGAGCTGTGTGAGTGAGCCACTTTGGAAATGGGGCCTCCAGCCCAGTGAGGCCTTTAGATGACAGCAGCTCCAGCTGATGTCTTCACTACAGCCTTATCAGACTCTAAACTAGAACCATCTAGTTAAACCTCACCTGAAATTCCTGGCTAATGGAACGAGATAATCAATGTTTGTTGTTTCATCTACTTGAGTTTTGTAGTAATTTGTTAAACAGTAGTATATAACTAATATACATTTTGTTATCTGCAAAGCAGGGTGCAATTACCGTGTTTCCCTGAAAATAAGACCTAGCCGGACAACCAGCTATAATGCATCTTTTGGAGCAAAAATTAATATAAGACCCAATCTTATATTATAAGACCCGGTCTTATTTTATTATAATTATAATATTATTATTATAATATTAATTTTTGCTCCAAAAGATGCATTAGAGCTTATTGTCCGGCTAGGTCTTATTTTCGGTGAAACAGGGCATAACAAAATCCTAAAATGTGGGAGGGGCTTAGGAGCAGGCAAGTGGGCAAAAACTGGACAGACTTGAGGAGTGCTGATGAATGTCTAAGGTGCTTCAAAGATATTAGTAGAATCCTGATGGCCTTAGACGAGGCTTCCAGTGAGGAATTTATGAAAATGTTATTGGAAACCTCAGGGAAAGGAATCCTTGTTATGTAGTGGCAGAGGGTTTAGCAACACTATAACCCGTAGTAACATGGAAAGTAGAAAATGTGTCTATTAAACTACATGGTCTGGCTAAGGAGATTTCCAGGCAGTATTGAAGTGCTTCCTGGTTTCTATCTGCTGCTTATATTTAAGGTCCAAGAGGGGTGATATAAACTGAAGGAAGAACTGTTAGATAACAAGGAGTGAGGACTTGCTAGTTTTGAAAATTCCTAGTCTTCCAGATGGCAAAGGATGCTAAAAATAAAGAAATGGCTTCCAGACAAAGATCAAATCCAGGACACAGCCAGGAAAGCTGGGTCTAGGGATGAAGCCAGAAACTCCTTTGTGAAGATCTCAGAAAGATCTAAATTGGTGTCTCAGTGAACTATTCAAACCATAGGGCTCCTAAGACTCTTAAGGGTGATGCTCCTCAGCAGTGTCAGCAGGCTCCTAAAGCAGAGAAGGCATTATGTTGAAGAGATACATGAGTGTGATTTTGTCTACAGTAGTAAACCTAAGTAAGATTAACAAGAGACTCACAAAGTTGTTAAAGGAATTACAATGGCAGAAATACTGCCAATTTAGACTGAAAGAAACAAAGATGGTACAAAATGTAAAGAAGTCTTTGAACCTTCAAAATTCTACAGGTAGAAAACAGGCTGAGAAAAACTCTGATGTGCAAATGAAGGATACTTTTTATGGAAAAGGATGGATGACTCAAGAGGCTTGCTATTCTCAAGCAGGAGTATGAATGATTACTAATCAAGAAACTTCCAACATTTATCTGGTTGGATTTCAGAATTTCTATGGACCAGTGACTCCTACGTGTCTCTCATTTTGTACTTTTATGTATGGGAGTGTCTACCATAGCTATCCCAGGCCTGTACCACCATTGCATGTTGTTCTACAACAAGAGATAACTAATAAAGTCCTCTTAGTACTCTCTCCGTGGCATTTTTATCTATATCCACTGCTACACAGGCACTGATGATAGGCCAAATTTTCACCTCCAGGCCAGACTATTCTTTTGAGCTCCTGACCCTTAAATTTATTTGCCCACTCTACATGACCATTGGATGTCTGGTAAGAAAGGAAAAAGGGAGGGAAAGGAACCTTTGATTATAGAGAGCTCAGTTCTTTACTAGGTACTTTATATAATTGTTAACTCATGTGACATTCACTTAATTTTGCAGAAGAGGAAGCTGAAGCACCAAGAAATTAAGAAACTGTCCAATCTTACACAGCTAACAAACCTTAGAGGCGAAACCCAGGTATTTATGGCTTCAAATTTGTGCTTTTTCTAATATATCATCCTTTCTGCTCTCCTAAGGTAACCTAAAACTCAATGTGTCCAAAATGAATTTTAGGATCATGCTGTTGTGCTCCCATTCTGTCTCGAAAATACTGTCCTACTTAGTTCACTGTCTTGCCCAATAGCAACACTACCAACTCCCAACTTGTCCCCAAACCTCACAGTCAAACTCGGCCCTTCTCTTCCATGATCAATAACCAAATCCTGGTGATTATAACCTCCCAAATATCTTCCAAAAACATCTCTCCCAATCCAAACTTTTTCTCAGCACTTTAAAGATTTTGTTTCACTGTCTTCTAGCTTCCAGGATTATATCTAAAGAGAAGTTCATGATTTTTTGAATTGTTTCCCCCATAGTTTTCCTCTGGCTGCTTTTAAGGTTTTCTCTTTATCTTTGGTTTTTAGTAGTTTCATTATGATGTGCCTGGGTGTGAATTTTTTTGAAATGCCTGTTTGGGGTTTTCTGAGCATCTTGGGTTTATAAATTTCTACCTTTCATAAAATTTGAGAAGTTTTCTGGGATTATATTTTTAATTTCTTTTGGCCCCATTTTCTCTCTCTTCTCTCATTTTTGGATTGTAATTACTCATACATTAGACCTTTTAAAATTGTCCCACAGGCCCCTGAAATTCTATTCATTCTGTCTGAATCTTTTTTTCTCTGCTTTGGATTGGATAATTTCTATTGATCAATCTTCACATTTACTAACTTTTTCCTTCTGCCACGTTGTATTTTTCTATTGCTGAGTAACAAATTACCCACAATTTAGCAGCTTAAAACAACATACAGTTATAGCATCTGTGGGTCAGGAGTCCAAGCATAGTTTACTTGGGACATCTGCTCAGGGTAGAAAATAAAATCACAAGGTTCGACTTGGGAAGAATCCACTTCCAGGCTCACTCACGTTGTTGTAGAATTTATTCCCTTGTGGATATATGATTAGGGTCCTGACTTCTTAGTGACCAGCACTGGCAGCAGCTCTGGGTCCTGCAGGCTTCCCACAATGCCCTGCCCCATGGCCCTCTTCATGTGCAGTCACAACAAGGCAGTTTGCTTCTTCAAGGCCAGCAGGAGCGTAGGTGTCTCTCTCTCCTCACAAAGAGGCCAGTCCCTCTTTTTGGGCGTTTGCTTGATTAAATTAGTCCACCCAGAATTATCTCTTTTTTGATTAACTAAAAATCAACTGTTTTGGGACTTTACCTGTATCTGTAAAATCCCTTTACCTTTGCAATAGGTGCAATAAAGTATATATAATATTTGATAATTCCAACCTCTGGATCATCTAGGGGTTGGCATCTGTTAATTACCTTTCCTTTGAAATCGAGTAAACTTTCTTTTTCTTTCTGAGAGTCTTGAAATCTATCATGTAATTTTGGGTTATATTGTGGACACTGTGAATGTTATGTTGTGGAGACTCTGGGTTCTCTTATAATTGCTCCAAAGCGTGTTAATGGTTTTGATTTAATAGGTACCGTGTTTTCCCGAAAATAAGACCTAGCTGGACAATCAGTTCTAATGCATCTCTTGGAGCAAAAATTAAGACCCGATCTTATATCATATTATGTAAGACCCGATTTTATATTAGAGTAAAATAAGACCGGGTCTTATGTTAATCTTTGCTCCAAAAGACGCATTAGAGCTGATTGTATAGCTAGGTTTTATTTTAGGGGAAACACGGTAATTAATTTGTTTAGACTCAAAATGAAAACTCTCACACCTGGGTGAGTGGCAGCTCAGATTAGATCAGTTCTTTCAGTCCTGGGTACAAGCTGTCCTCAGTTTGCCCGATGTATATATGGTTCAGAGGTCAGTAGTTGGGCCAAATTTAAACATATAATTTTCCTACTTTCTGGCTTTCCCTTTTTTAAGGTTTTCTCCTCACTCTCTATCAGTCTTGGTTGCCTGGGTTCTTTCCTCTGGTACCTTGGGTCAGAAAGATGATGGGCCACCCCCGCACTGACACAACTGCAGTTGCCCTCAGGGCAAAGCCACAAAAAATGGGGAATTCACACTATGCAGATTACATGCTCAAAGTTTTGATTCCCCTCCAAAGTCTGCCTGCCGTTATTCAGTCTTCCGAGGCCTCAGGTAGTTGTTTTGTGTTTCGCTTAGAATTTATAGCTATTACTCACAGAAAGATCAGTTTGTTAGGCATTTACACCACCCTATGACTTCTCCTCTGTCTTGGCTCAGTTACCATTATTTCTCCCTCTCCCTGAACTATGCAGCAGTGTCCACACTACTCTCTGCTTGTGTTTTTCAGTCTCTTGTAGACTCTTCTAAACTACACTATAAGAATCTTTCCAAAATGCAACTGTGATCCTATGACTCCTCTACTTAAAACCCTTCAGTAGTCGAAAGCTGCCCATCACATACAGGTATGACTCCCCAAAATGAACTGCCAGGCTCTTCGGAACAAACTCTTCCAAACAGTGGTGTGCTAGAACTGGCTCAACTTGTTTGTTAAAAAGAATTGTACACTGAAACCTATGTAACTTTACTAACAATTGTCACCCCGATAAACTTTGATTAAAAAAAAAATTATAAATATTCAGGAATTTTGCGAGTTGATTGTTAAATCATTGGCAGCTTGAAATTAGTTATGGTGGGAGTATTTACATCATGCTAATTAGCCAACCCTACAAGTTAGGGCTTCCCCAGCACCACCACTGTAAGAGCCAGTTTATTAGCACATGTCACTTTAGCATGGCATGCAGTTTTTATGCCTGAGTTATTCTGAACAAAACCTGAATTCCCTTGAACATGACATGCTGAGCATGCATGTGTGTGTTTATGTATCTCCTTGGTTCTGTCTTGTGTGTTTCCTCCACTATTGTCCACTGGGACAACTTCTCATCCTTCAACCCCAGCCTCTGTGGAAAGCCAACTTTGACCTCCCCAAGTATGTAGTTTTTCCTGCTTTTGTGCTACCACGGCCTCCAGAAAGCATGAAAACTGCTTACCACAGTGTACAAGTGCTCTCACGGCTTTCATCTACTTTCCCCTCTTGCAGTTCCACATGTGTACTCTACACTGTAGCCAAATTAGTCAAATTGTCTTACCAGGCAGTGTTGTTTCATGCCTCTGTGGCTTTCACACATGTTGGTTCCTTTATCTAGAACACCACCACCATACTCACTTCATTGGCCTCTTTTATTTTTAATTAAAAAAACTTTTTTTCAATTGACATACAGTTGACATACAATATTATATTTACACATTAAAATTCAGTACAAATATTCCTTCCACTAGGAAGCCTCTCCAGATTACCATCCTCATGTTAGAATTGAAAACACTTTCTTTGAGTTCCTATCAAGACCCTGTCTGTACCCAAATGCAATCGATTTTACTTCCTGATTCTCTCGCTTTTCTTCCCTATTGCTAGTGTTTTAATTCAGTAACCCATCATTTTTATCTGTCTTGAACTACTGCAATACTATTCTGATCCTAATCATGTCTATAATAATTTGTTTACTCTTCTGACACCCTCCTTAGACAATAAGTTTCTTAGAAGAAAGTACATATTAAAAGTGAATGGGAGAAAGGAAGACTAAATAAGCAGCTAGAAAGAAATAATGGCAGACATTAGGGCTTGTGAGTAGACTGAGTCAGGCCTTGGATGCCAGATAATTTGGAAATATTTAAATGATGGAGGAGGTTGTGAAGACTTTTGGACAGGAAAGCATAATGATCAAAATGCTATTTAGAAAAATTACTTGAGAAGTAGTCTGCAAGACAGGAGAGGGCTAAAGATGTAACTAAGAGATTAATTGAAAAAACCTATTGTAATAGTTTATATGAGAAGAAACAAAGATAATCATTCTTAATATATCATTATACTTGTCATTGAGTTGTCTGTTTATCCATTTTTTCAGGGTTTTTAACTTAACTTCTCTCTGATTTAGTAATCCATATCCCTTATTTTAAACAGTTGAGAAGTATATACAAATGTAATGAAGTGGAAAAATACCACCTTAAGCCACCAGTCAGAGGCAATCATTGGTAACATTTTCATGTCTCCTTCCAGTATTTTTCTATGCCTTTGTCCTTCAAGTGTTAAGATTGTGCTGTATACAAAGAATTTTTATTGTGCTTTTCTGACTGATATGATATGGTAGCGCTTTTTCCTTTCTATATAAAACTTTAAAGGTCCTGTAATAGTTCATCTAATAGATATGCCAGATTTTATTTAACTTTCCTTAAAAGTGAACATTTTGGTTTTTAATTTTTTAATACTATAAATAAAATTGTGATAAACAATTTTATGTATAAACCTTAGTTTTAATTTGAATCATTTCCTGAGAGTAGATTACTAGTAGATGATTTACTGGCTCAAAAGCTATGACTATTTTACTAGCTTTGATACTTCTTACCAAATTGCTTTCTAGAAAGGAAGTATCAATTCCATTTCATCTTCATTGTTTAAGAGTGTCTTCTCATTTGCCCTTTCTAAACAAACTTTAACATGCATGCCATGTGCCAAATAATAGCAGAGGCAAACACTTGAAAAAAATTTATCAGTTTGAACACTTTTACCAACACAGGATATTTCCTTCCCTCCCTAAGTCTGCCTTTAAATTTTCTAAATTGTGACTGTGGCAACAAGAAATGTGCTCTTTGTCTAGATATATGTATCCACACACATTATATAAATGAATTGGGAAAGAGTGGGAACTGTATAAGAATTACAGTCTAGTTAATGAAATTGACAGCTGGCTGAAATTACCTTAAGATAGATAAATACTATCTATCACTTTTAAGTAAATACTATCACTTTTAAGTATTTTTATATCCAAAAGAGAACTGGAGAACTTCTTTTGTCTCTACAGGCCCAAAACGAGTATATTAAAAATATTTTATTGCTATGTAATGTTATGTAGTGAGTACAAGTTGATTATATAAGTATTATACATGAACTATTACCTGTTATTTCTTAATTTCTGAAACATTTTACCAAGTTTTCAAGTGATAGGAATATCATTTACATCCGAGTGAAAACAATTAAATATCAAACCTTCAGTCTATTGAGTTTTGTCAAATGAGAGGCCTTAATAAGCAGGGATTGCCAAACTATGGCTTCTGGGCCAAATTTGGTGCACTGACTATTTTTGAATAGCCTTTGAGCTAAGAATAGTTTTTACAGTTTTAAATGGTTGAAAAAAAGCAAAATAATATTTTGTGATGTGTGAAAATTATTAAAATTCAAATTTCATTGTCTATAAATAAAGTTTTATTGTAACACAACCATGCTCATTCGTTAGGGCTACTGTCGTGCAGCGTTGAGTAGCTGCAACAGACTGTAAAGGCCCGAAAGCCTAAAATGTTTACTATCTGGCACTATACAGAAAAAGCTTGCCAAGCTCTGACTTAAAGTAATGTATGATTTATATTTTCTTCATTAAATCTGATTACTTTAATGAATATTTCCCAGATGCTCTGCTGCTCTCAAAATTAATTCTTACCTTTTAATTAATTCTTACCTTGTTAGCTTGCATTTTTAAATATCTGCCATTTTTCACTAGCTTATGAAACTTTCTATTATATCCATTTTGGAGCCATATTTTACTATTTTCTACAGTTCTGTCTAGAGCCTATTTTTATCTTGCTTGATGATTTGATTACTAAAATTAAGTCACTGATATCTGGAATTCTGTAATTCTAAAAAAATGCATCATCTATAAATTGTGCATTGGGGGTTTTGGGGGTAAAAGCAAATGTAATTCCTTACATACAAGGTAGAGGAATTCCTATTCCAAGCAGTTGATTAGCCAACAGTGCTCTCTATTAAGCAGAAAAGGAAGTTAATTTGAGCAGCCTATACGCAAATCCTACGAGTTGATGGGAGTGTCTCTATGTCCGGTTTGGCTAAATTAAACAAAGCTTCCCTTCACTGTGAGCTGCACATACTGCCCACATTCTGGGGAAAGATTCCACAAACTCACATTTCCAGTTCTTATGTTCAACTTTATGTAATGTGAAGCACTTCTCTGAAGACCAATCCCTTGCTGGTGATTGGTCTCATCCAACCTAATCTGAAATCTACTGAGTTGGGATATTTAAGGACCCTTTGTGGTGGCATAAATGACTGTGCAGCTGAATATGTTCAATTATTCCCTAGGAAATAGTTTTGTTCTTCCTTTGTTTGTTTAGGCAAGCAACTGTTGTGGGATATCCAACATTTTAAGTGATTCTGCCTCAGAGCATGTGTTAGAAACTATAAGGAGAGTTTATAACTTTTCATTTCTAAAAGGTTTTACAGCTTTGGATTCTGGAATTGTTTGTGTCCATGTTTCTTCCCATCCTGTTGGGACTTGCTGTTGTTAGCAACATCCTGTGTGGCTCTAAGATATGTTGACCTCTTGGAAACCTTTCCAGGTGTCATTGCCACTTTCTTGATCTCTGCAATATAAGCTGCATTGTTTAATGGACTTAAATTCTATGAACTTTAGAAATCCTCCCTGAGACTATGAATTGACTAACACCCAAGGTAGCATAACATGCAGACACAAATGTTCCTAAAACCAAGCCTGCTGGGCAATGCAGGATGTGACTTGGAGTCTGGAAAAAGGAACAGTTCGCTCACTTGTGAGTCTATGACTACCGCCAGGTGCAGTTTGAAGCTAAGTGGCTAGTTTTTCTGATCCTCAGATGTAGCCTCTCATTAGAACAACAGCAGAATCCGTGACTGTGGGGGTAAGGAATTTCACGCAGACCCTCTGGGCCCATTCAGACCTCTGGCTTCAGAGGGCCCTAAAACACAATTCCTTCACCATACATAGCCATAGAGAAGAGACACTGTTTTTTACAAATCTGATTTGAGTTTAGCCTAAGATTATAATGACTACAGCTCATCTTAAAATTTGTATCCAGAGGATGCAGTTACAAATTAAAAAGAAAAAAAAGTTTAATAGATACCTGTCTTATGTCTCCAGTTTGTCATTGAAAGGTCCTTATTCTTTTTGGAAATACAGTTAAGATTTTGCAAGGGTTTGTACTTGGACTAAGAATCCCCTATTAGTCTAGCTTTAAATGTGGAGTATTATACTAGTGATTTCTCAGCCCTTCTCTTAAAACCTCACAGCTTGGCTATTCTAACAGACAAATCATGCTGCCAAAACCTAGCAGAATTTGACAACATTGTGAAAATAACACTTTATTGAGAATCAAAACATATGGGATTTTAATTCTACCACTATCTTAGCTCAATATTTCTATTTGTCTCCTTGTCTATATAATATGCATTAACAAATAACACAAACCACACAGGGATACTGTGAAACCAAAACTAGTAAACAAACAAACAACTTTAAAAAAAAACCTTTAAAAAGTGCAAAGGACTGTTAATATGAAAGTGTAGTGCTGGCAGTGGTCGTTCTTTTTTCCTGTTGATATCCTTGCACCCAGACACTGTACGTCATGTGTCTGTAACATGAAAACTGCTGCTCCTCCACACCCGAGCCAGCTGCTCTTATGCTCACCCTTCCCATACTGGTTCCAATATCCAGGGAGTCTTGAGGGTCACTGAGGGCCATGGTAGTCTATGCAACTTAAATGACTGTGAAGGGAAGTAAGCTTTCTCTGCTTTGCATTCTACTGGCTAAGCTGGTAGCTTGTTGTGTGTGAATGGGACAGGTACAGTCAGTGTACAATTACCCATCACTGCAGCTTCTCAGAGGCTTCATTCCTGCCGCTACTAGTTCATTGCTGGGAATGCAATTACCATGGAGACCTTTCTAAAATCTACAAGGCTATTCAAGTATTGACTTGGACTGTCTCTGAGTGGTTGGAATTATAAGTGGTCATTTTAAAATTGTTCTAGATATGTGTATATTCTCACTTTTGCTATTAATAAGAAAAAAACAACAGAGAGAAACTTAATTTTGAACAAACTGCCCGTTAGCTATGTTATAATAGGCAAACAACCAAACACTTAACAACCCTTTAACATGGAAATTTCTCAAGAGGCAAATTTGAAAATAAGGGCATGTCATTCACTCTAAAAAATATGAGTGCAATACCGTATCACATGAAAAATATTTGTAAGAACTTTTATTAAGAAGAATTTCTGTAGTTTTAATATCCTGTCAAATGAACTAGAATTAAATAAATATACTTAAATAAGAAGATTTGCACTGTATCTACTCTTCCAAATTTTATACTAATAGTGTGGCCAGTAAGAAATCAGAATCTAGCTACTGGAAGGAAAAAAAAAAAGCAAGAGGGAGCCTGAGGGTATAATATATTCTGAAGCTGGTCTATAGAAGCTGGTCCCAGATGGGAAAACTTGTTCTCTAATCTAATGATTTTCTTTTAATCACAAGCAGACAGTAGTTTCCTTATTACCCAGAGTTTTAGAAATACATTATTCTTGAGAGTACTTCCTAAGATTTCTTTTACTCATTTAAGACCACATCTTTGTACTTAATTCTTCCTCATATTATCCCTTTAGGGCACATCCCTCTAATTATTCCCATCTAAAATGACAGGAAAATGGAATTATACTACTTGAAAAACAGACATCCTTTGGTATGTCTTTTCTCAGTGCTCCCTTGGGTATATTTTGTCACTGTGTTCACTTTGTCACAGATCATGAGCTGTCCCTGTAGGGCAAGGACTATCTTTGAACCCCTAGTGCCTATCCATGCCTCGCACACAGTAAAACTCTGAACAAACAATGAATAATAACACCAACACATAATGCTTAGTTTATCAAGCACTGTTCTAATGCCTTATACATACTGACTTTTTATTATTTAGTCCTCACAACACTATGAAACAGGTACTGTTATTATCACCCCCATTTTACATATGAGAAAACTGAAGCAGGGAAAGTAAAGCAAGGTTACGCAGAGCCAGGATCCAAACCTACGTACTCTGGCTCTAGAGTTCCGTTTCGTAATCACCACACCATGCTGCCTCAACAGCATCCATGCTAAACAGGAGAATGGTGAGCAAGGGAGCACTGAGCTCCCATCTCAAAACATTTCTGTGATTCTGTCAGATGTAGCTACACGGTGTGGTTTCTTGGGCAACTGAAAAAGGGAAATAACTGGACACAGGCACACAAATACAGAATAAATGAATCCCCAACCTGAACAATTGCTGTGTTTGTAAAGCTGTTTCTGAAATACCTGTGGGGATTTGTGAGAGCGCCAGCTGTACTGGTGACTATGGAGACTCGCCAGCAGAATGTTTTCGTCAGTATCCACCTGGCCAAACCGCAGTGTCTCCTGTGTGTCATTACAGATCACAAAATGGCTGAAGACCAACTCCTCTACCTCAGGGCATTTGTTCTGAAAGAAAAAGAATCCGAAAGCCAACGTGCATCAGATTAATTGCAAGATGTTTGGCAGTTGTCTGCCCAGTGGCGATTGTTACAATACAGAAACACTAAAAGATCTGCTGTCATTAGCTCTGGTATACAAAATATTCTATACTTCCAGGATAAGCACAAAAAATACCTAAAAGATCTTAAATGTTCCAAAAACATGTTTTGATTTATACTCCTGCAAAATAAATCATAGACACAGAAGGAAAACCAATGAGATCCCTCAAACTTTTAACATTTTAAAATGAATTAACATGCTACAAAGAATGCTGTACTGGGTAGTGCATGTTCTGAGCAGAGTACTGGAGGCTAGAATTATCATGTTCCTGGCCTTCTAAACTCAACAATCAAGATCAATTACAAAGCCACAGTTTGTACCCTACAGAAAGTAAGGACCTTTTAGGTAATACATCCCCAAATCGCTGAAGGGAGAGGGTGGATGTGTGTGTGTATAAATCTGCTCAGGGAGAGATGTAAATAAAACCATAACTTTCCCTCTATTGTTAAGAGGCTGAACACACAAAACAGATCAACTCCAGAGTCAGGGTAAGCTGGGTTGTAGTTTTCAAGAGAAATAATCTTCCTTGAAAAACAGTTGTTAGTGTCTGTTTCAGCTAACGGTCTTCAATCAGCTAATGTACTTCCATTAATCTGCTAAGGCTCAACAAATTAGTAACATGGTCCAGTGTTGATACTCCTTCTAACTTAGTGGCGTCTCCATTGGTTGCTGTTATATCAAAACACTGGCAAAGTGAAAGAGCATTTCTGTTCTTACTCTCATCACTGTGGTTAGATTATGGCTTAATAAACAATAAACATACTTTTGGTAAATGAAAAGAATAGCTAAATAAATGACTAACTTGAGAATGCAAGAAAAAAATCTTAATTAGCCAGTCAATTTGCAGACAATGGGAGGTCATATGTAACTGATGCTTCTCCAGTTGGCCTATATTTCCTGGCTGGGGATGTAAATAATGCCACAATGCCACATTCCATCATTTGCCATTTTACTGAG
The DNA here is from genome assembly GCF_004115265.2 of Rhinolophus ferrumequinum. Lineage (NCBI taxonomy): Eukaryota > Metazoa > Chordata > Mammalia > Chiroptera > Rhinolophidae > Rhinolophus > Rhinolophus ferrumequinum. Next base: position 41,489,288 of record NC_046297.1, on the reverse strand, counting down.
GGGAGAGTAAAAGGGGATACATCACTAATGAGTATAGTGATTTAAGTGATTATGAGGCCTGCAGCCAAGAAGTCTATGGATAAATGCACCTGAATCCAGCCTGGACCAAGACCCAACCTCAAACGTTATCCAGAACAGTTATCTTGGGAGGTAGAATTCATTCCTAGTCATCCAGAAGGCTCCAAAGTGGACGGGCAGTGCTCTATGGCTGCAGTTGGTGAAGAGGCCCTGAAATACTTCCTTCTTCCAGATACCCTGCTAAGCCCTCGTTCTAGCATCCAACTATTCTCCTCAAACCTCTTCATTCTCAGGGAGCGGAATCTTGCTGGACAGCCACACTAATCACAAAAAGAGCCTGGCTAAGTAAGACCAAAGCAATTATAGCCACAATTCTCTGTTGTCTACCGTAATACTCTCTGCTGTGGCTTTTAATCTTGGGCTATGATCTCAGAACCTGACTGCCAGTGGGTCCTAGCTGTCCGGGCTGGTGGCACATGGAGCCTCTCTCTATCACTCACCACACTGCAGCTCTGACAGCCCTCTTCAGTTTCTCCCATACTATACTGGCCCCTTCCTATTCACCCAACATGTCCAACTCCTTCCTGCCTCAGTGCCTGTCCTCTCCTCTGCTTACACCTCTCTTCCTCCCTGCTTGACTAACTTCTTCCTACTCAGCCTCCAGGTTCCTCGCCAGAGCAGTCTTCTGAGGTCCTCTCCAGACCAGATTACGTCCCCCTCTTTTATGCTCACACCATACCCTGCATTTCACCTTCATAGCACTTATCTCTACTGGGACTGGGTAATCATCTGTATGATTATGGTTCAATATTATCTCTATTATTAGATTCCATGCTGCATAAGGGCTGAAACCAGGTTTGTGTTATTTATAACTTTACCTCCAGTACTCAGCACGATGCCCGACACATAAGTACTCAATAAACACTTATGAAACAAATACCTAAGTTTAATTTTTAAAATTGCAAATGTAATAAATGTTCACCGTAGAAAAATATGAAAATACAGATTTAGAAAAATTAGAAAATACAGATTAAAAAATATAGATTCTATATTGTAAAAGGTTCTAATTTTACACTCAGAGATAACTGCTATTATATTTTGGTGAATTTTCTTCTAGGAATTTTTCTCTTCTGAGTGTCCTGCCTGTTCCTGTTCTAGTTAGTCCTATCCAATCCTACTTTACATATTTAAAGGCTGCTAAACCTTTAATCAAACTGGATTAATAGTATATAATTAGTTGTGATGATTTTTCCAGTTAGCTTTATATAATCAACACAAACTGCTCTCCTTGTAAGCATTTTTCTCTCCTTTAGGTCCAAGAGGCCAAACATGAGATATGATTCTAAACTCCCACTTACATAGACATCCTGTGATTGAAATTCAGTTCTCATAATGAATTGGGATCACTCTGCTGGTAACACAGAGGTTAAGTTACCCGATGGGGTTTGAGTGGAAAATAAAATCATATTACTTTCCTCATTTCTACAAACTGACCTTTAATAAATGATGAGGGTTTTAGGAAAAAATGTAAATGAAAGAACACAAGAGGGTTGTTTACATTTTTCTAAAGAATACTCAAAGTCCTTAGGGAACTGTTTCTCTACTGCTCCTTCATCTATGGAGTTCACTATAACTGTAAGTTTAAGCATTTATTGGAATGTTTTAAATTCTGGTATATTATAAAAAAGATCGTACACATTTTATATGACATCATATAAATGACCTAAACTTCAGAAAGCTCACTCAGAATTATAATTAAATGATGGCTTGTTCACATTTAAAATTTGTGCTGGAGTGTTGCAAAGGCATTTGTAACTAAACAGAGATATCTGTTTTGGTATAAAACACATGAGTATAACCTTGATTTTTAAATAAGACGCCCTTTAAATGTATTTTGTCCAAACGTGGGAATGTTACGTAAAAATAAAAAGTAAACTGCAAGTAGCATTTTGGGTCCTTAATCTGGTTTCACAAAATATTAATCATTTACAAAAAGAAAAAAATCTACAGCCAGAGAAATCAGACATTGATGAAGGCTTCTGTTAATCTTGAACTTGTGACCTAAAGGTGAAAGGACAAATTGTTTCATGCTTCATCTGTCTGGTCCATCTACACTGGATACAAATGACTTGTCTTGGATATGAATACTATAAAAGGTATGTGGAGAACCCAAATTACTTATCCTGCTTATTAAATTCCTATTTATCATTGGCAACAATTATACTGTATGTGAGCATTATATACACAATAAAATCCAAGCTTGGGAAACTAAGCTTCTCCTCTAAAGGGGATAAACCACATTCAGAATATTTTAGAAACAATGAACTTCATAACCCTTTATAAGCCCATTTCAATGTCAAATGTCCTATAATTTCAAAGTAGTACATTTTTGTATTTACTTTAGAATACACAGGGTTAGATGCCTACCACATTAAAACTTGGTGGCAAGTACCCTTGACATGGGAGGAAACAAGAAAATTACAGCAACAATTACAGAAGTATATCCTCTTGTGGCTCATGTTAACATTGCCAAATCCCTGTATAAATCAGAACCAACTATTCATAGAATGTACCTGTCAGCAATATGCTACGTGACATATGGCTCTACTTAATCAAATATACAATTCCATTTAAAAAAAAAAACTCAGAATATTCCTTTCAAGATACTGTGTTAACCAGTCATTCACACTCTGATGTGGTTTAAAACATTTAAATATTTATGCAATGTATTTTATTTATATGTATAGCTGTGTCTAAGAGAATATTTTTACCCTGGGAGGAAACTGATATTTCTGAAGGCCATTTTGCAGTAGTTGCTACACGAGTCCTCTTATAACGGCCCTGATACCAGGACAAAAACATCCTGGGTTTCAACACTGTATCAGTGACTCTTTTATATTTTCTAGGTTTGTTTTTTATTAAATGCATTGTTCAAAATATGACAAAAAACAGAAATTGGAGCCATGGAGGTTTTTTTCACATCGCTATTCGAACCAGCTGCAAAGATTTAGATCACACTAGCTCTTATTTTACGCATGTCCTCTGCAACAAGAAAACCATGGAATGCCCTTAAAAAAGAATTTTAAAATATAAAACAGATGTGTTATCTTCTTTCCCTTTGCTATTGTAGTGCCATGTTAGGTAATTAATTCCTCAGTCTTGTATAGGTCTTCATGCATATAAAGAAAAGTTTATTTCCGTAAAAATTCTTAAGTTAGAGAACTCAAGCCCCCTTTCTCCCCCTCATTGCTCCTGTCCCCACATGAGGTCAGTGCAGGATGAAGGACCATTTCTCTTGGGGAGCCAACTCTGCACAAATGCATGTAACATATACAAAATGTGGGTAAATGCCTCAGCTTAAATAGCAACACAAATTTTATGGAAATACAATATTATACTGAAAATCAGTAAGGGAAGCAGAAGTGACTTGTTCTTAAATTGCTGAGCATATTATTATCCAAACATTCTGTGAAATTATTTTCATGCTAGTGAATCTGGACAGGTTTCCTATCTGAAATATGCCACTCAGCATAGATTTTATACTTCATCCCTTTTTTGATATGACTAACTTCTGACAAGAGATAAAAGTAAAAAAAAATATCCATCAAAAATCTAACTAGTTAAAAAAATCCACTATCAAGTACTTTTTAGTGATTCAAAATGGCAGAATGATAGTGGAAGAAAGACTAACACTATCTTGTGCTCACGTATTTCCTTTCACTGCTTTTCTTCTTTGAAAAGATGGAATGCTTATTATCAGAAAGGCTCACACAGGTTCTTCATTTCTGCAATAGATGCTTAGACAATTTGATACATAGCTAAGTTGAAGCATTGGCAAACTAAAGCCAGAGTACTTGGAAAAAATTTCTGGGAATATGTTACTTTCCACACAGATGTGGTACATTAGTCACAAAAATGTGGGCATGATCTCCGATGCATGTGTAGAGAACCATATTCTCCAACGTTTTAAAAAATAACATGCATCACTTTGCCAAAGCAGAGAAGGTCCCAAATATTATGGTGCCCATCAAATTCTTCATTCTCTCACACTTTGGTTTATGCTTAACTTATTATTAGAAGTGATAACATAGAGTGCCTAGTAAAAGATCACATGTGGACAAACTGTAAACTGTTCTAGAATGTGCATACCTGTTGCCAAGCTTGTATTGCAGTGTTTAGAGAATGGACTGCATGTTGTCCAAAGTTTATAAATATAGAATCAACTATGATGGTGCCGTCAAGTAGCTTTTCTACTGCATCGCTGGAAACTGCAATCTGTCCAAAGATGCTGAAGGGTTTCACCATGCTTTGCATTGTAACATTTCTGCACTCTAGAAGTTTACAGTCTGCTTGAGCTGAGAACTGGATCTCCTGACAGACAGAACTATTGTTCCACTGTCGAAGATACATGTGTGGTTCTTTGAAGGAAATAATCATGTATTCTAGTTCAGACGGCACATTTTTATCAGAAACAAATGGCTGTAGGTATTGCGGTGGAGCTGTTGGGAAAACAAACAAGAAAAATAGCAACTGAGATGAGCCAATACTCGATGGAAATAAAGAGATGACATTTAAATGATTCACTTTTTGGTTACTGGATTCAATATTTACTGTTTAATAAATTTAAACATTTTCTTCATATTACAATATATGAGTAAATATCATTGGATATTTACAAACAAAACTGGTCCGTTCAATCAGCAGGTCTCTTAAATATGTATTGTTCAAAGGTTACATTCACTTTCACAGACAAAAATTTGATGACAGAAGACAACAAATAAAATGAAGAGGAGGTAAATGTCTGAGGGGAGTTTTTTTAGAAGTGCTCTGTGTCTACTAACGAAATCTCAAAAACAAAAACACGACTCAAAGAGAGTTAGAAAAATGAGGCTAAACTCCATTTTTGCTGAAAAGACAAGATGCTTGACAACAGCTGTATTTAATCTGCTTTTTACCCCCATTTTCCATTGCATGTAGGTTAAAAGTCTAATATTTGAATCAAAATGTATTAACTAGAAATGCTTTGGTGCAGACTTTCAGGAATAATTATTTACATACAATATTAGCAAACCTATAGAAGGCCACTTTTGGAGTATGGGAAAATTTGATCTTCTACCTTATACATGTGTAAAAATGCTGGTCCTTTAAATTATTGGAAAATTTGCCCATCTTTTGTAAAAGGTATACATGCTTTTGAAATCAGGTAATATCAATGACTTTTGGAATCTATTTGCCATTAATGTAATGGCTCAGGATATAGAATAAAACCAGAAGCATCTCTTTCAAAAAGATCAAAATTGGAATAACGGTAAAACCTGAAATTTTTATAAGTTCCTTGGAACTTCTCCTTAGGAAGCATGCAAAATCATGTCAGTTCAATACAACTGGTAACCTACATAGTAGGTCCATAAATAGTTCAAAGGTAAGGGGTACACCTGTTATATGAAATCAACTTCAGAATAACTTTGCCAGTGCTTACTGTTAGGGGAAATGAATGAATGCTTCTAAAAATTTCCGCTATCATGTGGATGGTGGTGATTAGAGAAGGAGATTTGGGTGGGCAAAATTATTAGCAATCACAACACTTTGAAATATCACTAATACTGTAGCACATAGAATGGAAAACCCTCCAAGCCTTTTTACTTCCTGAAATTAAATTATCCAGGTAAGAACTGATGAATTGTATCTGGAGAACATTCAAGACAAAATAGTAAGCACTAAGTGGATGTTGTTCTGTTGCTAAGGTAAGAGTACCTGTGCCCAGCAAAAGAAACCATCAACAAAATAAAGAGGCAACCAACTGAATGGGAGAAGATTTTTGCAAACAGTGCCTCCAATAAGGGGCTAATATCCAAAATATACAAGGAACTCATGCAACTCAACAACAAAAAACCAAACAACCCAATTGAAAAATGGAAGAGACATTTCTCCAAAGAGGACATACAAATGGCAAATAGACATATGAAAAAATGCTCAACATCACTAATCATCGGAGAAATGCCAGTAAAAACCACAATGAGATATCACCTCACCCCAGTTAGAATGGCTATCATCAACAAGACAAATAGTAACAAGTGTTGGAGAGGCTGTGGAGAAAAAGGAACCCTCATACACTGTTGGTGGGAATGCAGACTGGTGCAGCCGCCATGGAAGGCAGTGTGGAGGTTCCTCAAAAAATTACTATAGAATAGTAATTACTATATGACCCAGCAATCCCTCTCCTGGGTATCTACCCAAAAAATCTGAAAACATTTATGCATAAAGACACGTGTGCTCCAATGTTCATTGCAGCTTCGTTTATGGTGGCCAAGACATGGAAACAACCAAAATGTCCTTCGATAGATGAATGAAGAAGTTGTGGTATATATACACAATGGAATATTATTCGGTCGTAAGAAAAGATGAAATAGGACCATTTGTGACAACATGGATGGATCTTGAGAATATAATGCTAAGCGAAATAAGTCAGACAGAAAAAGCAGAGAACCATATCATTTCACTGATATGTAGTATATAAACCGAAAACAACAAAAGAACAAGACAACTAAGAAACAGAAACTCATAAACACAGACAATAGTTTAGTGGTTACCAGAGGGTAAGAGGTGAGGGGGTTGATAGATGAGGGTAAGGGGGATCAAATATATGGTGATGGAAGGAGAACTGACTCTGGGTGGTGAACACACAATGGGATTTATAGATGGTGTAATATGGAATTGTACACCTGAAATCTATGTAACTTTACTAACAATTGTCACCCCAATAAACTTTAATAAAAAAAAAAAAAAGTACCTGTGCCTAGTTGATCAAGGTGATGACAAAGATGGAACTCCAGGTGAACAAACTGGAAGGAAATGCAAAGAGATGGGACAAACCATGGGGTAAAACAGGAGTCGACTCTGGTACAGGCAGCCAGGGCTGTTGGAGTTACAAGTTGGTCACAAGTGCTTTGAGAACCAGATTCACTTGCAGAGCTATGGGAAATAAGCAATAAAAAGTTCAATAATCTAAATTTCCAAACATAAGTGAAATGTCTTTCTATAAGGGTCTTTAAAGCTAGCACCTATAATCCTATAGTCAATATGTTATCAAATCTTTTGTATTTACTCACATCAATTAGTTATTTTTAAAAATTAAGTTCATATTGATTATTCCCTTTGAGTTATTAGCAGAAAAATTTCAAAGGCCTCCTCAAACTCCAGGCCACGTTGACCTACCTGTAATCCAATTTTCTTCCATCTACATGTCACATAACTCATGCGCAATTTGTTCTCATATTAGTTTAAGACCAACACAATTCAGAGTATGACTCTGCTGTTCAACAAACCCAATACTTTCAGTTCACCATAAATGTTTCACTTTTGTTTTACTTCTCCAGATTGTCTAGATCCATATTCCCATATGAATTAGTCAATAATCCTTATTGAACACCCAATGAAAAGTATACTAGGTGCCATAAGTTATGACCATGCCAGAAGAACTAAGGTCCCATGGACCATTACAAGGAAACTCTGATTACAAGGAATAGTGAAGGCATCTGTAGGAAGGAAGACGTCTGTACAAGGTGGAGGCTGCTGTCCATGGGAAACACGCTACCTGTCTGCCTGCCTCAGTGCTAGTAGAAGTGTAGGGGCGGGGACTGGGGGGGGTGAGGTTTGTTCTGGCAGTGATGGATACTGAATTGAGGCTGTCCTATTTCCCCTCACCGTCTTCCATCCTCTTATTTCCAAATCTAAAATTGGCTCTGCAGCTAGAGTTGCCTGGCTCCGAAATCCAACAGGACCTAGAGAAGAACACCATAATTTACAGTACCCTAGGGAGAACTATGACAGGAAAAACTAAAGGAATGAATCCTTGGTTTTCAAAGAACTCACATTCTAACTGGCAATTTAAAATAGGTAGACATTTAGAAATATTACAAAACAGAACCACCACTCAGGAATAGGAAAGTCAGAAGTGCTGCCAGAATGAAAATATAAGAGGAACTCACAATGGTGCAGGGTGAATCACGTGGAATTCTCAGAGTGTGAATCTTCAGTTGAGTTTTGAAAGAGGTTGTGGAAAGGCTGGTGAAAGTGAAAGCTAGGAGCATTCCAACATGTTTACTGAGTGTTTAACTTCAAGGAGGTTCTCCTGATGTGGTGGTATTTACTGCAATGTTAGTAAATCTCCATTGCATACAAACAAAACATAAACTCTGGGGTCCTATATTATTGACTAAATGCTTTGTGCAAAAATGCAGCTAAATGTACTCTTAAAACTATCTATAAATAGGCACACTAATTCAAATAGCTTTCTAGGAATTTATCTGTAGAATTACAAATAAAATATTTCATTGGCAAATATTTCATTGGAAATTAAAACCTATTTATTCAGAAAGAGCAAAATGTATCAGCTGTACATGTATGTGGCTACACATATGAACTCTTTCTGTTTGCTACTTTAAGAAGCTGTTAGAAGTAGGGTACAATGTTAGTCAAACATTAAAAACCCAGGCGAGACTTCTAAGAGAAACAGTGAGTATAGAATTTGAAGTTTATCTGAAGCATTTTTCTTGCCAACCACAATTTTGACACTCTTGAGACTGTCCATGATTTATTTGTCTATCTCGAGAGAAGCAGATACTATAACATACTGAAAAAGTTTGCTGAAACATCATGAGTATGTGCCACAATCTTTATTTATTAAAAATTGATTAATTTTTCACTTTTCTGAAATTAAATGCACAAATCAATGGTTAAAAGATAGATAGATAGAGGGATGGATACTCCTAACATACTCCCGTGATCAGTACTATCTCATTTAATCTTGAAATCATGACTAAAATGGTTACTAGGTTAATCTATATTTAAAAATTTAGACTTTTATTTAAAAATTTGAGTCATATCAAAATTAAAGTTTTTTAAACATAAAATTAATATGGCATATATAATCTGAATATGCTTTAACTGTATTTTGAATCAACTGTAGTATTTTTAATACTCAACTTGATCATTATATACTGTGAAAGCAGCATATACTCATCCATGTTTATCTTTTACATAGGGATTACAAAGATCTAAGTGTAACACAAATAGTCATAAATATGAGAGTGATGAACCTGCTAGGCACACTTATAGCAGCTACATTTGCATAGTTTCCTTAATTAAGTACAATGGACTTGATCTGATCCAGATCTCAAAAGGGAAAATTTAACTTATGAGATATGTAATAAGCAGAAATAGAGAGGAAAGTAAAAATGACTCCTAGGAGCAAGATCTCTCAAATAATACACAGAACTCAAGATTCAGCAGTTCAAATATCAATATGTTCCTAATGAAAACTCAAATTTTAGGATACTGGAAATATTCTAAACAGTGGAAAGTATGGCAGGAGTTTTACATATTAACACCTTCATTTCAGTCAAAGGGTTACTTATCAACTGTCCTGGGTGCCCTGTAGAGGGGGTATTAACTCTTTAAAAAGGAGGGTTTTAGTAAGTCTAGATCGTGATTGAACCAGACGCATGGTGGGGACCCAGGCATAATTTTCAAAGATTCACCTCTGGATGTCACTCAGGGTGAACCCTTTAGCACTGCAGATACTCAACAACGATCTGACTTCATTGATGAAGGCTTGAGTTTTTCTGCGGATTCCTCTGTGGGACTAAGGGTTTTACAATACAGCATAATACAGCATAGAGATTAAGAAGAGAATGACTAGGGTGAGAGAATTTAGGTGAAAATGCTTGCACTGCTATCACTTGTATTGCAATCTTGGGTAAGTTATTTCACCTCGATAAATATCAGTTTTCTCATTTGTAAAGTGAGTCTAATAACGGGAACTACTTTTTGAGTATTAAATGTGATACTGAATACGAAACGCTTAACATAATGTCTAGCACTCCATAATAGAAAAAAAATCCATCCCTTTGTGCCCGGCAAACAAGGTACCATACTGGTCACTCAGTTTAACATTAACTGTTGGTGATTACCATTAGCTCTTCAGAAGGATCTCACAATATCACACTGAAATTCATCTCAACGTGGTATTGTCTCTCAAAGACTGGTTCACCTAAATCGTCTCCTGGCTACTGCAAAAACATTGCTCTGTCAGTCTTGGGAGAGCACTGTCCAGCTGAGAGAAGACAGAGGATGTGTGCGCCTGCATTACTACCTGGTCTCTACCCCGTAGAACAGTCATTTTTAAAATACTTTAATTCCAACCCAAAAGAATACACTTTTATTGTAATCTAGTACACATTAAAATGGAGGAGGGCTAGAAGGTTTACAGAAAATACAATACATTGATATTTTTTGAAATACACTTTGATATTTTCTGAAAAATTATAGTAAGATATACATAACATAAAAATTAGTATATTAACCATTTAAAACTATACAGTTCAGTGGCATTAAGTACATTCACAACTATCAACATGATCCATTTCCAGAATTTTTTCATCTTTCCAAATTGAAACTCCATATCCATTAAACAATAATTCCTGATTCCGTTCTCCCTCATCCCTTGGCAACCACCAATCTATTTTGTCGCTATAAATTCGACTATTCTTGGTGTCTCATGTAAGTGTAATTAAAAAATATTTGTCCTTTTCACACTGATATTTTCTATTTTACTGAAAAAAATAGTGATTGCAACCTGCTAAACTGATTTCATGACCCACTAATGGGTTGCAATCTGTGGCTTAGAAAATAAGCTTAAACAGGTTCTCAGGTAAAGGACTGCTTTATATGTACTGACTGTAAAAAGTGTGTGTGTGTGTGTGTGTGTGTGTGACAGAGAGAGAGAGAGAGAGAGAGAGAGAGAGAGAGAGAGAGAGAATCTCCCAAGGTTCAGAGAATCAGCACCATGACACAGAGACTTTGTTAAGACAATCAGCCTAGAACTTTAGGTGAGAACGGAGGAACACTGAATACTTTGGGGAATGTGTATTGGGAGAAGGACTATGTGACAAAAGACCAACTCCCTGGAGGGGTTGTTACATAGAGTTCAATCACCAACTAAAAGGAAACAGTAAAGGGCTTCAAAAAGGTACTTGAGAAAGACACAAGCATTCCTTCTGCCCAACGGAGAGAAGGCAAAAAAAATTCAGCCCTCCGAAAGAATTTTCTGGATAAATCATGGATTATATCATTGTATGACTAGAAACATAGTTGACAAAGCAGTTCCAAATGTCAAAATTTATGCCTGAATGGTTTATAAAAGTCAAACGATTTTAAAAAATGGTACCCAGTAAATTTAGGTACACCTAAAAGTGTAGATCCTGGGAGCCAAGTGGAGGGGAACAATATCTGGAAGCCATAGTCACCTTCTGGTAGGATAAAGCTCAACCAGTGGAGAGAAACAAAATGATTCAGGTCCTTGACCATCACAATTCTCTTTCTCTGATTCCTCCACTGTCTATATATGCAAGAATCAAGGCTTTGGGGAATGAAAAGCATCTCTTCCTCACACACATATACAAAAAGCTGGGACCACTATCTCAAAGATTACTAAATATCAATGGGCAGGGGATCTTTAGGGAGTAGGCGAAAATCTCTCTCTCTCTCTCTCTCTCTCTCTCTCTCTTCCACATCTAAAGATGAAAGTATCCCAAAAACCTCACCCGAGTTTCAATTGTCGTTACATGCAGAAATAGTCACACACCCTAAGCCACTTCCCTTTTCAAGATACCTTCTTCTATGAACCGGCATTTTGTGGGGTGAGGATAAAAAGTCCTTGTAAGCAGTCTGCTCTCACATGATTCAATGTGAGAAAACGACCATGCAGTATGGACAACAAACCACAAAAGACTTGGCACAGGTGAACAGAGCTTAGCATTATCATGAAACAACTTATATGTCAGGATCTGCAGTTATTGTTGTGGTACATAATGATTGCCTGTACTTTGTATAATTACGTATCACATACTTCTGGAGATAGCCATTTGAGGTGAGGGTAAGAGGGGAAACAAAGTTGAAAGTTGTTCTGGTCCATCAGAAGACATCTGATTGATACTAAACCCAGGGAACCAGCAAGGTGGCCAAAAGCCCGAGAGCTGGGCCCACCACTTTCAGTTTCCCTTGTTTCCTTCCTAAGGCCAGTCACTGGGTGAGAAACTGTAAATTCCAAACAGAGTAGGTGCTTGCTGGTTATGTTCTGTTTGCTCTCTAGATTAATTTTCTACTCTTCCCCATCCTCCTCTTTGCCCCTGGACTATACCAAAGAGCTGCTCTGTCCTCTGGTTTGTCCTTTGGTTCAGCCAGTGGGAGGTGCCCAAGGAGATTAGAAAGCAGGAGGAGAGTAGGGTGAGGGCTGTATTTTCCTGACTCCTTCTCGGATGCATCTCCATACATTGCTGTATGCCTCTATCCAAAGCAGCTGCAAACACCTGCTCGGAGTTTTTAGTAATGGCTCTATCACCTGGCTCCTCCAGGCCTAAGAGTGCTATGGTTCCCCAGGGTTCCTAGCCCCATTGGTTAACCCTGCCCACACTTTTGTAAATAGTCCTTTTATTAAACTCTCCTCAATCACCTAGTTTGAGTGTGCCATCTGTTTCTTGTCAGGACCTAACTGATAAAAGGGGTTTATTTAGGCTTTGCAATGGGTGTGTTGGCAAATACATGCATGATGACATTAAAGATAAATAGCTGAAATGGGTATCTGGTCAGGGCTTAAAGGTTGTATCCCTTGCCTCCTGTCCAGAGCACAGCAAATCGAAGTCACTACTACTGTGGAAACTAAGCTTGAAGTTACTTTCCTTCAAATGCTAGGTCAAAAAAGATATAATCAATACTAATCACTTATTTCCCTATGGTCAAGCAAACCATTAGTTAAAGTAAATCGGATGTAATTATTACAAACACAGTGACTGAATTAAAAATAATATGCCCATATGGGATAAATAGACAAGGGTTTAAGAGACTGAATCTTTTGTCTCCAGTCCTTTGTTGAAGGCTACCTGCCACCCCTTGGACTGGTTAGTTCCTATTCATTACTTAAGTCCTCAGCTTAGGACTCAGTTTCTCAAGGTCAAACGGCTGGTTGGCGATAGAGCCAGGACTTAAACCCAGGTTTTCTAACTTGAAATTCTCTACGAAATAGTGCTTCTATTTACATACATACAGTGATGCCATCACCGCTGAGTTGCACTATACTGTTGCAACTTTATGACTCTTCTGGACAATATGCCTTCTTTGTTTTTAAAGATTAAGTTACATGCAAGTTATTTTTATGAACTTTCTTCCAGTAATGTACAACAGTCTGATGGATATCCTTCTCAAACCACTGAAAATATTACTTATGATAAGATAATCTCTAATCGTAAAAGTGTCAAGTTTTTGTCCAGTTCTAGTTTCTAATGACAGAATATTCTGGAACTAACTATACCGTAGTAGTTTCCTTTTGCATGAAATGTTGACATGTTATCAAAGTACTAATGTTTTATTTCTAGAAACTGGATGAAATTTATTTAATGACCATTTTGAAATGTCTTAATAGCATTTTATTATATTGCGTTTTAAATCAACTCTTTACATTTAATTTCATTAATGTCAATTTCTACCTAAAAAATGGTTAATATCAAACCATTTAAAGTAAGATAATTTGGGAAATATTAGGTAAGTTGAAAAATCCCAGGTGAGGACAAAAAATCTGTGTTTACAATGTCAAAAGCTTGGTGAAAAATTGCCTGAATTTGCATAAATTTCCATTCTCTAAAGGTTCCACATTTCTGTAGTGCTAAGCTTCTCACAAAAATAAATTTTATGAATGTTTCAGATTCAGAGGCATTAACCTTGTCTACAATGCTTCTTTCAATGATGAAAATGTATTCTTTCATAATTAGAATCAAGAAATGATTTCTAAGTTGATACTATTAATGAAACTCAGATTGAAAAAAAATCAATTTCATTACCCATTGCTCTGTTTTCTGAGGTTTCCTGGTTTCTGACTAGGTAACCTCTACTTAGGTTGGACAATCTATCCATCTACTAACTTCTCACAAGGATGGGCGTTCTTTTCACTGTTGCATTACACATAGGTAAAATCAAGATCCCACTCCTCTAATACATTTTCATTAATTTTATATTATGGTGTTTCCCCGAAAATAAGACCTAGCTGGACAATCAGCTCTCATGCGTCTTTTGGAGCAAAAATTAATATAAGACCCGGTATGATATGATATAATACCCTGTTTCCCCGAACATAAGACCTAGCCTGACAATGAGCTCTAATGCGTCTTTTGAAGCAAAAATTAATATAAAACCTGGTCTTATTTTACTATAAGACTGGCTATAACATAATATAATATAATATATTAGTACTGCGTCTTATATTAATTTTTGCTCCAAAAGACACATTAGAGCTGACTGTCCGGCTAGGTCTTATTTTTAGGGAAACAGGGTATCATATATCATATCATATCATATCTTATCTTACAAGACCCAGTCTTATATTATAGTAAAATAAGACCGGGTCTTATATTAATTTTTGCTTCAAAAGACTCATTAGAGTTGATTGTCTGGCTAGGTCTTATTTTTGGAGAAACACAGTACTAGGTAACATACTAGGAAGGTAATTATGTTTGAAGAGCCCAAATGACTCAGAAATAAAGCATATAAAGTATAAAACATATTATTATTAAGCATACAAAATAATCAACGAAAAACACTGTGGGACTACAGATTAAAATGTTAATAGAAGTTATCTCACTGTGATATTTTCTTTCTTTCCCAAATGTTCTTCAATGAACATATATTATTGTTAATAAAAAAGAGAAAAAGCATTCACAACAATATATAATATAAAGTAGTAATCAGAATATCAAGTGGTGTGCTATGATTATAACCTTGTAAAGTCATACAATAATGGGCAAAAAATAAAGGTAACCAAAAAGAGAAAACAGTTGATTTGCAGGGTGTTGGAATGGTGGAGTCTTTTGCTCTGTGTTAGTGTCATATGTTGTTTGGGGGAAAAAAAATAAGGGATTATATAAAATGAATAAGATACTGCTAAAGCCAATTCATCAGGAGAGTTGGAAGGCAGAACACTGAAAGTGATGGACATAGGCCCAACTTTATCTTTTAATTTAATTTATCTTTAAATACACATAATATATGATCCAAGAAACCCGTTCCACTGACTGTGATGTAGTCTCTTTTTTCTTTTATGGGAGCATAGACAGAAGGTGGTGAAAAACAGGTTGTTGAAACCATTATTTTTCTAAGTTAGTGGATGTATTAAGCATGCAAACATTGGAAACGGGGATAACCTGGCCTTTCTTTGCCACTAACCAGATATCCTGTAGGGGGTGTGGAACAGGAAGTTCTGGGGACATGATTTGGAATACCCGGAGTCTAAGAGATTCATTATGTCCAAATAGATTCTAAAGCTGGATAAACTTTGGCTATTTGAAATCCTTTAATATAAGTTATTTTGGTTAGCCAAATTTTTCTAATGTCTGGAGATTTATCTCTCAAGGTTATTTTTAAAACCACTTAAGAAGGAACCATTTCCAAAATTTATCTTTTTTCAAGGAGACAATTCAATTTATTTAGCCTTTTTTTGAATGCTCCAGGGTTATCATTACACATATTGATTACTGTGTCATTAAGAGTCTATTGAGGTATGTATGGCTCTTTTCCTCTCTTTTTTTTTTTTTTTTTTTTTGGTTCAGGGTGACTGGATAGTTTGCTTTCTGCAATTTTTTTCTTCTTATATTTAAGAAAGAGGTTCTTAGTGAGGGCTTACAGGACTGCATTATGAGTCAAACACAGGATTTTTATGTGGACTTTGAAACATCAGCTTCTGTCTTGCTTCCTGGTTCTCATCTGTAGTTCAGACAGATGCAGCTGCTAAACAGCTGAGTTACAGCTAAGTGAGGGTCACTAGGTAAGATAACATAACCACTGCTTCCTAGTACAATGCTACAATTTCATTTTTCACTGAGTTACCTTTGGTCATCAGCTCCATTTTGACTGCTGTTCAAGATAATTCTCCAAAGATCTGAAGATACCAGTTTCTTCTGGTCACTCACAAGATTGATATCTGGCAACTGCAGTTCACAAACTTTGCTTTCAGACAGACTAAATTCTCGAAATGCAACAAAAACCTTCTGGAGTTCATCCCAATATTCCAAACTACACGGAATCTATATTAAAATAAAAAAGGATTTTAGAGATTGCAAATAGATACTATGTTTCCATTTTGTTGAAATCCATATTAAACCTGTATCAGTTACAACATTAATAAGACTTTTTCAAAGAGATAAGGTTGTAAAAGACAGTAGTTTACAATTTCTCTAGAATGCTTACATTTATCCAGTTTACCTATTTTATTTTAAAAGACCCATTCAAGAATAATATGAGAAAACAGCCAAGAAAGTTTTTAAATAAAAGAGAAAATGGGGAACAAATTCTACGAGGTGTTAAGTGTATCATAAAGTTATAGTAATTAAAAGATAAAGTTGGAGTAGTAACATAGAAATAGATGAAAGAGTAGAATAAAAATAGTATAAGACGTAAACACAGATACATTTCAGTATGTGATGAAAGTGCCAACTCAAACAAGTAGGGGAAAGATAGGAAATGAGGTTGCAAGAACTGGCTAGCCATTGGGTAAAAACAAACTGGGTCTCTACATTATTCCTGCATGAAAGTAAATTCCAAAAGGATCAAAATGTTAAAGGCTAAAAACTGAAAGCATAAGAGAGAAAAAATCAGTTGGTATTTTTATCACAGTAGGGCATCCTGTGTTTGCAGAGAGAAACCTTAAGGGATGAGGCTGTCTCTCTCCAGGACAAACAGTAGACTTGCTCTAAAGAGGTAGATTCGACAAGTTCCATGTTCCTCAGCTGTGTCACATATTTATCTACTCCATGCATAGCATCCCCTTGGGGGCTGTTCTACAATCTCCCTCTTCAGACTTGGAGGCAAGAAAAAGAAACCAATGCCAACATGATGTTCATGCTGCTGGCCATGCCTCGAGCAATAATGTTCTTTGTTTCTGACCCAAGAATCTTATGTCTTCTGCCAGCATCCATCAAACAATGACAGGCTAATTAATTAGCTTGCATAGGTAAAAATCCCAGACTCTGATAGCAACGAGTTCACAGAAGAAATATAACCAGGCTGTCAACATAAAAATATACTCAACTTCACTAGTAACTAAAGAAATTCAAATTAAAGTAATAATGTAATATTTTTATTTATTATTCTGGCAGTTTTAAAAGACTGACAGTTCCCATTTCTGTAGGGGTGTGGGAAAAAGCATTTCTACCCAATATTTTTGGAGGGTAATTTGGCAACATCTATTAAATGCTTGTAAGTACACATCTAAGAATTTGTTTTACAGAGATTCCAAAGCGCGTGTGCGTATTAACTTCAGTACTATGTGTATTAGTAAGAAATTGGAAAAATTCAAATATCCATCAACAGGGGATTAAATATGACATAAAGATCTATTAAATATATGTATATATAACATATATGTATATATATTATATATATAATAGCTTGAAGTTACTCTATTCTTTATATAACATGTAATCAATAAATTATAACCACTAAAATGAATAAGGAATAACTATGTATACTAACACAAAAAACATCCAAGATATATTACTAACTTAAAAAAAATAAGTTTTAAGATAGAACATGTGGGTTGACCCCATTTATCTTTGGAAAAAAACAGTGGGATCAGATGTGTCTCTTCTTTTGGAGGTAATCCCTAATCATGTACCATCCTCAGAACTGATCACTGCTTCTCTTATGTCACTTTCATATCTAAAATAGTCCTCTATCATAGAACGCATTACATTTTGCAATTCCTTATTTACATCTTTGTCTCTAGTTGACTCTGAGATCCTTGAGGAAAAAATGGCACATTATTTTAAAAAATACTCTAAGCATGTAACATTTTTTGGGACATAATAGGATCTTAATAAAAGCTTCCTGAATGAATACATTACTCCTAACCTTCTTTCCTAAATAAGTGATTCTTAATTTTTTAATGGGAATAACTTTATCTCCATCTATAACAAAGTTTCTTTTCTTTAAACAGGAACTTGAGCTTACATGTGTGGAGAGATGCTCAATGGAAGAAAGGAAAACAAATGGCTAAGCATAAGAGGCTAATAACAGGGTATTAAACAGAGGCATATATTCTGGTCAGCAATAAGGACAAGTAACATATCCATAATATTCTACTTTTAGCCACCGTTTCCTGAAATTCTCTCTTTTCTTGATTTCTATGACATACTTTTTTTTAACTTTCCTCCCTCTAAGTCTTTGTTTCTATATATTCTCTCAGCCTGAAATACCCATGGACTCCCTAGTTTCTCATTGTCTCATGTTTAAATCCTTTCCATCCATCATGGGTTCAAATGAAATACCACCTTCTTTTAGCCTTTTCACCTCCAGATGGAAAAATTCTCTCCCTTTTCTGAATGCCAATAGTTTTTTTTTTTTTTTTTTGCTTTTATCATTGTATACCTTATGTTACAGTTATTTCTATACATAACATCTTCCCTGGTAGACACATTCCTTGAGGGAATGATTTCCATTTGGCTAAGCTTTGGATTTTCACAGCACCTGGAAAGTGTATACAGTGAATGTTCAAAAAATGTTGCTGAATGAATGAATGAATAATTCATGAATGAATGAATGGGTGAGTCACATACTGGGAGATTCAGCCCATGTCTGACACATTAAAAATTCTCCACAAAAAAGTATAGAAGATGAAAGCATGAATTTTGAAGTCAAACCTAATGGGACTCAAATACTAGTTCTATTAGCTATGCATCCTTGGGTAAATTAATTTTTTAAACATCTGTTCCCATATCTCTAAAAAGGGGATAATAACAGAACTACTCTCATGAATTACTGTGGGGATTAAATGAGAAAAAGCATCTCATTTAATACTACACAGTAAAAGCTTAAGAAGTGTTAGCTACTAATTATTTATTCTTCATATGCTCAAAGAACACTTCAAGTATTGTTATCAGAATTAGGTAGGTTGTAATTAAGAGTCCTGTTTGTTAGATTTTTTTAACAATGGGTTGGACTTGGAAGAAAATAATAAACCTTGAACCTGGATATTCATGAACATTGTAATCATAGTTCAACATAGTTTTCTGCTGTACACATATTACTTGAAAAATAAAGGACTATCTCATTGCTTAACTCCTTCTTAGACTCCCATTGACTGCCAGTGAGTCAGTGACTTAGGTCACTCACAACTAGAGGTGGACATGATGTGGGAAGTGGGATAAGACATATGTATAAGAATATAAGAATCTCAGATGGCAAATTAGGAAAATGCTGTGCTTACCTCTCACGACCACATTAAAATTACAATTAAACTACAGAAGAACCATCATTGAGAATCATCTGTAGTCTAGCTGCACAGAAGCCCTACAATTAAGGATATACAAAGAAACCATGTCGAGACTGGTAGGAGGGGTGGAAACATGGAACAGGCTGGTTCCACACCCACTTGTGGTAGTTAAAAATTGGGAGGGCTAAAAACTGTGGAGGTTCCCCCTGAGGAGTGAGAGGTCCCAGCCCCATACCAGGCTCCCCAGTCCAGGATTCCAGTGCCAGGAAAAGAAGTCCCCATAACTTCTGGCTGTGAAATCCAGTGGAGATTGTGGATGAGTGAGAGGGCTGCTGGAGTCCCAAGAGTTCCTCTTAAAGGGACAGCACATGGACTTACTAGCTGATGTACTCACTTGCTCTAAACTCCAGTGCTGGGGGCAGCGGCCCAAAAGGTGCCAGGGACTTAAAGAGAAATGAAGTGTCCGGGTTCAGGGTTCAGGGTATAGGGGCAGCTTTCTCCCAGACAGAAATGCTGGCAGAAGCCATTGTTCCTTTATTGAGCCCTTCCCCGATCCAGCAGTGTGCAGACGCAGGTGGCCTCCATATCTGAGTCTCCATTAACCTGGCTAACACCGTTCACCCCACCCTAGTGATTCCCTAGGACTTCACTCCACCTAACTTGTGGGCCCACTCAAGCCGCTTCCAGTGGCTTTTCCATAGAAACAACCTGTCTTGGCTCATGTTGTGGACTTTCCTAAAATCTCTTAAATGTTCACAAAGAAGGAACATCTAGCCTCAGTGTGCCCTATACCTCTTGCTAAGCAGCCCCAAGCTTGGCACTAACAGCAGCCAGCCTTGGTTTATAGCTTAGCCTCTCCCAGGTACCTGTAAGCCCACCACAAGTGGCAACCATCTGTGGATCACTTTGTAGCTCTTACCAAGTGGCCCTGGGCAGGGCATAGGCAGTGACTGACCTTGGCCTGCAATGGAGCCACTCCCAAGAGGCTCCAGAACTGACACACCTGGTGGCCAACTTCAGACTACACCAGAACACCACCCAACCACCTCCACAAAAGACACAAAGGGCAGACTAAGCAGGCATCAGAGCCCTGTTAAAGCGAATCTTACTCTGTAGGGTCAGGCTCTGCACAACAACTCCTCCACTGCAGTCAAGGCCAGTCCTCACAACCAATTAGCCCAAGGGTCAATCCCTCCCACTGACATGAAAACAGCAACCAAGGCTCAACTACAACAGGAGGGCACACACAACCCACACAAGGGACACACTTGAAGCACCTGACTCAGGTGACCAGGGAGACTGTGCCACTGGGCCCCACAAGAGAACTACTATGTAAGGCCACTCTACTAAGACCAGGAGACATAGCAGCTATACCGAATACACAGACACAAACACAGGGAGACAGCCAAAATGTGAGACAAACAAATATGTCCCAATAGAAAGAATAGAACGAAGCTCTATGTTTTTCTGGAAAAACAACAAAACGGAGACAAGCAATCTACCAGATGCAGAATTGAAAACACTGGTTATAAGGATGCTCAATGATCTCAGGGAGAACTTCAACAAGGAGATAGAAAACATAAAAATGGAGAAAGAACACATAAAAAAGACCCAGTCAGAACTGAATACATTAGAGGGAATCAACAGTAGATTCAATGAAACAGAAGACTGAATTAGTGATTTAGAAGGTAGCAGAAAACACCCAATCAGAATAGCAAAAAGAAATAAAGAATTAAAAAAAAAAAAAAAGGCAGGTTAAAGTGCCTCTGGGACAACATCAGCATCCCAACATTCACATCATGGGGGTACCAGAGGTGAAGAGAGAGGGAGTAAGGAACTGAAAACCTATTTGAAGAAATAATGACAGAAAACTTCTCTGACTTGGTGAAGAAAACAGATATACAAGCCCAAGAAGTGTACCTGAAACCCATGTAACTTTACTAACCATGGTCACCCCAATAAGCTTTAATAAAAAAGAATCTTAGTGGAAGAAGGTAAATGAGTTTAGAAAAAGCATGTTTAATATACCTACTTTTTACAATACAAATAATACAACGTAAAATTCAAAATCATTTTCTTGGTAGAGAGGTTACATAGAAAAGGGTAAAAAAAATTGCTTCTTTCTGGTACTGCCTCTGGAAATTCTCCATTAAAATTAATATATAATAAATTACGAATATTAGCTGTCACATGGAAAGCAGAATTGGGCCTTCAGAAAAAAGTCCTAGTAAGTTTTGATATACAAGGCAAGGGTTGGAATAGCTCCGAAACATAAGGCCGTCCTAACTGGGGACCATTGTGGGAAGCCATTAGGCAGTTTAAGGGCAATGCAAGTAGGCTACACCAACACTGGGGCTTGGGGAAAGAGGAACTGTGAGAACTCAAAATGAGAGATTTGGAAGACAACCAAAGAACAAACTTTATTTAGTTCACAACTTTGTGTGAGGCTGGGTCTTTGGTTACATATGTCAACGGAAACATTCCAGTCTACTCTGAAAATTCAGAAAAACAATAGAAAACTACAAAAGAAAGACATCCCCAAATATGTCAGTTATGTGTTTGTCAGGATTTTCCTTTATACACCCTATTTTCTTTGGTTAATAAAGGGAAATTAATAAATTCATTCCAAATGAGACTTCTGTTGAAAAAAATTTTAATTGTATGCCTATAAGTACATTTGCAAAAGTCACATGTTAACCTCTTTTCCCACTATAAGAATATATTTGTCTACATGGTTATGGAAGGAGAACTGACTGTGGGTGGTGAACACACAATGTGATATATAGATGATGTATTACAGAATTGTACACCTGAAACCCATGTAACTTTACTAACCATTGTCACCCCAATAAAATTTAATTTAAAAAAACACCAATATATTTGTCTTCAAAACTTCAAAAAAGAAACTAATAACATTGAGTACAATTAGTATTTTAAAGGTAATTTTAATCAATTATACATTCACAAATATGTATTGAGCCACACATTTATAAACCACATAGATATAATCTTTATATTTTTCTGTTTCTTCATTATATAAAAAAAATCTTGTTGGTATAAAATCCTGGCTCTGCCACTTAAATCACTGCTCTAAGACCTTGAGCAACTTCTTTAATGACTCTGAGCTTCATTTCCCTCATTTGTGAAATGTAGGTAATAAAAATAATATAGTTTTCATGCTGCATTAAGGTTTGGACTTTATCTTCATGTCAACAGGATATCTTTGAAGGGTTTGAAGCCAAGAAGTTAATGCAGTCTTTTTACGTTTTTAAAAGCTTTTGGATACTGTGCAGAGATTACTGTGTTAGGATTAAAAAAGCACAGATGTGAAAAGACCAATTAGGAAGCTGTGCAGTGGTCTAAGCTAGAAATGTAGATAGCTTAGCGTATAGTCAATGACACTGGAGAGGTATGTGGGAGGTTCTTGGGACATAAAAATTTGTTGACTGATTTAGTTATGAGGAGAGGGAGGGGTCATGTATGCCTCCCAGGTCTCTGGCCCAAGCCACTCTATGGATGCTAATACCATTTACTGGGATGGATAAGATTGGTATGTCTCTCTGAGGAGTAGGTTTGTGGTATAAGTAGGGTAGAGGAAGAGAGATCATGAATTCATTTTTAGATAAACTGAATTAAGAGGCACCAATGAGCCATCTAAGTGGCAAGCGAGTAAAGAGTTGGCTATTTTGGAGAGTGGGATGGGATTTAACTGTTCATACATAAACTTTGTGTTAGGAGAATGTAATGAAAGGACAGAGAGCCACAAAGTTTAGAAGAGGGTGTTTTAAAAGATGAATTAATGTAAACTGGTTAAAAGGGGATGTGAAGACAGAGTAAGATGATGGATAGGGAGAAAGCAGAGAACTATAGGTTTAGGTATTGTTTAATGAATGACTATAGTGGGTCTTGTTGAGTAAGCAGGCTGTAGAGATTGAGAGGCAGTGAGGGAGATTAGGATGCAGGAATGAATGATTAAGGAGGCTGAGCACTTTCGGATGACGACAAGGTCCAGGGCATATGTGGGAGTGAGTAGTTGGAGTGGAGGAGAGCATCACAAGGTGAGGAGATCAAGCCGGGGTTTGGCTGGGTCATTTACATGGATGTTGATGGCAGTGAAGAAAAAGGCTGGAAGCCATGGCCAAAGACTTCTGAGAACGAGGGACAGTGACCCAAAAGTTAGCAGATGCAACAAGAAAGAGGGGTGAGGATGATGTAATTAGATGGAGTGAGTCTCAAAGAAGGAAAAAGATTTTACAAGAGGGTAGAAGAGTACAGGCAAGTGACATTATTGAGCAAGGAAAATATCTCATCTCCTGACCTTCAGGTAAAAGGGATGTGAGAGAACAAACAGCTTCCACATCAGAGGGTACAGCAAGTTCCAGGGGACAGCAATGTTTTATTTAAGGTAAAGGGGTATGGAAATGCTTGGAGAAGAGGTTGAGGTTTAGGGGAGTTCAGTAATCACAGAACAGGTGTTCCACAGGGCTCAGTGGGAGGGGTTAGAAAGTAGAGGAGAAAGGATATTGGCAAGAAGAGGACGAAGAAATAAAAATCAGTATCTAGACAAGAGGGGATAAATCGTATAGTTTGGGCAGTGACTGGGAAAGAGGGAAGCGAGGCATATGTTGGAACTGAGTCCACTTAGGAGGGATAGGGGCAAGGGCTGTGGCTCCAAAAGTAGCACACTTCTCCTGCCTGGGGCCGGGCTTGCCTTCTGTGTGTTCTCTGACAAGTGTTCTTAAAGAACTGCAGCTATTTCTCCAAAACAGTCAGAGCACAGAGTCTGATTTGTGGTACACGGTTAGTTTTTAAATTAATGAATGAAGATAGGTGTTGAAAAGATAACAATCTTAACTCTTTAACAGTCTTGTATTCTAAAAAGGTCTTGTTTTATATTCTGAGCCGTCCCTTCATATTATTTTGCAATCACACCCACTTCTAACAAACTTTCCATTAGCTCACTAATCTTCCTTTGCCTTTCAGTTAGAAGTTGACATTGCCCAGTTAATCTTTAGGTTACTAGTAACATAATTAAATTAAAATCTCATGCAGCCATATCGTGCTTCATATGGTAGCAATTAATATTTCTCAAGGAGTAACTTTGGGCTCTATTGTGTGTGACCTATTTAAAATAACTTTATCATGTGCTTTTAGGTTTGAAAGATATAATGTGAATGATCTTTAGTTATATATCTATAACTAAGGATTTATTATTAATGCCTGCACTGAATAACTTGAAGGGAAGATGACTATTCCAAGAAAGCTTGGTTGCCAAAAAATAGTTTAGAAAGCCTGAATATCTAGTACTGAGTCATGGGAAGTGGGAACAAGTAAATTGGTTTCACTGGAAAACATTCCACATGTAACACATGGTACATTTCAAATGAATGTCAAGATTATATATATTTTTATTACATTTTGTTTTCCTATGCATTATTTGACAGGACCTAAAAAATTAGCCAGCCATACATAATAAACTGTACTCTAAGCATATGTGGTCTTTGCATATGAATATATTTTAGGTTGTATATCTGCCAGTTGGTAAGAGCACATGTATTTTTGCATTTAAAATGTTATTCCACAATTTGTTTCCATTTGATGGCTAATTTGGGAAGATTTGCATGTGTGTTGGTGATTTAAGAATAATTTTGGTACAAAGAATATTTTGGCACTTAATTTGTTTTTATTATTTAATAGTACAGCCAAGAGTATTAGCAGGGTTGCAACTGCCCTTCTGTCCTCATAGATAAATAGCTCTGATTTCTTTGTGCAGGGGCTGTTGAAGCTGGGACTTTCCCTCTCTGCCCACTCAGTCCCACTAAGCAACCGAGGCAAAAGATACATAGGAAGTGTCTTCCCTGTGTTTATGTGCACAACAAAGAGCTGCTGGTAGAGACAGAAGAGATCTAGCAAGTGATGTATTCTAACAGTCTGCTTTAATTGTCCTTTATATTATGGCAGAACAGAGGTAGTTGACTGTGTAGGGCTGGTTAGGGAGCACAAAGCTGTAGTTCCCATTCAGGACTAAGTTATGAAAGCCTGGTTACAGCAGAGAATACCACCTTTATCACCCCTCCCATCACATTTCCAAAGTTCTCAGAATACCACGTCAACAGGTGATTATAGCAAGGGGAAGAATCTCTGCTTTTCCATCATCATCCATGTTTTTTGTAGTAGCAGTAATAATAACACTGATGGCAGCTTAGGTGGAAGAAACTACCTTGCGGAAAACCCATTAGAAGTTATAAAGATTTTTCTTATACATTGACTTACGGAGGAAAATATTACTCCCATTTTACAGATAGGTTAACTGTAGCGCAGAAAAGTTAGGTAATATGTTCAAGATCACACATTTAATAAGTGGCAGACTTTGGGTTATAAGCTCTCTATGCTCTTTAAACGAATTACCTTTGGATTAAAGAAGAAAAATAGACTCCACAATGTGTCATTTACAATGACCAGTTCCAGTTTCTTTAAAGTGGATTCTTAGGAAGAAATCTAAATGCAGAATACATTTTGATCTTTACCATTCATCTCAGTCATTTATCGTTACTTAATTTGGCTAATTGTTTTCTCTTTAGCTGTCTGTTTCATTCAGCACTTTGAATATGTTCTCTCTCCTCCTCTGGCCTCTATTTTTGCTGATGAAGAATCAGATGTCAATCTTACTGAGTATCCTTTATATATGATAAGTCACTTCTCTCTAGCTGCAGTCAAGGTTGTCTTTTGACTGTTTGATTGTGTTTGGTATGGAAATATTTGAGTTTGTTCTATTTGGAATTCATTGAGCTTCCTGGATTTGGAGACTAATATTTTTCATTAAATTTGGTAAGTGCTCAGCCATTATTTCTTCAAAAATTCTTTCTTCCCTTTTCCCTCTTCTCCTTGTAGGACTCCCACCACGCACATATTGATACGCTTGATGGAGTACTCCACAGGCCTGAAGCTCTGGTCATTTATCTTCATTCTTTTTTTCTTTCTGTTCTTCAGACTCAATAATCTCAAGTCACCTATCTTTAAGTTCACTGATTCTTTCTCCAGCCTGCTCACACATGCTGTTGAAGTCCTCTACTGACTTTCCATTTCACTTCATTTTGCAATTCTGGGATTTCTATTCGGTTCTTTTTTCTTCATAATTTCTATCTTTTTATTGATATACTTACTCTATTTGGTGAGACATTTTCATGTTTCCCTTTAGTTATTTAGACATAGCTTTCTTTAGATTCTTTGAACATATTTAAAATAGGTAGTTAAAGTCTTTGTCTAGTAAGGTCAACATTGAGACTTCTTGGGTACAGTTTCTATTTTTTTAAAAAAGATTTTTATTGTAATATAGCTAACACACAATATTATATTAGTTTCAGGTGTACACAATAGTTATTCAAGATTTATATATCTAAAGAAGTGATCACCATAAGTCCAGCAAACATCTGACACTGTACTATGCTATAACAGTATTATGTACATTACAACCCCATGACTTGTTTGTTTTATACCTGGAAATATGAACAGGTACAGTTCCTATTGATTGCTTTTTTCCCCCTATATATGGGCCATACTTTGTTTCTTTGTATGACATAAAACTTTATTATATTAATGAATATCATTAGCTATATTACTATTATTATATTATTAATAAATAACAGCAACTATGGAAATCAGATTCTCTCCTTTCCCCAGGGCTTCTTGTCATTGCTATTTGTTGTAATTGTTTGTTTAGTGCCATTTATGAACTAATTCTAAAATGTATGTCTTCTTCGTTAAATGCCACTGAAGTTTCTCCTCAGTGAGCTTAGTGGCTAGTTAATGATTAGACAGAGATTTCCTCAAAGTTCTGGAACCAGTAAGGACCCGCAGTCTTTGCTGAGGGGGCTCCGTGTGCCTATTGAGGTATGCCTTCAACTTGGCTTTAGCCTTCCCTTCCTTCTTGAGCAGAGCCTAGAAGTCAGCCAGAGGTGACAGGTAGGGTCTTCTCAGGCCAGTCTTGAACATGTGCACCAGCACACGCATGTATGTGCCCTTCTAGTTCCCTACAAGCTTTTTAAAGCCTCTGTGGATATCTCATTCCTCATCTTTTCCTTTTAAGCTTTTTGGTTAGCTTAAAAGTTTATCTATTACCCTCTGCCTCAAGTAGCCTTAAAATTTATCAATTTCCTTTAATTTTCTGTGACACCCACCCCTGGGGGTGGCGGGTGTCAAGGCTTTTCACACTGGAACATTTGTAGTTGATAACTTTTGAAAGTGTCATCATTGTGAAGCTCTTACTTTGTTAATAGAAAGTTATTTGACCTCATTAACCAAGTAAAAGTATATACTGCATTTATAACAAGGTCAAGGAGGTGATAAGATCAAATACATTCCCCAGTGGAGAATGTACTGAAAAGATTAGAGGTAGATAGGCTAAAGAATTTTTAATTGATGACTGCAAAAAAAGTAGGTAAGTGGATAGTTAAAACACAGAAAATGAAGTCTTAGCATGAAATAGTGGATTGATGGGTGATTGAAAGAGACAATGTGTATGTAGAAATTAGGATAAATGAATAGCAATATAAACATTAAAACCTAATAAGCCAAAAAACAGCTCTGCTTCTACAATACAGAAGAGATTTCTATTTATGATTGTCATTGGACTTAACTGTCCCTTTTAAACACAAAGAATATTTCTTATAATCAGTTATCTATAATTATAACAGGAGAAATATTCATCACACAGAACAAATGCAATTGAGTAGAGATACTTTTCAATAGTTAATAATTAAAAATGAAATGCATTCTGATAATGGCATTTATCAATCTTTGTGTTTCTATTCCAAAGTATAAATCTACCATTTAATAATGACATAAAATACAAAAATGTTTTAGCTTAAAATATTATTTTTTTTATATGTATTTGCTTTTTAGTTGATTTTGAAGAAAGAAAAGAAAGCTTCTATACATCTTCAACTAATAGAAGTCATACCAAGAAAAAAAAAAACACCTTAAAATATTGGAACCAGTTGAGAAACCACAAGTATTCAAATGCAGGAAATCATGATTTTATAACATTTTAATGTGATCTACTCTTGGGAAACAAAGTTAACCAAACCCTATTTCTGTACAGGAAATATTCCAGCATACAGTTGTAATGCACTGTGGTGAAAGGGTACAGCTGCAGATTTTTCACCTGTAATGCCCCACTGGTATTGTGGCTTACTGCATTGCATCAAGCCTGCCTTCCTGTCCGGAAAGCCCTCTAAGTACAAACAAGACTCTAAGTCCAGATTTTATTTTCCCTTGGTATCAGAATATTGTAATTTAAGAGCCCTGAGAAATACTTTTTAGCTTTTTAAAGGAAATATGTAACATTCTTTTATTAGGAAGTATGTTTGGGTTGGTTTTCACAAACTTAACATATGACCCAGTTATCTTATCAATTTATCAAGCTACCAAGTTTCAAGCAAATGCAGGTGTGTAATATGACATCTTTCAAGATAATATTTTCCCTTAAAGAGAAATAATAAAAATATATTAAGAACTTCTGAGTCAAAATTAACTTAGAACAGGGGCAACCTTACTATTTCATAGTTTCTTTTAATGAGACTACAAACCCTAAACTCAATATTGTGTTCAAGTCTCTAATTGTTCAGGTATTTTATTCATTTGTATGAGACAGTCAAATATATATGGTATACTGTAAAGAATACTAATTGGGAACCAGGAAAAGCTTAATTCTAATGTACATTTAGTTGTTAACTAGTTTTGCCACTATGAGTTGAAGTCACTTAACCAATCTGAACCCAATTTTCTTATCCATAAAAAATTAAGAAGATAGGATAAGATTACCCTAGCACTTTCCAACTCGAAAGTAATGTATAAAAATAGGATTTGCTTTTTTAAAGTTTATATTTTAGAAAGAGAGTTTATATCTTAAATTGCATACTATGTGCCAAGATTTACATGATTTTATTCAATCTTAATGGTAATTCTGTAAGTTTTAAGAGTATATTCATCTTACAGATGAAGACCATAAAGCTCAGAAGGATTAAACAATTTGCCAAGGATCTCAATGATAGTAAGTTATAGAGCCTGGACTGTTGGATTCTAGAACCCTGGAAACTCATTCATCTCATTATACTGACTCTCATATTTTAGTTACCTGCTTGTGGAAGGGTTTCAAAAATATGCAATCTGACAAATAAGCTATGCTCATAAAACAAATGCTCATACTGTGATCATTTGCTATATGACTTTTTAAAATTAAAAAAGTTAAAATACAGTAATCTTTGATAATAGCTCTTAACAACCTTTATAATAAGAAACAGAACTATAGTACAGATAGTGTAACCCTTAATAATTGGAGAAAAATCAGTAGAAATTACAGGGTAACTTTTAAATACCTGAAAATATTTTAGAACATAAAGCAAGCATAGCATATTTTATAAAGGCTTGTCATAAAGTTAAATATTTAGACTGGATCAGGAGTCAACAAACTTTTTCTATAAAGGGCTAGACAGCAGATATCAGAGGCTTTGTGTGTACATGCTCTATGCTGTCTGTTACATATACGTGACTTTGCCTATAGTCGCATGCAAATAGTCCCTAAATGAGCATGTCTGTGTTCCAATAGAATTTTATTTACCAAAACGGGTTGTGGGCTGGATTTGGCCTGGAGGCAGCTGTTTGCGGATCCCTTGATTAGATGAAAAGTGTTGCTCTGATAGAGGCCTTTTGGAGTATATATCTGTTGGGAGATCATTCTCCACTGGTCTGTCACATTTCCCCACCTCTTAGAGGTAAAGGCATTGTTTGTGTTCCAGGCTGCCTTTTTAAGGATATATGTACAGCAGATAGCTATGGAAGGCAGACAAAGTGTTTCCCTACAAAGAGAAGGGCAGGCATGATTATTGCCATAAGAGATTCAGGTTCTCCAAGTTCAAGTTTCCTCTCCTGTCACGTAATTCACTGCCTGTTCAAGAGTCATCTGGCTCTCTTCATGTCACGCTTAGGGAACTGAGGCTTGGGGAACTGACACATATGCAGACACTCTGTTGTAGGTAATAAACTCTCCTTCATCTCTAATCTAGCGCTTCCATGTTTTCTATCAATATCCATGAGGCTGTGGCAGGCTAAGTTGTTAACCTGCAAATGGCGTAAAACTCAGACACTTCACAATTTTTGACAATATCTTTACTTAACGTGTATTTTTGTATGTTTCATATATATATATATATATATATATACTTATGTATAAGAATGAATTATACTTAATTTACTCACCACATGTTTATTGTTTCTATGGTAATGGCAAGCGAGGAATACAATGGTCAGCAAGATAGACAAACACGGTTCCTGACTTCATGGAACTTACAAGCAATCAATACGTACGTAGTTAAATACAGGACATTGTCCAAAACACTTTAAAGTGTTTAAAAAAAATTCCCCCCCCCCCCCCACCAATTACTCCATACCTTTCTGGTAAATTTGAATCTGTCTTTAATATGGTTTAACTATTAATTAACATGGTTTAACTATTTATCAGTTGAAGAGTTTATTTTCTCAAAACATAAGTCTATAACTTCATACTATCTTTTTGCGAAATCTTCTATAGAGCTACTAATAAGTAGGAAAGAGTGAGTGAATCATGTGATTCTGACTGATGGAGGTATGACGGGAAGAGGATTGATTTACAGGCAGAAAACAAAAAGGAAAAAGAAGAAAAAGTATGAAAAATTAAAAAAACGAAGGCTGCCTAATCAGCCCCCGACTAAGGGGCAGACTGTACAGTGTAGTTTTTAAAATGGTAACCTTGGTTAACCTCTG
Organism: Rhinolophus ferrumequinum; assembly: GCF_004115265.2. Classification (NCBI taxonomy): domain Eukaryota; kingdom Metazoa; phylum Chordata; class Mammalia; order Chiroptera; family Rhinolophidae; genus Rhinolophus; species Rhinolophus ferrumequinum. Next base: position 41,458,159 of record NC_046297.1, on the reverse strand, counting down.
GTATTCTGAATAAGTGTCCTAGAGGAATAAATCTCAGTGTGGTAAAACTGAAATTGTGTGCAAATTCCATTACATTCCTAAGGAATTATGCTCCAATTCTGGCCCTTCCGTATCTCCCCAGACTAATCTCCCACTTTTGTACTCCATATGCCTTTCACTGCCATCAGTTTGGCTCTGTCAGTACTTCTTCAAATCTCATCCATCTTTCAAAACTATTTTCTTCACATCCTCTCAGAAAAACAAACAATCCCACCAAATCCTAATTTAATATCCAATCATCCAAATTAAAAGTAATTTTTCTTTTCAACTCCCAAAGCACTCATAGCTTCAACTCTTCTTATGGCACTTAGAAATACTATCTTATGTTGCAGTTATTTGTGCGTATCTGTGCATATGAAACCCCCCGTCTCTCTTTAATGAAACCCTGTGTAGAATAAGCTGCTACTTATTCAGCTGCTACTCTTTGTTCAGACCTCTTGCCAGAAATATTTCAAAGGTCTCCTTGTCGTTAGCCTGCTCACTAAGTATGCTTCACAGATCCACCAAACAGATGACAACAAGATGTAAAGCCCAGACTACAATGAATATGTAGGCAGAAGCTGATTTTGGCAATTACCTTTAGAGACAGTCTCAGTGCATTATGATAACCTTATTCTATTTCATTTTTAGTTTTCACTTGGTCACAGTCAACACAAGTACTATGTTAGGCATAGTACTAATCAAAGATTAGTAATCAAAGATAAATACCATGCAATATTATACAAACTCTATAGGTCAAAAGTAAGTATCATAAGAACTCTGCCTTCAAAAAGCCCAAAGTGAAGGGGGAATCAGTAATATAAATAGGCCCAGGGTAATATGGGTATCGTAAAGGACAACTTTCCCAGCCTGGGTGGACATATCAGGGAAGGCTTCTAGGAGGAAGTGTCAAGAAATGAACATAAAAAAATAACATAAATTCAAACATGTATAAGATGTGTTTTATCTTTCCAGGATTCAACTTAAGGTCTTCCCTACATGGGAAATACTGCATTATGAATGAATACAAAATACATACCATTAAACTAAATGTGTACTGTCATATTCCAAATATACACAAACCTAACTGACAAGACATGACAATATAATTAGCACAAACCGTTGTGGAGTATCCAGTTTTAAAAATGGGTAAGAAGTATTTGAATATAAACTTGAAAATCAGGAAGCGTCAATTTTTTTATCATTATGCATATATTAAATTTTGTTTACAACACAGAAAACTATTTGGAAATTCAAAATATATGTTCAAATCTGATAAAGCAAACGTGGGTAAACTGTATAGTTTCCTAATGCAATCATATTCTCAAAATGACACTGTATTTGACACTGTAGCCACAAAGTGGAATACAAAAGAAAAAGAGTCAGGCACATCTATGATATGCATCCTTACAGGATGTTAGAAAATATGTCTATTTACATACCAACTGAACATATCATATCACTGCTCTGTTCACTTGGTTTGTTTTCAGGTTTCAGGTAGCTAAGGGAACAAAGAAGGCTCTCACAGATATCTATAATTCTCTAAGGCTTGCAAATCATCTTAGAAAATCTACAGAGAGGCAAATTTCCTGGGCTGGAAAGACTGGCTCTTTCTTCATGAATTTGCAGATAGAATTTCTGGCTGTACTGACCACCATTATTTGGTGGTGACCTACGTCCTGTTAAGTGAATCATCATGTAGAAAAAATGTAATGTGGAAAAGATGAATTTGGGGAATGCTTTTTAGACAACTTAGTTAAATTCAAACACATCATAGACTAGAATAAAAGCCACAGACACCTAATTTGCTGTTTAGGCGTACATCACAGGCTTTATGTGGTAAATTTTTCTCTTGAGATTCATGGAAAGAAAAGAAAATGTAAAATAGAAAACTAATGAATACTAGGGACAAGGGTAGAAAAAATACCCCAAAGCAGTTGTGCCCACAGATCACTTTTTATATTCATACAGTATGATCAGGAACCTTCTTGGGTGTTCCTTACTCTAATCCTCTTCCCCTGACCCTGTTACCCAAGGGAAAAAAAGTATTCTTGGAACACGTCACTCTGAAAAAAGTAAGAAACCACAAAAAACAAATTCTTTTATATTCTCCAATACAACCAATTCTTTAAAATTTAGTGAACAATTAAAATAAATCACATTAATTTTAGAGACTTTTCCATTAAAAATAGCTTACTTTTAGGGTTAAAAAGTATAAACACTTCTGCCATGTTACATAATTATTCAATTATTTTAAAGATTTTGATTTTCATTTACAATTCTTGATATGCAAATACTGACTATTCCTAGAACCATCAGAATGATTTTATTCCTGAATGAAAAATATAGGATTATAGATTCTCTAAAAGGTATAATCTGGCACAGTTCTGAGGAACTGAGAGCTGGTCTGCATTTCCTTGAATATAATGAATTATGATTTTTTTTTTGCAACTATATATCCTTAACCACAGAACTTTATCATACCTCAACTGAATATTATGGCTTAATAGCTTGATCTAAGTATTTTTTTTTTAAGTTTTTCTGGCTAAAAGCCAAATTCAAAACTTCTTTTTTTTTTGTACAATAACATATCTATTTCCAACTTCTGGCCTGCTTCTCCCTTTGGACCTCATCCCTGACAGACATCTGTATTTTGTAACTTTTCCTGCATTCTGGCTCTGAAGATACTCCTAGTTTTGGCCCAATAATCCTTTTCTGTTTGAATTCATTAGTGTGAGAATCATAGGACTGGAAAGGACTTGGGAGGTCAGATAGACACCAACTTGCTGCTCTGGACAAGACTAACTCCAAACCGTGAAGACAAATGATGTTTAAAGACTTGGAGAGGAGATTTCAAGAGTTTTCTCCTCAACACTGGAGTGCTTAGCATGCTTCACTGTTAGAGAACGCTTTGTGATGTAGTCTTCATTTTATAAAAATGTTATTTGACAGCTATCATGGCTTTCTATAAAATGAACTACCAGGTAGCTTATATTTTCAGTCCATTAAAGGGATATTTAAGGGATATTGAAATAAATTATTTGCTGGGCTCCAATGGTCCACAATTGGGGCAAGGGAAGTACTTAGATTGTACGACATTAACATTGCTTTTTTGATAGTAATATAAATGCTATAGACGTTGCCATTCTCATTCAGTTAGGTCTTTAGTTTTAATCTATCTTGTCTACTTCTATATATAAATGAGACTACTTTCTAGGTTAATTTGTCATGAAAACAACTCCTAAAATCAGCATAACTCGGTTCACTTACTGGTTAATGATCTTGAACAAATTCTATTTGCAGTTCCTTTATCTACTAAATTATAATGATGATATGAAGCCCAAGATTTTGGGCAAATGAAAGGGCAAATGAAAGAATGTAGGTAAACTGTCAAGGAAAATTTCTGGCATGCAGAGACGGATGGGGGACTATACAATGATGGATCAGACTGACATCACCTGACCAATTTTTAACTTGTGCCAGAAGTGCAATAAGCAGACATCATGTGCCTTCCATTGTGATGCAATAGGAAGACTATTATGTCATTTGGGAAGTAACCCTCTCCCTCCCCCCAAAAAGCAACTCAGATCTAATCAAACTTCTATAATAACTACTAGATTACAGAAAATATGTGGAATAGAGGAAAATGTTGACCAGTATTTTAAGGATAAGATGAGCTCCCAAAAAACAGAATGTAGGAAATGCTACAGGTCAAATGATCTTATTTCTTTAACACATAAATGACATAGGGGAGAAAAACGATGAAGTTGCTATAGATTGAAAGAGACTTAAGAACCTTATCAGTCAAATGTAATGTGTAGATCTCAGTGGGATCCTGATTCAAACAAACCAACTCTAAAAAAATATTTTTGAGACAATAGGGGAGAATTAAATATAGGCTATTATATAAATAGACTATTAAATATAGACTATTAAGAAATTACTGCTATTTTATTGGCTATCATACAGACATTGAAGTTATGTTTAAAATTATTTACCTGTTAACTATGCTTACTGAAATATTTATGGGTGAAATGATATAATGGGACTTCTAAAACACTACTCCAGAAAAACAATTGTAGCATCAACAAAAAGTGGTGAGAGGGGTAGATGTAACAAGGACAACAGGATACTGATAATTACTAAAGATGTGTAAGAAACACATATAGTTTATTATACTAGTCTCTCTACTTCGATATATTTGAAAATTTTCAGGACAGAAACAGATTTTTTTCAAGGAGAATCATCACAATTATTTCCGGCCAACTGAAATTGATCAAATACTAGGAAACAATATAATAAGCGTATCAATCAAGCAAATTTAAAAAATTTGCTTGAAAATCCTTCAAAATTAGTTTACGAATCATTTTATATCACCTCATACCTGTTAGAATGGCTAGTATGCAAAAGACAAGAAATAACATATGTTGACGAGGATGTGGAGAAAAGGGAACTCTTGTGCCCTGTTGGTGGGAATGTAAATTGGTGCAGCCACCATGGAAAACAATTTGGAGGTTCCTCAAAATAGTAAAAATAGAACTACCATGTGATCTAGCAATTCCAGTACTAGGCATTTATCTGAAGGAAATGAAAACACAAACTTGAAAAGATATATGCACCCCCATGTTCACTGCAGCATTATTTACAGTAGCCAAGATATGAAAAGAACCTAAGTATCTATTGACAAATGAATGGATAAAGAAAATGTGATACAGACACACACACACACACACACACACACACACACAAAGTGGAATGTTTATTCAGCCATAAACAACTGTAAAATTTTGACTTTTGTGACACCATGGATGGACCCAGAGAACATTATGCTAAGTGAAATAGGTCAGACAGAGAAAAACAAATACCCTTTGATCTCATTTATATGTAGAACCTAAAAAAACAAAACAAAACTCCAGTTCATAGGTACAGAGATCAGATTGGTGGTTGCTGGGGGGTGGGGGTGGGGTGGGCAAAATGGGTGAAGGGGGTAGAAAGGTACAAACTTCCAGTTATAAAATATAAAGGTCTATTTCATACTTCATGTTAAAATAACTAGTGAAGATTTTTGACAGAGTTTATACATTTTAAAGAGATCAAGATATTGCTTGGGAAAAAGTGTAGGGTTTTATGTTTAGGTGGAGCCAAATCTGCAATGGGATAAATGTGGGAAATGTGACTGAGTCTTCAAGACCATTTTTTAGAAATTATTTTGAATATACTAAAATACACTACAACAATCACTGAGACTACCTTATATTAAAATCAGGCTCTGAATTTTCTAAATGTGTCCAATAGAATGCATTAAAAAGATAAAAAAAATTAGTAATTAGAGTATTCATTCTTTTCAGATAAATTTTTAATGAAATAGGGAGCAACTTTAAAAGCTTACTATTTTACACAGATGTACTATTATTTAGCTAAAGAGAAAAAGATATTGGAAATTGTTTGGAATTGACTTTTCCTCATTAAAAAAAAAAAGATGGCATAAGGCATTAGGAAGTCCCAAAATAGTCACAAGGATGTGAAACAGTATGGGGAATATAGTCAGTAATATTGTAAAAACTATGTATGGTGTCAGATGGGTACTAGATTTATTGGGTGGATAACTTCTTAAATTATATAAATGCCTAACGCTTGTGCTATACACCTGAAACTAATATAAAATAATACTGAATGTCAAAAAAAAAAAGATGTCATGATAAAGGGTAAAAACATGGATAAGAAATCATTATTTTTTGAGAATGTTTCCAAGTTGGCTTATATAGCAAATATTTTTCTAAAGCTAAACATTTTTCAATCAACAAACGTAAGAGAAAACTGTGAATGCACTTTACACATATTTCAAGATCACTGCAGTAAAATGAAGTTTGAATGCTGTGTTAAGAAAGCTGGTTGTGGTGAAAACGAGTCCTTTGAGAACCTTGGTTTAGCTTACACAGAGCGAGACTAACAAAAGTAAAGAACAACCACATCAGTCATCTCTCTTCACTGAAAATGCCCTTTGATGGATATTATTTTCTTGAGATTCTTAAAAGAGACTGTCTTCTATACTGAACATTGGATAAACTCCCATTCCTGTGCAACATACAAGAGAACCATTAACAAGAAAACACACTTATCAAAATTCCTTCTAATAGGAGCCTAAAACGAACCGATTATTTAGATGTTTTGGCAACATTCTGTGCATCTCTGCTCAGGGATTCACCAGTATGTGGCTGATAAAGCAGGGAAAAAAAAAGTGGTTGCCATCTGCAGTTACTTATATATGTAAGTCTAGGCTTTCAAACCATTGTGACACTAAGACAGAGAAAACTGACACATGCTTTGGTTTATGAAATGCAAGAGGATCTCTCCCATTAATTAATAGTATAGGTAATGCGATAGATAAAAGTCTGTTTTATAATAGCAAAACTAATAAAAATGCATTACAAAGTAGAATATAGAATTTGGATGGAAAACAAGATGTGATTTCAAAAACAGTTTATGCTTGGAGGAGGCTGCTGCTTTGGACCGTACCTCTGGTGAGGCAAAATTTGAGAACGCTGATTACATGTGAAAGTATGTTTCATGAGGAACATCTTCAATAGGATGTCCCCAGTGACCTCAAAAGTACCTCAATATCACACCGATTTTTTTCATCAGTCTCTGAGTAAATATCCATCCCTATAGTTAGGAATGCAGAGAATGTGGTTAAGAATTCCTGGAATCAGCATGCCTGAGAAAGAATCCTGTCTATGAAATTTAGTAGTGGTATGCCCTTGGGACAGTTATTTAATCTCTCTGAGTCTTAGTTTCCTCATTTGTAAAACGTGAATAATAGCTTTTGTGGTGTTGTGATAATCATGTAATGATTATTGAGATAATCATATGTAATGTTCTTAGCACAGTGCTTGGCACTAAGTAAGAAAACAATAAATGACAGCAAGAAACAAAAAACAAAACAAAAAACTACCTCTTCCAATCCCGAAACTTTACAGTCTCTTTCCAAGTTTGTTTTTTTGTCTTTGGCCTGCTACCATTTATGAAAGCTTGTCGGCTAGTATGCAACAGCATAAGGACATAGAACAAACCTTCATGTAGGCCTGGTCATTGCCATCTCATGACTTTCTTTTTAACTGACATCTTGCCTCTGATTTCTTCTATCTCTATGGAATAAATCTTATCACTCAACTGTCTGCTTATAGGCTCTCCATCCAATAACTTCTTCCAAAGAATCAACTGTAAACTAAATTCATAACTTCTAATTCTTAACTTCTTCTCTCCATCCTTCAATTCCTTTCACAAATACTTACTGAGCAACTACTGTGTTCCAGTCTCCAGATGACAGGGAAACATTGATGAATAATGGACAGGGCCCCTATTCTCATGGAATGTACAATGTAGTGAGGACGTAAAATAATGAAGCCCAACATGATCTCAGCACAGACTCCAAAGGGGTGGGCTCTCGCAGGGGAATGGCTCTGCCATGGTGTCCTGGTGACTAGAACTTTTGTCCAACAAGTCAACAGTGACTTGTCAAATTCACAGCTTTCCTTTCCCAGTCCACAGTGTACTCTGTCTGTGTGCAGCCACCATACTGCTGAGATCCCCGAGCTTCCTCACATTTTTCCTGTGCCTGGGCTTGCTGACACTGTAGTCTCCTAAGACTGACCACTCCTTTGTTAATGTCTGTATTAGTTTGCCAGGGCTTCTACCGAATTACCACGAATTTGGTGGCTAAAAACAACAGAAATGTATTCTCTCACAGTTCTGGAGACTAGAAGTACAAAATCAAGGTGTCAGCAGGGCCGTGTTCCATGAAGGCTCCAGGGAAGAATCCTTCCTTGCCTGTTGCAGCTCTGGTTGCTCCTGGAAATCCTTGGTGCCCTTGGTGTGTGGCTCTATCATTTCAATATCTGCCTCTGCTTCACATGGCCCTTTCCCTGTGCGTCTTTGTCTCTTGTCCAAATTTCACCCTTCTAAGAATACCAGTCATTGGGTGATAGCCCACCCTAATCTAGCATGACCTCACTGCAACCAATTATAGCTGCAAAGAGCTTGTTTCCAAATAAAGTCACATTCTGAGGTTCTGGGTGGAAATGAATGTTTTGGGGAAACTATTAGACCCACCATAGTTCCTAATCTCTTATTTATTAACTAGACAAAGTGAGATTTCTCACGGTTCTTTTCTCAGTTCTCTTACCTTTGAACACTTCATTCTCTCCGAGTGTGACTTCTCTCATTTTATTTATATGGCTTAATTTTTACTGCTCTGAGGATGACTCCCCAGAACCATTTCTTAAATAACTTTGACCTTTTTCTGAATTGCTAGCCTACATTTCCAAACTTGTGGTAGGCATTTCATCATGATTAGTCCTGTAAACGCTTAAATTGTTAAGTGTTCAATGCAGAACTTAGTATTTCTTCCACGATCCTGACTACACCATTTTTTCTCTGACGCTTCCAGTCCCCATTAATGGTGTTCTACCCATTCAGTTACCTAGACTAGAACCACAGAGTCATTTAATTTCCCCCTCTTATCGTCGTCCACATCTAGGCACTGGAATTTGTTTATTCTACCTCCAGATGTCTCTCTCTTACATTCATTTCCTCCTTCCCACTCCTACAGTCATTCTCCCTATTGCTGAGTACTTTACCCTGAATAGGTCTCCGGGCAGCCAACCTATAGTAACCTCTAATTCACCCTTCCCTCTGCAGACAGCTTTGGTTGTTGCTCAGCTTGATAACCTTAATGGCTCTCTTCACAGATAAAGTGCTTATGAAATAAAGCCCAAATATCTCAGCATAGCATTTAAAATCCTCTACTATCCGCCGTGGAGTCTACTTTTTAAGTTCATCTCCTACTATATTAACTTCCTTCTCTGCACTTCCATTAACACTTACTGTATAATACTGGCTGATAGCTGCCAGTGTATTTGTTTCATGAAGCTTAGATTGTAAGTTCCTTGAGATAATGCTTGTAAGAATACCTCGTAGTTATTAATCATCATCATCACCTTTTGGTCCTTCCCGTCAAGTGTGTAGGACAGAAAGTGGTAAGGATTAAAAAAGTGCTATCACCCAAACTTCCACCAACTGAAGATTGGTAAGTAAAATGTGGTATAGCCATACAACGGAATATTATTTGGCAACGCAAAGGAATGAAATACTAATCTATGATATAACAAGGGTGAACTATGAAAACAGTATGCTAAATGATAGAAGCCAGTCACAGAAGACCACAAATTATGTGATTCCATTTATATGAAATGTCCAGAATAGGTAAATATATAGAAACAGAAAATAAATCTGTGGTTGCTTAGGGCTGGGGGATGAGGGTGACAGCTAAAACATACTAGATTGCTTTTTTGAGATGATAAAAATGTTCTGAAATTAATGGTGATGATTGCACAACTCTATGAATATATGAAGAACCATTAAATTGTACCCCATAAATGGGTAAACTATATGGTATATGAATTGAATGCCAATAAATCTGCTAAAAAAATGTTAATAGCATGAGAGAACCAAGATTCTTAACTTTGATTTTGATGTAGCATTTGAAGATGCTGCTACAAAACCTGTAAGGTTCTCAAGTTTGATTTTTTTTCTAACTAGGAGTTGAATTAAAAAAAGGAAGTCATGCATGCTTAAAAATACATGACACAAATGGATTTTTCAGACCAATGCTTTTATGAAAAAGATAGATAAAAGGATAAAGAATTTGAAGTTTGTCATCAAAACCCAGTTTTTCTCCAACATTCAAAATCTTGGACAGAAAAAGAGGCAAATTGGCACCTGGAGATGGTAAGCTTTTAGAGGACAGTAATGATTACTAACATTTAAAAAGCACTAACTATGTGCTAGACACTGTTCTAAGTGTCCTTTGACATCTAGCAATCATTTATTGTGCCCAACCACTCAAAGAAATATAACTACTATTACGTCTCATTTACAGATGAGGAAGCCAAAGTACAGAGAAACTAAGTATCTTTTCTGAGGTCACCCAGCAGCTCTTGGATCTGGACCGAGACTAGTTCCAGAATCTGTGCTCTTAACAACTGGGCTATATTATCTCTCCGTACTTCACTTCTCCTTCTGTTTGTTTTTCTCTTCAACAATGTAGCTTTTAAGAAATAATTTATACTTTATGAACAATGGTTTTTACTGTGACTCTCATAGGGAAAAATTACTTCTATTCATAGGGAGAATATCTTTTCTATTTGAGGGAGAATAATTCATAAAAAGATGATCATAGACCATTAGTTCATATTTACTATCCTGCCTTTGTTTTACACCCTGAACATTTTTAATACTGAGCAGTAAACATCAAGCACACTGATTGCTAAGCATAGTTCCAGAAAGAAATGCTTCTCACCCCTTTTAATGCAAGAGTATTTAATTGGAAAAGATAAATAGGCTAATAAAATTTCTACAACCAAATAAAGTGACAGGACAAATATGACTTGGGGATTTTTCCAGTTCACAAATGTTTTCCATTTACTTTAAAAGCACGTCTGACTGACAGATTTCCCCACCTCCCCTTATTTTTTGGAAGGGGAAGAAATGTTAGCATTTCTTTTTTTCTTTCTGTCTATCTGTCTATCTGTCTACCTACCTACCTACCTACCTATATTTCAGAAGTCTCAGTTGCTTTTTAAGTTTTTGCCAAAAGTTCTGCTTCAGCAGAACGCTGACCATTGAACTAGCAAACCAGTTTTCTTACTGCATCACAGGCTGAACGATCAATTTCACAAGGAGGCAAGAAGCAGAGGCAGCCAGCGTGCTGATGAGCACAGGAGACGGTGGACAGATCCTCAGGAGTCACAGCTGTGACGTCAGCAGGCACTGCTAGTCGTCTCCCAATTGCTCTCCCTCCCTTCTCCCTCAGCAAATGAGTCCCAACTTCCCCTTTAACTAGGAGTGGCCATGTGACACAATTCTGGACTCTGGGATGTTGACAGCACAGAGTGCAGGGTGTGGGTTCCAAGAAATATCCTTAAAGGTATGAGGTGTACTCTTTTTTGGTCTCTTCCTCTTTCTGTGGCTGGAATGAGGACAAGATGCCTGAAGCTTGTACAGTCCTGGAGGAAGAGCTAGTGCTGGGGAAGCAGAGCAGCAGGAAGCAAGAAGGTGCCAGGGCCCTCATGACTGCAGAGATTCCTACAGTCCTACACCTTCTACTTTCAGACTGTCCTCATGTGACAGGACGAGAAACTTCTGTTTTGTTCAGGCTTCTGTGATTTTGTGTTTTCTGTCTCTCATATCTGAACCTAATCCTAATTCACACGGCTCAGAAGCTCCTACAGTGCTTCTTGTATTGTTGCGATTCTTCATCGAATATTCACACATAGTTTACAGGAAACTATAAACTTCTTGAAATTGTATGTCAGGGGTGTACAAACTTTTTTCAACATTTTTCACCAAGGGCCACATGCAGTAAAATACACAAACAGCCAGGCCATTCACTCGAGGTGAAGTACGTATTGCCTCACCTGATTTATTTAAGTAAACGAAATATATTTTTGGAATTTGCTGCGGGCCAATAAAAAATGGATTGCGGGCCGCAGTTGGCCCACGGGCTGCAGTTTGGACACCCCTGTTGTATGTTAAATCTTGTGTGTGGTCATGTACTTTTCAAGGAGAAGAGGCCCATGGCAACTCATTTAACCCTGCAGATCCTTAGCTTTCTTATCTGCAATAACGGGAGAACAATACTCACCTCTACAGAGCTGATTTCAGAAGTGGATCCAGTCTGCACGTGGGCGGGCACGGCGGCGTAAGCGGAGCTCCTCTTTATTTCCAAAGTGATGTGATGAGTCTTGTATTTCCCACTGGGTTTCAACATAGCGGTCATCTAGCACTTCTCTTATCTCCCTCTCATTAAATTACCATATTAGTTACCAAGAGCATAGATTCTTTCTCTACAATGTCTCCTACATTCATTGCTTTTCCTCCATACCCACTACCACCCCACCCCCAGCTTACAGCCTTTGTCATCTTCTCACTGAGACCCCCTAACAGCCCAACAGGCCTCCTCATTTTTGGCTTCTTCTTACTCCACTGTACATTCCACCAGAGTACTAGATTAATTTACCTGAAGTCCTGGACTGCCAATGGTTCTCCAAGTGCTTATCAACTGAAATAACAAACTCAATTCTCTAAAAGCAGTTAAGGTAGCACAACACACAAGAAAATATTATGGATTCATATAAACCTAGATTTGAGTCCTCCTTTTACCTCCTTACTTGCTTTGCGATCTTGGGACAATTTTATAACTTCTCAGAACCTGAGTTACCTTAGCACTAACGTGGAGATAATCGCACCTACTATACAGGGGTATAGTTAGGATAGAAAAGACATGATATATAAAAAGACAAATTTGGTGCCTGATACATGCCAGGCGCTCCATAAATTTCTTGCTTTCTTCTTTTCCACAATGAAATGGACACTTAAAAAATCATGTCTCTAGGTTACCACTCTTCCACTTATCACTTACTTGATAACCTGTGCTAGTCAAGCCAGATTATCTGCCACCTCCCAGATTAAACTTCAGTCTCCTACTCAATTCTGAAGTTTTGCCTCATACTGGTTATTTCATTTTATCTGCTGAAATCCTCATCAGCCTTCAAAGATCCTCTCAGTTGCCATCTCATCCATGAAGCCTTTTCCTGATATTTCCAGCCCGATAGAAACTCTTGTTTAAAAAGGTACTTCACAGGTTGTATTGCCTTATTTTGTGTTCTCGTTATCCATCCTAAAAGACTAGAGGTGCCTTGAAAACAGAACTAGAGCCCTATACTCCTCTGTATCTCTCATGGTCCTATCCCATGTTCTCTTATCTGTATTTATTGAGTTATTCTCAAAATTCTCAGGTGGAACTCTTTTTAATATATTCCTAGATCCTTTTCCATACTTTTACAACACTATGAAGACAGAATGATTAAAAGTGTATTCAGGGAATACACTATTTTAGTTTCCCCCTCACTAGCCAAAAAAGGAAGCAACGACTTCTGGACGCAAAACACTTAGTAGTCGATCCAGCACTGTTACCCATCATTCAAAACCATTTATTATTGTGTCCACTGGATGCGTAGAACTGCTTCCTTTCTGCTGTTTCCTAAGAGTCTGGCTCTGCCTCTTACTTCCTCAAAGCCCCTAAGGCTTCTTTTTCTTTTCTGCATTTCAACAAGAATGAATCTCATATCTGGCTTTGAGCACCACTCCTAAAGATGATGGATAGGAGCAAAGCCATCTAAGACACATTAATACAGCTGCCAGTGGGCAAGAGGTGCTTATAAAATAAAAAGGCTCAGGATTCTGCAAACATATGTGCAGCTATAAGTGAACCGCCCAACACAGCTGAAAAGAAACACCCAAGTTATGTATGGAAGAGGCAAATCATATTAGATTGCAAGTAACTCTCAGAAGAATTCTGTTTCTGTAGTGCTAATATTGCAACATTTGCCTATCAGGTCCATGTGCTTTAGAATTACAGGAAGCTTGTAAAGTCAAGTTTAAAGCAGCAAAAGTCTAGTTTTTAATTTATTGGGTAATATCAAGTATTACTGTCTGACTCGGAACATTTTTCCTTGTAATTATGAAATACAGTGAAATCCACAAAACTATAAGGTTTAATGAAGCTTTAGTTCAGTCTGTGGATAAGTATGTAAGATAAAATGTTATCAGAAAACTAAACACAATTAAATCACCACTAAGCTACAGACATTAAGCATCACACATTGTAAATTCGAATTCAAAAATAGAAATTATTTTCTATGTAAAGCTCTTATACATAATTAGAATTGGGAAGTATTTGTAGAATCTCTGAAGTTGCTAATGTGCTACATTGTCATTGGATTAAAAAGGAAGCACTGACCAAAAGAAAAAAAAAAAAACACTATTGGTTTTAAGCATCTTGGGGACAAGAAAATATCTCCTATGGGTCAGCAGGACAGAGAAGCTTGCCTAATCTGTATTTTGGGAGGATGCAAGGAAGGGGAGGACAATAAGATGTAAAAAGTGATGTGAGGCTTTCCTCCAGATGCAGACAGCCTTTGATGTGCAGAGAGACACAGCTCTGCCAGATATTTGCAAAAGGAAAAGCTGGAAAAAGCGTAGCAAAAATGAGTCAATTTTTTTTAGTGAGGCAGTCTTTCTAGAGACCTTCTGCTAGCGGCAATTCTTCCTCAAACCACAGACCGCATATAAAAGACTTCCCTCTTGGAAGAGCAGAATACACTGTGCAGACCTTCATTGTCAGTCAGACTAGAAAGAAACGGCTGAGTGTGAGGCCAGTACTGCCCACGAGTTTGGCAAAGCTAGCCAGGGTGAAAAACCAGAGCAGTAAGCAAGAGGATAGAGTGGAGCCCACTGGTGGTGTCTGCAGAGCCCACAATGAGCCCTAATGCACAGCCACGTTGGTGAGTGACTCCACTCCACGGCCATAGTTGAATGGGCCAAGAGCACCTGATACCAAACTAGTTCAACCAAGAATGTGGAACTGGACGGGAGGTTGGGCTTGTAAATGTGACTCTGGAAGCTCTGGGAGGTGTGGGGTAGCCTGAGAAGGAAGCATAGGAGGGAAAGCTAGCCTGTTACAAAGGAAGAAATAAGCAAATGTGGGGAAAGACGCAGAGAAAAGTGACAGGAAATACTCTCCTGGGTTCCTAACTTCCATTCCTGGCCCCTTGCTTCTAGAGGCCCAGCTGCCCTTGGTGTCTAGAACTTCCCACTGTATCTTGATACTAGATCCCTCTACGTTTGGCTAAGCCAGCTTCAGCTTTAGTGGGGTTTCTGCTACTTGCAACCTAGAGGGCTGTAGCTGACACACTACCTCAGAGGCCACTGACCATGTAGCTGTTGGAAAGGTGGTGTCTCTTACGGTAGCCACTGTTAGTGAAAGCATTCCATTAATCATATGCAGAGTCAGCATTCTTAACAATTACTATGACATTAACAGACTGGCAACACACAAAAAACGTCTTTCTCAGAAAATAGGGCTTCCTTGGCCTAACACAGTAGGTTACAGGTTCTTGGATCAATTGACAGGATGACAACAATGATGATAATAGTGACAGCAGCTACCACTTACTGAGTGTCACAATAATAATTTACGGAGCTTTCAACTACTTGTATGTAAGTCACTATGCCAGGCGCTTTACATACGTTCTCTCTACACCTCACAACTCTTTAAGGAAGTGAGAATGAATTTTGTTTGGAAAAATTGTGACGCACTGCACAGTAGAGATGTCACTGGGAAAGGCCAGCATGCTGGGAAGGCAGGTAGTCGCAAGAGGGTGCTTAGCATGATGGATTCAGTGTGAGTCAAGATCTGGCCATTGGTCTCGCAGCCTCAGAAAATGTCCAGGGTGTCCTAGCACTGACTGGACTTAGGAATGCTGAGTCACGCAACCAAGCTCACTGGAGACTGATACATAAACCAGATGCCAAGTTATTAATTTACTTTGAGATGTATAATTACCAAGGAGCCTGGATACGGATGCAGCCTGAGCAGTGTATGATACTCTCTACAGAGACAGACTGCATTGGGAACCAAACTATTAAAAGGTTATATGGATGGTTAGATGATTTGAATGTTGGACAGAGATTTGACAGCAACTACATTCATCTTCATAAAGGGGATTTAGCTACCAGGTGAACCAGACACTTGGGTACCATTTCTTTGGATGCTGCGAGGAGGGCTTCTGCCAACAAATGCTTCTGTAACCCTTCTGGGTTTCTAGAGCTAGAGAGAAATGGCTGAGTGAAATGACTAACTCTCTTCCTGAAGGAAACATTCTTTCTGTAGATATCTTAATACCCAAACCATCTTGTGTGTCTAGGATTCCTTTTATTTATTTAAGGTTATTTTCTATATCTTTGGTCTGATTCATTATTTCATGATTTAACAGTTTGAAGTAAAAGGATCATTTTATTTTCCTTCTTTCCATGTTTCTCAACAAAGTAGCTCACTATCACCCTAATGTATCATCTACAATATTATTATCCCAATGTTTTACAAATAGGATAAAGAGTATAGGTTTAGAAGTGGGGAAGACCAGGGATGAAAGTCTGGCTTCCCTACTTTTAGCTTTATGATTCAAGACCAGTAAATTTCTGTTGGCCTTAGTTTCCCCACTTATAAAATGGAGATAATGCTCAACTCACAGAATAAAATAATATTTAATGAGGTTATGTATGCAAAGTACCTAGCACAGCTCTGGGTGTAAAACACAGGGATGATCATAACACATTCGGAAAAAAACAAAAAACAGATCTCAACCATTTAGATTTTCCTTGGTTTCCAAGTATGCAATTTTTTATTCATTATTCCTCCAATGTGGTTTCACTTTGATTTCTGTAATCATATTAGTGTAATTTAAAAATTAATTTCCCTAACTTTTGAACTGGATAAACAAAAGTGAATTGGGCACAAGTGCATTGATTTCTTTGGCTTACTGTTCTCCTTCTCCACCAGAAATAAACAAATGACACAGCTTGATTTTTGTCTTTTTCTTCCTGTTATTCTTGTGAAGATATCTTTTAAGGACTCCAGTCATGTTTTTTTCACAAAGAATTATGCACCAAATTCTGAAACTTAAAAATGCCTTTTTAACTGAGAAAGTGCTATGAAATCACAGTTTTAATAATAAATTTATTTTCTTTTCCCAATTAATTCAATTTATTTTTCAGATGTCAGAATTCCCCAAATTACAAATTCCCCAGATTCCTTCTATATAAATGTATGGGTTTATCTTAATATATATTCAGATATTTTATCTTATGAGTTTACAATGCAATTATGCCCTCTCTTTTCAATTATATTATAAACCTTATAAGAGTAGTGACAGATCTTTTTTCTCTTCATATCCTCATTGTTTATACATTGTTGTACCCTATGTTGATATTGAAAAGACATTCCATAATTATTTGTTGATGAGAAGTGTTATGGAGTAGAAATAGAAAATAACAGATATGTTTATCTCATTTATCAATTTATATTCACATTTTCTAAAGGTATAGATTTGAATCTAAGTGTTTATTTAATTTAACTAATATAAAGTTTTGTGACCTGTGTTAATTTTTTCCTACACTACCTAAACATTTTCTTTCTTTTTTTCTCTGACTTTAACACCAGGAATCTTATGTACATCCTAGATATTTCTTGCATTAGAGAAATTCCTGACTTTAGCTCTTGTATCTTTCTTTTTAACCCATAAAGCATGTTATCAATGCCAAACTCATCCTGCCCTTTACTTCTGAGACTTTGCTTCCCATGTGTTTAAATTGCTTTAGTGACCCCAATCCATTTAGTATTTGTATTGAATTGTAATGCTCAAGCTTTATGCTCTTAGGATCCTTGGTGGAAAGATGATATTTAGTTTGGCCTATTGTCACATACCAAATGAAGATATCTAAAAATGTAGTGCAACACATAAATGAAAATAAATATGAAAACAAGAATAATACAATATTGAGAGAATAAGAACAAGCACAATGACAGATCTGTGTGAGAATTAAAAACATCCATTACCAATTCTACCACAGAGGATGAATTAACATTTTACAATCTGGGAACACTGTACTTCCAAAATGAATCCTCAGTAGGCAGTGTACACAATAGGATGAGGAAAGAGGGAAACTTAGTATGTGCCAGACACAGTACCAGAGATTTCCTACTTTTAAGCTCATTTAAACCATACAACATTCCTTCTAGGTTGATGGCATTACTCTACCTTACAGATCCTAAATATACTAACACTTAAAATTCAACATGACAAGATGATAAACTGATCACAAAATAAGCTCCTTTTGCTTTCTGTGAACATTAATTTTAGGGTCTTTATTCAGAATTTGTGGTTAGTTTGATTTAATATTAGAGACATGTTTTCCAAATAAATTCCATAAAGTCATTTGGGGAGACTTTATAAATCCCATTATGAATCACAGAAAGGTATATAAAGAGACAAATTTGAGGGTTCTGTATAAGTGAACTCTATAAGGTTAGTTTTTTTATGAAATAAATGGTCCTGAAAGAAAAAGTCATCTAACTTGTTTCTGTTTTTAGGACTACAACCAAGGAAATTACCTTATCTTTGTATTTAAGCCTCTGTCTAGGGGGCAGTGGGCTGAGCAGAACATTCAATGATCTCACCAAGGGCCTGAGTAATGTAATGACATTAGACCGTGTGTTTATGGTAGATAATACCACTGAAGCATAATACAATGCATCCTGACATAATTCAGTTTGTAAAACCAAAACTCATTCAAGAGCCCATAAAATAATGACAAACTATGTAATAATTTTGAATAATACAAAATAGGAATATGACATTCATCCATTCATCCATTCAATATGTTTATTGAATACCTCCACTGCAGTGGATACTGCAAAGGACATAATGACAAATTAGATATGATCATTTCCTTGGGAAACCTACAATCTAGGAGGGAGACAAGATATGGACACATATTTCTCCTTCCATCACCATATATTTGACCTCTTTTGACTCTGGGTGGTGAGAACACAATATGATATATAGATAATGTATTATAGAACTGTGTACTTGAAAACTATGCAATTTTACTAACCATTGTCAGCCCAATAAATTTAATTAAAAAATACAAAAAAAAGATATGGACACATAGTTAAAATGTGAGGAATAAGGTGAGAAATAGCATAAAAGTGGTGCCATGAGTGCTAGAGAACTTGAGAGGAAGGTGGTATCATGTTTGGAGCTGGTGTCCAGGAAAGGCTTCGTGAAATAGATGGTATGTGAGCTGTCTGGAAGTGTGAATAGGATTTCAGAGAAAGGAGAGATTCAAATGAAGACTGAGTGGGATGGAAGTGGGATGTCACAGGCTGGTTTGGGGAATGCTGAATAGGCCAGTTCAAGGAGAACACAGATGACGTATCAGGGAGTGAAGCTCAAAGCTGGGTGGGGGTGGGAGGTGACGAAGGGCTCTCAAGGTCAGTCTTGCAGGTTGATAGAATCACTAAAGGTTTGTCTCAGGGAAGTGATACAATCCACCTGTCCTTTAAGAAATTAGTCGGACAGTTTGGAAGGAAGATGGACTGAAGGCTGGAATTCCATTTAGGAAGCTCTTTTGGTGGTCCTGGCAGTTGCTTTTAAAGGAGGTGTGGAGGGAAGGAAATTAACACTTATTAGGAGCTCACTATATGTAAGGCATGTATTTGTTTTAACTATAGTATTTCATTTAATTCTCATGATAACTCTGAAAGGTAAATAACATTAACACCAGAGTTCTGTTGAGGAAATTAAGGCTCAAGGAGATCACTAAGGTTACTGAGCTAGTAAACCAAAAAGGGGAGGGGAAAAGGAGTCAGCCGCTGAGACTTTAATGTCCCCGCTATCAGCACTACAGCATTATGATAAAGGACCTTCTTTTCATAAGCCCTCTGCAATGCAGGATCGATGGTTCAGTATTTTAGGTGCGCCTCTGGTACTGACCTAGAGATAATCACATATAGCAGGAAAATGATTCTGACAATTAGAGGTTCTCCTTGAAAGCTGAAATTAGGGAGACTCTTCTATTCAAACAACCATAGAAAGTTCTCTGCTAGACAGAGAGTTTCTTATGAGTAAGTACTGCCTTACTGTCTCTGAATTCTCAGGACGAAGCCCAGGGTCTGGTACTGCAAGTACTCAGGGAAAAACTATCATACTGAATCAAACCTGTGATTCATGCAACATGTTTTCTGTTTTTAGCCAAAGCTCCAAGGAAATTAAATTGTATGGTTCTAAGATTGCAACCCAGAGAGTTATTTCCACAGATAAAGCTCACCCCAATCCTTGGGGCAACTCTGCTCCTACTCAGGGCAAAATTAAATCCTCACATAACGTGGTCCATAGGTTCTTGGAACCATGGTGCAATGACGTATAATGAAACCAACTTTACCCTAGGAATTGACATAAACAAGAGTTGTATTCCTACGGCATGTCATCAACATTACAATGAAATATTATTTGAGGACCTGCTATATAAGGACTGGGCGGAGAACTCAGCAGCAATGCAACCTTCCGCCAGGCCTGCTCTGTTCTTCCATCCTAGCGGCTGATTCTAGGTGTTCCTTCCCAGCACTGGGATCAAGCTGTCCTTTTCAGCTTACAGCAGGTGACACCTTGACTTGCCACTTAGGCCAGCATCCCTATCTTTCAACTCTGTCCACATCTTAGTATAAAACACCCTATTTAATACAACTGACATAATACAACCACTAAGCATTATCATATTTATGTTAATAAATATATTAACATTTATCTATAAATCTGAACCCCCCAAATCAGAAAGTTTTACATGATGCTGAAACTTTGATATAGGAGTGTTTTCTTTTTGATGGAAAATACCAGTGTTCTGTATTTAGGCAAGTCTAATGGATTCAAAGATATTGCTGTTTTATTTAGCAAAAATTATCCAAGAATACTGATATGTAAGATAATAATGAATATGACCTTGATAGGATGACAAACAAATCTGAGGATTTAAAAATCAAAGAATTACTAAGAAAGCAGATCTTAAAAGTTCTCACCACAAGAAAAAAAAAGAAAGAAGAGACTGTCAACATCTTGGCAAATTGGACAGTTCTGCACACTCTAGGTTCACTTGACAAAATGACGACCCATATCATTGTCATCAATTCAGAAGGTGAAAATCTGACTAAATATATTATAATCAAGAATTTAAAAAACAATTCAATAAGAATATACCTATGCTAATATGTACCTTAGACCTCTCTGATTTATATTATTACTCTGATTTGTGAAGTATAGAGCAGTCATTAAAAAAAATGAGTGAATATCTCTATGTACCAGAGGCTGGAGATCAGTGATCAAGACATATAAGAATTATTTTTTTAATTAAATTTATTCGGGTGACACTGTTTAGTAAAATTATATAGGTTTCAAGTGTACAATTCTTTATATTATATTGTGTGTTCACCAGCCAAAGTCAAATCTCATTCCGTCACCATATATTTGACCCCCTTTACCTTTTTCTACCTTCCTCCCTCCCCCCTTTCCCTCTGGTAACCACTATACTGTTGTCTGTGTCTATGAGTTTTTGTTTGTTTGTCTTGTTCATTTGTTGCTTTCAATTTTATATCCCACACATGAGTGAAATCATATGGTTATTTTCTAACAGTAGAGATGGAAAGACCATAAGCAAGTAAATAAATAAATGCATAGGATAATTGTGAACAGCAATAAGAGCCAGAAAGAAAGTTAAAAAAATGCAACACAGAATAAAGTAGTGGTAGTGAGCTAACCAGGATATGACATTTGAGATGGTATACCTGATTGACAAAGATGGGAAGAACACAAGAGAAATGTCTCTTAAGTGGTATGCTCAAGGAGAAAAAGGAGGCTGGTGTGGCTGGAGCACAGTGAGAAATGGGGAGACTGGCATGAGATCAAGGCAGAGAGGTAGGAAAGGCACAGATCATAGGCTCTATAGGTCATAGCAAGATATGTGAATTTTGTTCTAAGTGTCAGAGGAAGATACCATAATGTTTTAAATTAGGGGAATGATGTGACCTGATCTACATTTTTAAAAGATCACGTTAGTTGTTTGGAAAATGCATTACAGGAAGATAAGAATGGGATTATAGAGACCAATTAAGAGGCTACTGTAGTAAGGAACAGAAGATGGTAGACAGGACTCAGGTTGCACCAGTAGAAACAGAGAGAAATAGATGAAATAGGGACACATTTTGGAAGTAGAACTGATAGGACTTGTTGATGAAACAGATGCAGAGAATCAGGGAAAGAGCAATCAGGAACGACCCCTAGGCTCTAAGTGAATGGTATATAATCTGGTAATAGGTGAAAGACTAAGAGAAAAACAAATTTTGGGAGAAATTCAGATTCACAGAATATTAATAAGTAGAACGATAACAGAGTGATATCTACAATGACATTTACGTTAAACTCAGAGAACCGACAAGTAAAAAACTTTCACAAAGTCATACAGAATATGATCACCAGTTAGATGGTTTTCCTATTAGCCTACCTCAGGCCCCAAGACCATTTTAAACTCTGGAAAATGAAAACTGAGCCATCCATTCTGGCTTCATGTGGACATACTTTATTTCATGGAGCAGTTCTAGAAATGCTTAAGAGTTATGAGCACATGGTAGGTACACAAAAAATGTGTGGTGAACTGAATGACACCTGTTTGTCTTATTACATCTAGTGACCATGTAACCTGCCTACAACAGGACAAAGAGTAGAATTGAGAACTATCCAAATTGCCATGTACCATGAATCTGAATTATATTATTCTAAATTATATTATTTTAAAATGTTGTGTGTGTTTGTGTATGTAAATACATCTATATGTATATTTCTCTTCATCAATAGACTCAACTGATGGGATAAAAATAGGCATGCTCAAAATATTTTTCCTAGTAGCTCAAGAGCACTTTCCCACCATGCTTTTATTTTAAGATGAATAGTCATTACATACCTGCAGCATATCACCAAGGTCTGCTGTGCTAATATCTGGATCCTCGGTGGTGTTAAAGGGCACAGGAGTTATCCGTACAAGGGTGAGCACTCGAGGTTCTGGATATCTCCATAACATCATCCCTGGGCTATCTTCGGTTTCATTGTAAAACAAGACTTCATAAACACCAGGCGTTTTCAAAGGTTCTGTTAAATGGAAGTAAAATTAATTGTATGCTTTTGAAGGGAAACATGCTGGTTTATGAGAGCAAGAAAAATTGATGAAAATAAAAGAAAAAATATAAAGAAGCTCTTTGTTCATTTTTATACTGTTTGAGACAGGAACAAATCAAGAATTTTCCCTGAAGAGATACTGACTGGTAATATAGTATTTTCGTACTGCACATATTAATGCACTTTTGAAGTGATCTTACTGTGTTATCCTTTAGTGGATGTGCAATTAAAACACACACACACACACACACACACTGAAGCTATAGTTACTTACCAGCATCACGTATATACTGAAATAGACCTGTCCGTAGGTCATCTGAACTTTGTTCACTTTTGGACATCTGATTCTTTTCCTCAGGAGATGGCATATGTGGCACTGCTTCAGAAACTTGCACTTCAAAATTTCCCTCCTCATTAAGGTATCCATTGAGTAATTCATGTAGAAGAACTAAACAATTCAAATGTTCTTGACCCCAGAAAACCTTTAAAATTATATAAAAAATTTTAGTGGCTTTTAAATACAAACATTTCATGAAGATAATTAGGTACAATCATATTTGAATTAATGCATGACTGCAATTATGTTCAATTTAATTACTGACAATAACTTAGCTATAATTTCTAAGAAGTAGTTGACCTATTATGGGAGATAATTCTATTACTTGAGCAAATATATAAAAACAAGAAAATCGGGCTGGCCTGGTGGCTTAGGCCGTTAGAGCTCCATGTTGCCGGTTCGATTCCCACATGGGCCGGTTCGATTCCCACATGGGCCAGGGGATTCTCAACCACAAGGTTGCCAGTTCAATTCCTCGAGTCCCGCAAGGGATGGTGGGCTCTGGCCCCTGCAACTAAGATTGAACACGGCACCTTGAGCTGAGCTGCTGCTGAGCTCCCGGATGGCTCAGTTGGTTGGAGCGTGTCCTCTCAACCACCAGGTTGCCGGTTCGACTCCCACAGGGGATGGTGGGCTGCACCCCCTGCAACTAGCAACGGCAACTGGACCTGAAGTTGAGCTGCGCCCTCCACAACTAAGACTGAAAGGACAACAACTTGAAGCTGAACGGCACCCTCCACAACTAAGATTGAAAGGACAACAACTTGACTTGGAAAAAAGTCCTGGAAGTACACACTGCTCCCCAATAAAGTCCTGTTCCCCTTCCCCCAATTAAAAAAAAATCTTAAAAAAAAAAAAAGAAAATCAATTATACCATGTGAATAATGATCAATTTTAAATGCTGAATTAATGATGAAATTATGTTAATATGTTAATATGTTTATTAATTAACTTAGCTAAGAGGGAAAAGAACATCTATTTGTAGTATGAGAGAAGGCGATGGAGATCCTCTGGACCAAAATGTTAATAAAGCAATAGTAACCTTGTAGAATAGCTTTCTACATTTTGTCATGAGGGTTCTTTTCTTTGCACTTTTTGATTATAGGGATCTTTTCTTTGCACTTTTATTTTTAAGAGAAAAAGATAGGGAAGATGCTAAATGAACCTGAACTCAGAAGGCTCCCAACTTCTGTGTTGAATGAGAATGTACAAATACACAGTATTCCACACCCTGAGAATCAACTGCACAGGAGCTACTGTAGAGTTTCAGAAAAAAGGTCTTGGTGTTTCCTCTGAAAGAGAGAATCAAGTTCCCTCTTTCTGCACGTGAAGAATATTAGTCTATAATAAAAGTCTGACCAATGGGTAATAATAATTTCAGAGGGCTCAAAATTTCAATATTAAATTTCTCTGAATAATTGGATAAAGGCAATGCAACCATGAATTCTAGGAAAACCATATAACACAGAAAAGAAAAAAGAATACATAGAGGTAGAAAAGAATAACCCTATACCTGTGGCTAAGTTTTAACCCTAGGCTTAGGTCCTGCTGTCTGGATTTAAGACAGCTCAGACATAAAGGTAAGCGATATGATATTAAGTCTACTTTTGTTTTTACCAATACTATTTTTTTGTTGGATCTGGAAAAATAGAGGTAGGTGAAAAATCAAGCTGGGGAGTTGAACACTGTGCTCTAGCCTTTAAATTATTAATAGACAGTCAGTGAATTTATGATGTAGAAATGATATACTCTAGTTTTGCTCTTATTGTTTTTAATGTGGAGTTACTCTGCTGCCTTGAAAAAAATGCTAATACAATTAACATTCTTGATAAAACAATACAAAACTACATGCTTATTGTTAAATATATGAAGATTTCTGAGAGATGTGCAAAATTTCCAGCAGTACAAAGCAATAAGTTATTAGGATCCCTCCATATCTAGCTCTGTGTCAGTAAGAAAACTGATGAATAAGTTGAGGCAACACAAGTTTTAGATGAAAACAAGAAATTTATATATAATATGCCTCCATTATTAACAAATTAGTCATTTCCATTGTCTGTAATTGTGAATTTCTCAAGTTTTTTTTTTTTTTTGTATGTCAAATTTGGGGGACATCAACTCATATAAAGAATACATTCAAATCTATCCAAGTAGAAAGTTATCAAGAAATAAGTTGAATACCCTCACACATTCTATACTTGGCTCTAAATGAAATGCATAAAAGGTTGCAATGTGTCAAATTAGTCATCAGTATCATAATTTAATCTAAGGAATCTGCCATTAAGAAAAGGTTCTTATATATTGCTGATGAAACTGTGATTGACACAGGTAGACTACTTGGTAATTAGAAAAGTCTACACATTAGAAAAAAGTTTAATTATCCAGCAATTCCATTCCTAGTCATATATCCAAGAGAAATGAAAACATATGTCCATGAAAAAGCTTGCACACAAATGTTCATAGCAGCATTATTCTTAAGTCAAACATGGAAAGAACCCAAATGTCCTTCAGTTGAATGGATAAACAAAATGTGGTATATCCATATAGTGGAATATTATTTGGCCATAAAAATGAATGAAGTACTGGCACCTGCTAAACCATGGATGAACATCGAAAATACTGTGCTAAGTGAAAGAAGCCACTCACAAACCACCACCCCATTTTTACATGAAATGTCCAGAAAAGTCAAATATGTAGACAGAAAATAGATTACTGGTCGCCTATGCCTGGAGAGGGGATTAGAGGGTAATGGGGAACAAACGCTAATGGGTACAGGATTTTGGGAATGTGTGTATGTGAAAATGTTCTCAAATGGAGTGAAATGGATTGTAGCACGGATCACACAACTCAGTGGATGTCCTAAAAAAACAGTGAATTGTGCACTTTAATTAGGTGGATTGCACTGTATGCGAATTATATCTTAATAAAGCTGTTAAAAATGTTTAATAAGACAGCAATCTGACAATACCCTTTCTCACCACATCAAGATTAAAAATTTACTAAGAGTTAAAACCTGAACAAAGGCTAGTTAAAAACTTATGGGGAAAATGTGGCCAATCCCCACAGACCTGTAGTAGACCTCCTCTCAAGTCCATGGATATTTTTGGTATGGACTGTTCTGGGCCAGGATTGCCACTGTGTTTACACCACTTAGCTTCCAGATTGGCAGTAGCACAACATGGTCCTATCAGAATCCGACTTCTTTCTTTGAGACTTGTTTTAAGGAGAAAATCGTTTATGTTGAGTAGAAATGATGACCCAAGAATTATGCCTGAAGAAACAAAAAAGAAATGGAGAGGGGTATATATTATAATTCTTTCATTTCAAAAAATATGTTTGCGCAAGAATCATCTTTTCTAAGGTCATTAATTCATCCTTTGTCAGAGTCTTCTTTTTCAGTGGGCTTTCCCCCACAGTTTTATGCCACTTCTCTAGAATTCTAGTTATGAAGCAGGTATACCTTATTCACATTCCTAACAAAGCAATATTTGCCAAAACATTATGACTTTTTCCATGTGTGAGCATTTTAAGTTTTATGAGTAGAGACATTTTCATTAAATTGTGCAAGTTTTTCAAACAACTACATTAAGAATAAAAACAGCTGCTTCATTTGTCTATTGTTAACATGATGAGAAAGGGCAATTTTCTGTGATTTCTTACAGTAAAAGTATAGTATATTACTTTGCTAGACACTCAAGTTTTTGACTGGCCCACGTTAAAATCAAAACAATCAAAATATATAACATGTGTTTTCTAAAAATTTTAGTTTAATCCAAACTTCACACATCATAACCACTTGAAGTTTACAAAGTCTTAAAAACAGATAGTGGCAGGTTAGATTTATGAGAAAAACTATATGCTATAGTTCAAAGTAAATATACCCAGAAAAGGAATACACTTTAAAATGTAGGTTTTCTTTTGAACTTAAACTAGAAGTGTAGATCAAAACCTTTTCATAAAACCAATGGCACACTTTAAGATATTTGGATGCAAAGTTAGAGTGGTGGGTTAACTTTCTCCCAAGGAGCTCATATTCTGAATTGTCATTGTAAATATTGAATTTCACCAGGCCACGTTTGTAATGCCCATGGCTTATTTTTCTAAGGATATTCGACCCTTAAAAGAGATGAAAGATTAAAAAACACCTTAGGCTGACAGTATACACTTTTCAACGTAAGTACCCACATTGACTTTTCAATTCTGTGGACCTGAAAACATCATATATGCTGTATATTCCTACTGCAGAAATAAGATACACAACTTTTAATCTTCCACAGAAGACATCATGCCCACAAAAGTGTTAGGGGTAAGACTTGTCACAAATTATAATGGTGAAAATTTCTTAAAATTTTTCATCAAATACATTGTGGCACTAAGACTTCCACTTCATTTACACATTTTTCTGGGTTCAAAGCTACACTTTATTTAAAGAATAAAAATTAAACAGAGAATAAAGAAAATAGAAACAGGCCACCAAATACCCCCAAATCAAAAATCATCTTTATTAATAGAGTTTAGAACATAAGTCATAACTTCCTGGCTTAACTGCATTACATTTCCTGAAAGTTACGACTCTCAACAGTAAATATCTGCTAAATGAAACATACCAATTCATTATTCAGTGATTTGTCATAATCGGATTATGAAAGTACAAGCTTAATGCAATACAATCATACAGCAAATGAACACTAAGGGAATGTTAGAATTACATTACTCTTTATTTTCAAATACACGCATCTTCATACTACCTTACAATGAAATATCCAATTATGAGAGTTCCCACCATACCTTCACTCAGCTATGTAACCATAGTACAAATACTGGAATCATAAAATTCTCCTTGATATAATAATATTAAGTAACCTACAGATCGTAAGTTTTGCCATTTTCCCCAGATCGTAAGTTTTGCCATTTTCCCCACTAATGACCTTTTTCTGGTCTAGGATCCAACCTAAGATCCCCACTAAATTTAGCTGTCAATCTCCTTAAGTCTATGGCAGACCCTCTAGCTTTGTCTTTCATGCCCTTGATACTCTTGAATAGTCCAGGCCAACTTTTGCAGAATCTCTCTGAGTTTGTGTTTACTAGTGATTTCTGGTGGCATCTTAATGTGAATGTCCTACTGGTCCCTCATACACTAAGTGTTTAATATCAAAAGCCCCCTAGGTGGCTTAGCTGAATTAATGCTTACCATTATCTCATCAAGCACCCAGACTGAAAAATCTTGTGGCCCACCTTGGTAGCTCTTACTCTCTTGGATAGGTATACAACACTTACCAATTTCTATATTATTTTATCCAACTCCATTATTTTAAAACATCAAGGAAGAGAGATCTTAGTAATTTAAGTGATTGAAAGGGAAGATCACCACATCATTTTCAAGCTCCAGTAGACTGTGATCATCTTGGAGGCAAGGACCATCTTACTCAGTAGTAGACTACTGGGCACAACAGTAGCTATTCAGGACATACTCCACTGAACTGAATTGACAGTTTAGAATCTGATCCTATTTTCAGTTGTCTCATATTTCTTAATTGACAGACAGAAAATAAAAGTACTTAAATCTGTTACTCTTCATTTGCATCACTGTATTGTAGAACAGTAAGGCTAGATGGAAGAGATTTTAAAAGTCATGTATTCCAAGTTCCCTTCTTCTAAAAAAAAAACAAAACCAAAAAACAAAACCCATACAAATATTTTTAATTTTGAAATAACATTAGATCTACCCAAGTCGCAAAAGTTGTACAGACAGTTCCCATACACCTTCACCCAGCAATGTAACCATAGTACAAATACTGTATAAATAGTACAAATCATAAAATTCACATTGATATAATACTAATAAGTAATCTACAGATCTTAAGTTTTGCCATTTTCCCCATGAATGTCCTTTCTCTGGTCCAGGATCCAATCTAGGATCTCCACTGAATTTAGTGGTCAAGTCTTCTTAGTCTTCTTAGTCTATGACAGATCCTCTAGCTTTCTTTGTCTTTCATGACCTTGATAATCATGAATAGTCCAGGCCAATTATTTTGCAGACTATCTCTCAATTTGTGTTTACTAATGTTTTCTCACTAGTGGCAAGAATACCAGAAAAATGATGTCATTCTCAGTGCGTCATATTTGGGTAAGTGATATTGATGTTTTATTACTGGTAATATTAATGCTGATTACATGGCTAAAGTGGTGGTGTCTGCCAGCTTTTGCCACTGTAAAGTTGGCATTTGTAAATAATAAATATCTGTGGGGAGATATTTGGAGATTATACAAGTATCCTTTTTTATAGTAAACTTTACCCACTAATGTTAGCATCCATCAATGGTTCTTGATTGCAACAGTTACTACTGTGGGCTTCATAATGTTGATTTCCTATTGCTCTTATTTTCCAATATTTATTAATTAGTATTGTAAGATAAAAAGAGCTGTCTTTTCTACCTCATTTATTAGTTCAATTATTTATATCAGGACTCATGGATATTTATTTTATTTTGTGGGTTATAATCTTATAGTATCATTATTTACTATGTTGCTTCAATTGAACCAACTTTGGCCACTGGGAACCCCTTCAAGTTGGTTCCTGTATCCTTTTAATATATCCCCATCATTTTTTGAGAACTTCATTATTTTCCGGCTACAAGCTGTTTCAGCTTCTGATAGGGTCCAAGATGCCAGTGTAAGAAGACCCTGAACTCCCCTCTTTCCACAGACACATTGTATATTCATCTACATATAGAACAATTCCTCCTGGAAAAGAAATGAGCATTGACTGGGCAGTTTTTGCGCAGCAAACAACAGAGAGATCACATAGAAAAGGGTAGGAGAGATGGAGACACAATAAAAATAGTAACCCTACCCTTAACATAATTACCTGCAGTAGGGAGGGATATCACTGAGGGGTACGTGTGCAGAGTCACCCACCCTCGGGCACAGTGGAAAAACAGTGGCTTAAAGGGCACCTAGACTATATGTGAAGAAAATCCATTTATTAATCTTAGAGCATCTGTCAAACAGGTAAAGAACTGCTGGAACTCTCTCTGGGACTGGAGGTGTGGATGAGGGCCATTTTTACGTTCCTCTTCAACCTTAATAGCGGGGGCAAAAGCACAGTCCAGTTACTGTTGTCAGCCTCCCAAGGCTGCACCAGTGTACCCTTGGCTGTCTGTGCCCGTCCCAGCTCCAGGAGCCCCGCTAAGATGGTCCCCATGTGGCATGCTCTGGGGCCCACTTCACCCGCACTCAATCCAGCCATCTTGCTAAGGTGGTACTGGTGCAACATTCCCTGGGAACACCCCCAGTCTGAGCTTACTCCAGTTGTCCCACCAAAGTGACCCTGAAGTGGCATGCCCTGGCACTTCTCCCCAGCCTGTACCTGTTCCAGCTGCAGCTGTCTCACAAAGGTAGCTTGGGTATGGTACACCCTGGAAGCCCCCAAGCCCACTCCAGCTCCAGCTGTTCTGTGAGGGTGGCCCGTGGGTGTGGCACACCCAGGGAACCTCCATCCCACCTGTGCCCACTCCATATCCAGCAATCCCACCAAGGTGGTTTTGGCATGTAGCACCCTGGGACTCCCCCATTTGCCCATGCCTGCTCTGACTCCAGCCATCCTGCCAAGGCACCTGGACAAAGTGCATATGGGGAACTAAGTGGTCTGCACCACTTCAGTTCCAAGCCAGCCTGCCATGTAGATATGCAGTCTACATAGGGGTTGCTTCTACACAAAGGCCACTCCTTGAAGACCAGAAGAAGTAGCTGCTTTGCCTAATTTGTAGAAACAAACACAGAAAGTCAAACAAAATGAGACAAAGGAATATGTTCCAAACAAAAGAACAAGCTAACCCCCTCCCCCCAAAACCATAATGAAGTGGTGATAAATAATTCTGATAAAGAGTTCAAAGTAATGGTCATAAAGGATGCTCACCAAACATGGGAGAAGAATGGAGGAACAAAGTGAGCCCATCAAAAAAGAGAAAATATAAGAAAAACAGGGAGAAAAAAAGAAATCAGTAACTGAAATGAAAAATACACTAGATAGAATCAGTAGCAGATTAGATGATACAGAAAAATGGACCAGGGATTTGGAAGACAGAATAATAGAAATCACCAAATTAGAACAGCAAAAAGAAAGAAATAATGGAAAAAATGAGGATCTCTTAAGCGACTGCTGTGTACCAACCTTCAAATTACAGGGCTCCCAAAGGAGAAGAAAGAAAAGAGCAGAAAAATTATTTGAAGAAAGAATGGCTGAAAACTTTCTTAACTTGGGGAAGGAAACAGAAATCCAGTCCAGGAAGCACACACAGTGCCAAATAAGATGAACCCAAAGAGATCCACACTAAGACATATTATAATTAAAATGGCAAAACTTAAGATAAAGAGCAGATCTTGAAATTATCATGCTAAGCAAAATAAGCCAGACAGAAAAAGTCGAGTGCCAATGATTTCACTCATATGTGGAATATAAAACTGAAAGCAACAAATGAACAAGACAAACAAATAAATAAAAACTCATAGACACAGACAATAGTTTAGTGGTTATCAGAGGGTAAGGGGGGAGGAGGTGGTAGAAGAGGGTAAACAGGATCAAATATATAGTGATGAAAGGAGAACTGACTTTGAGTGGTGAACACACAATGCAATATATAGATGACGTATTACAGAATTGTACACTTGAAACCTACATAATTTTACTTACTGATGTCACCCCAAGAAATTTAACTGAAAAAAGAAGAATTATAAAGGCAGAAAGAAAAACAAAACTAGTCACATACATGGGGAACTCTGTAAGGCTATCTGCTGATTTTCAGCTGAAATTTTGCAGGCCATAAAGGAATGGTAGGATGTATTTAAAATGCTGAAAGAAAAAAACATACAACCAAGCATACTTTACATAGCAAGTTTATCCTTCAGAATTGAAAGAGAAAGAAGGAACTTTGCAGAAATGCAAAAGCTAAAGGAGTTCATCACTACTAAATTGGCCTTACAAGAAATGTTAAAGGCTCCTCTTTACGTGGAAACGAAAATAATCATAATTAGAAATAAGAAAAGAGATAAGTGAATAAAATCTCACTGACAATGGAAAATATATAGTAAAAGCAAATCAGCCACTTACAAAAACAGTATCAAAGTTAAAAGACAAAAGTAGTAAAATCAACTATAACTATCGTAGTTAGGGGATACACAAAATAAAAAGATGTCAAATATGACATAAAACATACAATGGCAGGACAGTAAAAATGTAGTGCTTTTAGAAGTCACTGGAACATAAATGTCTGTCAGCTTAAAATAGACTGCTATATACATTGATATTTATGAACCTCATGGTAACAACAAACAAAATCTTACAATATACAGAGACACATATAAGAGAAAGGAACCAAAAAAAATAACACTAGAGAAAACATCAAACCACAAAGGAAGATACCACGAGAAGAAAAAACAGAGAAAAACTACAAAAACAAATAATAAAATGGCAATAAGTACATATCTATCAATAATTACTTTCAATGTAAATAGATTTAATGTTCCAATCAAAAGACAGAGTGGCTGAATGGATTAAAAAAAAAGACACATCTATATGCTGGCTACAAAAGAGTCACTTTAGATTTAAAGATACACACAGACTGAAGGGGATTGAAAAAGATATTCCACATAGAGGGAAATGGAAACAAAGCTGGGGTAGCAACACTATCTCAGAGAAAATAGACTTTGACAAAAAAGACTATAACAAAAGACTATAACAAAAGACAAAGAAGGGCATTACATAATGATAAAGGGGTCAATCCAAGAAAAGGACATAACATTCGTAAATATATATGCACACAAAATAGAAGTACAGAACTATAAAAAGCAAATATTAACAGATATAAAGAAAGAAATTGACAGTACTACAATAGTATTAGGGGTCTTTAATACCACACTTATATCAATAAATAGATCACCTAACAGAAAATCAATAAGGAAACACTGGCCTTAAAAGACACATTATATCAAATGAACTTAATAGACATATACAGAACATTTCATCCCCAAACAGCAGAAAACACCTTCTTTTCAAGTGCTCAAGGAACATTCTCCAGGATCGATCACATGTGAGGCCACAAAACAATAAATTCAAATAAACAGTAAATTCAAGTCTCAATAAATTCAAAACTGAAATCATATCAAGCATCTTTTCCATCCACAATGGTATGAAACTCAGGATCAGTTACAAGAAGAAAATTGGAAAAAACAAACATTTGGGAGATGAAACAACATGTACTGAACAACCAATGAAGAAATCAAAGAGGAAATAGAAAAAAAAGTCTTCAGACAAGTGAAAATGGAAACACTACTTTCCAAAATCTATGGGATGCAGCAAAAGCAATTCTAAGAAGGAAGATCATAGTGATGCAGGCCTACTTCAAGAAACAAGAAAAATCTCAAATGAACAATCTAACTTTACACCTAAAGGAACTAGAAAAAGAAAAAATGAAACCCAAGTTCACAGAAGAAAGGAAATAATAAAGAACAGAGTGGAAATAAATAAAATAGAGACTAAAAACAACAATAGACTAGATCAATGAAACTAAGAACTGGTTCTTTGAAAAGATAAACGCAATTGATAAACCTTTAGCCAGGCTCATCAGGAAAAAAAATAGAAAGGGTCCAAATAAATAAAATCAGAAAAGAAAAAAGAAGTTACAACTGACATCACAGAAATATAAAGCATCATAAGCAAATACTACAATTATACACCAACAAATTGGAAAACCTAGAAGAAATGAAAAAAATCCTAGAAACACACAACCTTCCAAGACTAAATCATGAAGAAATAGAAAACCTGAATAGACTGCTTACAAGTAATGAAATTTAATCAGTAATTTAGAAACTCTCAAAAAACCAAAGTCCAGGACCAGATGGCCACACAGGTGACTTCTACCAAACATTTAAAGAAGAGTTGATACTTATCTTTCACAGATTGTTCCAAAAATTTGATGAGGAAAAAAATGTTTCCAAAGTCATTTTACAAGGCCAGCATTTATCCTGACACCAAAACCAGACAAAGACACTACAAAAGATAAAATTACAGGCCAATATCCCTGATGAACACAGGCGCAAAAATTCTCAAAAAATATAAGCAAACAAATTTTACTAAAACATGAAAGCATTGCACACCATAAACAAGTGGGATTTATTCCAGGGATGCAAGGACGGTTTGACATCTGCAAATCAATACATCTCATTAACAAAATGAAGGATATAAATCTATGATCATTTCAATAGATGCAGAAAAAGCATGACAATTAACATCCATTTATGATAAATACTCTCAACAGAGTGGGTATAGAGGGAATGTATCACGATATAATAAAGGCCATAAATGGCAAACCCACAGCTAACATCACACTCAACAGTAAATAGATAAAAGCTTTTCCTCTAAGATCAGGAACAAGACAAGGATTCCCACTTTCACCACTTTTATTCAATATATTATTAGAAGTCCTAGCCACAGCAATTAGGCAAGATAAAGGAATAAAAGGCATCAAAATTGGAAAGAAAAGTAAAACTGTCACTGTCTGCAGATGACATTATATTATACATAGAAAATCCTAAAGACTCCACCAAAAAAACTATTAAAATAAAGAAATGTATTCAGTAAGTTGCAAGATACAAAATTAATATATAGAAATTGGTTGAATTTCTATATATTAATAACAAAGTATCAGAAAGAGCAATGAAGGAAACAAACACATTTATAGCTGCATCAAAAGGAATAAAATACCTAGGAATAAATTTAACCAAGGAGGTAAAACATTTGTACTCTGAAAACTATAGGGCGATGAAGAAAGTAATTGAAGATGATCAAAAAAAAAAAAAAGAAAGAAAAATGAGGAATGAGGAATGATATACCGTGCACTCATGGATGGATTGGAAAAATTAATATTGTTAAAATGTCCGTACTACCCAAGGCAATCTAAAATTCAATACAATCCCTATCAAAGTACAAATGGCATTTTTCAATGAACAATAAATAATCCTAAAATTTTTATGGAACCTCAAAATACCTTGACGAGACAAAACAATCTTGAGAAAGAAGAATAAAGCTAAAGATATCATACTCCCTGGTTTCAAACTTTACTACAAAAATTTCATAATCAAAAAGTGTATGGTATTGGGGCCGGCCCGGTGGCTCAGGTGGTTAGAGCTCCATGCTCCTAACTCCGAAGGCTGCAGGTTCGATTCCCACATGGGCCAGTGGGCTCTTAACCACAAGGTTGCCAGTTCAATTCCTCGAGTCTTGCAAGGGATGGTGGGCTTCGCCCCCTGCAACTAAGATTGAACATGGCACCTTGAGCTGAGCTGCCGCTGAGCTCCCGAATGGTTCAGTTGGTTGGAGCGCGTCCTCTCAACCACAAGGTTGCCGGTTCGACTCCCACAAGGGATGGTGGGCTGCGCCCCCGGCAACTAGCAACGGCAACTGGACCTGGAGCTGAGCTGCGCCCTCCACAACTAAGACTGAAAGGACAACAACTTGAAGCTGAATGGTACCCTCCACAACTAAGATTGAAAGGACAACAACTTGACCTTGGAAAAAAGTCCTGGAAGTACATACTGTTCCCCAATAAAGTCCTGTTCCCCTTCCCCCCTCAAAAAAAAAGTGTATGGTACTGACATGAAAACACACATAAATCAAAGGAATAGAATAGAGAGCCCAGAAATAAAAGCCATACATATTTGATCAATTAACATATGACAGAGGAGGCAAGAATATTCACTGGGGAAAAAACAGTCTCTTCAATAAATGGTGATGGGAAAACTGAACTGCTACATACAAAAAAATAAAATTAGAACATTTTCGTACAACATATATTAAAATAAATTAAAAATGAATTAAAGACTTGAATTTAAGACCTGAAACCATAAAACTCCTACAAGAAACACACGCAGTAGACTCCTTGACATCAGTTTTAGCAGTTTTTTTTTTTTTGGATCAGTCTTTCAAATAACGGCAACAAAAGCAAAAATAAACAAATAGGATTATATGAAAATAAAAAGCATTTGCATTGCACAGAAAACCATCAACGAAACGAAAAGGAAATCTACTGAATGGGAGAAGATATTTGCAAATCATACATCTGATAAGGGATTAATATTCAAACTATATAAAAATTATGCATCTTAATATACAAAAAAAATCCCAATTGAAAAATGGGCAGAGGACTGAATAGACATTTTCCCAAAGACATACAGATGACCAACAGGCACATGAAAAGATGTTCAACCTCACTAACCATCAGGGAAATAAACATCTAAACCACAAGGAGGTTTCACCTCACACCTGTTAGAATGGCTATTATCAAAAACAACAGAATAACAAGTGTTGGTGATGATGTGGAGAAAAAGGAACATTTGCATACTGTTGGTGGAAATGTAAACTAATGCAGCCTCTATTGAAAACATTGTGGATGTTCCTCAAAAAAATTTAAAAATAGAACTACCCACTTCTGGGTATTTATCCAAAATAAATAAATAAAAACAACAATTTGAAGAGCTATATGCACCACTTTATATTATATATTATATTATATTAATTATATTATATTATATTATATTATATTATATTATACCCGGTCTTATTTTAGCATAAGACCAGGTCTTATATTAATTTTTGCTCCAAAAGATGCATTAGAGCTGATCGTCTGGCCAGGTCTTATTTTCGGGGAAACACGGTAGGTGAAGGGGATTAAGAGGTACAAACTTCCAATTTTAAAATAATTAAGTCATGAGTATGTAATGTACACCATAGGGAATACTGTAATAACTTTGTATGGTGACCAGACTTATTGTGGGAATCATTTCATAATGTATATAAACATTTGAATCACTATGATGTACACCTGAAATCAATAGGATATTGTATTTCAATATATGTCAATTAAAATAAAAAGTAACAAGGGGAGAAAAGATAAAGATTTTTATTATCCAGGGAAAATTGCAGCCTTTCTAATCATGAGTCAAAGGCCAGAAATGAAAAGGGGAAAACCTGATAAATTTTATTTCATAAAAAAATGTAAAACCCTTGGGGTGGGGGTGAGGGGGAAGGTGAGGGGCTTAGAAAACAATCAGTAACCACAAGATGGCCACGGGGTTTTGAAAATTAATCTGGGGAACGTAATTTAGTGGTTACCAGAGGGAAGGGGGTTGGGGGGTGGGAGATGAGGGTAAGGGGTATCAAATATATGGTGATGGAAGGAGAACTGACTCTGGGTGGTGAACACACAATGTAATTTATAGATGATGTGATACAGAATTGTACACCTGAAATCTATGTAATTTTACTAACAATTGTCACCCCAATAAATTAAAAAAAAAAGTAAAACCCTTGTAATTAAAAAAACAAATAACAGAAAAGTATTTGCAACAAATAAGATTTTTGAAGAGTTACTATCACTAATTTGAAGAGTACATAAAATACTTTCTTCTTTATATTTTCCAACATTGCTTGATTTTTTTTTTTTACGAGCATATATATGGCATTTTTCTTTTGAGAAAAATAATACAGCCATTTTTATTTTTAAAAAGAAAAAAAAAGATGTTCCAGGCTCATTTTGTATTTTTCCCATCCCATCTCTGCCATCAGCTATTTCTGCAAAGACTTTTGATTTCATTTGTTGAAGAATGTTATGTATAATGCAAAGGATAAGTGGTACGTATACTCACTGCACTAGAATGTCACTGTTCCCAGTTAGGCCCAGAAGGCTAAGAAGTATACGAGATCAGACAATTAAGTTTGTGAATTCATGCTAGAAAAAGTGCTACATACCTCATTGCTGAATATCACTACGTCACCTTCTTAGTACTCCCTTTGGGAAGCTATGCACTGATGCCAGCACCTAGTCCACCCTTCAAAGCAATTTTGGAACTCTTTTTCTGGAATGGCTATCAGAGCTGTCATCATATTACCGTTGATGTTCTGAATGTCATCAAAATGTCTTCCTTTCAATATTTCCTTTATCTTTGGGGGCCAGATCAAGTGAGTAGGGAGGGTGTTCCAATATAGTTATTTGTTTACTGGCTAAAAACTCCCTTACAGACAGTGCCGTGTGAGTTGGTGTATTGTCGTGATGCAAGAGCCATGAATTGTTGGAGAAAAGCTCAAGTCGTCTAACTTGTTCACACAGCCTTTTCAGCACTTCCGAATAGTAAACTTGGTTAACTGTTTGTCCAGTTGGTACAAATTCATAATGAGTAATTCCTCTGATATAAAAAAAAAAGGTTAGCAACATCATTGCAATGAGTTCGCGAACTTAATTGTCAGACCTCGTATGTATGGATACTACTTATGTATACACACACATCTATATTTTTGTATCTATCACTAAATATATTAAAAATCGTGAATTCACGTTGATACCTCTAGTTCTAGTCCAACACCACAGGTGGTTTCTAGCCTTCTCCCTTTCATTATTTGTCACCTCTTCCTAAAAACATTGAGAAACCTGCCAAGCACCACTTCTGATGTGTTTATTCCTAATTACCCCTAAAACATCACTTTGGAGTGATTGGTCACAATTAAAGCCAGAAGTAAGACAGACATAAAGGACAACTTTGGGGAAGCAAAGTTAATTATCAGTGAAAAGACTATCAAAAGAAAGGGTTTTATTTATCTCTAGAAGTCTTGTTAAAAATAGGCTTGACAACATTTTGTCTGGAGCATATAGATGAATGACATTTACCTTTCTCATTCTATAGCAGCTTTCATTTACAAAAAGGTATTTGTAAGCATATGATAAAATCTCCTTTGTAGAAGAACTTAATACATACAGAATTTGGATCTTGCTATTTCTACTATGCAGGAACTACTTCAAAATACCAGTATTGTACTGTCTTAAATTAGTTTCTGAGATTTTGCCTAAAAAAACTAATCCACATGACAAAAATTTCATTATACTTTATGTGTATATTCCTCATAATGTGTCTATCTCTTCTCAAAGGAGAACCTAAGTAGGGTCGATAGAAGGCTCTTCTTAACTCCCCAAAGTTACACAATTAGAAGTTTGTGCATTTACTGACTGGGGTGAGAAGGGATGTAAGAAAAAATTCTAGACTTGAATTATTAAAAAAACAATGTAGAAATGTTCACAGCTTTTGTGTCACTGTATACACTTTTAAACACATGAATATTTCCCAACTTTAAACAAATTCTATTTTTTTTTGCTTGGGTAGGAAGAATGAGACCTAGAATTCTCAGGAAAGTAATGATAAAAGTAGGGACTGGCTCCGGAAAATGGCCAGAATTAGGAAGCGAAAGGTCAGACAAACATTTGGGAGCCTGGAACAAGAGGAAAGAAAGCAGGCCAGACTCAGATGAGCACTGATGAGGCAGGAGACACAACGTGCCTGAGATACAGACACATTGCAATTGAGTCAGGCATTGACCCAGACACAGCTGTGTTCCAGCAATGTCAGAATCAAATAAATACATGGTGATGGAAGGAGAGCTGACTCTGGGTGGTGAACACATAATGCAATCTATAGATGATGTATTACAAAATTGTACACCTGAAAGCCATGTGGTTTTGTTGACCATTGTCACCCCAATAAATTTCAATACCAATGATAATAATAATAATAATAAAAGAATCTAATGACTAGTTTTCCAGGAAGTAGACTATTAGGGCTGGGATCCTGCTATATTCTAGATTTTCATGTTTGATACTCTCTGAAGTTTGATTTGGTTTAGGGATGAGCATGAAATTCAATGAAAACCAAGGAGGTACAAAACTTTTGGGAAAGTAAACTTTCCTCTTGATTCCTGGTTTTGAAGAAAATGAAGGGTTGGTAGTTACCATATGGATGGAGCCCGAGGCTGCAGCTGTGTAATACAGAAGATCTAATGGATTAGCCATGGCTAAGGATAGCACTGGTCCTAAGCTTTTTTTACCTACATGAGACTGCTTAAACCAGTTTAAGTTGCATTTTCTGCCATTTATAACCCAAACCACATGAACTTATATACATTCTCTAACTACAGAGATTTCCAAGGTTAATCCTCAGTCTTCTATTCTCAACCTCCACCAACCTCCAATCTCGTTTCAGTGAAACTGTCTACTCTTATGGTTCCCCCCCACCTTTTCTGCCTCCCCCCACCACACCAGTCCAAGCCGTTGTTTCTCAGTCTAGTTGTGTAGGACACAGCTCCTTGGCCCATGCTGGTATTAGGAGCCTTGTGCGCCCTACCCCTCCCCCCCCGCCCCCGCCCCCGGCTGAGGCAGTTGGTCGCTGGTCGGCTGCTCATGGCAGCTCAGGGTGGCTCTCACCAGCTCTCGCCGGCTGTTGGCCACTCACGCTCCTGGCAGCACACAGCAGCCCACAGCAGCCGGTGGAAGCTCATGGCAGCTCACGCCAACCTCCGGCTGCTCAGGGCAGCCCAGCTCCAGGAAGGGCCGTTGTTCACAATCTTAGCTGTAGAGGGCGCAGCTCACTGGCCCATGTGGGAATTGAACTTACGACTTTGGAGTTAGAAGCACCGTGCTCCAAAAACATGAGCCACCAGGCTGGCCCTACTCTTATGGTTTTAAGGATAATTTCTTATGACAGTATCTATAACCATGCTTAATTCTTAAACAAGTGTTTCTCCTATGCTTCTGTCCATAAAAATTTTGGATAACCTTGATCACCTCCAACTTGATATTTATGCATGCAGGTATTCATTACTCAACCAACACTTATTGGTTATCTACCATATATATACCATATATATATATATATATATATATATATATATATATATATATACTGGATATACAAAGATAAAGTGAATGATTTGCAATTTTCTTTCATATCAGATTTTTCCTTGGCAATTTGTTAGCCTCAAATTTTGAGATCTCAGTAAGTACTACGGGGGGGTACAAAAAGACAACCAACATTTATAATACTGACTCTGTTATGCAAGTGAACTGTTGAAAAACAAACACTTCCCTATTATCATACAAACCTTATTCTTTTTTGCTTCTTTTAATTCACTTTATGTGCTGTCAATTCTTTCATTCTGATCAAATATTTCATTGAGTATGTATGTGTAAGTGGCTGTTCATTTTTTTTCCTTTCTTCTTTCATTCTTTTCCCCAATAGCCTATCCCTTACTCTTACCCCTTACTTTTTCTAATCCTTTTATAGTTTGTACTTGCCTATATCTCTGGTCTTCTAGCATTGATCGATCATAGGCTTGTTTAACACACAGGTGGCACTGAGAATTTAAGATGCTATCTTGGCAGTGAGGACACAGAAACAGGCACTGCCTAACTGCATTAAGAAAACACATGACTTATAGATGAAAATGTGCCCTGGCTGGTCTCTTGTGCCCTTTCTTTTCTTTTGTGCCATATACCTACAAGAAAATAAGGA
The DNA here is from genome assembly GCF_004115265.2 of Rhinolophus ferrumequinum. Classification (NCBI taxonomy): domain Eukaryota; kingdom Metazoa; phylum Chordata; class Mammalia; order Chiroptera; family Rhinolophidae; genus Rhinolophus; species Rhinolophus ferrumequinum. Next base: position 41,416,738 of record NC_046297.1, on the reverse strand, counting down.
GTGTTTCACTTTGGAAACTCACACAACTAATTTAACTCGTTCCCATGTGCCTAACTGCCCACTATACACACCAGCCTGCTGTGGCTTTGCTCCTCAATGAGGGGATCCAGTTATCTGTGGACCACAGAAAGGTCCACAAGTACCAGTTTTTAAGCTTAAAATAGAGTCTCCATTTCCTTTTGAACATATCCTGCTACATTTTTAAAAAAGCTACAACAAAACAATAGAGAAACAGAGGTTTTGATCTTGGTGTAAATGACCAGTAATAAGAGATTACGGTGATAGCTTAATAATAAAGAGTAGTGATGAATTTCCCAAAGGGTCATTTATAAACGGTAAATCAAACCACATTTTTACCACAAAATATGAAAATAATCCCTGGGACTCATGACAGGGTTATTAATTCTCTTTTTCCCTTTCTTTCACTTGAAGAAGTTGGCCTATGGGACACCATCCCCTCTGTTTTGTTTTCTTTTCATCAGGAAACATGCTAAATGTCTTCCCTGGGATAGAATGAATCTTATTTTATATATTACCACACACATAAACCCAGGGCCACAGAGAATACCAAGGCTGTGTAAGTTGGATACTTATACATTCAAAATCTGGTATAAATGGCAATAGAAAGTGAGTTAAAAGCATGTGTTATTCTTTATCTTAATGGACTAATGCATTGTTGGACAAAATGACTACAAGTAAAAATTATAAAAAGCTACATTCTTAGCATTGGGACATTGGAAAAGGCTGAATAATTTTGTGACGTTTATCGCTCTCTCTTTCCTTTTATGTATGTATTGCAAACATGGCAAAATGTTTATATTTGTTCTACCTTGTTCTACCTGTGTAGGTGTTTGATGTGTTCCTCATGACATATTCTGTACTTTTAATTTTCCCCCTAAATTTCCAAAAAATAAGAGGAAAAAAATTAAAGAAATATGCTTTGAAAGGGTAAGATTTAAAATGATCACTTAAACTTTAAAAGCATGAATATTATTAAAATTATTTATGTAATCAATGATCAGGTCATTTTTAGAAAGTTAATTTTGCAATAATTTTAGGCTTTCAGCAAAGTTGATGTTCTTCAACTTTGATATCCTTCACCCATCTTCTCTTACTATTAACAACTTTCGTATACTTTGGTTCTCAAAATGTAAATTAATGCCAATATAATACTACTACAATAAATTTATAGACCTTATTTGAATTTCACCAGTTTTTCCTCTAGTGTCCTTTTCCTGTTCCAGGATCCAATCTAAGACCCCACATTGCATTTAGCAATTGTGTGATCAGGTCATTTTGACCAATGATAGAACCTCTTCTATCTCCCTCCATTCAACAGAATGCTCTTCTGCCTGATTTTCCACTGGCGCCTTTCAAAAATCTGTTTTTAGTTTTAATTTCAGCTCTGGCAAACTAATGGCAGATATTTAATTAAACTAAATGAGGTGTAGCAACATTGAGAAGTAATTTCAGAAATAACTGGTATGATAAACAGAAATAATCTGCTTTGTTTACATACGACATACTTTTTATTGAGGGTAAAAATTTAGTTCAAGGAACAAATAGTTTCATGGCCTTTAAAATACTCCTTCAGAAGGCTAATAAATGCAAGTCACTTGTTTTGGAGAATGTTTACAAAATGCTGCCAGTCCTACTTCATCAGTTTCCAGTAGACCCATAGTAAGGCGCCTATCCTCCACATGCTGACTGTGCAAAATGCAATCTAAATCAAGCTTCTGTATGTCATTAGAAAGAGTCTTCAATGATGACATATGCTAGCAAAGTATATCCAGGTATTTTTTTTTATCCAGCTGGAAGTAATCTAAGGCTATAGAAAATTAGCAAACATGTCAGATACATCCACAAGTCGATCTGCATAACAGTGAAACATCATGATACTTCAAAAAGTGAAGAAGAAAAAATCTTTTATCAGTATGATCTGTGAAAAGCTGACCATAAGTGATTAGATGACTAGAAAAGAAAATGCTTGTAAGTATGGTCCCTAAAGAGATGATTAGAAACCTTTCCATTTCTAATTCCTTCAATTTATTATGTTGTAGCACATAAAAATGGCACTTGGGTTCTTTGATGATGGAAAAAAACCCCTGTTTTCCCCTCTTGATCAGAATATGTACGTTGATCAGATCCTATTTAATTACACTCTATTTTTTAATAAGCCTATATATTTGTATCTAAAAATATAGCAAATTGAAATATGGGATAAGATTGATATCTGGAAAACATAACTGTTAGAGACCAACATGGATACTGATATCTATGCAGAAAGGGATGCTGGTGTTTCCCAACAACTTTACTAAAAAGTCTAGCCATCAAAATGGGAGCCCAACTCGGTGGTCCGCCTGCTAACATATATCCCTTCTCCAAGGCACGTGATGATTTCTCTCAGGTAAGATTTCCAGTTCCTGGGGACCCTCATCCTGTCCTCAATGGTAAGCTGGTACCCCAAGTCTAATCCAATCCTCTTCCTTTGGACTTAAAAAAATGACAAGTAGCAGAAACAGGAGTACTTTTGTTCTTTCACATAAAGGTAGAATTACTCATGAAAGACGAAAATGTCTGCTGAGTTGGCTATTTATACTTGGCCCTTGTCTGGGAAAGGTATTTTTTGAGAAATGTTTTAAAACTCTCAGATCCTAGAAAATCTAAACTAAAAATACCAAAGGGTGATGGAGGATATGCTTTGCCTCTTTCTTCCCTTCCAATCTGCCACCATGGTCACTGTTTTTACAGTTGTGTCAGTTAATTAGAAAAATAAAACTTGATTGGATCATGTGGCTATGTTTAAAAAGAAAAAAACAGACTGGCAGATCTGCATAGTAGAAAGTGTATAACAACCTGCCCAGAGAGGAAAGACCAACAGCAAATATATATTCCACAGGTTCTTAGATGAATACAGTAGCTGGTTAATTTAATTACATGAGGAAACTGCTGGTGAATCAATTTTTTTCCAAGTCAGTGACATGGATGGAAGAATTGGTATAAAGTTATTCTAACAATGTTGAAAGCAAAATGACTTAAGTAATTTACTGCAGTGTCTTAGAAACTCGTCTTGATCTACATAAACCAGGTTTTTAAAGATTTGTGTAATAGAAAGACCAGAAGCCAGGAGACATGTGTTGAAGCCCTTACTCTGCCTCAGATTATCCCTGGGCAAATCACTTAATCTCTGCGCCCTTAACTCATTGAGGGAGTTAGGACTAGCTCAAGGGGCCTCAATCCAGGGTTCTCTGATACTTAAGAGTCCCACACAGCAATGGTGGTCCATTTTCAGGATGTCAAAGAGACTGACAGCAATCACAGATTTGTCTGAGACAAGGCTGCAGAGGCGTACGACAGTCACGTCAAGTTGGGACAGTCATGTTAGCTATGTCATCTTAAATGCAGTTTGGCTCATGAGGTCCATGAGGGAATGGATAAAAAGTGTTCTTCATAAAGAAAAGGGTGATCTTGAAGACAATTTTCAGCTCTAAAATTTAATGATCTATGGCCTCAGCATTCACGTGGTGTGACTCAGGTGGGAGAGGAAGATACAAAACAGACCAAGTTTTATTGAGGATTTTAATACATTTGTGCCAACGAATGTATGGGGTCCTCTGCATACATCATCTCACCTAATCCTCTCAACAGCCCTGTGAATTAAGTATTTTTGCCTTCATTTTGGAAATGAGCTAAGTTGTAACTTTTACCACAGTCAATGGCCAGTAGTAAGCAGCAGGGCTGGGATTCAGATTGTGTCTGCCTCTTTCCAGCACCATGTTGTTTAATAAAAACTACTGCTGTCAGCGCTCCGTAATTTCATTTTTCCAATTGGTAACAGGATTGTGAATAAACGCTTTTTCCTGTCCCCAGCTGTCATGCACAGATTCAGTATATTATGCCAATATAGGCTACAAGTCCAGGGGCCCATCAAGAGAGAAAAAAAAAAAAACATCTAAGATATATCTTCAGCCACTTATCACTGACAGGTTGCTGTGCTAAAAATGTTCCTAGACTGGCTTATGTGGATGAGAGGGCAATTTGCTGTGACACAGGAAGACTAAAGGCTGTCACAAATTCAGTAGAGTGGGGGATAGAGATTCACTTGTAACCTCTTTTTCCATAATCCCGGGACTGGGAGCTATAATAATTCTTGTCCATTTCACCTAATACTAACCTATAAGGTGCTATCAAGGAGGCAGAGGAGAAGCTGGTAAGAAAAAGACCTCTAGTGTTTAATTACTAGGACTGGAAACTTTCTTCTTCAATAGCATTTTGCACAGTGAGATATCCTCATGTTAACTGGTAGCATTTTTGTTGTTTCAAAGGTCCTTTTTTCTCCTGTCCAAGGAACACTGTTTTAATATGTGTACATGGGAAATTTTTATCAGTGGTCATTCCTCCCCCACAATGTATCTAAATCTAGAGAAATAATTCTTTACCATACCTTTGTTAAAGCTAGGAGAAAAAATAAAAAGCATTGATTTTCCTGGTTTTTTGCTATAGTACATAAGACACCAAGTTCAGTGCAGTGGGACCCAAGTCTAAAATATATAACCTAAGGGCAACATTATTCTAGTAGTCTATATTAAGTTTGGAATTTGGTAACTAAAAATATTAGGAAGAAATAGACTAATTTAGCTAGAGATAAGATTTGAAGGCGGATATACTTGGAAGAGTGTAACAACTGTACTGGATTTCTCATTAGAAGAGAGCAGAGTTTTATGAAGACATGAATTCCCCAAGAGAACTATATTTACACAATTAACAATTCTTTTGTTTGAAAAAAAAGCTTTTCATTATTACATGTGGACACATGTGGGCTGTGTAAAAATATAAGAGATGCGTAACACACGGTAAACAGAAAGTAATGATTTTAAACAGGCCAAATCCTTGAACTCGTCATTAATAAATGTCTCTCGCATTCAGCTACCCGGGCTGCTGGGAGCCTGTTTTCCTCAAGTACTTCAAACACTGAAATCCAGGAACATTTATTATTTTAATCCATTACAGGCAGTGCTTGATTTAACTTTATTGGTTGCGGTGGTGGTAGTGGTTATAAGTGGGGGTACAGCAATGTTCTTTTACACATCATTTCAAAAGGGCTTAATTATATTTTATAGCTTGGGCCAGGAATTCTGCTTGTTTTTTGTCTAACAAGGTTCAAATGGAGTTCAGGTCGGTGATGAATCAGAAGAAAAAGTCAGAGATGGTTATCTCTCTGAGATGAGCTCATCTCCCTCCATGAAAGACTGGGCAGGTACATCATGTTCAGTGCACACAGCACGTGAGAGTGCTTGGACTTTCTCAGTTGGTTGCTTATTACATGATTTTTACTTTTTATGCAACCTGGAAATTAGCACATCAGAAATTCAACCTAATGTTATCTTCTAAATAGCTAAAGTTACTCTCCTATGTATTTCAAAAGCTTCCCATTGACATCCAGAACAGCTATGGTAACCAGCACTAAAACAAAAAGTACACGAAGAACAATAATCACGTAACAGACACTTAAAAATGTATAAACCCTTATCACAGAAAAATTTAAATATCCCAGATGAAAGATGTAGAAGACTGCATTAACATAATTTGGTTAAACAAAGGAATAAGTAACTGTATAAACATGCCTGAAAAGTGTGTATCTACTAGTGGCTTTTTTTTTTTTAAACATCAAACATTCTAAAATTTTTCTCTCTTTTTGAGGGTATAAAAAAGATCACTTCTACAATAGTAGTATTAATATTGCTATTATTGTTCAAAATTCTATCTAATCATATATTATGATAAAAATGACAGCAAGGAAAATAAAAATTGTATATTGGGATTTCTTCTCTACTGGATGTGATGTCTAAAAAGAAGGGGACAAAATAATTACTCCACAAGGGAGTATCTTATACATTTATGGTTTTTACTTCCCACCATATTAGAGAAATAACACGGGACATTATTTTGAAAATAAACTGAAAATCTTACATTTTCTACTTATTTCCCCTTAAATTTTTAGAACTTCTTAAATTCTACTTTCTTTTGGAATGTCTCAGTATTCCACCACTAGGCACAGAAAAATATCACTGTTGGAAAAGCTCAGGAATCTACAGGTAATTTAAGAGTATAAAAGAGGAACATGCCAGTTCATCAGTAGCAACTTTGAACCTTGTTACAAAATAATAGGAGAGAATCTGACCAGGATTAATAGTGGTGCTCACTCCTGGGATGACGGGTGTCCTGTTTCACAGACTCTGGGCCATCTGTCCTGCCTGCCTACATTTTACTTTTGCAAAACTATAAACGCACCTCTACCTCAGGGGCTATAGAAAGGAATTAGAATTCTTCTGCTTTTCATTATCACAAGATTCAGTAACTCATTTCATTATCAAGATAATCCCCTTTTACTCTTTCTTTTGCGCTTGCGAGGTATAACAAAATGATAAATGAAATCCCCTATGTTACACACCCAATGAGGTCTCTACCTTTCTTTGAGTGCTGGGTTTAAGCTACTCGGGACATAGTGTCAAAAATGACAAGACCCTGATGCCCACACTATTCATTAAGGCTGGTTAGTGATTTGTCTAGCTGTCTACAAGCTGTATTTCCACTTCAATCCTCAGTAGCTGTTTAAAAGTTAAGTTTTCCTCTGGCTTTAACTATCAAAGTATTCATTTCCTATTGTTCAGGCATTGGAAAGAAATGCTGTTTCTTTATAAAAGTAATAATAGCCTTTGGGGTATTGTAAATTGCCTGTTGTTGGAACACAGTGTTTTAGGTAGTCATATCTAATTTAATGCTTCATTTCCCCTTAGGCTTACTTGCATCTCTGGAGCATCCGATGGCTATGACAACACCGTAAGAGATTTTCCTCAGGAGATCCAGTTAAGGATGGAAGGAAAAGCTGGAGCTCCACTTTTATCAATTAATGACTTGGTTTCACTTTTCAGTATCTGAAAAGGAACTTTAGGTTCTTTACATTTTAATTGGTCCTGAATTCGGTGAACAAGAGGCGTTTATATATGTGAAAAATAATATAGTTATACTTTTTTCCCTATTTTTGTTTATACACAAAGATAAGTACATCTGGATGACAGAGGCTGGGGTAGTGAAAGTTATTTAAACCACAGCTCTTTGACTAGAATGAGTTCCACTCATTGCTTTCTGCATGGATGTAAAGACCCCTTGGTCCCTTTGGAAAGGGCATCCTTGCACCTTTTTTCCCAGTTCTGACTAAAATGCCAGCCCAAATGGCCCTACTTAGGCTCTTCTCCCAATCCTTTGTGCCACCTAACTAGTTCATATCCGAGTCCCCTTTTCCTTAATATACATGGAGCTTGCTAATCTAAGTGTCCCTGGGGAAGAGCAAGGCAGCCTAAAGAACAGTTATTTCACAGCCTGAATTGTGCACCCTTGCCTGCCAAACTCTAAGGAGTACAGCCCTAATACAGCCATAATTAACTCTGACAAGAGGAGCAAAAGACTACAGCTTACTCCCCACCCTGCCTGTGGAAAGTGCTACACTGCTAGTTCAGAATTTATAGCGATGTACTTAAGGTCTCTCCAAAACGACGTACTTCAAATGGCAAAAGAGACTGTGTTGTGTGTGTATGTGGGGAGAAAGGAGGTTGTTTTTTAAAAGAACATACTATAGAATGGGATGGATTTAATGGACAGCAGAAGGAATATTATCTGCCTTAAAATGATTCAGAAAATAAGGTGTAATTTCTAAATGAGATTCATTTTGTTATCAATAACACAACCATAGGGCTTTTTTGGGGGGCAGTATTATACACCAACTTTAAAAATACAAGCATTATGTCTACTAAAATCACAACTTTAGGGCCCTTTTACTGAAGACATACACGAGCATATAAGTATGCTAGCTGAAATACAAGTTCGGTTATTGTAAGTCACTGTTACACTAGCATCTGCAGAGTAGAATTAAAAAAAAAAAAAATCAAGTTGCCTGAAACTCTCATAGTTGAGGGTTGCAGAACAGTACAGACTAAGAAAAACTTGTAGATTTTTTTAAAGGGGAAAGAAAATATTTAACCATTTCATTTTGTTTCAAACGATGAAAACATTTCAGCGACTAATCTGTACATATTTTGTTGTAAAAACCAGTAAATGAATATGAAAGCATTTCAGATTTAAATGTATTGACAATTTCTTTCTTGGGAAGAAAATTAACTTTCCCCCTTCACTCTTTTATTATTCCCTTTTCCATATACTTCCCATAATCTTATGACAGATTAGATGATAAAAAATATAATCATTAGGCAAACTCAAATATTTTTGTACCTTTCAGAAGTGAGGAAACATGCCTACGACACATTCCCTTTGTGTTTCTCTAAATATTACTTAGAACATAAGATTCCTCTAGCATTACAAATCTATTTCAGCTCCTAAATTAAAACTCATCTGGAGAGGACTGTTTTACCCTGTTTATATAACATTGTCACATAAAGAGTGTTAAAAAAAATATTTCACTAAAAATAGCTTGCGTAAGTTAGGGATTAGAGTAGTTTCTGCTGCTATAATTGTTCCTTTGTAGTTTTTTCCATGATGTTTTTGCACAGTGTTTTTGACTGTGTTTATTAAAGTCAGCACATCAAAAAGGATCAAAGAGAAAGTGAGTGAGAACCAAAGAAACCCCAAGTGTGTTGTCTCATTGGGGAGTTATGCAGATTCGCATAAACAAGTGCAAATTGTTGAGGTTTTAATGAAAATTTTCTACAATTATTTTATCGTAAGTCATTCTATACAATAACATCTGTACAGCAGATGGCTATCCTGTGCCACGGCAATGCCCCTGTTTCTCTCTCTGTTTAATAGCACATCTGAGATGACTACTTTTGTCACTGTGCTCGATTTGGTTCAGCAAAGAATTTGAAAAGTGCAGCTGCTGCAGATGCCGCCATAGTTATATAAACTGCAAAATCAGACACAGTTAAGTATTTCTGTATTAGATTCAAACTATAAAAATCTGACATTAACTCTGTTGAGCTCAAAGATATAGTATAAATATTTTTGGTTGAATGCAGAATGATGTCACTTGAAAAATACAAAAAGAAATATGACTACTGGTAGGAGGTTTTCCTTTTTTAGGAGGGGGTTATTTTTACAACGTATCAAAAATATACTTTGAATATATATTTGCATAAATTTCATCCAATTTGCAAAGCATGCATTTTTAAGGTATTCAACTATATAATAAAAGCTCAAATTGTATTTTATTTTTAAAAAGCTTTACTTAGTTAAAAATCAATTTTTGAAAAATATGTAGTAATCTCTCAATTACAATTTCCTAGAAATCAGCCTTCAGCAATAACTAGAACTTGACACAATCTCATTTCACTTAATTATAATTTATTATTATTTTGCTGACTTTGTTATCGTCTTAAATGTTTGGGCATGCCATTACATTAAGCAGAAATGTAGAGAAAACAGAGTTGGTGTCTGTTCAGCTCTCATAATAAAAATTGTTCCTATTAAATGGCTAACTTCAATTTGTTTTGGTTTGTGGACTCAAATAACTACTTTAGAACATCTGCTGAAACTGCAGTTAGAGTTGAATAATTTATGTCTGAGTCAAAGCTATAGTTTCCACTTTGTGTTTAACTAGATTTAAGAGCATAATTGTATAAGAGCATAAAGGTATAAAGTACACATTTTTCTAGTATGAAGGGGCAAAAAACAAGTTACAAAAACAGAATGAGTCTAGTACCTTGTATAGCTTAGTGAGAAGATTTTAATTATATTTTAGAGATGTTTACCGAGGACAGATACAATTTAATGTGGATAAAATATGAGTAGCTAATGAATAAAACAAGGAATGAGGATGAAAAAAAGATAAGGACCTAGAATTGAGTACAATATATTTAAATTCTTTCACTCTGAGTCCCGTTTCCCTGCTATATCATTAAGGTACAACTGGAAAGGCGTGGGAACGGGCCCAGTGTCGTCTGGGTTGCAATTTATTTGTGGATAAATCAGGCATTTTAGCCTCCAGTGTTTCATAATCTATCATGTCCCACGGATCTTACATTTTTCATTTCTAACTTTTAAGACAATTAAAAAAATACAGTGCTTTTAGCTGGCTTGGTCACAAATATTTCTAGTGAGAAAGAAATAAATCATTTTTTGGCCTAAAATTTATACTTCTCAACTCTAAAACTTTTTCTTTATCTCTTAAACTACTGTGCCCAAACTGGCTATTTAACTAAGTTACAGTTAGTTTCCAGCTGCCACTTAATTACTTTCTTAGTAAGCAACTAAGTTGCATATCGTTTCAGGATTTATTTTTATCCCCTGCACTATCCCTTTATCCCCAATACTTTCCTGTAAATTAAAGTGGAAAAAAAAAATGTTTCCCTTTTGCTACTTTTACTTTCAAAGTAAAATTTCTGGCACTATGCCCTGAACTTTTACAGTAGCAGTTTCAGTGATTGAAAACTGTTATTTCCCACCTGTGCCTTGTCTTTTCTATTTCCCTTCTCACATTTCTTCAGCCCACCTTTTAGGTTTAGAGTGAAAAAGCACGTAACAATTTAGTCACGGTAACAAAAGAGGAAAATGTAGATGTCACTGCCTGTTAATTTCTCACCTCTCCACCCATCAACTTTCAGTTTGCAGGGTCCCTGCCTCTCTGCCAGGCTAAGCACGAAGCACAGCGCTTCCCGGCCAGGTGCTGCCGCCTGATAGTCCTCAGTGGCACTGTCCTTGCAGAATTGCACCCTGACTTCTATTACACTTTGTGCAGCACAGCTGCCACTAAGGCAATTTCTCTTTTTAAAATCAGTTGGTAGTACCAATGACCTAATGTAGTGCACCAGCATCACCAGTAGGGCTTTCACAACACAGATTTCTGGGCTCCTTGCCCAGAGTTTCTGATTCAGGTCAGGGGTAGGGTCTGAAATTTGTATTTCTAACAAGTTCCCTGATGATGCTGTTGATTCTGAGACCATTTCTTGAGAACCACTACTCAAATGGTTCATAAAACCATTTCTTGTTGTGCCACTATAACTGTAAAAATAAATTTAGGAATGAGCAGTTTTAAAGACTCTTGTAGAAACATTTCTGAAGAGGTGGATAGGACCTGTTTTATTTAGGGCATTAAAATACTTAAGCTCAAAGGATTTGTTACAAAATTTTCTCTAAACTAAGGTCACAAACCAGAAATGTCCCCATTGCTAATGGCCCTTAAAACTTTTAACCTCCAAATAATATAAATCATCAAAATGATGCATTTTCAGATGTGAACAAGTCACGCCATTATCTCCCTCTCCCTGTTTTGATGACTTACCAGGTACTTTCTGTGCTGCTTTGACAATCAGGCTCCCACTGAGAGTTGATAAAGATGCTAAAAGGCATGGTTTATTAGGATGGGGGACAGTTTCCATGGAGACCACAATCTGAGTAGTACGAACAGAGATTTTCTGAAAGCAGGAAACAGTTCTCCAAATGTTTTCTTGAAGTGGAACCTTTTGTGCTCCATCACCATGAACTTTAGGTTTAGAGAAATTCCCACGGTAACATTTGGAGGCTGGAAGCTCATCCTTAGGCAGCATGGTGTCGGACAGGGCTGACGTCTCTTCACTGTGTGCACTTTTTATCTTCTTTAAAAAATGGTTTATCTGATCCAGCTTGGTGAAACTCAGGTTTGCTTTCAACGGCTTTGATATATCCAAGCTGATGTCTGCTATAGAATTGAAAAAGATAAGAAAATTACTGAAGCTCTCTTATTGAATATAAGCCTTTACCTCCCTGTCAAGCTTCAAGTTTCCCAACACCTGGATTGTGGGTGGACTCATTAGAATGCCAGATGTTGTCATTCTTTTACTCATCATCACCTATGTATTCTTTCCATGTAGTTACTTGAAGGAACACTTTCCCTGGACTACTTACACACCTATATTCCTGTCTCAGTTCATGTGACTGCCTGACCTGGTAGAGGCCGCCCATGGACATCTACTTCTGCCTAGGGTTTCCAGGTGGGAATGTTTTTCGCTTTCCCATTCCCAAATCCTGAGAGATAAACTGTTTTCTGTTCTCCACGATGAATCGTTTCCACAAAGTGACAGCCGATACTTACCAACCACCTGGGTTCAAGGAGCCAATTTTCCCGATTTCCCGACCAACTTTTCTTGGGATTCGGGAACGGGCAAGTGAAAAAAATTCCTGAGAGCGGGCAGGAATTCCCGCCTGGAAACCCTACTTCTGCCCTTCCAACAGTAGCAAAAGGAAGCAGCCTTTCCAGTTCATTACTGCAACCAGTATCCCTTTCTCCAAAGTAAAAGAGCGTCCCCTAGTATTCCACACACAGTCTGATGCAAATACTGGTAGTAATAAACATGTGTCCAACTGACTGAAGTAGCCTCCCCTACCATTCTCTGATCAAGTATATGCAGAGAATGTTTGTTTATCTTTTGTGAGCTGCTGCAAACCAGAAGAGTCCCTACGCCTTTCCCTGTATATTCTGCATTGATAAAATTTCAAATACCTCCTCAGGGGTAGACTGAAATTTCTTAAAACCTATACTCCATTTGCTATGTACCATATACCAGCAGTTGTCCTTATCTGCCACTTAGCCACTGGACATTAAAACTAGCCTTATTATTTCCGATTTTGCCTTTTTATTTTACCGTCTTTCTTCTGTTTTTACTATTAAGACATAAGACTATAAGCACTGTGAAGGCAGAGCATGTCATACATCTTTATACCCGTGACTGGTACAGTCTCTTGCATATGTTCAATAAATGTTTGAGCTTAACTGAATCTAACAAGTGTTCTTGTCATTGGAGCCTGAAGATATCATAAATCTTATGTGACGCTAAGAATACCAGTTATTAAGCAGATAAAGTTAATATTCTTTATTAATAATCTCATTGACTCCGTCTCTCTTCAGAAGGATGAACTCTTCTCACCTTCCTCAGATGTCAGCACCTACGGGTTTCCTCCTGGCTACCCAGGCTCCCTCAGAGTACCATCTCTCTTGAGTGTGCCTGCTCTTGTGTTTCTTTAATCAGGCCCAGCAAAACTCTGCGAGTCCTGCTTCTAACTAGTTGTTCATTTAAAAGAGTTAGACATCTGAGTTAACCTTCTGCAATATTAAACAATTTCCTGCTCCCCATATTTCTGAAACAGGAACAAACATCCTAACTTAAAAGACTTACTTTTTTTTAAAACATCTTATTGACATATAACTCACATACCATATAATTTACCTACTTAAAGTGTACAATTCAATGGTTTTTAGTATACTTACAAGATTGTGCAACCATCACCACTGTCTACTTCCAGAACATTATATTATCATCACTGGACACACACAAAATCCCATACCACTTAAGAGTCACTCCTCATCCATTCTCCATTTCCAGCCCCAGGCAATCCCTAACTTAATTTCTCGTCTCTACAGATTTGCCTGTTCTGGATATTTCGTGTAAATGGAATCATACACTATTGGCCTTTTGTGTCTGGTTTCTTTCAGTTACCATAACGTTTCCAAGGTCCATTCATGTTTAAACATGTATCATCAGTACTTCATTCTTTGTAGTGCCTGAATCATGCTTCATCAGATGGGTATCTCATATTTTTTTTATCCATTGTCAGTTGATGGGCAAGGGTTGTTTCTACTTTTGGGCTGTTATGAACATTCATGTGTAATTTTTTTTTTTTGTGGACATGTTTTCAATTCCCTTAGTTATCTTCCTAGGAGTGAGCCTGCTAGGTTATGTTTGATTACCGTCATCCTAGTGGTGTGAAGTGGTATTCCATTGTGCTTTTGGTTTGCATTTCCCTAATGACTAATGATGTTGAGCCTTTTCTAACGTGCTTATTGGCCATTTGTATATATTCTTGGAAAAATGTCTTTTCACATCATTTGCTCATTCTTAAATTGGGCTATTTGTCTTATTACTACTGAATTGTATGAGCTCTTAATATATTCTGGATATAAATCCCTATCAGATACAGGATTTGCAAATATTTTCTCCTGTTTGGTAGATTGTCTTTTTAGTTTTTTTGATGGTATCATTTTGTGAAGTCCAATATATCTATTATTTTGCTTGTGCTTTTGCTGTCATATGAAGAAACCACTGCTTAATCCAAGATCACAAATATTTACACTTATGTTTTCTTTTATGAGTTTTATAGTTTTACCTCTTACATTTAGGTCTATGATCCCTCTTGAATTAACTTTTGTGTTTTATGTAAGATAGGTGGTCCAACTTCATTCTTTTGCATGGGAATATCCAGACAAGCAGCATTTGTTCAAAGATATTATTTTTGACTTGCAGAATTTGGGGTACTGAAAGAGGCTGGCAGGCAAAATAGTTTAGGGTGATTGGATTATTCAAATGGCCAATACTTTACTTGTTTTGCTTAGACATCCTTCTATGTGGGCTTCCAAGTTCTGTAGCCTCACAGAAAACAACTTAACAAAATGGAAAAATAAAAGAACAATCTTAACGTGATAGCAGCAACAGAAAAGGAAAACAAAGCTAAAGTAGAAAGAGACTCAGAGGTTGGGGCCTGAAGCTATCTGTTTTTGCCTGGACTCATAACATGAAGACAAATTAAGTGTCAGAGTGCTTTCTGTAGCCAAGGAAACAATTTAGAGACCGACCCAGGAAGTAGCCCAAATAAACACTTAAACCAACTACCGAAGCTAAGGGATTCATTTTCCTTGACTGCACACTGGTAAAACATCCATGGAATGAATGGTATATTATATATATATATGTTGCTGACTACTACCTCAGTATGGACTCTCATACCTCAGGCACCACTGTGGTCCCAGTGACACAGGCAAAAAATTTTTACACCTCTGGTTACTTGCCTAACTCGTCCTTTCAGACTTAGCCCTTCAGTCACTTCCTCCAGGAAATCCTCCTTGACCCCTGTAGCTGGGTGAGGTGTCTCTTATCCATAGTTTCCAGAATATCCTGTGCATTATGCCATCATCAGGCACCTATTTATGTTATTTTTATAGTTACCTCCTTAGGTATCTGTCATGGTACAATGAGCTGTTAGCTCCTGGACAGTAAGGACTGTCCTACATCTTAATATTTGCAGTGCCTAAACTACTATAGTAAGTATTAAATTAGTATTTAATGATGTAATCAAGAAGACATACATGAATTTTTCTTTTCTACTGAATTCCCACAGGCACATCAAATCAATTCATCCAGAATAATCCATCAACTCTTCTCAGACATGCTAGATTCCCTGTCCCAGTTAATGGCTCTATCATCTACCAAATGGCTCAAATTAGAAATCTGACTTTTTATTCATTTCATTCCTTTTGCTGGTACAACTCAATAATTAAGTTCTGTCACTTTTATTTACAAATTACTGATTGAATCCAATCCCCTTCTCTTAGTATTTCAGCCATTCGCCATGTCTTTCCTCCATGCCTTTAATATTGTTTAGTCAATCTAGTCTCCAGAGTAATTTCCAAATGCTTTGTTTCAAATGTGATCCTGATTGGCTCACTCCTGCAAAAAACTACTTAATGGCTCTTCCTTATCTATGAGATAAAAGACCAACTTCCTTATACTGGAAAAAAAAAAAAAAAAGGCCCTGCTTTTCCTTTTCTATAGCCATTGCCCACCTCACATTTTACAATTCCAGAAATATAAGAGTTTATAGAACCCACTTTCCCTAACCCATGCTGTCAAACCACTAAGCCTTTGTACATGTTGCTCCTTTGTCTCATGTACCCTTTCTTTGCCTGTGTAACACCTAATCTTCAAGATACTACTCAGCATTTTCTCTAAGAAATTGATCTGCAAAACTGGCCCCATACAAGTACTTTTAAATGAGATTATATCTCCCACCAATCAAGAAGATCTGTGAGTAAACATTTGCCATCTTTAAAACTTAGCATTGGGCCTCAAACAACATGAAAAACATTTGGTCACTTCATGCTAGAGCACTCCAAAACATTCTAATCTGCGTACCTGCTTACCTGTGCTGGGCAGAATTCTAAAGATGACTTTCCTCCCCAAGTTGCCATATTTCACAAGCGATGTGTAACACAGAGCATTGTCATGATGGAAGATGATTTATGGCACACTTTAAAACACACCTTCTCTCAACTGTAGCTCACACCTGACTGACTGCACTGAACAAGTTGAAACTTGTCACACACTGTTACTAAGGTTCGATGCGCTGCTTCTGTTATCGAAGATCCCTGCCTTTCCATTGGACGGCACTTGGCAGCAGCATTCACTGTATTTTGTGATCACAACGGAAAGGCTCTGTGTCACACATGCTTCCGGTATGGCAATTTCTGTCAAATAAAAACATCACGGTGTGCCCTCATCCACCTTATTCACCGGATCTGGCACCATGGGACTTCTGGCTCTTCCTCAAAGTCAAAATGATTCAGGACATTGAGGCAGCCACGACAGCACAACTCACTCAGGAAAGAGGACTTCCAGAACTGCTTCAGAAAGTGGCAAGAACATGGCATAAGTGCATTGGAAGCAAGGGGGAATATTTTTAGGGGAATTAATGGCAATGTGTTTTTTACTATAATAATTTTTTTTTAAATTTAAACATTCACCGTATTGTTTGATCACACCTTATATAGGATCTGTATGAAGAAAATGACAGAATGCTAATTAGTAATCAAAAAAGACCCAAGTAAGTGGAGAGACATACCATACATATAACATATTCATGGATTCATGAAAGACTCTACATAGTAAAGATGTCAGTTTCCCCCGAATTGATCTATAGATTTAACACAATTCCAATAAAAATACCAGCAGTATTTATCGTAGATACAGAGAAGCTTCTTCTAAAACGTATACAGGAAAGTCAAGGAACCAGAATAGCCAAAACTCTTTTGATAAAAAATAATACTGGAGGACTCTACTACCTGATTTTAAGACTTACTATGAAGCTATTGTGATCAAGACATCATAGCCTTGGAGGATATACATGTATATCAGTGGGACAGAACATATTTCAGAAATAGCGACCAAAAAAATACCATCAAATGACTTTTGAAAACAAAGGTAATTAAATGAAGAAAGCGTAATATTTTTAAATTAAATTTACTGGGGTGACAATGGTTAGTAAAATTACATAGGTTTCAAGTGTGGAATTTTGTAATATATCATGTATATATCACATTGTGTGCTCACCACCCAGAGTCAATTCTCCTTCCATCACCATATACTCGACCCCCTTTACCCTCATCTACCATTCCTCTGCACCCCTTACTCTGTGATAACCACTAAACTGTTGTCTGTGTCTATGAATTTTTGTTTCTTTATTTGTTTCTATTGTTCCTTTGTTGCTTTCAGTTTTATTTTCCACATATGAATGAAGTCATATGGTTCTTGACTTTTTCTGTCTGATTTATTTCGCTTAGCATAATAATCTCAAAATCCATGTTGTTGCAAATGGCAGTGTTTCATCTTATGGCAGAGTAATAGTCGATTGTGTATATACACCACATCTTCTTTATCCAATCATCTTTCGAAGGACACTTTGGTTCTTTCCATGTCTTGGCCATGGAAACATGGCCAAGGTTTCCATGGCCAATGAACATCAGAATACATATATTTTTACAGATAAATGTTTTCAGGTTTTTTTTGGGTATATACCCAGGAGAGTGATTGCTGGGTCATATGGTAATTCTATTCTTAATTTTTTGAGAACCTCCACACTGCTTTCCATAGGGGCTGCATCAATCGGCATTCCCACCAACAGTGTATGAGGGTTCCTTTTATTCCACAGCCTCTCCAACACTTGTTATTATTTGTCTTGTTGATGATGGCCATTCTAACTGGTGTGAGGTGATATCTCACTGTGGTTTTGATTTGCATTTCTCTGATGATTAGTGATGTTGAACATTATTTCTTATGTCTATTGGCCATTTGTATGTCTTCTTGAGAGATGTTGCTAAACTGTTTTGATATCAGAGGGATTATTCTTTAAGAATTTGTACCAATTGGAAGAACAGTTAACTAAGTTTACTACTTGGAACTGGTGAAAAGGCTGTGTGAAAAAATTAGACGACCTGAACTTTTCACCAACAATTCATGGCTCTTGCATCAAGACAATGCACCAGCTCACATGGCACTGTCTGTGAGTTTTTAGCCAGTCAACAAATAAATGTATTGGAATACCCTCCCTATTCACCTGATCTGGCCCCCAAAGATAAAGGAAATATTGAAAGAAGACATTTTGATGACATTCAGGACGTCAAGGGTAATATGACAACAGCTCTGACGGCCATTCCAGAAAGAGTTCCAAAATTGCTTTGAAGGGTGGACTAGGCTGGCATTGGTGCATAGCTTCCTCAGGGAAGTGTTTTGAAGCTGACCATAGTGATATTCAGCAATGAGGTATGTAGCACTTTTCCTAGGATGGGTTTGCGAACTTAATTGTCACACCTTGTATTTCTGGGCTCTCATTCTGTTCTGCTGATCTATGTATCTGTTTTTATGCCAATACCATATTGTTTTGATTACTATGGCTTTGTAGTATAATTTGATATCAGGTAGCATGATAACTCCTGCTTTGTTCTTCTTTCTCAGGGTTGCCGTGGCTATTTGGGGTCTTTTATGGTTCCATATAAATTTTAGTATTGTTTGTTCTAGTTCTGTGAAAAATGCCATTGTTAGGTTGATAGAAATTGCACTGAATCTATACATTGTTTTGGGTAATATGGACAGTTTAATTATATTAATTCTTTCTATCCATGAGCCTGCTCTATGTTTTCACTGATTTGTACCTTCTTTAACTTTTCTCTTCAGTGTCTTATAATTTTCTGAATACCAGTCTTTTACTTCCTTGGTTAAATTTATTCCTATTTTATTTTATTTGATGCGATTGTAAATGGGATTGTTTTCTTAATTTCTTTCTTATAGTTCATTATTGGGGTATAAAAATGAAACCGATTTCTGAATATTAATTTTGTATTCTGCTGCTTTACTAAATTCATTTATCAGTTCTAATAGTTTTTTGGTGGAATCTTTGGTGTTCTCCATATAAAGTATCATATCATCTGCAAATGACAGTTTTATTTATTCCTTTCCCATCTGGATGCCTTTTTTTTTTCCCTTTTTCTGATCTGATTGCTGTGGTTAGGACTTCCAAAACTATGCTGAACAAAAGTGGTGAAAGTGGGCATTCTTGTCTTGTTCCTGATCTTAAGGGATTGCTTTTAGATTTTCTCATTGAGTATGTATTAGCCGTGGGTTTGTCATATATGGCCTTTATTATGTTGAGATATGTTCCTTCTATTTCCACTTTGCTCAGAGTTTTGATCATAAATGGATGCTTTTTCTGCATCTTTTGATATGACCATATGATTTTTTTTCATTTTGTTTATGTGGTGTATCACATTAATTGATTTGTGGATATTGAATAAACGCTTGCATAGCAGAAATGAGCTCCACTTGATCAAGCTGTATGATCTTTCTTATGTACTGCTGAATTCGGTTTGCTTATATTTTGTTGAGGAGTTTTGCACCTACGTTCATTAGGGGTATCGGCCTGCAGTTTATTATCTTTTTGTAGTGTCTTTGTCTAATTTTGGAATCAGGGTAATGGTGGCCTCGTAGAATATGGTTGGGAGCCTTCCCTCGTCTTGAATTTTTTGGAATAGTTTGAGGAGAATCTTTTTGAATGTTTGGTAAAATTCACCTGTGAAGCCATCTGGTCCAGAACTATTGAGTTTTTTGATTACTGATTTCATTTCGTTAGTAGTAATTGGTTTGTTCAGATTTTCTGTTTCTTCTTGATTCAGCCTTGGAAGATTGTCTGTTTCTAGGAATTTATCCATCTCTTCCACATCGTCCAATTTGTTGATGTATATTTGTTCTTTGTATTTTCTTGAACTTTTTTGTATTTCTGTGGTGTCCTTCTCCTCTTTCATTTCTCCTCTTTGTCACTTCTCTTTCATTTCTGATTTTATATGTTTGGGTCCTCTCCTCTTTTTTCCTTAGTGACTCTGGTTCAAAGTTTATCAATTTTGTCGATCTTTTGAAAGAACCATCTCTTGGTTTCATTGATCTTTTATATTGTTTCTTTAGACTTGATTTTGTTTATTTCCACTCTGATCTTTATTATTTCCTTCCTCGTACTCACTCTGGGCTGTTTATTTTCCTGCGGTTTCATTTTCCAATTCCCCTTAGGTATAAAGTTAGATAATTTATTTGAGATTTTCTTTGTTTCTTGAGGTACGCCTGCACTGCTATGTATTTCCCTCTTAGGACTGCTTTTGTGTCCTATTGATTTCGGGTTGTTGTGTTTTCATTTTTATTTGTCTCAGGGTATCTTTTGATTTCTTCACTGATCTCGCTGTTGATCCATTCATTATGTGATAGCATGTTATTCAGCCTTCATGTGTTTGTGTGTTTTTCTTTTTTTCTTTTTTGGTAATTGATTTCTAATTTTATACACCTGTGGTCAGAGAAGATGCTTGATATGATTTCAATCATTTTAAATTTATTGAGACTTGTTTTGTGGCCTAATGTGTGGTCTACCTTGGAAAATGTTCCATGTGCACCTGAAAAGAATGTATATTCTGCTGCTTTGGGGAGAAATGCTCTAAAAATATCAATTAAATTCATCTGGTCTAGTGTGTCATTTAAGTCCACTGTTTTGGTGCTGATTTTCTGTCTGGAAGAATGTATTGGTGTCAGTGGGGTGTTACAATCCCCTACAATGATTGTGTTACTGTTGATCTCTGCCTTTATGTTGGTCAATATATATTTTATATATTTAGGTGCTCCTATGTTGGGTGAAAAAATGTTCACTACAGTTATGTTCTCTTGTTGGATTGATCCCTTTATTATTATGTAATGTCTTTCCTTGGCTCTTATTATAATCTTCATTTTAAAGTCTATTTTGCTACCCTACCTTTTTTCTTGTTTCCATTTGTGTGAAATATCTTTTTCCATCCCTCTACTTTCAATCTGTGTGTATCTTTCGATCTGAGGATGGTCTCTTGTGGACAGATGCATGGGTCTTGTTTTCTTATCCATTCAGCTGCCCTATGTCTTTTGATTGGAGCATTTAATCCATTTAAAGCGATTACTGATAGGTACATATTTACTGCCATTTTATTTTGATCTTTGTTTGTTTGTTTTCTTCTTTCTTCTGCTTAAAGAAGTCCTTTTAACATTTCCTGTAATACTGCCTTGGTTCTAATGCATTCCTTTAGCTTTTTCTTGTCTGCGAAGTTCTTTATTTTTCCTTTAATTTTAAATGATATCCTTGCTGTGTAGAGTAGTCTTGGTTGTAAGGTCCTTCTTTTTCATCACTTTGAATATTTCCTTCCACTCCTGTCTAACCTGCAAAGTTTCTGTTGAGAAATCAGCTTACAGTCTTATGGGAGCTACCTTATGAGTAATTAGTTGTCTTTGTCTGGCTGCTTTGAGGATTCTCTCTTTATCTTTAACCTTTGCCATTCTAATTATAATGTGTCTCATTGTGGGCCTATTTGGGTTCATTTTGTTTGCGACTCTACTTCCTGGACTTTTATGTCTATTTATTAGGTTTGTGCAAAAGCAACTGTGGTTTTCACCATTATTTTTAACCTTTTAAACCGCAGTTACTTTTGTACCACCTAATACTTCACCAGGTTAGGGAAGTTTCCAGTCATTATTTCTTTAAATAGGTTTTCAATCCCTTGCTCCCCCTCTTCTCCTTCTGGTACTCCTATGATGCAAATGTTGTCTCACTTGACGTTGTCTGAAAGGTCCTTTAAACTGTCTTCATTTTTAAAATTCTTTTTTCTTTTTGTTGTTCTGGTTGGGTTTTTCCTGCTACTTTGTCTTCTAAATCGCTGATTCTATCATCTGCTTCATCCAATCTGCTGTCGATTCCTTCTAGTGTATTCTTCATTTCAGTTAATGTATTCTTTATTTCTCATTGGTAATTTTTTATGGTTTCAATGCCCTCCTTTATGCTTACTATCACATTGTTGAAATTCTCACCAAGTTGCTTAAGCATTCTTATAACCAGTGTTTTAAATTATGGTTGGTTGCCTCCATTTCATTTAGTTCTACTTCTCGTTTCTCTTGTTTTTCTCATTTGGGGCATGTTTCTTTGTTTCCTCATTCTGGCTGCCACTCTGTGTTTGCTTCTATGTATTAGTTTTCCTGTGTCTCTTGGTCTTTGCTGGGTGGCCTTATGTAGTAGGTGTCCCATGTAGTCCAATGGATTGTAGTGGACTACAATCTCCCTGGTCATCTGTACATCTATTTCAGGAGTCCCTTGTGTGTCCCTTGTGTGTGTTGTGTGTATTCTCTTGTGTTTGAGCCTTAATTGCTTTTGGCATGTCAGAGGATGGGACTGACTGACTGTGAGGACTGGTCATGCCCACAGTGTATGAGTTAAGTGGGGACTGACCCCTCAGATGGGGGTCCATTCCTGTGGGCTCCTGTGCCTGTTGAAACCCCCCATGGGTGTGCTGCCTGTGTGGCTAGCCAGGTAGTGTTCTGGTGTGGTCTGAGGCTGGCTTCTGGGTGTGTTATTTCTAGTGTCTCTTTGAGAGGGGCTCCTATGCAGGCCAATTTCAGCCTTGCTTGTGACTGGCCCAAGCCTACCTGGTGGGAGCTACAAAACTATATGTGGTTGTCTGCTGCCAGTGCTGGACATGGAGGCATGTGGGGGTGGCTATGCTGTGAACTGAGGCCAGCTATCACAAGCACGGGGCCTGGGCAGCTTAGCATAAGGCCCAGGGACCCCTAGGTCTGTTATTACCTGCTGGCTGCCTGTGAGGCTCAGCAGTTGAAAGTGCCTCCTTAGGTGTGCAGGCTAGGATTGTTGATCCGGTGTTGAATGTGCCTCTGGAGATGCAGCTCTAGCTGGGTGGGGTGGGGTCTCAGGGAGTCACGAGTCAAGTGGTTTTTACAAGGTTAATGCAGATTCAGTTTACAGTTCTTGTGCTACTGCCTACCCTGTGACCACTTCACAAAACACCACGAGAACACTGCAGCCAGCCACCGTTTGCCTCAGTCCTGCAGGTCCCCAAGACCTGCTTCAGTCCCGCAGGTCCCCAAGGGAAGCTGTGGTGCAGATTGTGGCTCACCGCCCACCCTGAAAAGTTCCCGAGGCCACCGTGGACTGTCTGATGCTGTAAAAGTCTTCCGCAGCTTGTGGGGCAAGGCGGGTGCCCAGGAGCCAAGAGTGCCCTGGGCAATGCAGTACTAGTTTTGCAGGGTGGGGACCCAGGGTGTTACCAAGGTAGTACACATGTGCGAATTTTACCAGACCAATGCAGTCTCAGATTTGGCTCTTAGGAGGAGCATTCAACATAGAAAAGATGATGCCCTCCTATAGGCTACACGTGAGGTAGTCTCCACACTGGGGCAATGGTTGCTTTCTCCAGCTCTCTCCCAAAGCCACTCAACTCAAGTCTTTCCCAGTATGTCTCTGGCGCCTCTCAAGTAGCTGCCCTGCCACCGGAGTGAGTACAAGTGAGGGAGTCTGTATGCAGGTCTGGGTTTCTAACTGCTTTCCATCTCCCTGGGACCAACAGAGTCCTCGGTGATTTTCACTGCCAGGGGTTGTGGGAACTCTTCTTCCCGGCACAGAACTTCTAGGCTAGGGAGCCCAGTGTGGGGCTCCTTCTTCTGGTGGGGGGAAGGAGGGAACTTCCACCTTTAAGATGTCCCTCCCAGTATTCAACCATGACCTGTGGATTTGGGGTCAGCCTACTTCGTGTCTCTGCCCATCCTACCAGTCTTGATGTGGCCTCTTCTTTATAGCCTTAGTTATAGGGTTCTGTTCAGCTAGTCTTCAGATGACTCTTGAGTTTGATGGTTCTATAATTTATTTGTAATTCTGGTGTGATCCTGAGAGGCAGTAGGCATAGCATTTACATAATCCACCATCTTGCACCTTCCACTAGTCTTTATTTATACTTTGAAAAAATTGATGAAAACTACAAAGTTTCTGCACAGCAAAATAAACCATTAAAAAAAAAGGCAACCAACCAAATGAGAGAGAATATTTGCAAATGATATCTGCAATACAAAGCTAATACCTAAGATATATAAAGAACTCATAGAATCGAACAAACAGAAATAAACAATTCAATTAAAAAATGGGCACAGAACCTGAAGAGACACTATTCTCAAGAAGACATAAAGATAGCCAACAGACATATGAAAGGATGCTCACCTTCCCTAGCTCTAAGGAAAATGCAAATCAAAACCACAATGAGAAACCCCTCACACCTGTCAGAATAGCTACTATTAATAAGACAAGAAATAATTAGCGTTGGTGAGGATATGGAGACAAAGGAACCCTTCTACACTGCTGGTGGGAAATGTAAATTGGTGTAGCCACTATGGAAAACAGTGTGACATTTCCTCAAAAAATTAGGAACAGAACTACCATATGACCCAGCAATCTCTCTTTTGGGTATCTACCCGAAAAATTTGAAAACATTTATTTGTAAAGATATATGTACCCCTGTGCTCATTGCAGCATTATTCACAATAACTAAGACATGGGAAACAACCTAAGTGCCCTTCAATGGATACGGGATAAAGAAGATGTGGTACGTATATACAATGGAATATTAGCCATAAAAAATGATGAAATACTGTCATGTGCGACAACATGGATGGATCTTGAGTGTATCTTGCTAAGTGAAATAAGGCAGATGGAAATGAAGAAGAACCATATAACTTCACTTGTATGTGGGATATACAACAGCAACAAATGAACAAACAAAACAAACAAACAAACTCGTAGACACAGACAACAATATAGTTGGGGAAGGGGATAAAGGGAGGATGAAGAGAGTAAAGGCTGTCAAACACATGGTGACAGAAGGAGACTAAACTTTGGGTGGTGAGCACACAATGCAATACACAGATGATGTATTACAGAATTGTACACCTGGAACTCATATAACATTATAACCAGTATTACTCCAATAAATTTAATTTAAAAATGATGAAAAACATTAACCTCATTAAGATAAAACATTAAAAAATGAACTAGAAAAGTTTTATTCAACAGAGACACAGTGGGTGCTCTATAGAGTAATGTTTTATAAGAACTGGTAACATAACTGGACAAAGAACCAGGCATAGATTAATGTGGATTTTATTTCAATTATTATCAGATTCTTGTTTTAAATGGTTTTGCATTTTGTCATAATCCTGACTGAACTTTAATAAATGGATTGCTTTCAAAGTTGAGATTTTAAGAATATGCAGTAACAGAGAATCTCCCAGCTGAGTCATCTATTTCTCTGCCAGATCTAATTTCTCACTGTCTTCAGAACACATTCTGTATCTTTAAGTTACCAAGTAAACCCATGCCTGTCAATTATTAGACTCTAATTACCCTTCAAAACTTTCTGAACAGCTACCAGGAAACAGAATGATGGAATGACTATTGAGTTAAAAGGAGATTAGACAAATACAAATAAATTATATTTATTTTATGCTCCTTTCACCCTAGGAGATGACTTAATAGTGAAAGGAAAAGAATCATATTGTAATAATGAAATCAGAGAGGGAATTCAAGGCCCAGAAGTGATTCCCCTAAGTTTATGTTAATGCACACCTTGTGGACGACCAAACATCAACTGGAAAAGTTTCCTGAAAATTGTTCCAGCTATTTTCTCATTTAAAATGTTCCAACTTTACTTGACCCATTAGTCATCATATTACTTACATTTATGATGTATTTTGAAATCTATTACCAAAAACCCAATGGATTCAATATGGCTTGTTATACCCAAATCATAACATTTTTGAAAGAAAACTTCTTTGTTAAGTGCTTCTTCCTTTGGAATTTTATTTGTAAAAGACAAAAAAATTTTTAGAGAGCAAGGTTTGGTAGGAACACAGTGCATACATGCATGGCTATGTGTAGATCTAAGAATAATCATTCCCACTCCTAAGCCTCAATTTAGAGAAGTAAATGCAAAACACAGAAGAAATCTATAATCGAGCTTGACTTTATACACTATAGTAACTATAATAAAAATATTTTTATTATTAGGTCATTGTATATTTTTTTCTCTTATTCAGCAATTCAAATTCAGATTTTTCTTACAGTGTCCGAATAAAAATATTCATGATGACAATGGAAGGTAGAGACTTAGTATTCACAGGTGTGAGGGCTGAAAACTTGGAAAGCTGCCCAAGACACTGAGATCATCGTGTTTTCATTGAAGGTGTGAAGACCTCAATGGTGGCAGACATGAGTGTTTCAATTAACAGTGGGATGCCAAGTGGAACTGGGTGTAAGCTGACACATGCCCACATGCTGGGTCAGCCAGCAGCGGTTCCCGGTGCTTATCACCAGAATTTGGGCATCATCACTGCTAACATTACTCACACATGTATTCCTATGCTCAAGCATTGACTTTTTGTGACCGCATTGTCCCCCCCTCCTCCCCAAATCACAACATAAAAGTTTTGATGGTAGGGTACGTGCACTCGTTTTCTAAGATGAACATATTGAACTGAACTCATCTAAATGAGCGTCTCTCCCTCTAAGTAGTCATCAGAGAAGGTTGAGTACATTCCATTGTCCTAATAATTCTGGCAGCTTGTGGGGTGCCTATGTCCTTTTTTCCCCTTCTGTTCTCAGTGATGGAATATACTCATCCGCGGAGACAGCAAATTGATATTTGGGAACAGCTGAATGTTGTTTTGAGATAAGGGAGCAAGGACTCCAGATTGAGAAAACATTAACAACACAGAGATACCAATTTACAGAGGCTCCCACTGCCAATGATTAGACAATTTGATCGTTAAAAATAATGTGTTCAGAATAATAACAAATAACAACTAATCAGCCATCACTGAAATATGCTAAAACACCCAACTCATTTTTCCCCAGCTTTACTGAGGTATAATTAACAAATAAAATTGTAAGATATTGAAAGTGTATATTGTGGTAATTTGATATACATATACATTCTGAAAAGATTCTTCCCATCTAGAAAACCAACTGATTTTTGAAAATGGGTAAAGGGAAAGATGTAAGCATTTATTCTACTTTTCTTAGATGAACAATACTACTGTGTAACCGAATAGTAAATGAGAAAATGCTTCTGTTTATAGAACTATTCCAGTAACATATGAAAAAGGAATGCTACATTTAAAATATTACTGTTAGCAACCTCCGGTGAATTTAGTCATTGAGCATCAATGGCTGTTAACATCACAAAAAGAGACCTCCAGACACTATGTGCCTCCTGATGAAACAATAAAACATTTTACAGAATAGTCTTGTGAAAAAACAAAAAAAACAAAACACCTGAATCAGAGTAACCCAACTACTAACTTAAATGTAGGAAATATAGAAGACAGGGGCACAGACAAAATCCAAACTGTGATAAACCTTACAGGATAAATGAGCTGGTTTCTTCAATATATAAACTGTAAGAGATGAAAAAAGATAGAGGAGCAAACCTAATGATAAAAGAAACTTGAAAGAAGTATCAACCAATAGCAATGAACAGACCTTATCTGGCTCCTGGTTAAAACAAACAAACATACAAACAAGAAATATACATGCACACCAACACCACACATCCACACACATTATGATATTCATGAAATAATTGGAAATTTGAATGCTGACTGGGTATTTGATGAAACTGAAGAATTATTATCTTTAGGTTTGATAACAGAATTATGGTTAGGTTTTTAAAAGTTCGTATCTTTTAGAGATACATATTGAAATACTACAGACGATATGATACATGGGATTTGCCTCAAAATAACACAGAAAGTAAGGAAGTGGAGAGGGTTATGTAAGAAACAATACTGGCTACAGGCCGACAATCGTTTAAGTAGGAGGTTCTATAATACATACTATTCCGTCTACTTCTATGTATGCTTGAAATTTTCCATATGAAAAAATTTTAAAAAGATGAATAAGTATGGCATATGAAGAAGTGATATTGTAAAGATGATTTCAAACCATTTTCCTCCAAACCACCCTTTAACTTCAATAAGTGACCTTACCTTCCTTGTACCTTCACGGAGAAAGTTAAAACCATTCAATTTATCTCGATTTCTTCCTACCAAAGTGAAAAACTATCTACCTGAATATGCCATTTTTGTTCCCTTCCTTAATTTGTTCTGTAAAATAGAGAAGCTTTCGCTTCTCTCAAAGGAGTTCTTTCACATACATATTGGATTCTTCTCCTTCTCTCTTTCTAAGGAACCCCCGTTTATCTTTTCTCTTTTTAGTTTATTCAACTCTTCTCTCAACAGGATTCCTCTTGCTGACATTTAAACATGAGAAAACCCAAGTCTCTTTCATCATAAAAATAAAACCAAAAAACCCTGAGCCCAAATTCCCCTTCATATTCTTCACAGCCAAGCTTCTTGGAAGAGTTATTTACCCTCTCCGCTACTATTTCTTTTCCTCCTGCTTATTCTTCAATGCATTCTAGTCCAGTGTTCATCTAGGTTAATCCAGGAGGAAAGACATGTGTAGTCACAATGTCTATAAATCTATTAAATATTTTCAGTTTCTCCTCTTTCTGTGTCACTACTTGACACTGTTGAGTACTGCTTCCTTTTGAATCACTCTTTTCCCTTGGTTTCTTTCACATTACGACATTCTCCAATTTTTCCTCTTAGCCCTCGGATTCCTTTCCAGGCTCCTCATCCTCCTAGTCAGTAAATACTGATCGGACATCTTCAAGGTGAAGTCTTAGGCTCCTTTCTCGACCTCTCTCTGTTTTCCTTGCACAATCTCATCCATGACCATGGCTTGAATTACCACCTATATCCCAAAGACTCCAAAACACCTAACCCTTTATCACTAATCTTATTGTCTCCTGTGAGCTCCAGACATGTGTGCACAATTACCACAAACCCCACATACTCAGGGCAAAACTCGGATCTCTCACTACTCGCACATATTGTGAAGGAAAGACTTTTCCATGATGCGGCCGCTGTCTGTCCTATGAGCTAGACCTGGGCCAGAATGGAGGCTGCTTTCTGCAAACCCCCGTTAGAGACTGACATAACTGACATTCATTCTGAAATAAGTCAGCTCCCCTCCCTTGCCTGCTATGTGCCGGTTTCTGGAACAGGCTGTTGTCCTGACTTGGTCAAGTATGTAATTTCCTGTACCTGGCAGCATTCACACCAGTACCTGTGACTATCCCCTGCCTTACCCTATGTAATTCTTTGGTGCCAGCTAAAGCATGGGAATCCATTTCATCTTGCAGCCACCAAATACATGCCTCGCGTAAGTTTCCTTTAATAAACTCTATTAACAGCTAGACTGGAGTGGACAGCCTCTTTCTTCGATCTTTCCCTGCCCTCCACTTGCAGAGGTAGATTTTCAGTCTCAGGGCTTTCTCCTGAGCCTGCACGCACAAACATAAGCAAAAAATAAAATAAAATAAAACCTATGTGGTTCTCTTTAAGTATTTGCTATCTCATTAAATAGGATTATCACCTTAGTCAGCTTGGGCTGCCATAACAAAATACCACGGACTGGCTTACACACAGAAATGTACTTTCTCATAATTCTAGAGGCTAGAATTCTAAGATCAGGGCACCAGCATGGTTGGTTTCCGGTGAATGCCCTCTTCCTGGCTTACAGATGGCTGCCTTCTTACTGTGTCCTCACATGGCAAAGAAAAGAGAGACAGCAAGCTCTCTGGTATCTCTTCTTATAAGTACACTAATCCCATCAGGAGAGCCCTAGCTTCATGACTTCATCTAAACCTAATTTATCTCCCACAGGTCCCATCTCCAAATACCATCACACTGGGAATTTGGTCTTCAACATAAGAATTTTGTGGTGACATAATTCAGTCTATAGCACCATCCAGTTAGAAAACCAGAAGTCATGCTTACATCTTACCCTCCATTCCCTCTACTCCATTGCCATTGTCTGGATTTTGCCTCCCCAATATTTACTAAATTCTTCATTTCCCCCATTTCTATCACCATTCCCTGATTCAACTTACCATTATCTCACACCAGCACTACTGCAATATCCTCCTAATTGGTCCCTTGCATCTACCCTGCAACTAGAGACATCTTTTCAAAATGCAGGTATAACCATATCAAAACACAAACATGCACGCGAGCTCGCTTCTCTTCCCTCTCCCACCACATACATATCCTGCCTAAAGCTCTTCAGTGGTTCCGCAGTGCTCTTAAGATAAAAATCTAAAATCCTTTCTTCCCACCAGCAAGGCCAGGCCTCTGCCTCTCCCTACAGCCTCACTTCATACCACTGTTCCCTCACTCTGCCCTGTACTCATTTCCTTCAATGAGCCATGATCCCTCTCCCCACAGGGTCTTTTACACATTCTCCCAGAAATCCACCTTCCCTCCATGTGCTTGGTTAACTCCTTTTCATCCTGTGGAACTCAGCTCAAGTGCCAGTTACTCACAGAAGTGTCCCTAAATCTCTCACTTTTTATGAATCCATAGAACTTCATGATACCTATGTTAGCTTATAATTATGTATTACTTTGTGTGACTATTTAACCAAATTTTGTCTTTTCTAGTAGACTGTGTGCATTTCCTCAGAGAAGGAACTGTCTATCTTTTCCTCGTCACTACATTTCCAGTATTAGAACACTTGGAACATTGTAGTTGCCCATAAATACTTGTGAAAATAAATGAATGAAGAGTTCCATTGGGGATTACACCCATCATTTTAGAACTTGAAGAGGTGTTAGAACACTCTTTTACATTACAGAAGAAAATACTGAGGTTCAAAGCAGTAAAATGATTTGACTTGGATCACTTGCTTAGTGACAGTAAGCCTGGATTGCCAAGGTGACACTAAATTACAGAGACTTGAAGGCTGAGGGGAGTTTTGACTTGATGAACTGAAGTAGGTGGGTGGTGAAGATCCATATGACTTTGGCAGGGGAGGCTAATCCAGCAAGGGCAGGGGGGACAGGATTATTGAAAAAAGGAGAATCTGAAGTGAAAGCTGCCAGTAAACAGATCCAGAAGGTAGAAGGCACAATGGGGGACTATTTCATAAGAAAAACTAAAAGGACTTGGAATAAAAAGAAGGAAGAATCCAGGGTGACAGTAAAATTGTGAGAAGACAGGAGTGGAACAATATTGCTGTCATGAGCACAGGTAAATAAATTTGAAGACTAGCTGAAGGAAGGAGTGAATAAGGAGAATGGAAAAAAATGTTTTTATTTAATGTAAATAAGCTAAATTTTAAATAAGTAAACTTATCTAATAGTCCTGTACTTGACTAATAAGTCAAAATTAGACCTAGGCATTTGGGAGTTGTTAGCATAAAAGACAGTTGAGGTTACTGTTTATACTAAGTAAGATAAGAACAGAAGGCACAAGACAGCAAGCGACCTTGGGAAGGTCTAGAGCGACAGAGTTAGGGGAAGAGCTGTATGCAAAAGCGAGCTGCAGAGTCAGTTAGGAGAAACCAGACAATGTTCTTTTTCTCTTCTACCTTAGCCTACTCCATGTTCCTATAAAGGTATTCCCCAGTTACCCTTATCCTCTTCTGTAGAGGAAAGAATTCTGACAGAATTCGAGTAAATGAAGAAATAAAAATCTAAATAATTGCCACACTACTGACTTCCCTGTAGGAGACCTTGTGTTGGCCTCTTACCATCTCAGCACCCCCACAACAGCTTCTGTGACTCTTCGGGTCCTATTACTTACTCAAGTGCAGTCCCCTAGAGGCACCACTGTTAACGAGACCTTCAAAGAAGATTTATAATCCATTCTATCGTGTTGGAAAGTAATTAATTATGGCTTACTGATTCTATGGTAGAAAATTTGATATTAAAATCAGGTTGTTATTCTGAATATAAGAAAAAGTTTATTAAAAATCAGTTAGTTGAAAATCATCCATTTTTCTTTTACCTTCCAAAAATCAAAGTTATAGCCAAAATACTAAGGTTGAAATAACAAAAGAATTCCCTGCATTTTAACATTTTTGGTCCATTCCCTATTTGACATCCTAACATCAAGTTTACTGTTTTATTTTGATAAATCATGGGGAATATAAACTACAATAATGTAATGCTGATGCTGCAAATTGGAACCCAAGAAACTCAGGAAATGTAAAAGCCAAGGTTCTTACAGTCTTATTAAATAGTTTACATTTCTTAAATGTAGAAGATAGCCTGTTAGCAAGGCTGTAAAACTGAATTAAGATAAAGACAGGACTCCAGTGATTAGGGTATGGGCCTTGGCCCTATTTCTGGAAAGAGAAAAGAGGCAAAGGGTTAATTATCAGAGCTACATTAAGAGAAATACATTTAAATTAGCTTCTTAAGATGCTTTCTGTCATTTTGAATCTTCTTCCATTTAAAAATCTTATTATTTATTCTTTATTTACCATTCCAGAAAACGTCAGGAGGCTATTTGGGTCATCTTTTTCAGGTATCGTACTTCCCCTGAATCAGTCACCTTCAAGATATGTCTGAATTAATCCCCACTGAGTAATAAATTCAAGAATAAAAGATCATAAAAGCAGAGTTTACCAAAAAGGAAAAATATTTCAAAAATACACATATTTGGGTGTAACAATGTAAAATTTCTCCTTTATATTCATATAATTAAACCTATTTGAATGGTGTATTACTGTACCTGAGAAGTTTTTTAAAGTAATATTTGACATTATTTAAGTATACATTTTTATTCAAATCAAAGATGTTTGTGGAAACAAAATATTCTAGGATTTTTTGGATTCTTTAAAAGTAAAAATTAAAGTCACTGCAACCTATAACATAGTAAATTAATCCATAAAATATAAGAAGAAAACAGTATTCAAAACAGGATTATTATAGTCTATTAACAGTCAAATAAAATTTTAAAACAAAAATCAAATGAAACCAGAGATGAAATCACTGAAAGCTAGAATGAAAGCAGAAAAACTGAACATGCATAGGTAAATTAATGAATAGGTTAAACAAGGAGAGACTAAAGAAATGATTTCATTAAGAGGAAGAAAAAAAAAATGGCTATGTGTTTCAACTAGAGACACCAGGTATACCAAAAAGAAATGTGAAATTGCAGCCATAACTGTGTTTGCTATAAACATGTTACCTAAATTATATGAAGAATTGTGGTATGCTAATTATAAAACTACATAAATGATGTGGGAATGTTTTCTCATTTTGGCATGTTTTTTTCTTTGTTGTCATTTAAATGTCATTTTATGGCTACAGAGACAGCGTTCAAAAATATGTCTGCAAAGGAACAATGAAAAAAATATGAGGGAGCTCAAATGTTTCTGCAAATGACCCTGAGGTAATTAGAAAAATCTGCACCCTTCCCAGTTCTTCTCACATGTCAGCTCTCATTAAATAAAAAAAAAGAAAAAAAGAAAATTCTCATTTCAAAGTTGAGAAATCCTATGGTTAACAAAACTTTTAAACTGAGATCAAGTGGGCCCATTCCTACGTTTCTGTATGATGTCATACCAAGCAGTTCACAGCTGAACTTGCATTTGCAAGAAGTATGAATGATTTTTCAATATAAGAAATATCTGATCTAATGCTAATTTTTTCTCTATAGGCTAACTATGCAGGGAACAGGTGGCCCTGCTTTCAATTATGGAGGAGCTAGCTTGCCAGTGTGAGGCCTGGATTAGTTCACCTTCTCACGGGGAATTTTCCTCGGTTGGGAATGGATTTATTATGGCTTCACACATGGAATAGAGCTCATGTCAGCTGAGGGCAGTGACACATCATATGATTCAAATTAACCTGCTGTGGACTGTTCCGCGGAGCTGAGATTGTGTATTAAAATGACGACATTTTAAAAACAGCTTGAAAGAAACCAGGATTGCTGAACAGCAATGGTTCCAATTTGTTCCAACTAATCTATCACCTGCTGGAGATATTATTCTAGTGGGTTTCTGGTAGCTGCTGTTTTCCAGGTTTCTCCAAGCCACTGACCTTGCTAATGGGTACAATTGTTGCCTCTGAAGAAAGGATGTGGGGATTGAGAGCTCTGAAGGGGTTTTCGAGGTATAAGTTGGGATCTACCATTTGCTCTAAGGTGCTATTTGGTGAACAGATGAGAAAAGGGAATACTCAAGAACTTTGAATTATTTTTCCAAAAACAAGGGCTAAAGAGCAGCATTTTTATCACTATAGAGATAAAATAATCCCTGAAAAATAAATTTGAAAGACTTAATTCAAAAGCTGTTAGAACTGAACCTTTATGAAGAAAATTTAAGGTTAGGCAGTTATAAACAGTATTTCCTCTATTCTTCAGGGCCATTACTTTTATTGCTACCACAACGTCAACTCAAGAGCAAGAAAAGAATAAATGAAAATATACTATTTTAGAGATGTTGCATAAAACATTCTTTGGGAATGATACTTAAATAAGATGTGCACATAGATAAAAAACAAATGGTAGCAAATGATTCTTAATGATAATACTGTATAAAATTAGAAGCATTATTTGCAATACTAAAAAACAGCCTTTTTAATTTTTCAAGAAAAGGGAATGGTATTGGGAATATTATTAAGCTGACGTTTATTCCCCCATCTCAGCATAAATAATATTCCATTTAGCATACTATCACCTAAAATCTGTAAAAAAAAAAAAAAATGAAAACCGTAATTTTCTTGAGTTGTCAAAAAGCTATAAAATAATACATTTAAATAATACGATTAAAGCAAAAAATGCTTTAATTGTGTCCTATTATTCCTATTGCTCTCTGAATCAGTATAGAGTGGCAATTTGGCTGTGTAGTGAGGGAATATAAGTATTCTATGGAATAACACCTACTTACAAAATGACAAATTATTTACAGTAAGGACATTCTTGTCTACAACCGTAAATTTTGGAGCAGTTCAAGTATGTTAGGTTAGTGTTTCAGTGGAATCCCGTACAGCTGATACATCATTCAAACTAATCTTCCCTCAAATAATTTATGAAAGAAAAGTACTCTTGGTTAAAAGAGACTTAGAAGAACTGGACTCTTAGATGCTGAAGAACTTAAACCATTCACTGGACACTGTTTTTGATTTTTCATAATAAAAATACCATTAAAAAAACACGCATCATTCTTTGTATCATTTCCCCTTTTTGTGTCCCCCAAACATCTGCAGTTTGGTCTTCAATACCTATAACTGCTGGCATACACATATACACATACACACATACACACACACACACAAGCACACACACAGTGCCAAAAAATGTATACACATTTTAAGAAAGTAAAAAGAAAACTATTAAAATTGTAATACTCAATATACACCAATAAGAAAAGATGAATACAAGTCACGTTTGACTTCTGCAATTACAAGAGGTGCTCAAAGTAGTTACCATCAGCGTCCAGGCACTTCTCATATGGCAAATGTGGGGACAGAGTCCCAGAGAGCAGTTTCCAGGCTCTTGGCCTCACGTGGAAAGGTGCTGGTTCGGGTGGTGGTTGGCCGTCAGCTGTAACCAGTTAGCCAATTAGCCACTGATATAAATGCCGTGGCTGCGTTGGTTGGCAGGCAGAGAAGCAGACAGCGGATTGCGCATCATGCGGCTCCTACTTCCCGTGTCTCTCCTGGCAGTCAGCGAGACTGGGGTGCAGGAAGACCTCTTGTTGGGGTACTGGAGGATGTTTGCTCCCTGTGTCTCCAACCCAGCTGCCAGCGAGAATATAGTGGTGTGACGCCCCTATTGATGGCTTCATGGGTGTTCCTTTTTGGCCTCACCATATCCTGCGTTTTTATGTGGGGAGCGGGACCAGAGTCCCTGCATGACAGCGAATTACTGCTTAAGCAACATTCACCAAAGTGTCCACTTGTATACATTTTTTTGACACCCTCTGGTAGACACACACACACACACACACACACACACACACACACAATTTTTCTTTCACATATGAGTCATATAAACCTTGGTACAAAAAGTGCAGTTTCCAGAACAATAGCATCCACTTCTCCTTGGAGTCTGTTAGAAATGTAGAATTTCATCCATACATTCTAGAACTATTAAATCGCATTAGCATTTTACCAAGCTCCCCAGAGATGCTTCAAATGTACACTTAAGTTTGAGAAGTGCTGCTGTAAAATAACTATTTCAATTCATTTACTTAAAAGTTTGACTCTCCAGCTAGATTATCACTATTACTGAATGAATCTAAGATCAGAAATGACATATATGCAATTTTAAAAAGTATAAGAAACACAAAGTGCAACAATTTTTAAAAATCACATCTACTACATAGTCATATTAAATTCTAGAATTATGACTCACTCATTGACACTTCTCTTAAAATTCAAGTTATGTGATTGCCATGAAAATATGGAAAACAATTTACCACTTATTTGCAGGTCCCATATCTTTCACACAAAAAAATCAATCAAATGTAAACTAGAAGATAAATTTCTAGCTAAAGTGAGTGGAAGATTGTGCCTAAAAACAAAAGAAATCTGACACTAAAAAAGAGAAATAAAGGATAAACCCAAGTATCCCTGTCAGATCTCCATTAACTAACCATATGATCCTACCCTACTTCATCCATTCTAACATGTTCAGTTTTTTACATATGAACACAATCCTGAAGTCAGGAAATGTCCTGCAACTGACATAATAACAACTGTATCATAGTTTAAAGAGCATATATTTTTCTCTTTTTCCCTAGTGCTGCATATTTTTTTCCTACAATTGGTGATGGCTTGATTTCAATGAAATATGGTACTTCACACTCACTAACCAAGTTCTAGGACTCACACTCCTCTCAATCCATCCATTACCTCACCCCAAAGGCTTCTTCCAACTTTAATGACTCCCTTAGCCTTCATCATCAGCTTCTGGCTTTCCTTTGAGTAAATTTAAAACCACGTCTAGATACTTATAGTGATTAGAAATAGTTCTTCATACTTCTGTACTTTTCAATCCCAGCACTGGAGAAACATGCTTAAGAAGGCCCCACTGAAAGGGCTAGTGTAGCTGATTTTAGGCTCTGCTTATTCCAGACATGATGACGGGCTGCCTTCTCCATCTATAGTCATCAATCATTAAGTGCACTGGCACGCTACACAGCATACAACGTAACCAGGAGCATATAGGGGTATTTTTCACTCATCAAAATTCATGCCTTTCAGAATATTGCTAGAGATCTTAAGATAGTTTTAAATCACAGCATCACAGTTTTAAATACTTAATGAATAAACTAATATTCTTTTGATGACTAATACCGTGTTTCCCCGAAAATAAGACCTAGCGGGATCATCAGCTCTAATGCGTCTTTTGGAGCAAAAATTAATATAAGACCCGGTCTTATTTTACTATAATATAAGACCCGGTCTTATCTAACATAATATAAGGTAAGACCGGGTCTTATATTAATTTTTGCTCCAAAAGATGCATTAGAGCTAATGGTCTGGCTAGGTCTTATTTTCGGGGAAACACAGTATGTCCTGAAGCACTATAAGTATAAAATAACAAAAGCAAAACTGAGATGTATAATAGTACTTTCTGTTAAATAAATAAGTAGCGAAGACCTCACTGAGGTGAGCGGAAAATAATAAAAGAAGAGGAGGAACAAGAGATGAAGGAAGAAATAGAGCAGAAAAAAAAAAGAAAAGGAGGAGGATAAGGAGAAGAGAGGAAACACTTTAGCTATGTTAAAATTAGTGCAGTACAGAAGTGTTCTAGGTCTTTGGAGTCACAAAGACCTGGATTTGGATGGCTTTTCTGCCACTATGACCTTGTGCAATTTATGTTACTTTTCTATGCCTGAGCTTCCTTATTCATAAAATAGGGATAATTATAGCACCTACGCTTTTATACGAGTATATAAAACATGTAGTACTTGGGACATAATAAATATTCAACAAATTTTGATATCTGTGTCTATTTAAAACTGAGCAAAAATATGTTTCAATCACTTTGCTAAGCATTTGAAATAAATGTACTTATGTATCTAACCAAATCTATCTGTGTACACTATCTTATGTATGTATATGATGTATCTCATCCTCCTATCCATCTATCCACCCTCCATTTTATTCTCTTCATTTACAAGTAAGGGAATGAAAGCATAGGAGATTAGATCAACTGTCTAAGTCACACAGTTAATTAGTAGAAAAGATAGAAATAAAATCTTAGGTCTTTGGCTTGCAATCAACTATTCTTGAATTGTTAACTACTTTTTGTCTGACTAAAGGTAATTTTTAATGCATTTTAATTATTTGCCTGTTGATCTCCACAACAGGCAGCCTGAGAAGAGTACACTTCTGGAAAATAACTGAACTACTCGTTTTTGGCCATGAACATCAAGATTACTAACAGTCTCTCTGTACATGTTAATATACTCATAAAAAAAAGTACACACATCTGAATTATGAATTTCTTACCTGGTCCATTAAGAAAGTCTTTAATTTGTAGCATCACAAGGGAAGGTGGAATACCACTTTTGCTGTCTAGTTCTCCAGGCACTGTCTGTAGCCAAACTGTGCAGTAATCAAGGGCTTCTGGCAGAGTCTTTCCAGGATCTAAAGTGATAAAATTGAAATTAAAAATATCAGTTAGATCACAAACATCTCATTTTGGTGTAAGAGTTTCAGCTGATAAACAAGAGGAAAAACTGGTCAATTATAGTATGTACCTTCATTGATTCATTTGTTTGTATACATACAACACACAAGTACTTGTTTGAAGAAAGAGAAGCTCTCTCTATACAAGATGGAATGATGAAATTGTATTTTCTAGAACCAGTCCAAAAAGGAAAAGACATTTCAAATCTTAACTCATCACCTTTGAGTGAAGGTAAAGCTTCTGTACTCTGAGCTACTGACTGTTAACAGTTGAATAGTTGGATTTCTTTTTTTTAAAACCGGATGTTGGAAACAAATTAAAGAAAACAGTGCAACCTTTTCAGTTAAAAAAAAAAAGGTATATACATGTTCAAAGAAGCAGTGGATTAGTACTACTTAGGGGTAATTTGATCTGTTTCAGAGTTTTACTGACATTACAATCACTTTTTACTGCTAGGCTTTTGAAGTTAACTTCAGTAGCTTTCCCATAACCTTTAATGATAAAAATTGGTCAATCTTTTAATAGTCCCAATTATAACTAAAACTTAACATTTTTCTGGTTTAACTTTTTATATTAAATACTGTGTATTTTTTTCTTTTTTCTGGTTAATATTGTATGTATTTTTAAAAAGCATTTTTTAGCTATGGATGATGGCAAACAGAATTTTCTTTTTAATGCTTAGCAAGCCACAGTTTTTATTGAAATAGCTCTTTAAATAAAAACGACTGCTGTATCTTGGCATACAATGTAGTACACTTTTTAAAAACTTCTAAATATTCACAGCTTTTCTTTAGTTTCAAGATTGCTTTACTCTCTGTGTTTTAATGGCCTCTGAATGTCAATTTTATAGGGATGTTCTTGCCATAGAGTCCATCTATTCCATTTTCAGTTGATTTGAAATGTGTTATTAAAGTGTTATTTATTTTAGGTTTTATTGATTGGATTGCTTTCAAGAATAGCATTTACATACAGTGTATTATATTCAACATATGGTTATATAGTATTACTGTCATATGTGAACTGGGCATATAAATTCTGCCTTGGAATTTGTATTTCCTGACCTTATCATGTGATTCTTATGAAATTTGGCACATATGAACCTTTATGTGATTTCAAAGAAAACACTGAAAGCAATTGATCCTGACGTTAGATCTATGTGGTAAAGATCAAACACTAAACTAGTGCATTCTTCTCTTTTTTATATGATCAGTGAATTTAAAGCAGTGAGAATATGCATAGTAGATCCATTACATAGTAACACTATACTAGTCTCTCTTTTAAATATAATGGTCAAGTCTGGTGAAAGGATGGCAAAAGTTTGTTGCTGGTAGGATCCATAACCAGTCTGTAGGAGCTACATAACCTGCTAAGACCCGAATGTCTATTTCTAGGGCCTCACCTATGTAGCCATCATCAAGAAGCTTTTATTATAAAGTAAGTGGTACTGTACCAGACCTATATGAGGAAACGTAATTCTTTATTGTGAGGAAAATACAATTTAGAGAGAGAATAATGATATAATAGAGAAAACAGACATAAGTGATGTAACTAAATAATGACCAGAGATGAATTCAATTGATGTAGAAATATTGATGATTTGTAAAAAACTGGCAAGTAAAACTTGGGTTGATAAGTAAAACAAGTTATAGGAATCACATATCCAAACCTGTATGACAGGAAAGGGATATCATTAATACACAGAGTTCATATAATCAATATTGATACTAATAGAAACATGGGTAGTGGATAGACAAGCAATCATTAAATGAAGAAAATGAACAAGAAGCAATACATGAAGAAAAACAAAAGCATATAAACATTAAGAGATATTCAATTTTAGCAATAATCAATGAAAACATCTTTTAAAATAAGTAGCATTTTTCCCCTATTAGATCGGCCAAGACAAAAAAAATGAATCCTTTATCCCTCTCCTTCTCCCTCTTTCTCTCTCTCTCTCTCTCTCTCTCTCTCTCTCTCTCTCTCTCTCTCTCTCTCACACACACACACACACACACACACACTCAGACACACTCATTGTAGAATTGTTTATCATAGCAAAAAGTAGAAAACAACCTAGCTGTTCATCAACAATGTTTAAATAAACAGTGGTAATCTGTACAATTGTTTAAAGAATAAGAATAGCTATACTGACATAAGACAGCCATTTTGTATTGTTAATAGTAAAAAACAAAGTAGGTTAAGCATTTTTTCATTTACTGGACATTTAAAATTCCTCTTCTACAAAATACTTATTTATTCATTTTTCTATTGGGTCCTTTTTCTTACTAATCTGTAAGAACTCCTTATACATTATGGGTGTTAATATTTTGTTTGCCATGTATAGCAAATGTTTCCTCTTGGTATGTTAGTTGTCATTTAATTATATCCTGTTGCTTTTGCATGCATACTTTTTCTTATAGATGTGGTAAAAATCTATTAACTTTTGTTTTATGAATTTATCCCTAGTGATTATATATTTTCCTGTAGTTTCTTGAAGCATTTTTAGGATTACTTATTTATTTACTTTTTACTTTTAGTTATTTAATCCTTCTGGAGAGCAC
Organism: Rhinolophus ferrumequinum; assembly: GCF_004115265.2. Lineage (NCBI taxonomy): Eukaryota > Metazoa > Chordata > Mammalia > Chiroptera > Rhinolophidae > Rhinolophus > Rhinolophus ferrumequinum. The sequence goes on along the minus strand of NC_046297.1, from coordinate 41,375,700 downwards.
TGTTTTATGAAAAATTCAAAAAATCTGCTCAGCCTCACTATTAATCAAGCATATATACAAATTCAAACAAGATATACAAGTTTTCATTTATCAAATTAGCATATATTAAAAAGATTGATAATATCTTGGATGGGTGAGAAGGAGGATAAATGAATCCTCCTGTGTATGGTGGATAAGAGTGTAAATACAGTATTGTTGCATGGGTGGGGGGAGAGGGCTGAAAATGAGTATCTACCAAAATTCTAACATCCATGCCCTTGTAATCAGAAAGGCGATCTGTACGACTCTCTCTTAAAGAAATACTTATAAACATGTAGATAAATATCCAAATAAGTTGACTGTGCCATCATTTAATACATTAAAAATATGGGAAAAATACAACTAGACAGAGAAATGGTAAAATAAATTATGATTATACTATGAATACTATACACAGAATACTACTCTGGCATTATTCACTGTAGCTAAGACATGCAAACAACGTAAGTGTCTTTCCATGGATGACTGGGTAAAGATGGTACATATTTATTAACGTGGTACATATATAAGGAGTAGTACTCAGCCACGAGAAAAGACAAAATAATGCCATTTTCGACAACATGGATGAATCTGGAGAATAACATGCTAAGCAAAATAAGTCAGAAGGAAAAGGACGAGAACCATATGATTTCACTCATATGTGGGATATAAAATAGAAAGCAACAAACGAACAAACAAAACAAACAAAAAAACTCACAGACACAGACAACAGGGAAAGCGGGTAAGGGGAGGTTGAAGAGGGTAAAGGGGGTCAACTATATGTTGATGGAAGGAGACTAAACTTTGAGTGGTGAACACAATGCAATATACAGATGATGTATTATAGAGTTGTACACTTGAAACTTAACCAATGTCACCGCCATGAATTAAAAAAGATCGCTATGCTGTTAATAAAAAGAAGGAAATCAATATGAGGTACTGAAATAGAAGTTTCAAAATTTCTTGTGAAGTTAATAAAACAACGAAACAGGACACTAAATGTAATAAATTCAAATGTAAAAACCTATTTGCATACATACAAACATACACACACATACATATCTTTTCTAAGTAGTGGAGGATGATCGTCTTTATGATGATTCTAAACACATACTGATATATGGACCTATAATTTATCCAGAGCTGAAAAAAGAGAACTACATATCAATAATTTATAAAAATTAAAATAAAAGGGAGAGAGAAAAGCACTTCAAAGGATATGTGATGTCCTACCCTTCATCAACGTATAGACTGGTGAAACAGAAAATTCTGATAATATGAATGAGTGATTCACAGGTAGGGGAAATGGGTTTTATGCATGTGGCCTCTCTTTTTGTAGAAGTTAGAGGGCCTGGCCATCTACATCAGGGGGATACGACTTACAGAGAAAATAAACTAGCAATAGCAGGAAGCAGAACAGGAATTAGGAATTACGGAAAATGTAAAAGTCTAGGAAATGTATCCAAGGAAGCCAAAATTTCAATGACTATTTCCCAACAAAATATTACTCGCTTAATGATATTATTGGTTTCATTACTATACAACTAGTTAAAAAAGTACAGCTGTATTTATAGGCCTGATAGAACAGAATCATTGAAATTAGGGACATTCAGGGAAACACAGGTTGCATGGCTGATGTATGTATGACAGGGCTGGTGGCTACTCCCCCAGTTGTGGCTAAATTCTCTACTTTGAATATGCCTGTAATCATTGTGGTTAGATGAAGCAGCAGTAATAGCAGAGAGATGTCAGAATCCCAGAGAAATAGCTCAGGTTTGCAAGTCACTATTCAGTCCCTTATACTCTAATGGCTAGATGATGAGGCTCATGACTTCTAGACTTCCTGTACTATCTTCAATTTAACTTCTGAATTCCATCACCATGTCTAGAAAATAGGATACATATTACACATTCCTCAAGGTCAATATTGCTGGGAAAGCACCAGATAAACCAGATAAGGGTCAAGGAGCCTGTGAATATAATATAAATGGAGTGACAAATAGGGATGACTGGAAGCTCCTTCAGACATTGCTAGCTTGCAAACACCTATTTATTTGAATACAGGAAGCTCTCAAAATAAGCTCCTCCCACTGTTGATGAGCACATTTATGCTGTTATCTCTAATCTTAAGAAACAGGAGAAAGTCATATCTTATTGAGAGTAACAAAATGTGGGAAACGGGTCAGAAAAAATGACAAACTTCTCATAGCCATACATGTTGTTCAAAGTCAGCCAGAACTCACTTCAATAAGATACTAGTATTGATAAAGTTATGATATTTTCCCTCTGGGTTGACCTGGCCTCCCAAAGAAAATACTTCATCATATCATGTCACAAGAAACAACCAAAGAGAAGATTCATAAAGTCTCAAGTCCATTCCCAGTTTGATCAAGGTATTATTGGATTTAATAGAGACTTGATTCAGATTGTGTTCTTTGTGCTTGTGGATGACTTTGCTCTTCTTCACAAAACCTTCATTTAACTTAACTGCTGGGAAGGTCTTCCCCTGAATCTGATAAAAATGGTCTTTGTAGTGCTGCTCGTTATTATTATTTTTTAACTCTAAGCAATATTTAGTTAAGAATGTCTTTGCTTAACGTTTGAATTATATAAAATACAGCACGATTCACTATAGCCAACTCAAAAGGAAACTTTGAAAATAGTTTTTCTTTGCAATCTTCTCCTTGACACAAAAATTTGTTTTCCAAGTTCATTACAGAATAGCTGAATGCTATAGATTTTGTAAGCTTTATTATTACTTTGCTTTGTTTTACTATGTGGAAGGATATTTCTTTTTCACAACTAAGTTGAGTTAGGTCCCAATAAAAAGACATTTTCCCACAGATTTCGGTGGTAATTTCCTTTTTTTAAGATTGATATAACACTAAATATATATAAAGTGAAGTCCAGTTACTTTTACACCAGATACTTCTAAGTGTCTCATCATACAGACCAAAGTTTTAATTTCTCTTGCCATATAAAGAATTTGACTTTTAAAAAGCTTAGTACTATAGTAATCTGTTCATCTGAAAGCTAAATATCTGTAGTAAGAGGATTAAAGTGAGACTCTACACCAATATCATTATTCTTCCACATTCGTCCCTAACAGTTACTTTGATCAACCACAGGTTTACAATGGAGTTGATAATTCATGCCTCCTTCTGCTTTCTCTTGTCCACTGTTGTGCTCAAGAACACCTCACAAGTGGATTGGTGAAGGAAGGGCAGTTCCAGGTAAAGTTTCTGTTTGTGGAAGATGCAAGTAACTATAGTCCATAAGTTTTTGACCTCTTGATTCAATTTTCTCAAGATACTCTTGTCTTTTACATTTCTGTAGAAAATGAGTGCTACTTAAATATAGAACAATGTCAAGGAAACAAAATTTTCCTACGGTGGAGAGTTCTTGCAAATTTGTGTTACTGGAAAAAAAATTATTAATTGAAATTTGGGGGATGAGCCCTGAAAAATAAACTTCTGATTAATTGGGTTTTGGTGTACTCATTTTAACTATGTTTTCTTCAATAAGCAAGTGGTTTGTCGTCTTACTTCTGGTATTAGCTTCTTGCTGTATTAATCTGATCCTGTTGTTGCTTGCAATTCTGGATAACAAAATCATGCTCAATATTAATATCAACTTTTGAACTTACATCATGCCTTAAGTTCCAATCCTATTGATGTTAATGTTAACATTATTGATGATATACTAGGTCTGACAATTAAGTTCGCGAACTTGTTGCTAACCTTTTTTGATATCAGAGGGATTATTCATTATGAATTTGTACCAACTGGACAAACAGTTAACCAAGTTTACTATTTGGAAGTGCTGAAAAGGATGCATGAAAAAGTTAGACGACCTGAACTTTTCACCAAAGATTCATGGTTCCTGTATCATGACAATGCACCAGCTCACACAGCACTGTCTGTGAGGGAATTTTTAGCCAGCAAACAAATAACTGTATTGGAACACCCTCCCTACTCACCTGGTCTGGCCCCCAATGACTTCTTTCTTTTCTTGAAGATAAAGGAAATATTGAAAGGAAGACATTTTGATGACAGTTAGGACATCAATGGTAATACGACGACAGCTCTGATGGCCATTCCAGAAAAAGAACTCCAAAATTGCTTTGAAGGGTGGACTAGGCACTGGCATCAGTGCATAGCTTCCCAAGGGGAGTACTTCGAAGGTGACCGTAGTGATATTCAGCAATGAGGTAGGTAGCACTTTTACCAGGATGAGTTCACGAACTTAATTGTCTGACCTTGTATAATTAAAATTAATGTGTTTATTAAACTACTATTGTAGATTTAAATTTCAGTAACTTTCTGCTTTGATGTCATATCACATTGAGTTTTCTCTCTGATAGTAGTATATAACAAAAACATTGCAAATTCCTCAGAAGCATAAAATTAATACTTGTATGATGTATCTCTGCACATAGCCTCAAGATTTACTTCTGTTTCCAGTTCCAGAAAGTCCAGAAGGATCTACTGTTTGTTTGTTTTTTAAAGAAATGACAGACTATATATATTTTATTCACTTTTCTGCAGTCTTCAATGACCCGTTATTATGAGGTATAAGCATCGTGTAGTCTGCTATAGCTAATGAGCTCCGGCCTGTCCCAGACTGCATAGACCCACCATGGCATCTATGGCTGCTAAGGCAGACTGGTTCTCTTTGGCCTGAGGCACACAGGACTGTCATGTTTATGAAATAGGATTTACGTGATTTCTGATGAACTCTTGAGGGACAACTGGCAGGTGATATGATACGATCCCAAAGAAGAGGTTTATGAAATATTCTGTCACTGACCCAGGACTTACTGAACACAGACTTACTTTCAAGAAGCTTTCTCACATTTTGTTTTATAGGAGAATTTATGTCAGTTTTCACCAAGATAATATATAGGGTAATGAAAAGAATATGAACTTTGGAAGCAGACAGATCTGGGTATAAGTCCTGATTCTTTTAATTGGGTAAATTTAATTTTAACATCACTGAGTTCCACTTTTTGTTTCCAACATGGGGATAATGAACTAAATTGTGGGGTCGTTGAGAATATTATATTAGATAATACGTGTAACATGGTTTATATGCAGCACGTCACGATAGGAGTTCAATAAACAGTCACTATCTGGTTTCTTAAACAGAAACTCTAAACAAAATAGGAGTGTGTGTGGTATGTCTTTCAAGTGTCTACTCTTCCTAGTTCTTTTAGTCTTTTGATTTTGAAAAATCTTTTTTTACATCGCTAGTCTACAAATAAGAGGAATATAAAAAGTAAAAAATAAAAAGCTTTGCTTATTAGTGAAAATTATACCCAATTTTGATCTTAAAAAATTAGTAAACTTACTTATATTTAATTTTTAAAATAATAATTATTGAGGTCTGAAATGCTAGTCAAAATAGTTATTTCCTTATTTAATACTACTGGCTAGAAGAAATTACAGACCTGACAACTTCCCTGTACTTTGGTTCTGATAATTATAAAAATTATGCATATATTCTTATGTTCTTTCCCATCCCTTATAAATATATGGCCTACATACAGGAAGTAAATATCTGCAAGCCAAAGTAGACTCCATTTTTAAACTAGAAGTTAGAGACTGCTTTCCAAAGGAATCTGGGTATATCAACCTTTATACAAAGAAACTGAAATGACACTTTGAAATAATTTATAAGAAAACATGGTGAGTGCATCAGGATCTCGATTTCATACAGCTTTCTTTTTTTCAGGAAGATCAAGCAGAGTTCACAGCTAGCCAGAGCAGGGAGGGAGAAACTACCTAAACAGGAATCAGGGTAGTAAGTGAGGGCTTAGAGACTCCCTACTCTCTCACTTCATTGACAAGATGTTCCTAGATGGCCCTTTAGCTTAATCCTTTTATGCCCAGCCAAGCATACACAAAGGTATTTCTTTATAGAACTTGAATAAAATTTAAAGGAAAGAATTTTGGGAGGATCTATTTTACTGGATCTATTTGCCTTTATCTATGAAATTGATATTGTTAAAGCTCCCAGGGGGCCGTGGTTGTCCTTGGTTTTCGCTATGCTCAATGGCTGGAAGTATAACTCCCTGCAATGAGAGGTCGCTATCAGAACAGTCACCTTCTTACTACTGGACATGTAAAAGGCAAAGCTACAGGTTTACTGAATTTCTCATATTTTTCTAGATTTCTTTTATGATCCTTAGTTTAATTTTAAATGGCTATATTTTTCTTTTTCTTTTCTTAAATATAGTCACAGAAGCAAATGTAGTCCATGAGGCCCCTATAACGCATGAAACTTAAATTGTGAAACAACTTAGAGCCTTAAAACACAGTAACAATTCAATGTCAGGACAGCAAAATCAACCAAGAAACCAAATTCTAAATTGCTCTGGACGCAAGTTAAGAGCCACCATCTCCTGGTTGATATCTAGGCATTTGGTTAACTCCACACTTTTCTCCATGCTCTGTATTCTATACTTTGTAAGATGGGATGGGAAGGGGAAGAGGAGATTTCCTTGTCTGAAACCCAAGCCTAGACTTAGACCCCATTAGATGATAAAAGGATTCAAGTCGCTGCTGCGATGTGTGATCACCAGTGTCCACTGCCTCTTACTTTTAGAACCAAGTCTTCCATATCTTGCTAGAAGAAAGTGCATTCCTTCTGCTTAATGATGCTAAGCAACAGATGATATATATAAAATATCATTTTAATGAATTACTGTTAATTTATTTTCTGTGCTGTTCTGTGGTGCTCTGGATCTCTTTCCTATTTGGTTGTTTTTATGTTCGATTCTAATGTGGGTTTTAGATGTTTTACAGGACAACATCTGATTAAAATTCAGTACAAATAAACACAGGGTGTTGTCCAATAAAAAAAAAATGAAGTCATATATATCTAAGGAAGATCAGCTTAACCCCAATTGTAAGCCTCTTCTGTGCTCTGAGCAACTCTGGGTTCGGTAACACTGAGCCAATCCAGTGGCTTTACATGATTCCTCCCATTTTTCCTTCATTTTATGTAAATATTAGTTAAAATGGGTGTCAAAGGCCTGGGAAACTAATCTTTTCCTCATGTCCAAAAAAGAAGGTCTATTAAGCTCTCCCTTCTACTGCTAATAACTACAGAAGTCTTAACATTTCATAGTTCCAAGGCATTTCATAATTATTATCTAATTTGAAGCTCAAATTATACCATTAAACTGTAAGAACAGATATTATTATACCCATTTTAGAGATAAGAAAAGTAAAACACTAGGAAATTTAATTATTTGTACCAAAGAGCTAAGAACATTAGAGCCAAGACTAAAAGTAAAAATTTCTGATTTTCGTTCCAATGCCCTTCCTCATACATTAGCCCCTTCCCTCCCCCTTTCCTCTGGCTGGGTGACTTCTTATTCAACTTTCTCACCACAATTCTCCCTGAGTGATGCACTAGAGTACCTCTCATTTAACAGACTTACTTACTTGCTGATTCCTGTCAAAGTAATAATTTCATTTCACATTATTGGTCAGCAAGAAATGTTCCCAGCAGCTAAATTTTCAGATAAACGTTCAAGTTGTGATCATTATGACATTAAAGTCACAGGTTAATTCTAAGCCTTTCCAGAGACTTTAGCAAAACCTTTAATTCTAAAGAGACATGTAATTCAATCCTTCTCTTAAAGTCACAATAACTAAATGAAATCAAGATATGATTTATGAGGTGTAAGAAGCCAGTTTATGATTTTCCAACTGTTGGTTTACTCAAATGTCTTTGGCACATTTTCTACAGACCTATTCATGAAAGGGTAAAAAAGTAAATTATTGTAACTGAAAATTTTCAAACTATACAATAGCTATAATTGCACTGAAATGGTGTGCTTTTTTTTTCCTTGGCTGACTACAACCACTATTTTAAAATGAGCTTTTAAACATTTTAACAATGATGACAAAAGCAACAATAATAATATTAACATTCACTGAGCCTTGTGCTACACACTTAGCGAAGCACTTCATATACATCGTTTAATTCTCACAGCAACCCTAGGAGGTAGCTATTAGTATTATCCCCATATTGTAGATACAGAATTGAGATTTAGAGAGGTTAAATAATTTGTACAAGGTCACACAGCTGTAAGTAGCAGAGCTGGGGTTAGAACCCAAGACTGACTGCCTCTTGAGTTCTTATTGAACTCTATTCCAGGTTTGCCTCTTAATTGGACCTGAAGTCGTATCTGTAACATTTATAAAACTTTAAAATGCAAGAAGTGTCTCATACTAGAGATACCATATTGTGGATATTTCTGTCCTACATAGAAGTGTGTTATTACCTGCCTTTACAGTAAGATACATTTGAATCAACTTTAATTTCTGTATTAGTCCAGCTGATGCTTGAAAAATTACAATAACGTAAAGAAGATGCAAGAGGGCAGAGGCAATTGTTTTCAAATTGGTTTGGTAGTTCCTAGAACACATTAATAAGTAATACGATACTGGACTGACTGGACTGAGGAAGTATGGGGGTTAAATTCCCTCCGAATGGTTGAACTCCTTTACAATTGACCAGATGGCACAGTCATTTCTTCAAAAACAAACAAAAAACCCCAAACAAACAAGAAGAAAAATGACTTTTTGAGTCTGCCTTGGGCTGCATAGTTAAGATATGAGGCAATTTCAAATCTGGACTCCATTACCTTAAACAAAACAAATACCAAATTTTAAATATTTATAAACACATCTAATACGATTATGTTAAAAACATCTACATACATCTTTATTTAAATGAGAATTGCCAATAATACAGCTGCTACATATAAAGGTGCTGGTAGAAGCTCTCATTTCTGTTAGAGGCTGCTCCAGGTGAGAAGGGCATGAAAAAAACCCATTGCCACATTATTTTAATATTTTAAAATGAAACCTTTTAACTCTCATATGTATTATCTACCTGGACTAGAAAGAAAATCATTTATAGGTTATTAATATTAATAATCATAAAAGAAATTCAAGTTGATATTTTATACTTTAAAGAATCTGTTGTTTTTAAATTATGGAGAGTAAAACAAAGCACTACATATATACATTTATAGGTATGGGTGGCATAATTTAAGATCATTAAATTATGCAGATTGGGGATTATATTTTATCACCTGCAAAATTATAAGCAATTATCATCATTTTTATTTCACTTCAGGTTTCTAAAATAGATGTACGTATATGTATAATTATAGATTCCATTTATCATCTATTCTAGGTAGTGTCGTGCGGGGGACCCTGCTCGCTGCGCCATTTGTCATGAAGGGCGGCCTGCGGGGTCTCTGCTCCCGCTCCCCATATAAGAACGCAGGATATGGCTAGGCCAAAAAGGAACACCCACGGAGCCATAGGTAGGGGAGTCATACCACTATGGTCTCACTGGAGGCTGGGTTTACACGACGTGCGACCTGCTGTACGCTTTGCTGCCAACCGACCGACTCTCCTCCACTCTCCTCGACTTCCCTCCGTAGCCGCAGCAGTTATATTAGTGGCCAATGGCTCAATGGTTACAGCTGACGGCTATCTACTACCTGAGCCAGCACCTTTCCATATGAGGCCAAGAGCCTGGAAACTGCTCTCTGGGGCTCTGTCCCCACAGTAGCATCTTGCAATAAATTTAGTTTTAATACATAAGTGTATAAATGGTATATATAACACGTGTGTGTGTACTGATCTATCTATCTTATATCAGTCACATGTTCTGAGAAGGCAAATTGACATAAGGGAAAATGAGTTTCTCAGTATTTCTTTTTCTAACTCAATTTTATAACATATGAAAGGCTATCCCTAAGGAACACATAGGGAAAACACTATTACCGCCCTTTGAGTATTTGAGCATATTCTTTGCTTAATGGTGACATGGAAGGAATCAAGTTAATGCTGACAACTCTCTGAGAGCAGTAATTATTCATTGCAATACATTTAACTGATCTGTGCTCGATGTAAAGATATTAAAGTATCACTTTTGGAGGAAATCCTGTATTAAGTTTCTCAGAAACCATGTCTTGGCTAATGGACTAGAAAATATTTTTATTATTTTAAATTGTAGGATTGCTGGTGCCAGCCAAAATTGGAATAACCTCACTGAAGCCTAAGTCTCGTGCTGCTTACAATTAAAAACTTGAAACAAACAAACAAACATACAAACAAAAAAACCTCAAATACCTGAGGACTCTGAAAAGTAAGTAAGAACAATGCATGCAGATTAGGAAAGGGAGTCAAACTTGCAGATATGACCCATACTGTGTTGAGTTTCCCATTTTGTTTACTTTTCCCTCTTTTCTCTTATAATGTTAACTTGAGAGTGAGTCCTAAATTGGGCTGCACAGTGATGGCAAGAACAGCCAAAAGTCCAACAGAAACCTGGTCTAAGAAATAATGCCCCTGTGGTTTCAAGAGTGTAAAAGAGACCAGCTGCTTTTTATTTTTATTTTTTCTCTCCTGGTTTTACTCCAAGGGTGGGTCATGTGTATATGTGAGTGACTGTGTTGTGGTGGCAGTGACACAACTTAAGCCTTTAGCAGGTGTCATAACTATGTTTCATGAGATAAAGGTAAACACACTTGAATGGAAATATAGTTCTCAGAAAAGAAACAGAAACTACAAAAAAGAACCAAATGAAAATTTTAGAACTGAAAAATTTGATAGAAATTTTCCCATAAGAAGAATGGAGAGGAAAAAAGAAAAAAAAAAAAGACAAAGGAGTCTCAGTGATCTATGGGATAATATAAAACAGTTTTTAACATTGGAGTCCTAAAAGGAGAGGAGAAAGATTGGTACAGAAAAATATTTTTAAAATAATAGCCAAAAGTTCCTAAATTTAATTTAAAAAAACCATATATTAATATTTACAGAGTTGAGAAGCTCAGAGAACCTCAAACAGGATAAATTCAAAGAAATCAAGCCCAGACACATCATAATCAAGCTACAGAAAACCAAATATAAAGAAAAAGATCTTGAAGGCAACTAGAAAAAAACAACACATTACATATATGGAAGCAATAATAGGAATTGACATGGATTTGTCTTTAGAAACCACAAAGGATAGGAGACGTGTAACAGTATCTCTAAAGTGCTAAAAGATATGGCAACTCAGAATTCTATATCCAGCAAAAATATCCCCTGGGAATATGAGAGAGTGAGAAAACAATACTCTTAGATAATGGAAAACTAAGATTGGTTGCCAGCAGGTCTTCTCTAAAAGAAATGCTACGTACGTTCCTAATGCTGAAGGAAAATGTACTAGAGGAAAACTCAGAACTTGAGGAATGAAAGAAGAGCTCTGGACATAGTAAATATATGGGAAATATAAAATATACTCATTTCCTCTCTTTAAAATATGTAAGATTATTGAAACAAAGATCAAAATCTTATCTGGTAGGGTTTTCATATATTCAGACGAAGCATATATGACAATTATCAATGGGAAAGGCTAAAGAAATATATATGATTATAAGACTTTTATATTTTCCTTGAAGTAATGTTATTGCTAAATTAGGCATGTATATTGGAACCCCAGAAGCAACCACCAAAATATATTGCAAAAAAATAAAGCCAAAAAACAAATAAATAGAATACTAAAAATTATTCTGAAATGCAGCTAAAGCTCCATCTACAAATAATTAACAAAATTAATTTGAAGAGTAGTCTTATTTCATTCCTCTGTATTCAAGTAGTGTTCCTGAAACCATCGCATACAAATGATACTAAGCTTTTCTAAATTGCTTTTCTGGCACAGCCCTCCATATCATGAAGATCCATATACTGCTAAACGTTCATCATTAATCACAATTATTATTAAATGAAGAGAGGTAACCGAACGCAGTAATTGAGTCTTTTGTCTGGTTCCTTAGCATTTTGAACATGTCTGATAAACAGCCAGGGTTCAAATGGAATGAATGAATGACTATTCCGAAAGATTGTCTCAATGTAGAAATGAAAGCACAATAGGGATAAGAAGTTCATTCTAAAGTAACATCAAGTTGATTGTACAAGACAGAAGGGTAAGTGTGATTTTTAAAACCACGTAGATTAATTTAAAGTAGTTATCTTGGGATATTACTCCATACTTCAACAATACTCAAAGGATTTTTAGTATTTGCTTTCAGTGTCTTCACTGCCGTCTCCTGAATATGTCATATGAAACCAAATTTTCAAAATTTAATGTTAAAAATATTTCCACCTTCAAGAATCTCTCAGCATGCTTTAGCAATGAATAAAGTCAAAGATCAAGTGGCTCTAATCATTCTTAGGACCCTAATGAATTAGAGAATCAAAATCTCTGAGATGACTAGGGTCTTTAGAGGTCTCCTGTGCATAAATTCCTTTGTAACATTCTTATTGGTTCCCTTATTAATTAATGAGTTAAATAAAATCTTTGACATTTTCTTTCATATTTATATAAAAAATTATGACTTTTTTTTGAAAATTATCCTTTAAACATAAGCCTTTTTAAAGAGTAAAACAAAATCATTTGTTTACTTTTTGTTTCATATGATTTCCATACAAAGGAACTCAAGCACATGAATAATGGTTTATGACTTGCATAGAAAATAATAAACAATTACAAGCCACACTATGCTAAAATTTTTTTACAATCGAATGTTTCTGTCCTCTCAAAAAAGAAAACCCATTATTGCTGTAACAACCTCAGGCGTGTCTGACATACTAAAATGAGGCAATCACTGAGATGCACATATATGCTAAAACCGTAATTGGTTGGCTACCACTTGAGTTACCTTATGGGAAAGGATGAATTTTAGCATCAAGAGAGAAAGTACAGTAAATCCTCACTTAAGGTCGTTGATAGGTTCTGAGACTTTAAGCAAAACAACATGTAACAAAACCAATTTGACCATAGGCTAATTGATATAAACGAGTTAAGTTCCTACAATATCTCATCAACATTATAACAACATGATGCTGAATGAAATGACGTTATTTGAGAACCTGATGTATGAACTCTGCAGAAAGGCATAATGTTACTCATTCATTTTTAACTTATGATGACTTTAACTTTTCCTTGACCTTTCTTAGAAAGTTAGCCTCATGATTGGGTTCCATGTTAGTCCATATACAGGATGTTTTTTAAAACAGAAAGTATTTTATTATTTTGATCCAGTAACTGATTTAAATGTACGTCTTTGATATGAGCCCTGATAACTTTGAATTTAGTATAAATATCTCTACTCTTCATAGAGGCCACTAAAGTCACCCACCTATAAAGTGACTGCAGCTGAAAGAACTTAAGAAGGGGCTTGGAATTCTTCCAGTTTTGGCCATTTTTAAGCTGACCCCCAAACAGGTATCAGGTGTATAGGCATGAGTCTTCGTATCACTCCACTCCTCAGCACCACTCCCATCTCCAGTGCTCCTGAACTGTAGTCACTCAGTAAGTGAGAACAGGTTGAGGAAGGGAGGCAATGGTTGCTGGTAAATGTTTAACAACTGGCTCTCAGAGTAAGAAAGCTGATTGAAAGTATTTGCCAGTATCTGTGGCATAAATACTCTCATTATGGCCGATTTAAACTACCAGTGGTTTAACAACTGTCTTTTAAAGTTCTTAAAAATTTAACAATTGGCTCTTGCAAGCCAGTATGAGCCAGCTCCAGCACACCAATGGAGACAGAGCCAGGACGCAGTCTAGGAGGTAACCCTCGGTTACTCCTCCTTAGTAACTGGCCTGTTACCCCTTTCTGAAGCAGAGGACTTGCACCATGCCTCAGCAAGAGCCGAGGGCCCCTTTGACCTTACTTCCTTGGGCTGAACCCTGATCTTCATGCCTGTCATCCACTCTCCAGGAACCTGTGTAAAATGGTTCCCCTTCATGCCAAGAACGCACCAGCCAATTTCCAGATTGGACAAATTCTCCAAATCCCTCACTGCTGGCTTCCATTTGCTAGATGGGACCACCTGATAGCAATAAAATGCCTGAGCTAGACCTGAGCCTGCTACGGCTCTCTTCCAATACCAAGTTTTATATGACTCAGCCACCCTCTCCAGTCTTTCAGGCCAAATATCTAATTCTACATTATCTCAGGGAAAAGGTCTCTACCTTGTTTGACCTGTTTCCATAAGCCCTTGTTACTTAACAGCCAGTATGTCTTAAATCTGAATCCCTGATCCTTTCCTAGTCTCAACAGGCAATAAGCTTCAGAAGTTCAATATAATTATTATAACACAGGATGCTCTCTGGTTATAAGGCAGGTATAGATGGGGCACCAAGAGCCAGCTGGCCAACACCACTAATAAACGTGTTTGTTGTAGATATATAAAAATCTTTACATCATCTTAATTTGATAATAAACCTTCTCAAACAAATTTACTATTATCCTATTATAGTATGATTAGATCAAAAGAATACCAAAACAATAAACTGAATTTTCTAAGGTTCTTTTTTTTACCCGAACATTTGCATTAACCTAGAAAGCATACCTATAGGCCATTAATATGAAAAAAAGCTTTGCTTCCCAATCACTGGAAATTGTTAAGCATTTCCGTATCCCAGAAAGAGCCTGTTTAATTTAGCTCCTAAAAAAAAAAAATATTCAGAGGCACGGTAAGGACATGAAGGCTAAATCTTGATACATTTCAAACATTTACTTAAACATGATTCAGCTGTGGGACGTGAACCTTCCATATTTACATATTTCTCTGCAGAGAAAAGAAGTCCTGTCTAGTTTGCCAGCTGTTTTCTGTTCGATCAATCTTGAAACTGGGAATAAAACTTACTATGTAACAGTAGTTAGTAGCACTCCGGTGAAGTTGAAGGCTCTTACCTGTACATTTGTAATCAGAGGCTACCCCTTTAAGCACAGCATCAAAAATGGTCATTTCCACTCGCTGCTTTCTGTGGTGGCAACTCAGAAGCAAAGAAGGCTGGGAGACAATCAAGTACAAAAAAGGTTCTAGCTGCAAATCACCAGTTCCTCTTCGTCCTGGCTGTCGAACAATAGTTATGCCAAGTGCTTGTCTAGCAGAAGACCTTGTGGATGCATGAAGACTTTCAAGAGAGATGGCCCCTACTTTTTTCCCTGAAGGAAAAGATATACTGCTGCTTCTGAGATCTTCTGCTGTTACTGTGGAAATACATGCCTCGCTGGGCTTAGCAACATCTGAATCAACTTCTGGGAGATTTAATGAACACTTGCCTGTTTTTTCATTATTCTTCAGTTCTTGTGATTTAGATTTGGGTAAGGTAGCACAGGAGTAGGTCATTAGTGAGATTCTACTTGCAGTAATAAATATGTCAAAGGGAATGAAGTTGAGATTTTTTACAATGGATGACTGGCGTGAGGGACGGGCAATGCGATGCTGACTGGTACCGCTGTGCTGCTCTATTTGTACTATCCTGATTTTAACACTGTCACTGCCAATTCCACTATCCTGAGCACCACTGCACCGAGATGAGGTTTCAGCCATGCTTCCATCAAATGTATCCATTTTTTTCTGTTCTTGTTTAGAGATCTGTAAGGAAAAACAATAAAATATTTAAAACCAGCTACATTCCAAGTGTTTCTATATAAAAGAGGTTATATAAACATGTTAAAAATGCATCTATTACAATTTGTAACAGAGTAATCATAAAAATAAAGTAGGAGTCCATTCAAAAATTATTCATATTAAAATGCCAAGGAAATACTTGAGAAAAAGTATCAATACGCATTTCTAACATTAAAATATACTTTTGAGTGTCTGATTTTCTTTTTTTGGACAAATAAAAAATAGTACACAGTAAAAACGCCTCTTTAAAAAATTAGTATTCTTTACAGTGATTTTCCAAGTAGTACAATAAACTGTTTCCAAATTGTGATTACTATTGGTTGAAACTATATTTTAGGTAGGAGCAGTTTATATTGTTTACCCATGTCATTATAAAACTGATTTATAGGTTTTTGGATAGTAAGAAAGAGAGGGAAAAGTCAGTAGTCCTAAATTATAAAGGACAAAGAAAACTAAATAAGATAAATGTATGCCTTTCAAAATGATGTTTATTTTCCTATACAACAGGACTTGAAACAGGGTAAATGTAAGTGACCAAGCAAAATGTAAGTAATTAAAGCCCTTGAAGGTGGAGTTTTCCTTTGTGCACTACAGGCTACTCATGCTCAAAATTATCCATTAATAACACCCTATGTAGAGAACAAAAACAACTTAGTGCCAGCAGCAGGTAGGATCACCTTGGCAGTACAACTCCAAGGCCTTCAGTTTGATTCTTTGGTTCCACTTTCTTAGGTCTACCAACCATGCGTTTGAGATACGCTATTCGAGACCTACATGTCTTACTTGCTTTTTCATTGAAGTAATACAGGTTCATTAAAGAAACCAATGAAAATCTGAAAAAAAACCCCAAATCCTCCCAATCTCCATCTGATCAGCAAACATAACCAAAGGTAATATTTTAGTGCATTTCCTTTCATTCCTTTTTCCCTACCTGTGCAAACTTTCCTCCCATCACACCCCTTTATGGTTATAATTATACTGTAGAGACAAATTTTTAACCCAATGTTTCTACATGCTTATATACTCTTCATAATTGTTAAGTTTGAAAAGCTGCATAGTATTTCATTTTGTGTTAGGAACAAGTTGTCCAGCATTTCCATGTAATTGGGCATTCAAGTTTTCAAATTGTGATAACAAACATCTATGCCAAACATCTAATATTTCCTTAGGACAGGCTCCTAGAAGTGGAATTACTAGGTAAATGGTATGAAAAAGTTTAAGGTTATGGAATATTGTCAACACCTTTCACAAAAGCCTGCACTAATTAATATCATCACCTGCAATGGAAAAATATTCCCCAAGTACTCGGTATTACTTATCATATTTTTATGTTCTTCCTTAATTTGCCTGGTAAATATATTATTATTTTTTCCCACATGCTACAGATTATTATAAGTAGCTTGTGAAAATGTTAAAGGACTGTTAAATAATTTAAGCCCATGTAATTAATAGTCATTAATTTTTTTCAAATAATATTTCTTGCTTAATATTTCTTAATATTTCAACTGATTTTAAAGTTGTTGAGGGATATACACATTGCTGTTAGAAAAATCCAGCATAAACTATTTGAAATAAAAAACAACGTCTCCATATTACTTTAAACTATTCTGTCTATGCCGTGCTGTTTCCAGGCCCCCTTCTGAGCTTGCTGTAGCTGGCAAACATTTCGCTATCCATCAAGACTCAGAACACATGACACTTGTCTGAAAATTGTTCTGTATTTTCCTTTTTGATGATCCTAGTATTTTACTCATACTTCTATTTTAGGATGTATTATTTTCTCCTAACAAGTTTTGTGGTGGCGGTTTCAGATTGTGTTAAAACAATCTATAGGCTTTAGAGTCACACAATGTGGGGTCAAGTTCAACACTTCCTAATTGTATGAGTTTGGATAAATTACAAACCTCTTTAAGGCTACATAACCTCATCTGTAAAACGGGGATAATAAATCTTATTTCAAAGGGTTAGTATGAGGATTCAATGAGCTAATATACCTAAAGAGGGCAACACAGTGTCCAGCATGTAGAAAAGACTCAGTAATGGGCCGCTGTATGTTTCCCTCCCTTTACCAGGTGAAGCGCTGCCAAAGGGACTTGGTCATCGTATTTGCTTCTGGGTATTGTTAAGGAGCACTGCATTGCCTGGCAAACTGCAGACGGGATCCATACATGTTTGATGACATGTTCCTTTCTAATACAATACTGAATGAAATCAACTGCCCTTCGGATTAGAAATACGTGATTGTTAACATGTAAATAAATATACGTGGACAGAGACTTCCCCATACACTGTACCCAGCTGATCTGTGTCCTCCACCTTGTGGACCGATCACACTTGAAGCATCTGAGCCTCTGCTGGGTCTTCATCCTGACACTGAGAACTTTAATACCCAACCCACAGAGTTGCTGCAGCATTAAGTGGGTTAATGGACTGAACGCACACAGTAGGCACCATCAATGATGGGTAAAGTTAAAAAGGAGCCACCTTCCTTGGGTAGACTTCTTTCAGCCTTCAGAGGATGCTAGTCCTTCCTGCTTCTGGAAACCAATATTATTATAGCACTTTTCACACTGCGTTTTGTCTCTGAGATTGTGAGCAATTGAAGATAAAAAATAAAATACCCCTAAGTATATCTATTATTTGCCAAACATTGTTAGCACATTATATACATTTTCTTTACTAAGTGTTACAACCCTTTGAAGAGGGTACTGTTACCCCTATTTTACAGCTAAGGAAACTGAGGCTTGGGAGATTAATCAACAGGTCCAAGGTCAGACAGCTAGTAGGCTATGGATCAAAGGGAACACCATTCGTATTCCTAGCACCCATAATACTGCTTGTCACATAGTAAGTAGAGCTTAATAACTACGTGCTGCCTGAATACACGAATAAACATATTAATTTAAAAATTCAGTAAAGTAAAAATAATTAAGGCAATTATCAAAACGACAGATTCATTTTAAAGCTTTCAGTTATCCCTATTATAAAAATGTAAAATATACTTCCAAGTCCATTACCCATTAGGACTTCTCAAATAATACATAAACAAATAATAAAATCAAGTACACAAGTAGTCTGGGATTTACTGCCCATGTTTTGAGGCATTACAAACCAAATATCTATATACAGAATAAATGAAAAATTTCTTTAGGTTGAGTTCTATGGCAAATTCAAAACAAGAACTCAACTATTTCTATTATCTCAATCAGAAAAGGCAACCATAATTAACTACATGAGACTATACAGGACATTTTTATGCACAGAGTATTATATTTTCTTATTGTTATCTACAGATTTTGTTTAAAATCTAGTCTCTCCTCTTTACAAGGAATTCAGAGCTCCCCATCAGTGGTAACATGACAAAACAAACCACCTGTAGGTAAAGATAAAGAAATTTAGTGTCCAGCCCCATTAAGTGTTGTGATTGCCACATTAGACTCTACTAGCAAATGTTAAGTGGCCCGATCTTGAGATATAAATAACCAGCAGGGCAGGATGGCAGCTATCAGCCTGGGTCATGCGGGTTACTGAACAGAAGTCAGATGGTAACTAATTCTAGTCACTACTGAGCAGAATGGAATTTGAACCAATGACCCAGAGATGAAAGACTCAGACTCTTACAGGGAAAGAAAAAAAACAGTACAAATTTTCCAGTACTAGAAAACTAAATTCTTAAAACTGGGTTAAAAGCCAAGATTTCCTCGATTTTTCTAAGCTTCCACACTATTTGTAGGAATCAAATAAATAAGCTGGTGATTTTTGAGACATTTAAAAATCCATTGGTTTGTCACCAGTCTACTGCAGATTTATCTATTATATTGAAGAATATCTGGCCTGCTACTGAGAAGTTTTATAATTAATTTTGTGGGCTAAGCCCTAAATTTGGGCATCAATTTACTATTCCTTTGTGGAAAAAGAAAAGTTCACAAAGTAATAACTCTGAAAATAACTTTTGCTTTATTACTGTCCAAGGGGAATAATAATTTAAGTTGTCAAAAATAGTAATATCTGCATGGTGTTAGTGAATGCAACAGAAACACGTATCTCTGGGCAGTGCTGTTACATCAGCTCTCCCACTCTTTACCTAACTCATTTAAAATGAACAATAAAAGTTTTCTTTAATTAGCTACTGGTGTGCATTAACATGATCGTGATTAAACCATAAAAACCAACTGTACATTACTCTGGTCCCTTCTTCCATATGTTTTGAATTATTCTGTTTGAAAATGTACTTTGCGTCCCTTTTAAAAGTTCGACCTTCTGCTTTCAGAGAATTAAATGCATATTACTGTAGTGAAGAAGATAATGTTTCAGACCTCCAGGCATATATTAAACACACTGGCAGCACTTGAGACAAAATGCTTTACTTATTAGATACTTCCTATTCTAAACAGTGTCATCAAAGGCTAAAAACAAAATCCATATAAAAGCTGCACAATGCTTCCACACAGAACCTGTGCCAAAATCCCTGTACTTTCCAACTAATGAGGAAAGGATGTGTACTCTTAACATATGAATGTAAGATTTTCCAAGCATTCACTTTAGGAAACTGGGCTATTGATTCCATATGGGTTATATTAAATGGAACTGTATTGGTAAAATAACCTTTAAGATATTTGGCATGATAACTATAATTAAACAATATTCAAAAGACTAAAACAAAAGGGAATTTGGTTCCACAATGGCTAATTAAAATAAAATGAAAAAACACAGCATGCCATCTATCAAGATAAATTGTTATTGTTTAAGAACTATTTAAATACTGTTAAAATATACTTTTAGATAAAATCTGAAAGAGCTGGAAAAATATTTGTGGCTTAAAAATGGATAGTTTGGTGAAGAAAAAAAGTATAGGACTCTGAAATTTTATGCAGAGATAACAGCTTTAAAGCCCTGAGCACAACCAGATGGTACTTAAATCATAGGAATTCTACAGTTTCACTATCAATGGGTTTCAATATGAGAAGGTTTTCAATAGCTAGGAAAACATGTCAAGTTGATAGTTTACTTCTTAGATCATTTCAGCGCATTTTCCCATCCTTTCACAGTTATATATGGTACAGATACTAGCTACCTTGGAAAAGGTGCTGAAAGGTAGTAGCTAGGGAACTACAGCTAGTTCTTCCTTTTAATGTATTGAGATAGGTAAGTTTATTAGCTCACCCCAGAGTCTGTGAAGAGCCACGGTATCACAGGAATAGCAGCTAAAACTACACTTGAACATGTGACAGTACCAAGGAATGCATTAAAATAATTTCAAATGACATTAATTTGATTTTCTTCAGTAGCATTATGGAGTGGAGAAAAATAAACTTGATTGATTGAAACTTTTTATTTGGCTGTATCAACCTTTTTATGAAGACATCAAAAGTCAAACTCACTAATAAAAATGCTGCAAATAAATGGATATTTCAAATTTAAAGAAAAATACGTGGAAATCAACCTCTTGAGAATTAACAAGGACTAAAACAAATATAAATTTTGTTTTGATGGCTGACAAAAAAGGGTAATTCAGCATCTATCCCAATATATTAATTCTCATTAAAAAAATTTCTTGTCTTTTTAAGGAAATCTTAACTATACACCAAACATAAGCATATCCACATATTTTTCTACCTTATCATAATTATGGTTATATAAGAGACACAATGAAGTAATATTTCTAACATGCGACAGTTATAATTTAACCTTGGTCAAAATATCTTTTACTAGTCATGAATCATTTTAAACATATTATAAATTATGAAAAAGTCAAGTGTGAAACCACAGGATCAAAGTGACAATCACATCTGTATGTCACTGCGACATTTATTCTAATTTTATTGTCCTTGCTAAAATGTAGTAGTGTTTTCAAAGAAGTAAACATCTTGTCTACCTTACCAAATCAAATACAATAAAAAAAATTGGTTACAGTAGTTTAATGGTTTCACATACTGAAATTACAAAGGAAAATTTTTGTAAACTTGAAAAAAAATCATGTGCCTTAATGTTTAAACATTTGCAAACATCCTCTTCTAGATGTATCTTTTTAGAAGTTTGGTTTTTGGGATGGGGTGGGGTGGTGCTAGCTACTGAGAGAGGTTGTGGCATGCTTTTTTTTTTTTATTCATTGGGGTGACTATTGTTAGTAAAATTACATAGATTTCAGGTGTACAATTCTGCATTACATCATCTATAAATCGCATTGTGTATTCACCACCCAGAGTCAGTTCTCATTGCATCACCATATATTTGAGTGGTATGCTTTTAACACAGAGATAATCTACACTGGAAGCTTTAGGTAAATAGCAAATTGTTTTAACAATCAGAAATACTTAATTTCAACTTGAATTAAGTAAACAACTAAAGTATATTTTTCAGTCTCAAATTTTCAGTGGTGTCAGCATTATACTTCAAAAACTTTTATCATTTTATACCATTGCAACTCAGTGATGTACTAGGTAAAATTTATTTAAGCACATTAAATTATATGAAAAATTATAAGGAATCAATTGACTTCGATATGAAACGTCTCCTTCAGTGTCACCAATCCACATTATTTTTTATTTAAAAAACAAACGTGAATAAGCACTGTATGCACTTGAGTACTACAGATACAGAGTGCTAGAAAACAAGAGCTTTTTATATTTTATTTCTCTAAGCCAAATGTTATACAAGATCCCACTTAATATAATTGTTCCCAGTTGGAAGGCAAAAAGTTTTCACAATACTGCAGTAATTAGGCAAAAGAGCAGAACTAATGATACCCACCACTGCTTAACAGATAGAATGGTAAAGTGTACTATAGTTTCAAGTTTTCCCTTTCATGAAGTAACTTTTCCGGCTCTTTGAAGTAACTGTATAAGACCACTACTGCCTGCTAAATATCAATTCAAATATTCACATTTCAAGTCCAGTGCTAACTGCAATAAAAGACGCATGGGCAGTTGAGGCAAAGTTGTGTTTTACTGCAGCCCATGTTTGGTCTATTGTTCTAATTTAAGTTGTAAATTACAAAAAAGGACCAGTTCTAGTGCTAAACTGATTATAATACCTAGGTCATTAACAGTGTCTACTTCAATGTTATAAACCAAACAACAAAAAATGTATACAAGTCAACCTATCCACACACGTTCAAATCCTACTTATTGAGATTTTATCTGCAGTGTTGACCTTTAAATTTTTGTGTCTGTTTGTCCTTTTATACATACACGATTTCACAGCATAAGTTTATTTTCAGGAGCTTCTAAATTCATGAAACAAAATTAGTTTCAGGCGAAATTTTGTATACAAGGTCTTAACATAGAAACAGTTTTCATTCTCTCTTTCTCCCTCTCTTTTCTATGTCTTTGACATGAAATTAGAATAGATTGGTCATTTTTGTTCAAGGAGACTAGATCTAATTGATTTATACTAACTTCTGAGTTTAACTTCGACTTGTTTGCTTTTTGTAATGAATTCAGTTTTTTTAAAATAAAACTTCACATATTCTGGGAACTTGGATCTTAATCAAAACAGATGCCTCTACATGAGAAACAACAACCTGCTTTGAAATGGCCATGATGCTAATTCTTAAAAAGGGGCTACTGTGTGTACAAGGTAACTACTCTTCATACTGATGAAATCCAAGGTTCATTCCACTGATGTCAATGTGGAAACCATTTTGTCCCATGGCTGCTTAAAGATTTTCAATAGGATTAAATCAGCTGCAAGTCCTCATTATATCAGGGTTTACAATTGTGTCTGAGTTGGAGTCTG
The DNA here is from genome assembly GCF_004115265.2 of Rhinolophus ferrumequinum. NCBI lineage: Eukaryota > Metazoa > Chordata > Mammalia > Chiroptera > Rhinolophidae > Rhinolophus > Rhinolophus ferrumequinum. The sequence continues at coordinate 41,352,445 of NC_046297.1, read as the reverse complement.
TTTCTCATAGAATTTTACTCAGAGACTGACTTAGATTGGCTCCTTAGGGCTAGTCTGATTTTACTAGAAACAACTGTATCACATCAGCCACTCTCATAAACTTGCCCTAAGATTGAATCAGCTTTGACCCTGAAGAGATGAAAGTTTACCGAGCCTATGCATTCTCTGTAAGAGTCCCAGAAAAGTTTGCATTTAGTTTCTGCAGCAATGCAGAAGTAGAATGTGCTTATTAACTATTCCAGTGGACCTTTGCCTTGCAGCTATGAACCTGATTTTCTGATAAGAAAACTATAGTTGAACTTAGAGAAATTTCTGTCAATAAAAATACATAGAAATCCTTATTTGATCATTCTGTTCCTCTTCAAAGAAACCATGTAGGGTTTATGGAAATGAAACAAGAGCATGCTTTTAAAACTAATTTTCCCCTAATATTCAGTACAGTTGAAAAATAATTAAAATAATTAGTTTTATCCAGTGGCTGGTTTTCACTGCCAAACAGAATCTAGTTATTTTACAAAAATATTGAGCTAATTTTCATTATTTTATATTCTATTTACTAAATCTAAACAAATCTGTTTCAGTTAACTGCAGATTCTCTTCAGTTAAAGTAAAAACCTGAATCTCAGTGTTCTCTACCAGTGTATGTTATTTTATTGAAGTTCATCAAGACATTACAGAATACAGCCAGTCATTTACAAGCTTTTATTGGCCACCCTTTAGCTTCATGGTGGCAGATCAAATCCAAACCGAACTAAAGCTATATATTGATTCTCTGTGTGTCACGTTATCCATATCTTAATGATGCAATGGATTTAAAATGCAATATGGTCAAGATGTTAGAAACATTTGCTTATGCCCTGTAGCCAATTCTTCTTTTACATTACAAGAACTCTGTTCTCTTCTACTCCACAAAATCCTAACTGGGCCTAAATGACCTTCCACATAGACTGCTTTGATCATACCAACTTCTCACTTCAGTCTTTGTAGATGTGCAGTATTTTCTAAATTACATAAATATTCCTAATAGCTCTGGTCAGCTAGCCCTACAACATCAGTAAATTTTCATATGCTAATATGTCCTAAGTAATTCTTGCTGTTCTAAGAAAGCAACATTATGTATATTAATGAAGGTAATCCAACCTTCACCTTAAGGATATTCTTGGTCATGTGGGATCGCTTGAATAAGTTTAAAAGTTAGAAAGAAAATGAAGATTATCTCTTCCCATATATCAAGCATCATCTCTACAAACATGAGTGACCAAATCTGAAAATTCCTGAGAAGATTTTCTTAAAAAGCTATGAATTAGAAAACAAATTTTAATCATAGCTGGTATATGCTTACTAGATGATCTTATGAGAATGTCTCTTATTAATGCTAAATTTTAGAAGATAACATTCACAACAGTATAACCAAATTAGGATTATTAAAGAGGAGTTCTTAGCCTTTAAAGCTTACCTCTCTCTAAACTAGGTGAAGAATAAAGTTTCTATTTTTTAATGATATTATTTTTAAGGTAACATTATTCAGTCAAATATGGTTAATGTGTGGGCTTTAGCTATAATAATTTTATTGGGATAAAATATTTCTTGAGCTTCTTGAGGAAAGAGCCAATGTCAAAACAAATGAGCAAAATGTGGAGTAAAGTTTTATTTCACATCATTCATGCAACAAATTGTGACTGAGCACGTACAGGCATACTTTGGAGATGTTATGGTTTGGTTCCAGACCACCACAATAAAGCAAACATCACAATGAAGTGAGTCACACGAACTTTTTGGTTTTCCAGTGTATATCAAAGTTTTGTGTACACTATACTGTTGTCTATTAAATGTGCAATAGCATTAAGTGTAGAACAATGTATATATTTTAATTTAAAATACTTCATTGCTAAAAAAAATTGCTAACCATCAACTGAGCCTTCAGCAAGTCATAATCTTTTTGCTTATGGAAGGTCTTGCCTCAGTGGTGATGACTGATGACTGATTAGGGTGGTGGTTGCTGAAGTTTGGGTTGATAATTTTCATTGGTCTCCCTTTAACTTCATGATGGCAGATGAAATCCAAACTGAACTAAAGCTAAGTAATTCTCTGTGTGTCATGTTATCGATACCTTAATGATGCAATGGACTTGAAATGCAAAATAGTCAAGATGCTAGAGAAAAACATTAGTTTCTATTTCTTAAAATAAGACAACAATGAAGTTTGTCACATTGATTGTCTCTTCCGTTCAACAACAGTTTCTCTATAGCATGTGATACTGTTGGCATTTTACCCACAGAACTTCTTTCAAAATTGAGGTCAATCCTCTCAAACCCTGCTGCTGCTTTATCAACTAAGCTTATGTAATATTCAAAATCCTTTGTTGTCCTTTCAACAATCTTTGCAGCATCTTCACCAGGAGTAGATTCCATCACAAGAAACCACTTTCTTTGCTCATGCATCAGAAGCAACTCCTTATCCTTGAAACTTTGATCATGAGATTGCAGCAATTCAGTCACATCTTCAGGCTCCACTTCTAATTCTAGTTCTCTTGCTATATCCACCACATATGCAGTTACTTCCTCTAACTATGAAGTCTTGAACCTCTCAAAGTCATAAGTTATGGGTGGAATCAACTTCTTCCAAACTCCTGTTAATGCTGATATTTTGACCTCTTCCCATGAATCACACATGTTCTTAATGGCATCTAGAATGTGAATCCTTTCCAGAAGGTTTTCAATTTACTTTGCCCAGATCCATCTGAGGAATCAATATCTATGGCAGCCATAACCTTCAAAATATATTTCTTCAATAATAAGATTTTGAAGTCAAAATTACTCTTTGATCCATGGGCTGCAGAATTGATACTGTGTGAGCAGGCATGAAAATAACATGAATCTCATTGTACATCTCTATCACAGCTCTTGGGTGACCAGGTGCATTGTCAATGAGTAACATATTTTGAAAGGAATCTTATTTTCTGAGCAGGTTTCAAAAGTGGGCTGAAAATATTCAGTAAACAACATTGTACACAGATGTGCTGTCATCCAGGCTTTGTTGTTCCAGTTATAGAGCACAGGCAGAATAGATTTAGCATAATTCGCTAGGGCCCTGAATTTTCAGAATGGTAAATGAGTATTGGCTTCAACTTAAAGTCATCAGCTGCATTAGCCCCTAACAAGAGAGTCTACCTGTTCTTTGAAGCCAGGCACTGACTTCTCCTCTCTAGCTATGAAAGTCCTAGATGGCATTTTCTTCCAATAGAAAGCTGTTTCATCTACACGGAAAATCTATTGTTTAGTGGAACCACCTTCATTAACGATCTTAGCTAGGTTTTCTGGATAACTTGCTGCAGCTTCTACATCAGCACTTGCTGTTTCACCTTGCACTTTTATGTTTTGGGGGCAGCTTCTTTCCTTAAACCTCATGAACCAACCTCTGCTAGCTTCAAACTCTCCTTCTGCAGCTTTCTAATCTCTCTCAGCCTTCACAGAATTTAAGAGGGTTAGAGCCTTGCTCTGGATTCAGCTTTGGCTTAGGCAATGCTATGGCTGGTTTGAGGTATCCAGACCCCTAAAACTCTCTCCATATTAGCAATAAGGTTGTTTCGCTTTCTCATCATTCACGTGTTTACTGGAGTAGCACTTTTAAATTCCTTCAAGAACTTTCACCTTGAATTCACAACTTGGGAGTTTGGCACAAGAGACCTAGCTAGCTTTTGGCCTATCTTGGCTTTTACTATGCCTTCCTCACTAGGCTTAATTATTTCTAGCTTTTGATTTAAAGTGAGAGACATGTGACTCTTCTTTCCACTTGAATATTTAGAAACCACTGTAGGGTTAATTGCTGTAACTTAAATATTGTCCTGTGTCAGGGAATAGAGAGGCCAAAGAAGAGGAAGAGAGACAGGGAACAGCCAGCTGGTGGAACAGTCAGGACATAGACATTTAGCGATTAAGTTTTCTGAAATAATTATAATAGTGACATCAAAGATCACTGAACACAGGTCACTGTAACAAATACAATAATAATTAAAAAGTTTGAAATATTGCAAGAATTACCAAAATGTGACACAGAGACATGAAGTGAACAAATGCTGCTGAGAAAAAAAATGGTGCTGATTGATTTTCTTGAGGTAGGGTCACAAACCTTCAATTTGTTTAAAAAAAACCAAACAAACAAAAAACGTATCTGCAAAGTGCAATAACACAAGGTATGCCTGTACTATGTTCTAGGCATTGGTTAAGGATATAGCAGGAAAATGTCCTGCCTTTATGAAGTTTACATTATAGTGGGGAAGTCAACCAACAGAATTTTCTCTCTCTCTCTCTCTCTCACACACACACACACACACATACACACATCCCATATTTGATGATGGATGCTGGGTATTATAAGAGCAAGAAAAAGTCAAAAATAATCTGAGTTATTTGGCCTGAGCAACTACAAAAATGGAGAGAGATGATTTTCCAGGCTACGCAAGCAGTTTCCCCACCTGTCCATGTGTTATACTAATACTTTAACATTCTGCCTTTCCAAACTGCCTGTTTTTCCAAGAATCATAAATGACACCAGTGATTTTCACATAGGGAGATGATGACAGTCCCCACCATACCAAATTTTAAAGGATTCTCTAGCGCAATTATGATGTCTTCCTAGTTCCTCCAATAAGCCAAACCTCCAATCAGTTAAGAGTCATTCAAGGGCTATAATTAGAGATGGCTTTCTGGGGTTGGGCCTAGACCTCATTCTAGACAAACACTTGTAGAACACAGAAATGGAGCCAAGACTGTAGTCAAGACTGTAGTCATGCCACGTGCCCAGAAAATCAAATGAAGGAGACATAGTATAGTTCTTGGGAGGATTTTGGCCTGGAAACAGCTGAAATTGACATAATATTCATGAGCTGAGTTGGAGAAGGAGAAAAGGAGAAAGGGCTGGGCTCTTACACTATGTCTGTATTTCTAACTGCTACTGAGCATTTCTACTTGGGTGTCCCATTATCAATATCACACATCTAAAAGATCACCGTAACATTTAAAACTACTTTTCCCCCAAAATACCACCTCTATACATTAACTTTTTATGTATTTGTTCCTTCTCAAAAGGCTCAAATATTAAATATACCTTCTTGGCCCCACCAAATACTGCTGGTCATTCCTTCATTTTATTAATTACTCTTGCTCTTTCCTTTGTATTTTCTATTTTTGCTAGCCCCTCCCACTTTACATTGGTTAGTTACAAGAGTTCCTTAATTAAGTTTCTTTCACTGGTCTTTCCCTTTCCTAATCTATCCCAAATAGCACTGCCAGAGTACACTTCTCAAAACACTTTCATATTTACTTATAAACATTTGTCCCACTAGAATGTAAAGTCCATGAAAACAGAGACTTTTTGAGTGTGTTTTATTTTTCTACTTTTATCGCCAACACCCAGAACAGTGCTTGGTACATGGTAGGTACTCAGTAACAATTTAAAGAATGAATTAAGGAAGGAACAAATGAACAGAATAATTTACAAGGTACTCATTTAGGTCCGTGGGTGGGGGAGCAGATATAAGGATCAGTTAAACTTGGAGCCTGCCTTGTAAGTTAGAGATACTTATTCACTCAAGAAGCTTTTAGGACACATCTGAACCAAGACTGAAAGAAGCTGGGATTTGGATTTGTTGAAATGCCATTAAGGACACTGAGGCTGAGAGGAACACATAAATAAAAAAGTGACAAAAGACAAAAAAAGAGCATGGGTAAGTGTATGGAAAAGGAAAGGTCCCATTTGGCTCAAACAAAAGATATACTAATGGGAATAGAAGAAGATGAGGCTGGAAAGGCAGGATAACACAAAATTCTAGGTGGCAGGTTAAGAACCTTGAATTCTTAGTTGTATGTCAGTCTTCCTCAAAGCAGAGCCTCTTGACCACCTGAATCAGAATCACGTAGGCCAGTAGTCAAAACAGAGATTATCAGGCCTCATGCCAGGAGTGTCTTACCTGAAGGTGAGACCTGTTGACCTGCACTTATAACAAACTTCCGGTAATGTTGATGCATATTAATGTTTGAGATACACTGCTATAGACAATGGAAAACTATCAGAACATTCTCAGCAAATAAGTGACAAAATGGTACTTGAGAAAAATTAATGTGATCACAATGTGCAGTAGGTGCAGAGGACTGGAGAGCAGAGAGATTGCAGGTAGCACCATCAGGTTAGGAAGCAACTGGCCAGATGACGATGATGGGGATGTGAGCTAAAGCAAGATGTGAAGTAACGGCTCCAGGAGAGGAAGGAGAGAAACCTTATCTGATCACTCTAGTTCAGAATCTGGTCATGGCACACCACTGCCTACTAACTAATGTAACCAATATTCTGGGACCTCCTCTCTAACCCACCGTCACTACTCTTCTCTTTAAGTTCTTCATTCTGGAACTTCACAATCACCTTCCTACCTCCACATCGTCACTCATGCTGTTCTCCCAGCCTGGGATGCCCTCCTTCTTACGGGTCCACTTCCTGTATGAAAACTTCCCTTTGTAGGTCCACAAAAACTGCTCTCTCTCCCCTATAATCTTGTAGGACATACTGTCTTTATCCCTTATCTGGCATATGCCACATTCTATTGCTATTTTCTTTAAATCCTTACACTCTATCTCTTAGATTGAAGGAATCTTAAGTCTATAAATATAACACATCCATTTCTGTAAATTCTGTGCACAAAGAATGTAACTGAAGTGAATTAAGTATATATAGATGATAGTGATGCTGGCGATGAAGACGGCAACAATGACAGCCTAACAGCGGATTCCCGGACAGTCTCTACAGCAATGATACCAGTGCCCAGACAACACTGCTTATTTGATGTTTAAAACATGTCAGGAACTTTTCTATGTACACTGAGTATATGTTTTCTATATCAACTCATTTAATCCTCAGAACAACCCTATAAAAGTAGGTACTATTATCCTCATTTTAAGAATGAAGAAAACTGAGGTGCAGAGAGAGACAACCAGGATGGCGCAGTAGGTACGCAGTAGGTAAATGCTGTACCATCTCTCACAACCACACCAAAATGACAACTAATCTACAAAACAACCATTATTGAGAATCGCCTAAAATCAAGCTGAACTGAAGCCTTTCAACTAAGGATGAGCAGAAAAAGCCACCTCCAGACTGGTAGGAAGGTCAGAGACATGGATCGGGCTGGTCCCACACCCACGTGTGACCATTAAAGACCAGGAGGGATGTCTTGGCTGTGGAGGTGGCCCTCTGTCCCCAGAGGAGCGATAGGTCCCAGCCCCACCCTAGTCCAGGGTTCCAGCCCTGGGGAAATAGGTCCCCATACTTTCTGGTTGTGAAAACCAGTGGATATTGTGACTGAGGGAGACACTGCGGCTACACTCACAGGCGCTCCTCCTAAAGGGACCACATGCGGACTTACCCACCAACAGAATCACTCGCTCTGATCTCCAGCACTGGGGCAGCAGTTGGAGAGGTGGCAGGGACAAATGGAGAACTGAGTTGTCTGGCTTGGGACGGGGGCTGGAGAGGTGGCTTTCTCCTGGATGGGGGAGCTGGTGTAGGCCATTGTTTCTTTGCTGAGCCCTCCCCATTCCTGGCATGTGGACACAGGAGGCGGCCATTTCTGAGTCTCCAGCATTCATTTGTCTAGCCCTGGTGATTCGAGAACTGGCCCTGACCAACTTTCAGGCACATCCAGGCTGCTTTCAGTGGCTTTTTCCGTGCAGACCAGCTGCAGACTTTCCTAGGGTCGCTCTAAGGTTCACGGAACCCAGACAAGCAACATTTGGCTTGAGCGTGTCCTGTACCTCTGGCTGAGCTGCCCTAAACTGGCACTTGTGGTAGCCAGCCATGGTTTGCGGCTTGGCCTTTCAAGGTGCTTCCAAGCACAGCACGGGTAGCAACCATCTGTGGATTTCTTTGTCGCTCCTGCCAAGTGGCCCCCGGTGGGGCACAGACTGTGACTGAACTTGACCTACAGTGAATCCCCTCCAAGGTGGTCCTGGGGCTGGTGCCAGGAAATGAGCTGGAGCATCACCCAGCCGCCTCCACGTACGACACACCAAAGGGGTGGATTGGGCAGGCACAGAGTCCTGCTGAGGCAGATCCTGCTCTGTAGGATCAGCCCCTGCACAACAACACTTCCACTGTAGTCAAGGCCAGTTCTCACAACCAGTGAGCCCTAGAGTCAGTCCCTCACACTGATGTGCAATTATCAACCAAGGCTCAACTACAAGAGGACAGCACACACAACCCACACAAGGGACATACCTGGAGTGTGTGGTTCAGGTGACCATAAAGACTGTGCCACTGAACCCCACAGCACGTCTACTACATAAGGCCAGTCTACTAAGATCAGAAGACAAAGCAGCCCTACTCAATACATAGAAACAAACACAGGGAGGCAGCCGCAATGGGGAGACAAAGAAACATGTCCTGGGTGAAATAACAGAACAAAGCTCCAGAAAAAGAACTAAGCGAAATGGAGATAAGGAATCTATCAGACGCAGAGTTCAAAACACTGATTATAAGAATGCTCCATGATCTCAGGGAGAACTTCAACAGAGAGATAGAGAGCATAAAAATGGAGATGGAAACCATTTTTCAGATGGAAAAAGAACTAGTCAGAACTAAAGGATACAATAATAGAAATGAAGAATATATTGCAGGGAATCAACAGTAGATTAGATGGAGCAGAGGATCCAACCAGTGATGTAGAAGGTAGCAGAAAACACTTAACGAGAACAGCAAAAAGAAAAAAGAATCCAAAAAATTGAGGAGAGTTTAAGGAGCCTCCCGGACAATATCAAGCATACCAACATGTGCATTATAGGGGTACCAGGAGAAGAGAGAGAGCAAGGAATTGAAAACCTATTTGAAGAAATAATGACAGAAAACTTCCCTAACTTGGTGAAGAAAATAGACATACATGCTCAGAAGGCACAGAGAGTCCCACACAAGATAAACCCAAAGAGGCCCACACCAAGACACATCATAATTAAAATGCCAAAGGTTAAAGACAAAGAGAGAATCTTAAAAGCAGCAAGAGAAAAGCAGTTAAGTTACCTACAAGGGAACCCTCATAATACTGGCAGCTGATTTCTCAACAGAAACTTTGCAGGCCAGAAGAGAGTAGCAGGAAATATTCCAAGTGATGACAAACAACAACATACAACCAAGATTGCTCTAACCAGCAAGGCTGTCATTTAAAATTGAAGGACAGATAAGGAGCTTCCCAGACAAGAAAAAGCTGAAAAAGTTCATCACCACCAAATCAGTATTACAAGGAATCTTAGAGGGACTTCTTTAAGATGGGACGGGGGTTAAGGACAGGTGAAAGGGGAAGGGATTAAGAACAAATTGCGTGTTACATAGTAGTCATGGCGATGTAGGGTATAGCATCAGGAATATAGTCAACAATATTGTAATAACTAGGTATGGTTCCAAATAGGTACTAGATCTATCAGGGTGATAGGTGGGAATGAGGTTGGGGGCAGGGTGAAAAAGGTGAGGGCATTAAGAAATACAAACTGGTAGTTAATACACTATGGGGAATATAATCTGAAGGCATTAAAAACATAAATTGATAGTTAATACAGTATGGGGAATATAATGAACAATGTTGTAAAGATCATGTAAGGTGCCAGATGGGCACTGGACTTATCAGGGGGATCACTTCATAGACTGTGTCAAATGCGCTATACACCTGAAGCTGAAGTAGAATAATATTAAATGTCAACTCTAACTAAATATACAGGTATATATGGTCACAGGATGTGGAGTACAACATAGGGAAGGTAGTCAATGGTATTGTAAAAGTTATATTAGTTTTCAGAAGGGTAGTAGCTTGGGGGGTGGGTTATCATTTTATGAGGGGTTTAAATGTCTCATTATTACATTGCTTTATACACCTGAACCTTTTAAAAAAAGATTCTTATAGATAAATAAATTGATTCTCTTTTATTTCTGTACTCCACTCTCATCCCCATCTACTCCCATTGCAATGTGTTTAATATGTATCTGTTTGTATTTAATTAGTATATTGTATGTATGTAAAATGTATGTAGAAATAAAAACCTGGGTGCTGGGCATGCTGATTGCAAAAGAACAACAACAACAAAAACCCCACAAAACAACAAAAAAACCTGAGGTGCAGAGAAGTTAAGTAACTTGCTCAAAATCACACAGCTGGTAAATGGTGAACTTGGATTTGGACATTGGCAATGCAATAACAGAGCTCATTTTAAAATCATAACCTACAGAGTTGCTGTCTCAGAATCTTATTTGTTTCTTTCATAGCCCTTACAATTTGAAAATTTTAAAACTTTTTGTTGTTATTTTCTGTCTCCTTACTAGATAGCAAGATCCATCTTTGTAGGGACTAGCTAATTTTGTTCAATGCTACACACCTGGTGCTGGGCATAGAGTAAACGTTCCATTAATATATGCTTTGTGAATGAATGAGTGAATGAATGAATGAAACAATAAGGAAAAAGGAGGAGAAATGAGTAAAGCTACAGATACCACTATGAATATCTCAGAGATTAGGAAGGTTTTTTATTACTGCAGATTTCAGACAGATGGCTTCTTAGAGAAAGCCTTCATCAATATATGAATGCATTTTGAAACGCTGAAAGGAAAAATCCATTTGCAAGGTGCTGGGACCAGGTGTCTCTATTTTAGAAAATCACTCTATTCAAGAACAGGAAGCACAGTTTGGAGATAGAGCACTGCAGTAGGGAACTGAAGACCTGGCTGAGTTCCACAGTTTCCACTAAGTCACACCTGTGTGGGAAATAACTTTGTTCACAGCTTTCCTTTTGTCGACATAGAGTTAAAACAGAGTAATCTCGGCCAAATTCAAATTCTCATTTCAATGCATTAGAACCATGGCTTATTAGAGCTGGAAAAGGTTTTAGAGCTCATTGTTTCCAGAGATTTTTTTCAAACTACTTTTTAGCCACAAGACCATTTCTTTAAGGAAAATCTTATGGGGCGATGAAGTTAGTGGGTGACAGGGATGCACAATATGTAAAACAGGTAAAAGCCAAGTTGCCCCAGGATGGTTGTGTCATGAATGTGTACGCATGTGATTTGGGGGCCACAAAGCTCAAATCTGCCACAGATCAACCACTCCTTGACATAATTTTTAAATATATGCTTTACTGAGATAGGAATGCACATATCATATTATTTGAAGTGTACCAATCAGTGTTTTTGGTATATTTAGAGTTGTGCAAACATCACCACAATCAATTTCAGAACATTTTTATCAGTTTAGAAAGAAACCTCCATACCCATTAGCAGTTACTCTCGTTCACTACCTCACTTTTCTCTCTCCCCATCAGCTCCTTAGAACCACTAATCTACTTTCTGTCTCTGTAGATTTACCTATTCTAGACATTTCACATAAAGGGTATCATACAACATGTGGTCTTTTGTGACTGGCTTCTTTCACTTTGCACAATGCTTGCAAGGTTCATCCATGTTGTAGCATGCATGTAGAATGCATATATTGCATTCCTTTTTATGGCTGAGTAATATTCCACTGTATGAATACATTACATTTTATTCATTCATTTAGTTGGTGGACAATTGGGTTGCTTCCACTTTTTAGCTATTTTTGAATAATGCTGCTATAAATATTCAAGTGGAAGTGTCTGTGTGGACATATGTTTTCATTTCTCTTGGTTATATATTTAGAAGTGAAATTGTATCTAACTTTGTTTAATCTTTTGAGGAACTGCCAGATTGTTTTCCAAAACAGCATCAACATTTTACATTCCCAAAAAATATATGAAGGCTCCAATTTCTCCACGGCTTCACCAACACTTGTTATTTGTCTTTATGATCATGGCCATCCTAAGTGGGTGTAAAGTAATATCTCATGGTGGTGTTGATTTGCATTTCCCTGATGGTGAATGATATTGATAAGTTTTTTTCATGTACTTCTTGGCCATTTGTGTATCTTTTTTGCAGAAATGTCTATTCAGATCCTTTGCCCATTTTTGAATTGGGTTATTTGTGTTTTTATTATTGGCACATAAGGATTCTTTTATATATTCTAGTATAAGACCCTTTACTACATTTGTGATTTGAAAATATTCACCCATTCTGTGGCTTGTTTTTTTCACTTTCATAATTTTGATGAAGTCCTATTAATTAATTAGGTTGCTTAAGCTTTTTGTGTCATATTAATAAATCTACGATTAAGATTATTAAGAAATCTAATCTAAGATTATTGAAGTTTAATCCCATGTCTTTTTTTAAGAGTTTCATAGTTTTAGCTCTTACATCCAGGTCGTGATCCATTTTGTATTAATTTTTGTATATGGTGTGTGGTAGTATTTTCTTCTAATCCTTTTTATTTCTATAAGGTCAGTATTAATGTCCCCTCTTATTTCAGACAAGTAATCTTCTTCTTCTTGATCAGTCTAAGGGTTTGCCAATTTTGCTGATCTTTTCAAAGAACCAAGTTTTGGTTCTGTTGATTTTCTCTATTGTTTTTCTGTCTCCCTTTGGTATTTTACAGAAGCCTTCGATAAAGTAAGGAGTTTGGGGCTGAAGCAGTAGCAGCTTCCTATCCATCCCTCCATTCAAGTGACTGCATCTCTGAGATGGCACAAGCCAGTCCTATTTCACTCCTATTGCCTTACTTATTAATAATGTTCACTATTATTCTCAAAAGTTTCCTGTTCAGATGATAAATTATAGGTCACTCTACCAACAGCCCTGGTCTGAAACTAGATTTCCTGCAGGTTTTATCTATCCAGCTTCCTCCCAGTTCCTTCTGTTTGAGTGTTCTTTGTGGTTCTGGCCTCAGGTATAAAATAAAGGAAAAAAGTGAAATAAGGACAATACAAATATCAGATCAAAGAGATACACTTGCAGTCAGACTGGTGGGAATGATTGCCAACTAAGAAAAAAAGCAAAAAAGTTAGTCTTCATTTATCTCTCACTCACACTCTGTTTTTTTATTCTTTTATAAACAAGTATAAACTGTGGTTGAAGTTGTAGAGAAATATTCCCAAGAACTGCTGTGGATAAAGTAGCTGTGTCCATGGGTTACTGCCTTTCCCATGGGGCAGGGCCCTGAGTTCTATTTTCCAATTACGCCTGTGCACACTCTTCCTCGGTGAAGAGGGCATGCTCTAGTACCACACAACCCTTCTAAAGGTGAAGGAATATTCCTTCTCTTGAAAGAGAGGTTCCAGGTTTAAGGGCTTAAGAAAAAATAGGGATCACACTACTTGCTTTTGCTACCCACCTTCCATGCCCTATTCAGTGTACTTTAACCTATCAGATGCCAATAATTCATTTCCTATTCTATAATATCCGTCTATTCCTCACTCTGTCCTAGACCCATACTCTCCAAGGAAGAGAGCAGGGCATGATTCTGTGATTCCATCTACTCTGCACCTCTGCTTCTCCTATCACAGCTGAAGGCATACGTGCCAACAAACATATACTTGATCAATTATTTAAATGTATTTCATTCACAAGAGGAGTAAAGGAATTGTACATTCAATATTTCTAGAAGTACACTGTACTACTCAAGGAGAATTAAACACATTTTAATGTACTTCATTTGAATCCTAAAATCTTCTGTTTGTATTTTATTAAATCTAGAAATCTGATCTGTTATGTTGGCCTGATTATTGCATGTTACTCACAAAATTTCATTTTATTTTAACCAAATATGCTTTTTCCCCCCTGCTCCATTAGTCTTTAAGCTTTATTTAAGAGAGATTATTTTAGGAACTAAAGTTTTAAGACACTTGACAAAAATTTGTTTGTTAACAAGAAGTCTTCTGATATCAAAGTTAAATCACAGTTAAAAATATGTTATGTTCAAGGTTTTCAATGAAACAAAAATGGTCATTAAAAGTCAGGGAAAAATATTACTGCTGTTTTTAGTAATAAAACACAATGATGAAACACAGCTTCCTTAACAATGTAAAGACAGTGTGACAGTGACTCAAAGCAATGGAAGATATTTTATTTTGATGCTTAATGTAGTTCACAGAATACCAGTTGACTTTATTCTTAGGAACACATTTTAAAATGGCAGTGATGGATTTTCAGGCCTGGTTACACCTACCAGGAAAATGATGCAACCATTATTCACCTCTTCCAACTATGGTTTTTACTGGCATCTTCTATGAGTTACACTTTGGCACTCTTCTAAACATCATCAGGCCACAAGCTCAGTCTAAATCAAATATTTTTACAAACTAAACAATCCAGTGCTAAAAACTACCCAAGTTACAAAGACCTAATGCTGTTTCCGTTCCAAGGACTGGGCTCTTTTATAGGGGAAAAAGTGCTTACTATATTAAAAGGGAAACGGTGCTTTAACCCAAAAGAACTGGGTTGGCCAGAGCATTAGAAAAACAGTTAGGATCAAACCTGCACTGGCCACCAACTGACAGACATAACCCACTAGTGACCTTTTCCAATCTCTGTGTCTCATGAGCCCACATAATGGATTGTCTAAGTAAGTTAGTTAATTTAGAATTGGGTCAGTTAAGTTAGATTCACACAGAAAAATTTCTGTTTCATAGACATAGATTACACCCCTTACTCTGGCTAACACGCTTGCAAATGGGAGCCACTATGCACATTATTATTGCAAAAGAACAATTCCAGATCCAAGTGCATGTCCTACTAATGATAGGTGAGTAGCATTATCTCTTCATGTACAGAGTAGCTAATTTTCAAAAAGCTGAAGGAATGCATATAAGCAATGCTGACAAGCTAACTTCACAAACCAGGGAAGCTTTCATTTGTATATATTAAATACAGATATACTAAAGCATTCTCTTTGTAGTTGCTGCAAGTTTCAACCTGAAATTAGTTACCCAGTGACTGGCATATAGTAGGTGTATTGAAAAACACTTGCTGAATGAATGAATGCAGAATATTTGGTTTCCTTAAAGATCTGGGAAAGCCATATTATGTCAAGTGCTACATAAGTAATATCTAGGAAGCCACAAGCAATTTTAGTATACATTTTCCTTTCCCTCTATACACAAAGGTCATTAGTCTCTACTTGAGGAGTTTTGTAACTAGACTAACTCTGCTCAGCCCCACTGATCTCTCTCAGCTCTATCACCTCAATCGATTCTATCACGCAGGGCTTCACATTGGTCAGTTACCGTCAGGACGAGCCTAGCATTACTGCCTCAATAACTGTAAAGTCTTTCCTCAGTGGTATTCATTAAACACATCCATCATTTATTCATTTAACAAATTGGTACTGAACTCTTGTATCGTATGAGAAAAACAAGAGCAGGGTAAAGGAGACCAAGAGTTCTGAGGAAGGACTGCAATTTTAAATCAGATGGCCATGGGAAGCCTCATTAGATGGAGATATCGGAGTAAGGACTTGAGCTGCTACTGGGAAAGAGGCCCTCCCCTGCAAAGGTCTGGTGGCAGGAATCATGCCAGGAATAATCAAGGAACAGCCAGGGGGCCAGTGTGGATGGAGTGGAGTAAGCAATAGGAGTGCAGTAAGAGAAGAATGGAAGGGCCCGATCTTAGAGGACTTGGAAGTTGTCATAAAATCTTAGCTTTTCTCTCAGAGAAATAGGAGCCAATGAAGAAAGCTTGTGAGGGGACAAGAGAAGCAATTAGTATAGGTTTTAAAAGAATCACTCTGGCTGCCGTGTTGAGAATATAAGACAGGGAGAACAGGGTGCAAAAAGGAGATGAGTGAGGAGGCTACCTGCTAAGCAATCTGGGTGACAGGTGATGGTGGCTTGGACCAGAGCAAAACAGTGACGGTGGTGAGGAGTCCTCAAATTCTGGATATACTTTGAAGGTAGAGCCAACAGAGGGAAAAGAGAGTGCAGTGGGGATTTAAGTCAGGGTTTCCAGACAGATTAGATGTGACATATAACAGAAAAAGAGGAGGTGAGTATGACTTCATAAATTTGGGCTTTAATAACTATAAAAAAATGGGAGTTGTCAATGACTGACATGAAAAACGACTATGTGTGGAGTAGGTTTGAAGGAATAAAAAGATAACAGTTCCATTTTGAACATTAACCTCATATAGTGAAATGCTATGATCCTCACATTATAATCCCAGGTCATTTTCCTCATCATACATTTATTTGTAGATTCAAAACAAATCTACTGCCATTTATTTCTTAGGCATTCTATTCCAGCTAGAATTGTATTAGAGACCTTATATTAAATAGCTTTTATTCATTAGTGCCAACTTTTCTCTCACTGCAGTAGCTGGAAATTCTAGTCTACCAATTAAGAATTAAGAAAAGTTCCTGCTTGTTTCTCACTTGCCAAAAGCAAATGTGTTCGTAGCTTCTTGTCCCTAGGTTCAAGAACTAATTGGGCAGGATAAAATGGCTCTGGAATTAGAATCAGAAGATCTGTAGGTCAAACCTTGGTTCTTCACTTTCCTGTGATAGGACGTTAATATCTTTGGATCTCACTGATGACAACATAAAATGGAGAAAATACCTACATTATAGGGATGGTGTGAGATTAAATTAAATGATGCAAGTGAAACAATGTGATGGATTGTAAAGAGTTATACCCATGTTATAAGTTATCATTATTGTCTATAGCTTGCCAAAAAATTTACACATGACTATTGTTTTTGCTCATTCATTTCTTCATTCATGCATTCCACCATCTTACAAAAAGGAATGAATGTAGATAAAAGTTATTTGAATAATCTCTGAGCAAACTGGTGAAAGGCTTTTGAGAAGCTTTCTAGGGGTTTCTTTACCCATGGCCTTCTAAAAACTGCCTAGACAATGGTTACAAAAATGACTTAATCTTACATAGGTCTGACTCCACTATAATTAATTCAGCAACAAAACATTCATTAAAATGAAAACACAAAAAAGCCCTGCTAAAGAAATAGGAGGTAGCATGTGAAAGCAGAAACAGCAATGAAAAAGTGAGCCATGGTATATATTACTGAAGATTCAACTGGACTGATTCCAAAGTGCTGGAGTCAGAACAGAGCAGACTCTTAAGATACAGCCAGTGGGAGACGAGAATGATGGTCTGTGGCAGGAGAGGGAAAAGAGAGTGCAGTGGGGATTTAAGTCAAGGTCTTGGACCAGACTATTGTTAATTTATTTTGTAAGAACTTTGGCCTGCCCTTGATGGCCCTCCATTCTTATTTAGGGAGAAGAAAGGGTATTCAGGTAATCTTTCTCAACCATATCACTATATGCAGAGAGACTAAAAATTTTGCTGAAAAGGAAGGAAGGTGTCTAGTTTTTAGAGGTCTAGGCTTCTTATGAATCTTAGTGAGTTAGTAACAGAACACGTTCCTGTGTTCTTAAACAAACAAACAACAAAACTCTGGAAATCTCAAGCTTTCACAACTTTTTCTTAACTAACTGAAGGAATCTAGAAGACCTATGAGAATCCTGTAGTAGTTATTTATCTACTATGCTCTTAGACCCAATGTTATTATGGCAGTTTTATTGTGTACCATAATTATTTACTGATGGGTGTGTCTTTTGACACAAGGTATGAGCTCTCTCAAGGTTGGGAAGGTATTTTATTCATCCTTGTAACCACAGAGCCTCTGGCACACACGTAACAGACGTCAATAAAAGTCTTTCCTAATTCCCCTTCTATGTATACTTTCCCTCACACCCCTTTATTTTTGAATGGCTAACTCCAGAGCCCTTTAGTGAGAGCGAGAACGTACTTCATTATCCATTTGTGCCATAGGATGCTCACACAAAATGGTTAATGCCAAGCAATTTCAAGGCAGGAAACCCAGAATTTCAGACCATGCATTTCCTCATAAAGAAAAGGAATGTGTGAGACAGTACCATTCCAGAAATTCACCTGAATTGTCAATTAAGTTACACTATTGCTGTCTTAAGAAGATAATTTTGGCTTCTAGTTCTTCTGAATCACCCTCAATGGTTTATATTGCAACACTGTCATTCTTGTGAATTCACTTTTCTCAATATTTCATCATAAAAATATTCAAACACAGAAAAAGATGAAAGAATTTTATAGTTAAGCCTACCATACTATACTATAATATTAATTTTATAGTAACCCTACAATATGTACTATTTTATAATATACCTACCACCTTGATTCTTTTAGAAACAGTTCCTTGTTCACTTGTTGTAATAACTATCTGGGACAGAATGGTCTCAGCAGGAAAAAAAGCACTTTTATTTCACTTATAGTTTACAATTTAAAAAATCTAGGTATCTACCCAAAAAATCAAAAACATTTATCCATAATGATATAAGTGCTCTGATGTTCAATGCAGCTTTATTTATGGTGGCCAAGACATGGAAACAACCAAAGTATCCTTCGATAGATGACTGGATAAAGAAGGTATGGTATATATATACACAATGGTATATATACACTATTCTGTCATAAGGTGAAATAGTGCCATTTGTGACAACATGGATGGATCTCAAGATTATTATGCTAAGTGAAATAAGTCAGACAGAAAAAGTAGAGAACCATATGACTTCACTGATATGTGAGATATAAAACTGAAAGCAACAAAGGAACAAGACAATAAAACAAAGAAACAAAAACTCATAGACATAGACAATAATTTAGCGGTTACCAGAGGGTAAGGGGGTAGGGGGTGACAGGTGAGGGTAAATGGGGTCAAATATATGGTGATGGAAGGAGAACTGACTCTGGATGGTGAACACACAATGTGATATATACATGATGTGTTACAGAATTGTATACTTGAAACCTATGTAACTTTACTAACCATTGTCACCCCAATAAACTTTAGTTTAAAAAAAAAATCAACAAAAATGTTAATCATATTCAATCAATCATACTTATTGAGTCCTTATGTGCTACGTCCCTTACCTTCATTATTTTTATGCCTTATAAAATTCCTACAGGGAAACTGAGGCATAGTGGGTTAAGAAACCTGGCCAAATACTAGAGCAGGTTTCTGAAAGCTAGACTCACACCAAAACTCACACTCTGTATCATTCCACACTGATCTGAAAAGCTAAAAGAAACAAAAACAAAAGAACTGAAGCCAGTATTACTGGTTACCTGCCAACCATCCATTCTATTTTCCCCCATCCTAATAGAAATCTAATTTTTCACAAAACTCCCACCCCATCCTATGTGTCCCAAGAAAACTTAATCCCACCCCCAGGATCAAGGCGTATAACAGGTCCCTTTCCTGTAATTGGCTCAGAAATTCAGGCCTGAGCCAATCAGATAGAGAATTACCTAAATCATAGGGCTTGATTCTGGAATGGGCATGTGGCCCAACTAGGTCTAATAATTCATGGGAAGGATTTTTCTCAGCACTTCTGGGACAAAGCTTCCTTATGAAGATATAAGATAGCTTTGGGAAACAACTAGATGCCATGAAGTGCAGACATGTAGCTGGGAACGACTATAGCCATCATGCCACCATAAGGAAAGCAAGCTAAGGATGAAGCCAACATATCAAGGAGGGCATAGCAGAGGAAGTCAAGAGAAAAGAAGCTGTATTACACTGAGATAACTCTCAAGTCTCCTGTGCCTCTGGATTTCAAGTTTCGAGAGGCAATACATTTCCTTACTGTATGATACTCTTTGGGTTTTCTGTTATTTGTAGCCACAGATATCACAGCTCACAGGGAAAACCAGGTGAAAGAATAATGCTTTAAAGAAAAATTTAATAGCTAAAAGGGAACACAATTAAAGGATTACATGCACAGAGCTGTTTGCAGGGCCCACTGAGTTGAAGAGGATGCAGTGAATAGGAAGTAGGTATTCTGCTGAACTTCATTCCCAGGGTTTCGTTTATCAACAACAGCAAAAGTTGCCTGAGGTTGCTAGTGCCTTTCTTAAAGAACATCCTTATATTTCCATCAGAGATTATAAAGAAATGAATTCTAGTCAGGCTTTAAAAAGTCTTGAGTTCTTGCCAGCAGTCCTCCACATACAGACAACTACTTTGTCACCCAATCCCAACACTTTCACTTGTGCGTTTGAGACTGTAATTAACTATAAGTCAGCAGACTTAGGTTCTAATTCAGGCTCTGATTAACCTTGTCATTTGCCTTTCTAGGATTTGTTTTCCAAACCTGAAAATCCCTGGGATTGCTTTGAGGAACAACTGACAGATTATATATAGATTATTTTTGAAATACAAATATGAGGAATTATTATTAAGGAAATATGGTATGTTAGCTATTGCTCATTGGTATAAGGTTTTTTGTTGTTGTTGTTAATTTTTTTTTTAAATCAGTCACTATTAAATAAAAAACAATGCTAAGAAAATTGTCAAGCTATCACTCAGTGGAAGAAGTAGATCATCTGCCCTTTTCCTCTTTTCCTTCCCAGCTGGTTGGCTAAGGGGCTGATGGAGTAAAGTGCAGTCTCCAAGAAGCTATGTTATTAATGTTATATAATATTGATTACCTTGGAAAGCAATGTGCAACTTACCAAGATGGGTACATGTTTTGGGGGGGTGGAGGTGGGGAACAGAGCTTTGGAAAATAACACAATGGAACAGCTGAGATCACGGATCAGCTTCCACAGCTGAGTATAAAGTTGGTAACCAACAAAGTGGGAGATAAGAGGGAACGGACAACACATTTTTTTCTGCTTAACAATTTTGCCTGAGCTGGGACTGGCACTATTTACTTACTTTGCCGTCTTAAAACAACAAAACTTAACAGAAATGAGGACAGAACAGTTGTTTATAAATCTTTCAATGTGATGGATGTCTAAGTACAGGCTCATATTGTCCTCTGGTTTCTCATAAGAGTTACATCCAACTGTGTCCAAAGCAAGTTATATGTTTAAAAAAAAATCCAAGTTTTACTATTTCAGAGCAATATTATTTGTTATCTCATACCATCAATCCTCATACTTAGTCTTAAACTAGATCAAATATGTGACGATTTATTTTTAAGATTGAGGGGAGATACAATTAAGAATTGTATTAACTACAAATTTATTTACTAATGTAAGTTATCAAACCTTATGACTCTTCAATTGCTGTTGGTGTATATCTGCATTAAAATTATTTTTTAAAATTTAACTCACCAAAATCTGTTTTCAAGTAATATTATACCATTTTGTATATAGTCTAAGAACCTTAAAACGTATACTTCAATTCCTCCTCTCTCAGCTTTTGTACTATTGTTGTCATAAATTGTACGACCACATATAAACCTCTTATTACAGTGTTATTATTTTAGCTTCAAGCACTCAATTATCTTTGAAAGATTTAAAACGTGAGGGGGAAAGTCTTTTATGGTTTCCCATATACAGAGGGTGCCAAAAAATGTATACACATCTTAAGAAAGGAAAAAGCTGTACTAAAATTGTAATACTCAACAATATATACCGATAACAAGATGAATACAAGTCATGCGTATACATTTTTTTGGCACCCCTAGTATTTATCAACCCCAGTGATTTCACTCTTTTGTGTAGTTGCAGATTTTTTTCTATCTGTTATCAGTTTCCATCTGCATAAAGTACTTAACAGTCTTTGTAGAGCAGGCCTGCTGGAGATGACTTATTTGTGCTTGTGTACGTTTGAAAAAAAATCATTATTTTTCCTCAGTTTTTTAAAAGATATTTTGTCAGGAGATAGAATTCTAGGTTGATAACTTTTGTTTTTGTGTACTTCAAAGATGCTATTCCACTAAGCTTTTGGCATGCATTTCCAAAAGTCTGCTGTCACTATCATCTCCATCACTCTTTTTCTCTGGTTACTCCTTTTCTCTGTTAAAAATTGCTTCTTTGTCAGTGGTTTTAAGCAATTTGACGATGGTTATAGTTTTCTTCATATTTCTGGTGCTTTGGATCTCCCAGGTTTATAGTTTTCATCAAATTTGGAAAATGTTGAGACACTATTTCTTAAAAATTTTTTTGTTTCTCTGACTCTCTTGCCTCTCCTTTGGATACCACAATTACATATCTACTAAGCTGAATGAAATTTCTTACACTTTACTGATGTTCTGGGTTTTTTTCCCCCTCTTTTTTCCTGCATGTTTATTTTGGATAGTTTTATTGCTATGTCTTTAAGATTAATAATATTTTCTTCTATTGTCTCTAATCTGCTGTAAATTCCATTCCATTTAGTTTTTATCTCAGATATTGTACTTTTCATCTAGAAGTTCAATATTTTATATATCTTTCATGTTTTTCCTCTACTGACTTGTACATAGAACATATACATTATAACTGTTTTAATGTCCTTGTCTACCTATTCTTTCACGTTGGCCATTTCTGGGTCTGTTTGTATTGACTAATTTTTCTCCTTATTATGGGTCATATTTTCTTGCTTCTTTTTATGCCTCATATTTTTTTTTTATTGGATGCCAGACATTATGAATTTAACTTTGAAACAAGGTATTTCTGTACTCCTCTAAATATCTGTATTTAAACATTCCTTCAAATATTTGTTCTGGGATGTAGTTACATCCTGGAGACAGTTCGTTCCTTTAGTTCTTGCTTTTAAGCTTTTTTGGATAGCACTAGAGCTGCGTTTAGTCTGTGGCTAGTATTGCCCCACTACTGAGGCAATATTCTTTGGAGTACTTTACTTGATACCTCATGTATTTTCAACTGTGGCTAACGGGAAACAGAAAATTTCCAGCCCTGCGTGGGCTCCAAGGAGTTTACTATGATCCCTTCCAGTGATCTGCTCAACCTCAGGGAGTTTCCTCGTATTCACGTTTTGGTCAGCACTCAGCTGCACATTCCCCACTGGATTTAATATCTCTGAGTTCACATTCTCTTGTGTGCTCGCTCTGTTTCTGTTTATCTCTCTCCTGTCTGTGCAGTTCTTTCCTTCCAATTTCTGTTCTGTGAATTCTGGCTACCTTGACTTCCCTAAATTCCTAAATATGAACTATATAAGAAATATTATTAACACTATATCATATTGTTTGTCTGTCCATCTATTTATTTACATACAGGATTTCTGGTTTTCCTCAAATATTAGGCTTGTTGGCTTGAGAAAACTGCTACTTGGACTTAGAATGCCTAGACTCTGGTTCTGCATCTTTCACTCAGTAGCTGTAATAACTGTAATTTATAATCTGATTATCAATGTTTTCATCTGTAAACAGAGCATTAAATTAAATAATATCTAAGGGTTCTTCCAGTTTTAAGATACTAAGAGTTTAAGAATAACCTCAATTCTCAGGGTGGTTTTAATAATCAAATTAGTCTAATGAAATTTTCTCCGAAACAAGGTTGTGATCCATGGTACAGCTATGATTTTATGCAGCACTGAACACATGAGCTAATGTGTTTTGTTTATGAAATATCATTTTTGAATGACTTGATTGTGCTAAATGACATCCAATCACTCAAATTGTCCATCAACCTTCATATATTTAAAATATCACTAGGTCTTTGAAAATTTGTTCTGTTATTTTTACTTCTCTCTTATTGCTGCCTCTAGTCTAACCCTGACTCTTACAATGCCGAATACATAACAGCAACAACAATAATGGCAGCAGCTGACAATGACCAGTGCTTACTATGGGCACCATTTCAACTGTTTTAAACATATCTTATTTTATTTTCACAACAGTTTTAGGCAGCAGTAGTAGTAGAGTTATATCCCAGTTTATAGATGAGAAAATTTAGACATATAAATACATAGATGAGAAAATTTAAAATCCTGCAATAAGTGGCAGAATCAGAATTCAAGGCCAGGCCTTCTGACTCCAATGGTTGGGCCTTTCCTGGCAACTAGTACTCTTCCTAGCAGAGACTATAGTTGCCCTCTAACTGGGTCTTTTTATTTGTAGTCATTCCTCAAATGACTCAGTGTGAACTTTTGAAAACATATATTCTGGTGTGCCTCTCCATTCCTTCCATTACACTATCAGAATACCCCTGGTGCTTATCATCATCAGAGTTAGAAAACACCCCCTTATACATATATGTGTATTAGATATAATATACATATATATTAGTAACAAAAAAAAAAACAAGGACAATAAAATATGGGAAAGAAGTTGCATCTTTCAAATAAATCATAATGCTAATATTTCAAAAATAATCACTGAATTCTAGAACTGAAAGGGGCTTTAATTTCACTTATCACAACTCCCTTACCTAACTCTCCTATTTTATACAGGACGAAACTAAAGCCCATCAAGATTCTATCATTAGTGGCAAAGCAAATTTTACAGCAATTTCTGTGATGCCTCGCTCCATAATATGACAGTGTGCAAGTTCAAATTTAGTTTCGATTTATAGAAAAATACAAAGGAAATTTAGAAAATTAAACTGTCAAAACATTTAAGTATATAGTTTTCCTGATCAAAAAAATAAATTAAGAAACCCCAAAACGTGTGAATTAAACTATGGCAGCAAATTCCAGCAATGACAACTACTACAATATTTAAGGGGTACCTACTAAGAGTCAAGCCTAAGCATTTTTTTTTTAATCACATAGTTTCATCTAGACCTCACAATAAGATAAAGAATTAAGGAGTATTATCCCAGATTTACAGATGAGGAAACAGGCTCAGAGAAATCAGTTGGCCTCCCTTTCTAAGCCATTAAGTGGTTGGGCCAGGATTTGAACCCAGAGTTTCTGACCATTTTTGCACTTCATTTAGAAGATGACTAATAATATAATTACTAATATAATGACTAAATATTGTATTGAATAAAAGGCAAATTTCAGTAGATCTGAAAAATGTCCTTATACTGATTTTAGCAAGCAAAAATTTTACAATGAAAGTTGATAAAGGCTGTTGCCTGTTTTTTTTTTTTTAGATTATCACTTCAGTATGATAAAGAGTAAAATAAACTTATACTTAATTCAAATAATGAAAGCATAAAGTTCTGTTTTAAATAATCAAGTAAGGCAGAGCTATTTTTAAATAATCTGGATCAAGTCCAAATCCCACATAAACTCAGGTTAAAATCACCCTAGTCCATGAGACTTCCTTCTCATACTGAAACACTTTTAAAAAAATAATAATTTAAGATAAAAGATTTTTCATGGAGTTATTTTTCTCTAGTGAAATCACATTAGCCTACACAGGCTACAAGTAATCTCTAAGTATAAATCTATGTACTCCCTTGAATTTGTCATTTAATTTATTCTTGTTTATTTAATTAAAGAGGACTGAAAATTAAGTAAGTACTAAGAGGCTCCCATCTACACAAAGCCAAAGCCAATATTTTCCTGGGTCTTTTTCTAGGATAAAAAATGGTTTGTTCAGAGTATATATGTTTTTGATAGGATGTCAACATGCTAAAATAAACTGTATCTACCTAGCTTTACATTTATATAATCTGTCATGCAGCTCCTGAGGTACTTTGACATCTATGATACTTTATCGCCAAACAGTATGAAGGCATGAAAACATTTTCACCTTTAACTGACGCTCCAGGCTATTAACCAGTCTATGCAACAAAACATATTAAGCACCTAGTACATAAAAGGAATTATGTTGTCTGTGCCTGACACACATACAGAGTGAAGTAAAGATGCTGCTCTTGCCAACAATTTCAGTCTTGTTGAGTGAAGATATAGGTGAATGAGTAGATAGGCAAATAAGAATGCAATAAGTAAACAAAGAAATAATAAATATTGCTTTAATTGCCTCAAAATACCTCCAGTCTGTTAAGAGGAAAACACTGATTTAGAAAACATGAATTTATTACCAATTACTGGCCTGGTACTATAGAACGCACCACCAGTGCTGAGATAAATAAGATAATAAAAGAATTTATCTTTCCCAAGCAATTTAAAATAGGGTATCTACCCTTCAGAAATATCTGCAAAGTGTTAACACATGCTATACATTTTGGGACACTCAAAGATGAATCAGACTTTGAATCTGTCCACAAAAATGTTGCAGGGTAGTAAATGTATTCTTCACTAAAAATAATTATAGACAGGTGGAAAGAGATTTAAGAAGTAAACATTTAAAATGTACAAGGATAGTAGAAACTAGAGTGATCTGGGAATGTAAGTTTGGCTTTAAAGGCTACATAAGATGGCAACAGCAACAGATTTAGAAGGAGAGGTCAAAACATTCAAATAAATAGCAGGATAAAGGAATGGTAACAGGAAAATAGAGAGGTAGCACAAGTTGACCCCCTATACTTGGGTGAGACCATTTGTGTATGAAACTGTTAGTACACTCACGGAGGAACTTGGTACAACCCTGGGCCCAACACTCTAAATGCAGGTTGTGGGTCCTCAGTAACTCTGACAACCTAAAATCTTTCCAAACAACTCTATCACCACCCCAAATGAGAACCAAACAGGTTTCTGTGTAGGAAAGATAAAGCGGGAGAGATAAGTAGGAGCTTTCAGTATCAGGCTGAGCGCTTACTTAAATTCAGTAGGCGAAGGGAAAACATTGAAGGCTTTTAAAAAAGGGAGTTGATCTGACCCTAAAAACTTTAGGATAATTACTACCGGATACTGTGTATAATGCATTGGCTTGCAATGAGATAACTGGCACAATCAGGAGGATATTTAGTGCGGCTGCATAGCAGTAAAGGCCATGTGGCTGGAAACAAGGCTCTCAGTAAGAGAGACTTGATTTCATTATCATCACTGCCACAGACATCATCCTTCACTGAGCACTTCTGTGTACCCAGAATTGTGCTGAGCCCTTTAATTTCTCATTTATCCTCACAACAAGCCCCAAAAAGCCACCAAAATTTTTGTCCCTCTACAAGACACGACAAGGTAAGAACTGCCACTCTTACTCCCATTTTAGAGATACAAAAATCCAAGTTTAAAGAAGTTAAGAAACATGCCCAAGCACACGATTAGTAAGTGGTGAAGCCAGGATCAGAAATCCAGATTGCTAGCCTAACAGCAAAGGCAGCAAGTACTGTAGACATATAATCTGGGGTGAAATCTTGGCTTCAACACTTACCAATTATACGATCTTTGGAAAATAACTTAAAAAAAGGCTTTTGCCCTTGTGAAAAATGGGAATAAGAATAGTACCTATATTTTATGGGGTTATAGGGAAAACAGATAATGCTCATATAATTTACCATGCTTAGCTAATAATAAGTATACATTAAGTGACTGTCACATTATCGTCATCTTTATCACTTTGAGGACTCAGACATAAACTCTTAAAATTCTTCCACATCATATGTTATCCTTCCTCCATCTACATTTTTAAAGGAAAAATTTAATCAAACCCATTCTTTGAGAACAGTATTTCTGGAAAGAAAAAAAAATATTTAAGTTTAAAGACTAGAAGACTTTCCAGTCCATTTTACTAGTGTTAAAATAGAAACTAAAGTCTGACTTGACTAAGAAATTAACTTAGAAAAAAAAAATCCACCACAAAATTCCTGTTTTCAAACAGAAGATTGCTTAGAGAGTGTAAAAGCTGTTTGAGGGCAGTGATATTACTCCTATGGTAAACAAATACATGTTAATGATTACCAAACACAAAGATTTGGGTTTCTTTTTCATTTCTGGTCTATTTATTCTTAGTAATGCCAGTATATTTCTAACATAGCTATTTGAGAATTAAATGAGATAATGCATGTAGCAACACAGTATACATAGTACCTGGCACATGGTGAGAAGTTAATGAATATTATCAACTGCTACATTATCATCACTATTGATAACGTGATTCTTGAGAATTTTAAGATATATAATTATGCACTTTAAAAGTCTTTTCAATAGTATTGTTTCTGCCAAAACTACATCACAAATAAAGCACTGACAAAAATCAACCGGATTTCAACCAGCTAACAAAATATCTATACATAATATATTTGATGCTTATTATATTTATATAAAGTTATTTGTAGATTTTTATATAACTACTTCATTCAGCTTACTGAAAAAGTCATGTATTTTTGCAGCAATAACAGGTTTTATAACTAAAGGTACATCTCATTCTTAAAGTATTTCTTTAATCTGCTTAATTGAATTCATTTTTCCGTAGAACACTACTTAGGGAAGTTTAGCTTGAGAATGTCAGAATATTAGTACAATTCATTTTCAATTTCTAATCTAAGAGTACTTTTTAGCTTTATGAAAGTATAATTGACATATAACAATGTGTAAGTTTAAGGTGTACAATGCAATGATTTGGTATAAGTACATACTATGAAATGATGACCACAATAGGGTTTTACCACATCGATCGCCTCACAGAGTTATCAATTTTTGTATGTGGTGAGAACATTTAAAATCTACTCTTAGTAACTTTCACGTATACAATGTTTGTACCCTTTGACTACCATCATCCATTTCCCCCATCTGTTTCTAAGAGTATTTATATAATCACTTTTGAAGCTTGAAAGATGACTATCTGAGGAATATTTAATGTGACAAATTAAGCCTACACTTTGGATTTTTACTGAGGCATCATGATATTTCACATAAATTTTCTAGTAAAGTAGCTTGTAAAAAAGCTAAACACTGGAATTAGGAGGAATCAGAAGGCTTAGGTTTCAACTTAAAATGAACAGCAACCTTAGACAAATAAAAATTGATTTCCAATGTTTTCTCATTTTAAAATGGGGATGGAGATTATTTACCTTCTAAATTTCTTTAGATTATAGAAATACTGAAAGTAGTTCAGATATCAAAAATAAGACAGGTATGTCCCAAAAGAACAAAAATATTTTTGTTTCTACTCAAAATGACATATGACTCTTAATTAATCTTAACATTTCTGTAAAATACAATTTTTTGAGTACGTAAAAAAAGAAACTACCACATCTCAAGTTTTATTGTATATCAAAGAATACTCACAATTATCTTAAAGGTTATTAAAATCCTCCCTTTTCTGACTACAAAGCTGTGTAAGGCTGGATTTATCTTTCTATACTTTAATCAAAACAACAAATTGCAACAGACTGAATACAGAAATATGAGAATCTAGCTATGATCCATTAAGCCATACAGTAAAGAGGTTTACAAAAAAAATTAAGATAATGTCAGTAATGATTTTTGTTTTGGAAAATATGATTTTCATAAAAATTATTATTTTAAGTCAGAGACAAATTGTTATAATGGCATAACACTAACCTCCAAATTGGATACACAATAAGCAATCTCTAACACTCTTCTCTGTACCATGTCTTTTCCCAACAGATACACTTAGGCTTTTTGTTGTGTTGTTTGATATTGAACAAGATGCCACGATTTGTCTGTGTTAGGTAGCTCAAGGGTGGTTTTTTGAGTCAGTAAGACTATGTCATAGGTCATTATCATCAAATGGTAGAAGACAGAGACCATATTCCTATGTGATTGCGTCAGGACGAATAATAGCCCCCTGTAGATGTCCATGTCCTAATCCCTAGAACCTGTGAAATACAAGGTGTGATCAAAAATTATGGTGAATGTTTAAATAAAAAAATGTATCACAGTAAAAGACACATTGACATTAATCCCCCTCAAAATACTCACCCTTGCTTTGAACACTTATCCTGTAGTTCTTTTCACTTTCTGAAGCAGTTCTGGAAGTTCTCTTTTGTGTCTTTAGTTGCACTGTCGTGGCTGCCTCAATGTCCTGAATTGATTCAAAATGTTTTCCTTTCAAGATCATTTTGACTTTGGGGAAGAGCCAGAAGTCACACGGTGCCAGATCCAGTAAATAAGGTGGATGAGGACACACTGTAATGTTTTTATTCACAGAAATTGCTGTACCAGAAGCATGTGTGACATGGAGCCTTTTCGTTGTGATCAACAAATATGGTGAATGCTGCTGCCGCGTGCCATCCAACGGAAAGGCGGGATCTTCAATATGGGAAGCAGTGTGTTGAACCTTAGTAACGGTGTGTGACAAGTTTCAACTTGTTTGGTGCAGTCAGTTGGGTATGAGCTAAGTTGAGAGAAGGTGTGTTTTAAAGTGTGCCATAAATCATCCTCCACATGACAACGCACCGTGCTACACATCCCTTCTGGTATGGAAATTTCTGTCAAATAAAAATATTACAGTGTGTCCTCATCCACCTTCTTCACCAGATCTGGCACCATGTGACTTCTGGCTCTTCCCCAAAATAAAAATGATTCAGGACATCAAGGCAGTCACGACAGTGCAACTAAAGACACTCACGAAAGAGGACTTTCAGAACTGCTTCAGAAAGTGGCAAGAACGATGGGATAAGTGTGTTTCAAGCGAGGGGGAGTATTTTGAGGTGGATTAATGGCAGTGTGTCTTTTACTGCAATAATTTCTTTTTTATTTAAACATTCACCATATCGTTGGATCACACCTCATATTACCTTACATGACAAAGGGGAGTTTGCAGAAGTGATTAAGGTTACAGATCTTGAAATAGGGAAATTACGCTGGATTATTCAGGTGGGCCCAGTCTAATCACATGAGTTCTTAAAAGCTGAAAACTGTTCCTTGTGGTTAGAGGGAGATGTAACAATAGAAGAAAGGTCACAGAGAAGTAATGTACGAAAGACTGAATCCACCATTGTGGAAATTGAAGAAGAGACCATGGAATGCAGGAGGCTTCTAGCAGCTAAAAAAGGCAGGGAAATGGATTCTTTCCTAGGACGTCCTAGGACTTCCAGAAACAAACAGAGCCCTGCTGACAGCTTGATTTTAATCTAGTGACATACCTGTATCAAACTTCTGACCTAACGAACTGAAAGATAATAAACAACTGAAAGGTAACAATTTTATGTTGTTCTAAGCTATTAAATTTGTGGTAATGTGTTACAGCAGCAATAGGAAACTAATACAGTGGTAATGTCAGTTTTCATCCAAGACTGGTTGAGGGAGATTTACCGTAGTAAGTTAGTAAGTTTCAGCTTCACAGTCGCTTGCTTGCACAAGACATTTTTCAAGGCACTGAACCTAATGTTGTATTTGTAATTTGTATTCTTTTTAAAAAGGACCAACTTCAGATACCAGAAAACTTAGATCCACCTCCTGAAGAATGCTAAAAAATAATATTAGAGGAATTTCCCCTATAGGGATACCCCCTAATTCCAACGGTTTACAAACATCTTCCGAGATTAATGTGGGGAGGGATGAGATCTCTTAGAATTTATGTGAATATGGTTCTACGAGGAGAGATAAGCCTTGGGGGCTAACGGGGGACTAGAAAGATGGAAAGTTAACTTCAGAAAATATTTTAGGAGAACTAAAATTAATGACTTCAAAAAACTCTACTAATTATTGAGAGGAAAACACTTAAGCAGAAGAGACATTTATGAAATGGTTAAATCCAGAGTTAGTTATCTATACATTGAAAAGAGAATTTAAATACATTTCTTTCCAAGTGACTCAAATTTCAGCAAAACAGAAGAAGAGATTTTTCAAGTCATTTCTGGAAAGAAACTTCTCTAGTCATATCATAGAGAAGTTGAGACTTGTTATTAACTATCAATAAATGATGAGTAAATTAGAAATTGCCTTGCTGTGAGTGTTAACTTTTTCTTATCTGGTTTTTCCAACTTATCTCAAGTCAACAAATGGGCATTTATTTCCTGGAGAGCAGCTTGGATTACCACTGGAGGTCAGTCTTGGGCTTTCCCGCAGGTCATCAAAAACCCCAACGAATGACTGGAAAGGGAGGTGAAGGCCGACTAGCATAGTCCAAATCTCTCATTTTGCAGCAGATGAAGATACTAGAGCTCTAAGAGGCTAAATAAACGCCTAGCATATACGGGATTAACTATAGTTACAATCCATACTACTAACTGAGTTTTACAATTTTTTGAGTGTTAATGGTACAATTGCTCTATTTATAACATATATCCTAAATAAAAGAGAAGAGACAAATCTCCTGCAGAGAAAAATTCCAAGTGATTCATGTAGATACTGCCCACTCAACATCATACAAATTCAAATTAAAGTACATTCTAAAAAATATCTGACCAGTACTCCTAAAACTGTTTTGTTTTTAAATTAATTATAGTTTATTGGGGTGACAATTGTTAGTAAAGTTGCATAGGTTTCAAGTGTACAATTCTATAATACATCATCTATATATAACATTGTGTGCTCACCACCCAGAGTCAGTTCTCCTTCCATCACCTTCCATCCTAAAACTGTTAAGGTCAGCAAAAACAAAGAAAATACAAGCAGCTGTCACAGTCCAGAGAACCCAAGAAGACATAAAACTAAATGTAATGTGGTGTATCATTGTCGAGATCCTGGACCAGAAAAACAACATTAGTAAAACATTCTGAGTAAAAAACTGAGGAATTCTAAATAAAGTATACACTTTAATTAATATTATATATCAATATCGGTTCATTAGTTGTGACTTATGTACCATATTAATGCAAGATATTAATAGAGAAAACTGAGTGTGGGGTATATGGGAACTCTATACTATTTTACCAACTTTTCTATAAATCTAAAATGATTCTAAGATTAAAAAGTTATTTAAAAACTGAGGGTTGCTAGATGGGCGGGAGGGGTGGGGGGTGGGGGGGAGGGTGAGGGGATTGGAGGGCAGTCGGTGACCACAGGATGGCCACGGGTTTGAAAATTAATCTGGGGAACATAATTTGGTGGTTACCAGAAGGTAAAGGGGATGGGGGGTGGGGGATGAGGGTGAGGGGGATCAAATGTATGGTGATGGAAGGGGAGCTGACTCGGGGTGGTGAACACACAGTGTGATTTATGGATGATGTGATACAGAATTGCACACCTGAAATCTATGTAATTTTACTAACAATTGTCACCCCAATAAATTAAAAAAAAAAAGTTATTTAAAAAGATCTATACATTCTAAAAAAAGTAAAACCTTTAAGCAATTTATTAATATCTGAATCTCCCTTCTCTTTTGGCTGCCATGAAGTTAAGAGTCAAATCTGAAGTTCAGCACTTGTGGCCTGAATTTATGTTGTTTTTATTCCTCTGGTTTAATTTTTAGAAATCTTTATATTTTACTATTATTTGTATGCATCTTTGTAGACTCAAATCAATATTTTACTAGGTAAAAAAACTAAAGTTTAAGTAGAGGTATCATCCTGCCCTTTACCTCAAATTTCTAAGCCTTGTTCCTTTAACAGATATCTTACACCCTATTTCATGGAGTAAAAAAAAGTTATCAAATGGGTACCTCCTCAACTCCCTATTACTAAACTCTTGAATCTACTTATCTGTAACCATCCTCTCTTTCTTCTCTTCTGTTACATTAAAAGAGCTGTCCTTCACCTAATATCAGCCCCTCTGTCTTTTATTTGCAGGATATTATTTTCTCACTATTTTAGGAATGCTACACTCTTGATTTTTCTTCTCATTCCAGTATAGTTTGACCTCTCTTAAAACTGAATCCTTTCCACTGATATTTAAACATTTTTATCTTTTCCATATTTAAAAATAAAACCAATAAAAAAATAAATAATAACCCTTTCCTGAATCTTTAAAAAGACAATAGCCCACTACAGCATTTTTCTTTGGGGGCATCAGTGAAATACTGAATTTGGCAAGAGAGCAAGACGGTGCAAAATGCAGGGAGGTTCCACTCTGTGGCCTTTGAATTAAGTAATAGTTGATGACTATAAACAAACATGTAGCAGGAGAGTCACTGCCCTTTGCTGTCCAATTTGGACTAGCTGGGGAAAGAATGATCCTGTTTTTCCTTCAACAAGTACACTGAGATGAATCAGCGATTTATTTTATCTTTATTCAGAAAAGATAATAATGAATTAGTTATCTATTTTCCTTCTTATATACATATCCTCTCAAGCAAATGCATAGTAAGCCTATTATTGGTTTTTCTCTTTTTTCCCTAAATCAGTGCTTCAGTTCAGGCTCTCATTATCTGGATTTTACTGATAAAACTTGCAGTGATCTTCCTACCCAATCCATCTGCCACTATTCCAAATGTGAATCTGATCATGTCATGATCCTTCAATGGCTTACAACTGCAATAAAAGAAAATGTAAATTTTATGAGAACTATATTTCTATTTCTATATTATGTTAATTTTTGCTTAATTCTCCTTGTAAATACCCACATTCATACCAGTTAGGTCAAATTACCTCCAACACCTCTTTTAATCAATATATTCTCAGGGTGGGGAGTGGTGGAAATAGCCTGGCTTTGATACTTATTGTGGGACTTTATTGTGAGACTCAGTTTCCATATCTGTACAATCTGGGGGAAAAAAGTCCCCAACTCAGAGATTATTAGGAATAAAGGAGTTAAGCTCCATAAAACATTTAGACCATCTGGCACATAGTAAGTATCCAATAAGTGTTAGCTAGTGTTATATAGATTCCGAAAAGCTACCCCAGTAACAGACACTCTGACATTAACGGAAATCACTGTTGCCAGTGGACTTTTGTGACTTCCAAAGGTACATCAGTGAATGGGCCAATTTTTAGAAAGAATGGGGGGAAGGAACATTTGCTGACCAGGAATCTTTAAAAAGTGTAGAAGGAAGATTATTGGGTTTAGGCTTTGGTGTTTATTTTAGATACCTCTATACTCTATGAGAGGATTTTTAGTCATTTGCTGAAGAAAACCTTTGATGAAGAGCCAAAGTTCTAGAAATAAGCAATTTAAAGATGTATGAAATCTTAGATGAGAATTATATACATTCCCATGGCTCTGATGTTAATATTTTTAAAAAGTTGATTCTCTTATGTAATAGTAACTGAAAGCCCAGAAGTTTGCTTGTTAGAAAAGTACAAACTGTCAGATAGGAAACCAAGCAAACCAAGACCCTCAGTTGTTTTGGATAGCCAGATCATTTATCATATTTTCACTCAGAAAAGATAATAAGGAATTAGTTATAACCTATTTTCCTAGAGCTTTCCTCCTTATATACAAGTTTTGTAGGTCCTGAGGAATATGGTTTTGAAAGACAGCATTGGAAATTTGAGAAAAACCTGTGAGAAAGGAGCAGTTACTGAAGACAGAGTTCAAACTCAGAGAGAAGACATAACTTAGCGCAAACAGGGAGAAATATAAACAAGAACAGATGAAGGAGTCCTAGGGAGAAGGACAGACGAGAGGGGATAGTAGTCTTGAGACCACAGGAGCTGACTGCAGGTGGAGATGTAGCTGGAACTCCCTGTTCTGTCCAGCTTGACTAACATTTTTTTAAATGTAACTTTATCATGCTTATAGACAGTTGGGTACTTTATGTAGTTCTTAATTCTTTTGATAGTTGTAGAGAAGTCAAACACATATATAATAACTGAAAGTCTGGGGAAGTAAAAACCTTACTTTGGTAGAAATACCCATTACTTTAGAAATTTGCAGAAACATGGACTAAATTCTGTATATTTTATGATGGCTAACATAAATTTTTTTGTAAATGAAATGTTCCTTAAAAAACAATTTTTAGGGCCGGCCCGGTGGCTCAGGCAGTTAGAGCTACATGCTCCTAACTCCGAAGGCTGCCGGTTCGAGTCCCACATGGGCCAGTGGGCTCTTAACCACAAGGTAGCCAGTTCAATTCCTCGAGTCCCTCAAGGGATGGTGGGCAGCGCCCCCTGCAACTCAAATTGAACACGGCACCTTGAGCTGAGCTGCCGCTGAGCTCCCGGATGGCTCAGTTGTTTGGAGTGCGTCCTCTCAACCAAAAGGTTGCCGGTTTGACTCCCGCAAGAGATGGTGGGCTGCGCCCCCTGCAACTAGAAAACGGCAACTGGACCTGGAGCTGAGCTGCGCCCTCCACAACTAAGACTGAAAGGACAACAACTTGAAGCTGAACGGCACCCTCCACAACTAAGATTGAAAGGACAACAACTTTACTTGGAAAAAAGGCCTGGAAGTACACACTGTTCCCCAATAAAGTCCAGTTCCCCTTCCCCCCCAAAAAAAAAATTCTTTAGAAAAAAACAAAAAAAATTTTTAGCAATCAAACACAGAGCATAAGAATAGGTACCAAGAATGCATGGGACAGGTTACCAAGTGTGTCATTACCAGAGACTGAAAGGGAAGGAGAGCTAAGGAAATGCCTAAAACCAAGTGGTTAGTGGAGGAGGAGAAGAAGGAGGAAGGACAGAAGGCAAAGGAAGAAACGCTCAATTAGCTTTATAAGTTGTCTCCATTCTTCTTCAGGATATGTAGTGTGTGGATCAAAGAACCTCCACCTTCAGATCCCCAATGATGTGGTTCTATTCTTTGCCTCTAAAATATGGTTTTTATTTTGTTACAAAAGTTTTATTTACTCTAAAACATTAATTTGAAAATGAGCATGTGTTACTCCTTATATACACTACCCCTGTAAGTAGGCTTAATAAGATGATTACTCGCTATTCAGGAATAACAGGGTAATTACTGCAGCCAAATGAACATAACTCAGGGCAATCTTAGCCCTCTCACCCTTCTATTTAGTCAATTTTAAAAGTTTTCTTTTTTTTAAGAAAAATTGCAGGAGAAAATGGTAATATTATATGCTACAGATATTTCAAATCATAACTGAAATAATCCAATACTATTTTGAATATAATATAATATATTAAGATACAGGAAAATGTAACTATGATATTTATGCTTCAAGATTATATACCTACTATCAGTGTGTGAGTACATCTGAGAGTTCAGCATAAAATGGATCTGAGCTTGAATCATACCAGTTGTAATCATTCTCTAGTTCAACTAACTTCAACTCCCAGCTGTTGCCTATTTACTTAAAACATTTCAGCCTAGTACTCAAAGCCTTCCACAATATGTACCCAACCTGTCTCCATCAAACATACGGGGGTCTGACAATTACGTTTGCGAACTTGTTGCAACTATGTTGCTAACCTTTTTTGATATCACAGGGATTATTCATTATGAATTTGTACCAACTGGACAGTTAACCAAGTTTACTATTTGGAAGCGCTGAAAAGGCTGCGTGAAAAAGTTAGACGATATGAACTTTTCACCAACAATTTATGGCTCTTGCATCACAACAATGCACCAGCTCACACGGCACTGACTGTGAAGAAGTTTTGAGCCAGTAAACAAATAACTGTATCAGAACACCCCACCTACTCACCTGATCTGGCCCCCAATGACTTCTTTCTTTACCCGAAAATAAAGGAAATATTGAAAGGATGACATTTTGATGCCAGTCAGGACATCAAGGGTAAAACGACGACATCTTTCATGGCCATTCCAGAAAAAGAGTCCCAAAATTGCTTTGAAGGGTGGACTAGGCACTGGCGTCAGTGCATAGCTTCCTATGTACTTTGAAGGTGATCGTAGTGATATTCAGCAATGAGGTAGGTAGCACTTTTTCTAGGATGAGTTTGCAAACTTAATTGTCTGACCTCGTACAGTTAAGTATTGATTTCTTCTAATTCTTTTGAAGTATATATTACATACATATTTTCTATTTCTATGAACAGAAATAGGAATTCCTATGAATTAAGAACTGTTTATTAATTCAT
The DNA here is from genome assembly GCF_004115265.2 of Rhinolophus ferrumequinum. Taxonomy (NCBI): domain Eukaryota; kingdom Metazoa; phylum Chordata; class Mammalia; order Chiroptera; family Rhinolophidae; genus Rhinolophus; species Rhinolophus ferrumequinum. The sequence goes on along the minus strand of NC_046297.1, from coordinate 41,315,155 downwards.
AGCGCAAGCATTTATTCAGTGTCAAATTCTATTGTGTGCTCAGCACTTTCCCTGGATTTTATCATCTTGACCTTATTGACTGTAACAGTGTCTGTATCAGTGAGCTTGGCCTTATGTAATAGAAAGCCAACTATTAGTGGCTTAACCACTTATGCTTATTTTCTTCACATAACCTAAAGTCCAGGGCTAGTTGCAGTGGCTCCATGATGTCACTCACATCTCAGGATCATTTTATCTACCCACTTTACTATCTTTAGTGTATGGCTTTTAGCTTCATGTTTGCCATCACATGGTCACAAGTGCCTGGTAACTTTCATTGCTATTATTCCAAGAAGGAGGACAGGAAACAAAGTAAAGACTTTCCTAGAAATCTGTAGAACACTTCCCTTTATATCTCATTGACTAGAACTGTGTCAGGGGAGTCAGATGATGTCAAAGACTTTCTCTCTCTATCTTTCAGCTTTGCATATTTCTGTGAGGTCAACTCCTTAACACAGACAGGTTTTCTTCATGTGATAGTGGTGAAGAAGAGTGTGGCAAGGTCAAAGAAAGGTTCAGTATAACAACATCTGAACTTAATGAGCCACAGGAAAGAGTTTATTCTTTTCAGTGTCTTCATATGAAATACTGCCCTTCCTTGAGTATGTTCCCATATCTGGATCAATAACTGGGTCAGGAAGATAAAAGTACAATGATTGGCCAGGCCTCTGTCTCATGTCTACCCTGTAATGGGAATCCCCATCAAAACCACACAGAATAGGAGAAGGTTGTTTAGCCAAAGGTAGGGGAGTTCTATTATTAGATGAAGAGGGTTAGAAACACTAAGCAAAGAACATTTGTCCTTATAGTAGCACTGAACAATTTGCAAGCTAATGTTCTTTCTGCCATATTATATTGTATAAAACTTCAGGCTCTAATTGAGAATATATAATGAAGAGACCCAAAGCTGCTTCCTTAGGAACATCCTTCATAGTTTTGACTACCAGGTAACACTGAAGTCTCTGGCCAAGGCTGTCAGTTGTAAAATAATAGTAAAATAATTTTTAGCAGGACACATGGCCATGCATTAGAAAGACTACCTTTTTAAGCCTCCCTTGCAACAGGTGTGACCACATGGAAAGTGAAAATAACTAATATACAAAACTAGTGTGTGAGTGTATAACTACCTGTATAGATAGACAGATATAGACAGGTAGGTAAATAGTAGATAGGTAGATAGATCTGACTGCATTTTCTTTTTAATTTTATTGGGGAATATTGGGAAACAGTGTGTTTATCCAGGGCCCACAGCTCAAAGTCATTGTCCTTTAATCTAGTTGTGGAGGGCGCAGCTCAGCTCCAAGTCCAGTTGCCGTTTTCAATCTTTAGTTGCAGAGGGGCACAGCCCATCATCCCATGTGGGCAACCGTGTTGTTGAGAGCTTGCGCTCTAACCAACTGAGCCATCTGGCCACCCCTCCAGAAGCTCAGCGGCAGCTCATTATCTTCAATCTAGTTGTGGAGGGCGCAGCTCACTGGCCCATGTGGGAATCGAACTGGCAACCCTGTTGTTCAGAGCTTGCGCTCTAACCAACTGAGCCATCCGGCTGCCCCTGGCTCCAATTTTTTGTTTATTATTTTCTATCTTCTTCACTAAATGTAAGAGCACTAGAATATGAAAGCAGAAACTTTATCTCTTTTGTTGGATGCTGTCACCCTAAAATCTATAATAGTGTTTGACACATCGGAAGGGTTCAATTTTTATTGAGAAATGAATAGGTCACTCTTTTCTGTCTATTCAATTTCAACTTCTCCATGAAGCTAAATCTCTGACCACCTGACCTTTAGGTGTCTTTTCTTCCTATTATGAATGGTTCTTATATAGAGATTCTGTACAGATTCTGTACAGACATTCAAATAGTTAATATTTTAGGATGGTAGAATAAAGGTATAGACAATTTTACTAAGTTATATTCATAGGAAAAAAAATAGAGCATATTTATCACTTTTCATGCACCACTCTGAGTTCTTAGTTATAAATTCATTTGTCAATGTTTTATTTCTCAACCAGATTGTAAAATCCTAGAGGGCAGAGACCAAAGTGTACTATTTTTCCATACGTCTCAGCCTGTAGCCAGTGTATCTGGTACATAGTAGGTCCTCAATGAATACCAATAAGACTAAGACAGTTTAACAGCGCCTTAAGAAAACTTAATGCACTCACTGCATTTCTAGTCAAGAAATCTGTATGGGATAAACATTAGCATAGCTAGAAAATGAAAATTTGTATTGTTTTCTTGATGTTTAGCATCTACCTTGAGGCAACTACAATGTGTTTCTCTCAAAGCATAAGCTTGTTTATCAAGAGAAAATTATACTATTTTTAACATTTACAAGGCCTAACTGAAATTGAGACAAGTGTAATAGTTCAATGTACCTAAGAAGTCCATCCCTTGGAGACGATGGGCAGTAAAATACATAATATCTTTTCCAGGTGTAGATTTTAAGATATTAAGGTACTTCCTTACAGGCCCTCCTGTCCATTTAAGGCTCTGCACGAATCCATATTTTATTAGAAACTGTGTTTATTGCAGGGTCACTAGTAGTCAATCCAGGTGCCTCCGAAGGGGGGGAAATACTATAGCAAAACTGACAGAAAGTCACCACATCTACATCATTCAGAATTCCCATTTCCTTCCCTAAACATAGAAATTATGTAACTGCTGATACAGCCTTTCCCCTTCACGCCTACTTCAGGATGGAAAGCATCGAGCTAGACCAGAACACCAACATCCGCTATTACATGGGTCCTAGTTCCTGCTTTCAAACCTGCCTCTATTCACATGTGTCCACAGGGTATAATTTGCCTCCATTTCCCTCTTCTTGCCTAAAGTTTCACTCAGAAAACATCTGGTACTACATCACCACTCATGGTTCCTTCCCCTCTTCTTCACTCAAGTTCCTACTTCTCGTTATTCTTAGCAACCCTCAGGTTGGTAAAGGATGATTGCAAGAATTTTTCATCATCGACTAAAAAGGCACGGATATCCATTCACAAAATAAAGCACAACTCCAAAGTAGATAATTTCCAATCAAAATAGTAATAATAAAATCAAACAAACAAAAAAAACCCCACCCAATCTCCACCACCACTCCACAGGGCATACAATCAATCCTAGTTCATAGTAAAAAAGTCCAACATACTATATTTTATTTTATAGCAAACTATAAAGACCACTAAGTAAACTATATTAGGGATGTATAATAAACCCTATTACAATATTTGTCTATTGTACTGTTTCTGTACAGAGAGTCAAACAGTTACTATTTTAGGATGGTAGGATAAAGATATTGACAATTTTTACTAAGTTATATTCATAGGGAAAAAAACCCCTTACTTACTTGATACCCTATAATTTCTCTCTTTACTTTAACCAAAAAAAAAAAATCAATGTTCCCTCAGCTGGCTCTTTTGTGACAAGTGAGCAGCAGGTCTGAGAAGTAACAGTCCAGAATAGAGAAGGCAGAAAGAAGACTTTAGGTAAAATGGTTCCAAGGGGAAAAACAGACATGACATTATTTTATAAGTTTCAAAGTACGAAAAGTTAAATTTTGGGCACTATGTAGAATCACTGGTGGGAGGTGAGGTGGGGTAGAAAGAAAGAAGACGTAGAGATTTAAAAAACAACTGAGCAAATAAAAAATGTAAAAATGGTTAACATCAGGGAAAAACAAAGAGTATAAAGACAGGATAGTAAGCAGTGAATAATATTTATATAGTCTTTACAGTGATAACAATTCATATAGACTTAAACTGACATAAGAGGAGAAGGAAAGTGAAAAGATGGAATCCTCATCTTTAATAAATAACAAGTGTATAGGTAATATTAAAATGAGTAAATCGGGAGGTGTCTATTCATTTTATTCAAAAATAGGGAGATGAAAGGTTTACAGGGTGAAAAGTGGCTAAGCAGGATGAGGTGAGGGTATCAGGGGACTGATACTATTTTGATATATTTAATTTAGCAACATTTGATTGTTAAATTATATATTACTTTCATAAAAATAGCATTACATTATAAAAAATAAACTAACCATTTCTATTTCAAGTTAACAGGCTAGTTTTAATATCTCATCTATATAATTTATGATATTACCGATTTCAGATAGACTGCTCAGTTTTCTTTTCATTTTAAATCACTCTAATACTTTAACCTAATACATAAAGAAATTATCTTTCTTTATGGTGTATTTTTTTGTGACTGCAACGAAATAAAAATGATATAAAGGTAGAATTTTTTCTGTTTTGTTTTTGAGCAATTCCTTATCATATCCTGAGTAATAATAGCTTTAGGAAATCTTACAATAATGTTTTGTTTCTTATCATTAAAATAGCCTTTATTATTATTACCCAATAAATAGACTGGCACAAATTAAAATCTTTAACTCTTTTGTTTATTCACATTCTCTTTCAAATGTTTCCTGATATTTACTGGTACATGTAACTAAACTATCTCCATTATTTGTATTGCATGAATGTTATGATTAGTAATATTCACTTTTATATAATTCAGCCTTTACGGGACCAAGACCATCTTCTAAGTAAAGAATCTTTGAAAGGGTAAACCAATTGTGTCAATCACGATAGCAACACTCCATCTAGATTACATTTTTCAGAGCAAAACTACGAGAAAGGTTTTGATCAACTTGGGAGGAAATTTGTCGAAACCATCAACTGGTTATTTATTATCTAAAGTACTTCTCTTTCAGCTATGTACTTGAAAGTTTCATCATATGTTAGTTGTCCATATAATTAAGATTAATGTTAAATGTTGTTTCTAGCAAAAATCCTTAGATTTTTCAGTTGTTTTCACTTCTACTTCCAAAGATTTGTCCATGTTTCTTCCTCTTTGTTTAAAGTGTGGATGTTTCCTCTACTAACAAATTCCTCTATCACATTCTTGAATAATTTTTAAAATTCATCTTTCAAATGAAACTTTGTCAAACACTTTCTGAAAAAATTAACACCATCCATCAGATGGGGGGCTTAAACACACATAACATTTACTGGTCTGTAATTCACAGGGCTCTTTCTAGAGTCCTGATCAATGGGATTTCCATTATTAATCCATAATTCTTATGAAATAGTAATTGTTCATAATGTCATGATAAACATTTTTATGAAACACATACCCCTCTCTCTACTTCCCCAATAATTCAGCCACATTCAACTTTCAAATTTCTTCAATTCCCAAAAAGAACTTTAAAAATTATACCAATGTGGTTGTTTTAAAAGTAACCAGCTCTTTCAAAATATATTGTGACTTATTATAAGCATGTATTCTATGTAGCTAAAAAGTCTTTATGTTCATAGACTATCAGAAGTGAGTTCTGCTAATCATTTATGAATAGAAAAATAACCTTCCAGTTCACTAAAGGTCTTTCTAAAAAAATTACACATATTTAATAATCTCTAATTGGATCTTAACAGTCTATTAGTTCTGTGACAAACTCAGTACAGTTGACCCTTGAACAATATAGGTTTGAATTGTGCAGACTTTTTTAAAAAACAAAATTATAGTTGACATTCATTATTATTTTAAGTTTCAGGTGTATAACATAGTAATTAGATACTGACGTAATTTATGAAGTGATCCCCCTGATTAGTCCAGTACACAGCTGACACCATACATACTTATTAAAATATTACTGACTATATTCCCTATGCTGTACTTTACATCTCCAGGACTATTTTGTAACTACCAATTTGTACTTCTTAATCCTTTCACCTTTTCACCCAGCTCCCAACCACCCTCCCCTCTGGCAACCATCAGTTTGTTGTCTTTATCTGTGAGTCTGTTCCTATTGTGCTTATTTATGTTGTTCTTTAGATTCTACTATAAGTGAAATCAATGTGGTATTTGTCTTTCTCTGTCTGACTTATTTCACTCAGCATAATAACATCTAGGTCCATCCATGTGTCGAAAATAGTTAAGATTTCATGTTTATTGCCAAGTAATATTCCATTGTATATATGTACCAGTTCATTTTTATCCAGTCGTTTATTGATGGGCCCTTAGGTTGCTTCCATATCTTGGCTATTGTAAATAATGCTGCAATGAACACAGGGATGCAAATAACTTTTCAAATTAGTGTTTTGGATTTCTTTGGATAAACATCCAGGAGTGCAATTGCTGGGTCATAAGGTAGTTTTATTTTTAATTTTTTGAGGAACCTACATAATGTTTTCCATAGTGGCTGCAATAATTTACAATCCCACCAACAGTGCATGATCGTTCCCTTTTCTCCACATCCTTACCAACACTTGTTATTTGCTGATTTATTGATGATGGCCATTCTGACAGGTGTGAGGTGATATCTCATTGTGGTTTTTACTGTTTCATTTCTCTGATGATTTCTAACTGAGCATCTTTTCATATGTCTACTTGCCATCTGTATGACCTCTTTGGAGAAATGTCTACTCAGGGCCTCTGCTCATTTTTTAATTGAACGGTTTTTTGTTTTGCTTTTTTTTGGTATTGAGTTGTGTAAATTCTTTGTAAATTTTGGATATTAATCACTTATTGGATGTATCACTGGTGAATAGCTTATCACATTGAGTAGATTTTTAAATTGTGTTGATGGTTTCCTTCGCTGTTAAAAACTTTTTAGTTTGATGAGTCCTATTTGTTTATGTTTTCGTTTCCCTTGCCTGAGGAGATAGATCAGAAAAAATATCACTGAAAGCAATGTCTATATTACTGCCTATATTTTCTTCTAGGAGTTTTATGGTTTCGGGTCTTTAATCCATTTTGATTTTATTCTTGTATATAGTGTAAGAAGGTGGTCTAGTTTCATTTTCTTGCACATATCTGTCTAGTTTTCCTAACATCATTTATTGCATAGACTGTCTTTACCACATTGCATATTCTTACTTTGTGATAGACTAAACGATCCTATAGGCATGGGTTTATTTCTAGGCTTTCTATTCTGTTTCATTGATCTACGTGTATGTGTCTGTTTTTATGCCAGTACCATGCTGTTTTGATTTCTATAGCCTTGTAGCAGTTTGATATCAGGTAGTGTGATAACTCCAACTTTGTATTTCTTTCTCAAGACTGCTATGGCTATTTATGGTCTTCTGTGGTTCCATATAAATTTTAGTATTATTTATCCTAGTTCTGTGGAGAATGCCATTGGTATTTTGACAGAGATTGCATTGCATCTATAAATTGCTTTGGGTAGTATGGACATTTTCACAATGTTAATTCTTCCTATGAATGAGCACAACATATGCTTCCATTTATTTGTATCTTCTTCAATTTCTTTCTTCAATGTCTTATAATTTTCCATGTACAGGTCTTTAATGTCCTTGGTTAAATTTATTTCTAGGTATTTTATTAGTTTGGGGGCAATGGAATTGTAAATGGGATTGTTTTCTTAATTTCTCTTTCTGATAGTTAAATACTGATGTATAAAAATGCAACTGATTTCTGAATATTAATTTTGAATCCTGCTACTTTACTGAGTTCGTTTATCAGTTCTAAAAAGTTTTTGGTGGAATCTTTCAGGTTTTTCTATACATAGTATCATGTCATCTGAAAAGATTGACAATTTTTCTTCCTCCTTTCCAATTTAGATGTCTCTTATTTCTTTTTCTTGTCTGACTAGTGTGGCTAGGACTTCCAACACTATGTTGAAAAAAAGTGGGGAAAGTGGACATCTTTGTCCTGTCCCTGATCTTAAGAAAAATACTTTTCTATTTTCCTGTTGACTATGATGTTAGCTGTGGGTTTGTCATAAATGGCCTTTATTATGTTGAGATATGTTCCATCTATTTCCACTTTGCTGAGAGTTTTTATCATAAATAAATTGTTTGTCAAACGATTTTTCTGCATTTATTGATATGACCATGTGATTTTTAGGTTTCATATTGTTTATGTGGTGGACCACATTAACTGTTTTGCAAATAGTGAACAAAACCTGCATCCCAGGAATAAATCCCACTTGATCATGTATGATCTTTTAAATGTATTGCTGATTCATTTTGCTAATATTTTGTTGAGAATTTTTACATCTATGTTCATCTGGGATATTGGCCTATATTTTTCTTTTTTTTTTGTAATTTGTCTAGTTTTGGAATCAGGGTAATGAGGACCTCTTAAAATTAGCTTGGGTGACTTCCCTCCTCTTGAATTTTTTGGAATAGTCTTAGAAGGATCAGTGTTAATGATTATTCGGATATTTGGTAAAATATATTGATGAAGCCATGTAGTCCAGGACTTCTGTTTGTTTGCAGTTGTTTGATTACTGATTTGATTTCATTAGTAGTAATCAGTATGTTCAGATTTTTCTGTTTCTTATTGATTCAGTCTTGGAACATTGTACGTTTCTAGGAATTTATCAATTTCTTCCACATTGCCCAATTTGTTGGCATATACTTTTCTTATAATCCTTTGTATTTCTGTGGTGTCAGCTATCACTTCTCCTCTTTCATTTCTGATTTATTTGGGTCCTCTCACTTTTTTCTTGATAAGTCTAGTTAAAAGTTTGTCAACTTTGTTTATCTTTTCAAAGAATCAGCTCTTGGTTTCATTGATCGTTTGTGTTTTTTTTTTTAAGACTCTACTTCATTTATTTCTGCTCTTATCTTTGTTATTGCCTTCCTTCTACTAAATTTGGGCCGTGTTTGCTGTCTTTTTCTAGTTCCTTTATGTGTAATGTTAGATTGTTTAATTGATATTTTTCTTATTTCTTGAGGTAGGCCTGTATTACTATGAATTTCCTTGTTAGAACTGCTTTCATTGTGTCTCATAGTTTTTGAGTTGTTGTGTTTCCATTCTGATTTGTTTTAAGGTATCTTTTGATGTCTTCCTTGACATCACTGTTGACCCATTCATTGTTTAGTAGCACATTATTTAGCCTCCATGTGTTTGTGTGTTTTTCAGTGTTTTTCTTTAAAGTGACTTCTAACTTCATACCTTTATGGTCACAGAAGATGCTTGATATGATTTCAATCTTCTTAAATTCATTAAGACTTGTTTTGTGGCCTAACATGTGGTCTGTTTTGGAAAATGTTCCTGTGCACTTGAAAAGAATGCATATTCTGCTGCTCTGGGGTGAAATGCTCGAAAAATATCAATTAAATCCATCTGGTCTAATGTGTCATTTAAGACTGCTGTTTCCTTGTTGATTTTCTGTCTGAAAGATCTATCCATTGATGTCAATGGGGCATTAAAGTCCCCTAGTATTACTGTACTACTGCCGAACTCTGCCTTTATGTCCATCAATATAAACATTCATTATATATTTCGGTGATCCAATGTTGGATGAATAAATATTTACAAGGGTTATATCTTATTGGATTGATTCCTTTATCATTATGAAACGTACTTCTTTGTTTTTTATTATAGCGTTTGTTTTTAAAGTCTATTTTGCCTGATATAAGTATTGCTACTCCAGCATTTGTTTGTTTCCATTTGCATGAAATATCTTTTTCAATCCCTTTACTTTCAGTGTGTGTGTGTCTTTCGATTTGAAGTGAGTCATTTGTAGACAGAATATGTATGGGCTTTGTTTTCTTATCCATTCAGGTACCCCATGTCTTTTGATTGGGACATTTAATCCATTTACATTCAAAGTGATTACTGACAGATACATAGTTACTGCCATTTTATTATTCATATTGATGTTCTTTTTCACCTGCCTTCTTCTTCTCAATGAAGTCCTTTTAACATTTCTTGTAATACTGGTTTAGTGGTGATGAACCTTCAGCTTTTTCTTGTCTGGGAAGTTCTTTATCTCTCCTTCAATTTGAAATGACAGTCTTGCTGGGTAGAGTAGTCTTGGTTGCAGGTCCTTGCTCTTCATCTCTTTGAATATTCTGTGCCAATCCCTTCTGGCCTGCAAAGCTTTTGTTGAGAAATCAGCTGACAATCTCATGGTACCTAACTGCCTTACTCTTTCTGTTTTAGGATTCTCTGTCTTTAACCTTTGCCATTTTAATTATGATGTGTTTTGGTGTGGGCCTTTTTGGGTTCATCTTAATTATGACTCGCTGGGCTTCCTGGACTTGTATGTATATGTCCTTCGCCAGGTTAGGCAAATTTTCTTCAAATCGGTTCTCAATCCTTCAAACAGGTTTTTCAAATAGGTTCTCAATCCTTTGTTCTCTCTCTTCTCCTTTGGTACATCTATGATGCAAATGTCTTTCTGCTTCATATTGTCCCAGAGGTCCCTTAAACTATCCCCTTTTTTAAAATTCTTTTTTCTTTCTGGTGTTCCAATTGGATGTTTTCTGCAATCTTGTCTTCTAAATCGCTGATTCAGTCTTATGCTTTATCTAATCTGCTGCAGATTCTTTCTAGTGTATTCTTCATTGCAGTTATTGCATTCTTTATTTCTAACTGGTTCTGTTTTACGGTTTCTATTTCATTTTTTATGCTTACTCTTTGTTGAAGTTCTCACTCAGATCCTGGATCATTTTTATAATCAATATTTTGGACTGTGTATATGGTAGATTGTTTGCCTCCATTTTGTTTAGTTCTTTTTCTGGAGTTTTCCCCTGTTCTTTCATTTGGGATATATTTATCTCCTCATTTTGGCTGCCTTCCTGTGTATGTTTCTATGTATTAGGTAGATTGACTATGTCTCCCAGTATTGGCAGAATGGCCTTATGTAGTAAGAATGGCCTAGTCCTGTGGGGCCCAGTGGTGTAGTCTCTCTGACCATCTGAGCCGGGTGCTCCAAGAGTGTCTTTTGTGTGGGTTGTGTGTGCCCTCCTTCTATAGCTGAACTTTGACTGTTTTTGACCTGTCAGTGAGTGGGGCTGACACTCAGGCTGACTGGCTGTGAGGACAGGCTATGACTACAGTATAAGAACTGTGTGAGGGCTGTCCCCATGAACTGGAATTTGCCCGAGCGAGTTCTGGTGCCTGTGGAGACCACCCTTTGAGTATACCACTTGTGAGGTAATCGAGTGGTGCTCTGTTGTAGTCTGAAGCTGTCCAATAGGTGTTTATTCTGTGGCCTCTTGAGAGCAGCTCCGGTGTAGGCCAACATCAGCTGCTGCCTGTGACCATGCCCGGCATTACCTGGTAAGAGCTACAAAGTGATTCTCAGTTGATAGCTGCCTGTGTTGGAAATGGTAGAGCATGGGAACAGCCTACATTGGGAATCCAGGTGAGCTATCACTATTATTGAGCCTGGGGCAGCTCAGCAAAAGGGATAAGGCACTCTGAGATCTGCCCCCCACCTGCTGAGTGCCCATAAAGCTCAGCTGTCATAAGAGCCTCCAGAGGTACATGAGTTGGAAGGGGCAGGGTCTCAGGGAGCCAGGAGGCTGGAGCTAGCAGAGTTAACCAGGTTAAGGCAGTTTCAGATTTGGCCTTGTGGGGGGATGGTTGAACACAGGGACGATGACAGTTGTCCCTCCAGCCCTCATCTTGAAGCCACACAACTCAAGTCTCTCCTTGCATATCTCCGGCCCCGCCCGAGCTGCCGTCCCTCCACCAGAGCACATAGTGAATGCCTGGGAGTGAGAGAGTATATGTGCGGGTCCTTTAAGAGGAAGTCTGGGTTCCCAGCAGCCATCTGTCTCATCCTGATGAATGGAATCCCTAATGATTTTCACCACCAGATGTTGTGGGGCTCCTCTTCTTAGCACTGGTGTTCTGGGCTGGGGAGCCTGGTGTGGGACTGGGACTCCCGGCTTTTCAGGTGAGACCTCTACAGCTGAATTATCCCTCCTGATTCTCAATTGCCCCACGTGGGTGTGGGACAGCCCCTTTTCCATCTCTGCCCCTCCTACTTGTCTCGATGTGGCTTCTTTATATACTTAAAGGACTTCTGTTCAGCTAGTTTTCACGTGGTGCTCCAAGTTGTTCTATAATTTGGTTTAACTTTAATGTGGTCATGGAAGGAGGTATGCACAGCATTTACCTACACCACCATCTTGAGTGGAACCTCTGAAAGTCTTTTGTTATTATTGACATTTTCACAGACATACCCCACTGAGGCTGTGGGGGACAGGGCCAAATTGTCCTTCTTCATTAGTCTGTACATTTTTTTAATAGTGTGGCAAAATATGCATAAAATAAAATGTACAGTCTTAATTACTTTTCAGTGTACTGTATTTTAATATCTCCAAGAAGGAACAAAGAGCCACAGACACATGTTTTAAAAAGCCAAAACAATGCTTATCTCATTTATGTAACTGTGAGGGATGAGTCAACATCCAGGTAAGGGTTATTAGTAATCTAACTCTAAGTGTCCCTTCATTTATTGAAATCAGATCCTACTAATAGGTATTAGAAGATAGGTAAATAGTTAAGAATTGACTTGCCAACTTGTATAAATTCCTAAAACACATCAAAAATCTGAGATGTCACTGATGTTAGAGATTCATAAAAGTGGCACTAATAATATAGGAATGTAAAATTCTGTTTCCAACCTAACTTGCTTCAAGGACTTCATCAAAAATCCCATGGGGAGATATTTTTTCTCTGCTTATATTCATGTCACATAATTATATTTTTATGGATTGTTTAATCTATATTGGAAAAAAGTCAATATTTTGAAGAATACATATATATATGGCTCCAGAGTCCTTTTTAAAAAGATACTGAGCAAACAGAAATTATGGGTGGTAAAAGATACAGTTAGAGAATCTTCATTTACAGAAGTTAAAGGCTTTATCATTTTTAAACATTTTTTTAAAATAAAGGAGACTGAGAGACTAATGTGACTCTCGAGGTCCAGCATGCTTGCAGTATATGAACTATGTCAGAATGGAAAGAACACAGACTTGAAAGACCTAAATTCCAATCTCACATTCACAGTTTTCAGCCAAGTGTGTGATTTCAGGCAGGTCACTCACTGTCTCTGAGCTCCAAGATCTCAATCTGTAAAATGGTGATAATGCCCATCTCTATCTCACATGGCAGCTGTGATAATATGCTTGAAGATAGTACTTAACTTACATTAAAATACCTGGCACATTGCTCAGCATCAAGTGGCTCTCAGTAAATATCTCTTCCTTCCCTTCTTTTTTAATAAACAGAACTTAGAGCATTTTGCATAACTCATGACAAAAATAAAGCAACGTCTTTTTCACAGATAAGTGGTTTCTTAACTTGAGTTTTACTGTAACTACAGATATGATCATAGAACTATGGAAAAAAAGGCAAAGAAAACATATCTTGAGAAGCATCTAACAAGCAGCTTTCTTTGTTTCATGCTGACATGCTTTGTGGTTACAATGCAGGCATCCAATGAACACCAGATCAGAATTAAAATTCTAGGCAGGCTTTCAACTTTTATGATTGTATCCATTCTTCACTGAGCATGGCAAACGCACGTTTTAGAAGTTACTTACTAAAGATATTCCCATAGTACTCTTAAGAGTTCATTTCCAAAAGAGGCCCTATCCCTTTAATATATCTGAGTAAGTAAAAGCTATCCCAGGTTTCTTGCATTGGACTTTAAAAATTGCAGCAGGGTAATAAAATCATGTTTTTTACAGAGGCTTTTCTAAGGGTAGGCCACAGCAGAATTGCAAAGGTGCATGATGAATTATAGGAAAAAAGACCAAACAAATTTCAAAAATAAAGAATACCAATCCAAAATGATTTATGACCACATTTTCAATAAAATTAAATATAGAATAATTAGCAGAAAGCATTTAATTTAATTTAGTTTTCCTATTATAAATGTAAAGTTGGCATAACTGCAGCAAGCCTAATCAAAATCAGGTAATAGTTACCTCTGTGGCCTTGCTTGATGGTTCCAGTCCAGTCATATTTGCTACTATTAACTGATGTAAGAGTTGAACTTGAGCCACACTTAGGAAGAAGTCCAGGTTTGTGGTTATATTCACTTCCAAGGAATGGCCACACACTAAAATCTCCTGAAAGAAAAAAAAAAAAAGGTTGAATATAGATAGAGAAACATGATAGCCATTCAATGATAATTTATCATTCTTACTTATTTGACCCTATGTTGATGAATTTTCCTGGGACTCAAGTTCATTTGTTAATGAGAATAGCAGAAATGGTGAGCACAGTCACTCGACACAGTATAATGGATTAATTTAATAAACATTTATGAGGGCCTGCTGTGAGCCAGGCTGTGTGCTAGTTATAGGGCAACAAACTAACAATAAGAATTTTTCACCATTTCGTGTACATCTGGCTTTTTCATATCTCAAACTACGATCATTATTTTAATATATAATCAATGATGTAATTCTTTAGCCCAGTCTTATTCATTCATTCAAACCTACAAATATTTATTGAGCATCTCCTAATTACCATGCACTATCCTAGAGTGCTAGGAATATCATAAAGAACACTGGCCTTGAAGGACAACCTGCTCTTGAGAAGGTTACAATCTGTTTGGGCCGACAGATGTAAACAGGCAATTGTAGGTCGGCAATTACAATCACAAGTGGTATGGCCTCAGTATTCTCCAAAGGATACACTCTGAATGATTTATAACAAAACAGAGCGCTGAAGCCAAAAATAGCTAGACTAATTAATTTCACTTCTTCAAACTGCTAACATCTTGGCAGCATTGGGTAGATAGATGTCCACTACTTAACTGGTGCTGTTCTGCATATCTGAGTCACTTGAACATTCATCACTGGAAAACCATTTAGTGAAGGAAAACAGAAATGAAAAACAATCCAGAAGCCTCACTTAATAAGCAGAAGTCCTGACTCTTGTCATGAAGTGCATGTGGACAATGTTCAAATGCTTGGAAAAGTCCAAAAAAACCTTCTCCTTATTAGTGTCATCCAAGGGAATGGATTAAAGGAGACTGATGACTGGTCCAAATACAAACTACACAGCTTAGAGCAGGGTTTAATAAAACCATAAAGAACAGTAGGTAGGAAATGATTATCTACCACCCCTCCCCCTTTTATTGGTTAAATAACCATTTCCCCCACAAGATTTCTGTGTTTATGCATTATAGTTAGAATTCTCATTTAATTCCTCAAGTAAATGATGAAAATAAATATATTCATGTATTTTAAACCAATTGTGTTACTAAGTAACTGTAAGATATTAGCAGACTTAATCGTTATATATCTTTTGTGGATGTAAGATACCATGCCTAACCTAACTTTCCCTGTAGGGCTATTATAAACATCAAATAAGAACATATACAAAAATACTGTTTTTTGTTTTTTTATTTAAATAAGGAATGTAAAGTTTTATAAGCTTGGATTATTATATTTAATTCGTACCTAATTAGTTTGAACTTTTCATAACAACTGTCTAATTTTGATTAAAAAGTTTATTATGTTTTTAGTATAACAAATTTCTAAGAAGAATTTTTTAAAGTTATGATGAATCACATTTTTATTACATTTCTACTCTAGGCAGGGAGGCACTGATATCGTAGTGATCAGACTTGAAACCGGGATCCACCACTTATTGGCTAATAACATGGATCAAATTACTTAATTTCTTTTGATCTCAGTTTCCTCATCTATAAACTATAGAAACTAATAATATCTATCTCATTAGGAAGCTGTGAAGACTAAATAAGCTGTTCCAGGTAGAACTCTTCTGTAAGATAACCCATGTGAGAACTCGAAGTTATTTGCAGGATTACGGTTGCTTTCATTACAAAGAGGTTGTAGCGGTTGTGTATGGTCTGGAGCCAGACCAGATGGGTTCATACCATGCTTGGCTACTTATTATTATGAAAATGTGGACAGGACAGAAAGAAAGAAAGCCTTTCTTTCTATGCTTTAGTTTCCTCATCTGTAAAATGAGCAGAGAAGAAGAAGCTAATAGGATTATTATGAGAATTAAATGAGTTATAACATAAAAAACAATAGCTGACCAGTACTAGAAAATGCTCAACAATTATTAGTCGCAACAGTAACTTATTAACAATAAGCTAATTTGATAGTCTGTGCACTGGAACTATGAATACCCTAACATACAAAGAGGAGCTGCTCCATTACTTATACGAAAATGAAACCTAAATTAAGTTCTAACCTCAGTATGTACATTTTCTGCAGAAATTATTTTGGTGAAAATGATGGCAGGTGCTCCAGTTATTCGGACAGAAAACTCTGTTAAAATGGGAGTCAAAATTGCTCTTCTTTCTTGATGCCGCCGTATGCTAAAAAAATAAAGTACAAAATTATTAGCCATTTCATTTATTTAAAGAATATTTTTCATTGAATTTGTACAAGTCTTTGTACTATAAACATGTGTGACAAAATCACATTATTTTGAGAGTGCCTATTTGTATATTGCATAGTCATAGTTCTGCAACTTCAGTACTTAACTTCAGAGTTATAAAAGACACCAAATAAAAAAAAAATCACTGAGAAATTTGGATGTAATTAATCACTTTCATATTAGTCACATCCTAGCACCTTTCAACAAATTGTTTTGAATTCCTTTTGTTCTTGCAAATAGCTTAGTATCTCTTTTGTTACCAACAATAATATCACTACTTTGTGATAACTTTTGATTTCCTATTTTTAATATTTCTGAATTTCTAGTTTACAACTACCATCGTTTCAAACTCATTAGGTTCACAAGCGTATACTTTTAATTTTTGACCTTTCTTTTTTTAAACTGTAAGAACCATCATCTGAGTGCACAGATTATTATTACTCCCTTAGCAGTTCGTAAAATGGCTTTTGTGACTTTGATACTGAATGCTTCTTCACAACAACCCTGTAGGTAAAGCAAGGATCATCATTAGCCTCAAATTACTAATAAGGAAAGGAGGTTCAGGGACTAGGCTAAGCTACCCATTGGGAATAGAATTTCCACAACTGGTCCTGGAGGGCAAGTTGATACCAGAGTAGTATTTGGCCTCTATTTTAATTTTTCTTTATACATTCTCACTTTTGATTAGTTATTTAGCATGGTATTTCTACACTACATTCAAAATTGCTAATAATTTCAAAGGAAGTGTTGCATATATGGTGAAAGATGAAAATGGAAAACAATATTGAGAAACCAAAGCTTGTGCTAATACAGATCCTCAGGTCTACTAATCATACTCTCAGTTTTCATTTTATGAAATGATACAATTGGATGTTTAACTAGCAAGCCATACCTCAAAAGTTCCTTGGAATCATTAATTTAATATTCCTTATAAATATGTCCCTATTATTCATTTATAGTATAAAATGATCAAGTTGAGATCAGAGATTGGCCTAAATTGTCTTGCGAAAAAGCCCGGTAAAACTCAAGTCTTCCTACATGCTTTTGCAGCAGAGTAGTCTAGAGAGTACTAGTATCTTTTGTTGAACTTTGCAGTGAGCAGAGCTTTATATGGTGCTTGCCAAAAAAGCAAATTGGATCATCTGGTTCTGTGACACACAGGTATTGGATTTCAAGAAAGTCAATTTTAAAGAATTAAGAGATCTGGAGAATAGAGGGTAACAGGAAAAAGTATTAAATCTGTGCATACAGAGAAAGGTTTGAGATCCTGAGCAACACCATAATTATAACCTAATAGCTCAAATTCCATAAAATGACCAATGTGAGAAACAATGTGATATACTATCACAGGGGAGTGCTAAAATATACCTTTTATTAAAAATACCTTAAAATGGGAAATATGAAAGGGAACCAAATAAGAGCAAACATTAACTAAAGCACTGATGGAAAAAAAGCTTTTCCATATCATAAGTTTTTTTCCCATTATGAGATGAATTAAATCAGTTATATAACATAAGAAAGACCTATGACTATAGAGGTAAAAAGAAAAATTTAAAAAGTCAACAGTCCTATAAAACCATAACTTCTCTGGTATATAGTGTAAACTTTTGTGTTTTTCTCTGGTTAGTATTTGAGGTGATGATATGCATTTTAAAAATCATTGTTTTTAGATTCAACTATTTTGAAGGATGAACTCTAAAGAAAATAGTAACATTGAAAAAATAACCTCAACAAGAATTAATTTCTGCCAACATTTTACTAGATAACAGTCTAAGGTTTAAAATAACAAAAGACAGAAACAAAACTCAAAGTATTAACTCACATTGTTAAGGACTTTAGGGTCTTAACCACCTTAGTAAATCAAGGGAATAAAGACCACAGGATAATTCTTACATCCCTGATAGGCAAGGATTTTAAAATCATCTACTTATCTATATCTGGGGCTCTTCAAGGGCCAGAAAAATATCTGCCCATCAGACACAGGGAAGAACCACGAAGTTTGCCTCTCTAGGCAAGAGAGCTTATCGAAAAAAACAGAGATCTCCCTGGAAAATGAAAAATAATGGGAAACCCTTCATGTATGTTTCCTAGCTGTAATTTATACTACCTATGTTGGTTCAAAAATACCCATTCTGAATTAGTTACATGAAACTTGCATCAGATCTTTCATAACCTTGGGGCATCTATCAGAAAGAAATGCAAAACCTCCGGAAAACATTCCCTCAAACTGACAAAAAGGATTCTTAGAGACAAAGACCACTGAAGATAAGCTCTAATAAATCACAGATTGTTTTATATACTCCACAATAAATTATTCTTTATTAACAAGAGAATTCAACCCATGATTGAGAACTTTTGATAAAGAAATTCCCACATATGAACAATAAGTTTACAACTATTAAAGACATATAGGATGGAATAAAAAACATCAAGAAAAAACCCCAAAGTACTATAAAAAAAGGCAAAACAGATTTGAAAAACAACTAAAAAGGATTTCCAGAAATAAAAAATATAGTTACTAAAATTAAATACATAATAGATGGATAAACAGCATTTTATATTTGCTTAAGAAATATAGTAAACCAGAAAAATTAGTAAACCAGAATTTAAGATTTGACATAATTACAGGAATGTTCTAAAGTAAATTTTAAAATACAAAGTTTAAAATAGAAGTTAAGAGACAGAACAGCAATTCTGACATATATGTAAAAGTGTAGATCCAAAATGAGAAAACAGAAAGAAAGGGAAAGGGACAATAGTAAAGAGAGAATGGCTGAGAATTCTCGAGCATGGATGAAATATAGGAATACACAGATTTAGGAAGCACAATGAACCTGGTTCACATAAACACAATAAAATCCACCACTAGATACACCTTGCTGAAACAGTAACCATCTATGCTAGACAAAATAGATTAAAATCAGCTAGAGAAAACAAATTATCTATTGCATGTTATGGCATATGGGGTTTATGGCATACGGGGTTAGGAAGGTTGTGGAAGAAATATTTCTCTGATATACTTTAACAATGACTTAATATATTTGTACATTGTCCACAGAAACAAAGAAAAGGTACAGTGATTTGCACCTATATCATCTAATATAGAGGATTAAGTCCACAGAAACTTATAAAACCCTATCTGAGGATAAAAAAAACATCAACAATCATGAAATGCTAATCGAATAACAGGAAAGTAATCATATGTGTTGACAATAGCTATTCTGTTAAGCTCTGGGAGTAGTAGATTATAAATAAGGAAAAGTACAGTTCTCTGAAATTGTTACTAAGCAAGAAGACATAATTATATGCCACACACACTCATGAAAATACATGTTTAGGAAAGCTGTGGTTCATTTTTCCTGGGCTTAGCATATTTATGTTAAGGTTCTTCTGCCCACCTTCCATACATTTTGGTATGACTTTGTGGGAAATATTAAAGCAGTTCAAGAACCATACTTCAAAAATCACATAATATAAAAGACTGGGGAAAATGGTACTAAGGTTTCGAAAATATTCCTCTAAAATCAGAATTAAAAAAGGCCAGTTGGTCTGTGGTCACACAGAACAGTTATTATGCAACATGAAGACTTTCTTGGTATGGAATTACAGCTGAGTTTCAGCAAGAAGATACTTGAGCAGAAGATACTTGGGACTTGTTGAGGAAATTAAGTGAGATAATCCCTTATAATGAATATTCCTAAATATGAAAAACACTAATATTCACGAACATTTATTATAAACAATCTGCTATTTGGAAAACAGTTATAATTTGCTTAACTATACTCATGTGTAGAGATTCCTCTTTTTTTGATAAAGATAAATAATTTGTAGTCTCTAACAACTTTAAAAAGCAAATACTTCAGAGTTTATACCCATTTTGTTTTTTATCCCCCAAGAACTATCCAGTGTCTTTCTAATGCAATTAAAATAAAATCCAAACTTTCTCTGACCTCCAAGACCATTCATAATTTTGTCCTTTCATACCCAAAACTTCATTTGTTATTTCTCTCCTCCCAGCCAGGTGTAATCCTTAAATGTGCTAAACTCATTCCTATTCAAGGGTCTTTGCTCTGCTCAGAACACTCCTGGCAGAAACACTCCAGGCGTATTTCCATGGAGAGCTCAGTCTTGTCCTTCAGGTATTAGAATAGGCTTCCCTAAGCCCTAATCTATCTCCCAGTCGCCCTTATCACACTGTACTGTCATATTATTTTCATAGCATTTATTACTCTGAAATTTTGAGAACATGGACTGAAAGTCCACTATCATGCCAGGCCCTCTGTTACGTGCTGGTAATACAGTGACAAAGATGGAGGCATGGAGCTCAGTTTAGCAGAAAAAATAACTACACAAAATAATCATAAGGTAGGACTAGTACTTACGATTATTTTGTGTAGTTATTTTTATACCATCAACACACAATTTCTAATCTCATTTTCTCTGAGAAACTTTTAGCAATCCCTTGGTTTCTCCCTCCTCCATGAAGTTTACTTTGAAGTTTTTTCCCCTTGGGAAAAGAGTTGTCGAGTAGAATCAGATACAGGAGTCCCAGACCACAGATATAAACAACTGGAAACTATAACTAAAGCTATTAATCATTGAACAGCTCAGTAAAATTGAATTAAGTATTTCAATAGACATGCTCATAAGACTTTCTTTAGAGGCTATAATAAATGTAGCACTTGTGATCTCCATCATAAATATACTCACCATAGTTTTGGTTTATTATTTTGCTTGTTTAGGGGAAGGATATTTTTTGTTTGGGTTTTTTTTTTTTTTTAAGAATTTTAACATTATTTAATTCTGCCAAACTAAATTAGTACTAGCATTTTATTTAAATGTACCCTAAAAAGCACCCGCATTTTAGGTTGTTGTTCCCATAGCATTGTTCATAGATGTTTTATAAAAAATCTTTACAAATTAGTTTCTTGAGTAAGTGTAGAACCTTGAGATAAAAGATTAGGTCCCCTACTGAATGTTTCCACACCTCTCTGTACTTTTTCCTTCATACCCAGTTCCCAGGTACCTTAAGAGGAGGAGAAATCACATACTCTCATGTAAAGCCACGATAAAGTTTAAGGGAATTACTATAAAATCATACAATTCTAGTAGCCTTCTCTACCTGTGCAAAGTTATCACACTATTATAGACTTAGTGTGGTGATCACATCATAACATATACAAATGTTGAATCATTATGTGTATACTTGGAACTAACATAATATTGTATACCAACTACAATAAGAAAATAAAAATAGCACATAGGAAACCAAATAAATAAATAAAATAAAAAAATTATCTCTTTAAAAATATCATACAATTCAAGTAGGTTTTGGTCACTCCAGGTATTAACCTACGAGCTACGCAAATTAGA
This sequence comes from Rhinolophus ferrumequinum, assembly GCF_004115265.2. NCBI lineage: Eukaryota > Metazoa > Chordata > Mammalia > Chiroptera > Rhinolophidae > Rhinolophus > Rhinolophus ferrumequinum. Next base: position 41,293,605 of record NC_046297.1, on the reverse strand, counting down.
CTAACTTCTATAATTCTGCTTAGGCATTAGGTTGACATCCTCACAAATTAATAAGACAAAAGACTCATAATGGTATAGAAGTAGATCTGCTGGTTTTCAGGTTGAACAATAAGAACAAAGAAAATGCTTCATTCCACTTTGCTATTAACGATTTCAGGTACAATTCTGGGATAAGCTCATGTTTGATCAATCACAAATCAAAATATGCAAGGGCTCCTGTGAACACTTGGGTAATACTATACTTCAAACAAAATACAAATCAAAGATCAAAACACAGATGGAACAGTCACAATCTCTCAGGATTAAGGTCAATAATATATGTTTCAGGCACTTTAGTATCAACCCAAAGTCAATGTTACCAGTCCTGTGAAGCACAGGACTGTGCCAAATTCAAATTCAGCTTGCTAAGCAAACACTTACCAATGATTTAACAAATCCTATGTGGGGGAAAAGACCTGCAGAATACAATATACAATTTGGTACATGTGCATCAAAATATTTAAACAAATGAATAGCTGCAAATACTTCTCTGACAATGAAGTTTGAAAGATAAATTACTCAAGGAAATCAAACAAATAGTGACAGGGCCAAATAAAAGTACTGGGATAAAAACTAAGTGACTTATTTTTCATGTATAGTTTTAAAATCTATTCAAATTATATATTTCAATACTGTAAACAAGAAAATTATATTAATACTAACTTGGAGAATTAGGGCTTACTAGTATTTTCAGGAAATTAAAAAATAAACTTTCTACCCCCCATCCCACATCACTATGTAAAAAAACCCAAAAAACAGCAAAAGTGATTTCAATGTGTAACCTGCATATGGCAGACATCAGTACAGGTTATTTTAGTTCTCAGCACTTCATTTCCTCAGATTATAAAATAAGCCCAGATGTAGTAAAAGTGGTTGCTAAGAGGAAAAGAAAAAAAGTGATTAACTAACAATGAATTTTAGTATAAATGTAAGGGGTCAGAGCATTGAGCAGAAGAAAAGTAGTTGACAAAGAGGAAGCAAACCAGGGTTTTACATTTAACTCTATTTTTAAGTGCCATTGGACAAGCCAAGAAACCTCCTCACTTAGCTTCTTGTACTGGTTTTGTTCTGTAACAACTTGCTAATAAGAATGGTTCAGAGTTTAGAGAGGAATTTGTATGACATTTGGAAGGTGTAAAGGAAATAGTAGCCATTATACTCTGAAAGCCATGCTGTTTTAAATGCAGTGAAATTCCAATGCAGAGGTGCTGACAGATTCCAGCTCGTCCTCACTCTTCCAAGCTTTATGATGAGCTCTTCTTGTTGACCATTGGCTGTGCTGACCAACAGCCACTGTAGGCTTACCCATGACACAGTCACCCCATGGATTGCTCTACCAGCCTGGAGGCCCCTCCAGCTGCTGGAAATGCCTGGCTTCCAAGATTCCCTGGGGAGCCACAAATTTTTTACCTAGGTCACGTTATCAAGTGACATTTCTCTCATCCACCATCTCCCTCTCTTAGACCTTTCCTTCCCAGCTTCTTCCATAATTGGATAAGGTCTTATTCCTAGAAGAAATCTTTATGCTATAATTCTTATGGTTCTGCTGAGCTGACTGAACCTTGATGTAACACCCCAGCTGAAAAATTAAGATTTTGGAAGCAGAAGATCTACACATTTTAGAATTTGATGATTCTTTATGCTTAACTTCCTTGCTCCCTAACATACACACATAGATGCATTATGATTAAAGACAAAATCTGACTAATATACTCAGGAGGCATAAATTAAAACAATTAAAGGTTGACATTTAACACTGGTCAGGGGAGGGAACAAATTATTCTACACCGCGTATCTATTTTACCTGTAATACTTACTGAAAAACAAACATATAATTATATTTATCTATTTATATTTCTGTCAAGATTAATCAGAAGAACTAAGCTATATCAGATGTAACATTTCTTGTCTCATTTGAAGACACATTTATCAGAATTACTTCATCAGAAATACTAATTCAAAGTGACTTGATTTGTTAGCTCTACTTAATCATGTAATCATTTAATGTTTCATTAATTTACTCAAATCTTTATTAAGCATCTGTTATGTGCCAAGCATGATATGATGTGGTAGGTATTCCGAAGTGAATAAAACATGTCACATTTTCATACTCTTAGCCTTTTGATCTACTGCTTTTATTAGTTCAAAATGCTCTCTCCCCTCGCCTGCCACTCATACTCTGTGGAAACAAATTCAGAAGCCCCATACTCTGTGAAACCTTCCTGACAACCTACCCACAGAGTTAATCATTCAGTTCTTTCTTTAAATTTTCTTTTTGTACCTATACCAATTTTAGATTAATTTGTTTTGTTTGTGTGTCTGTCACTTTTATTAGCCTGAGATGTCCCACGTACATGGACTGTGTCTATCCTGATTTTAATGGGGCTCTTCTATAATCCTAAGTATCCTACAATTATGTCTATCATAGCACTATCCACACTGAACTCTAATAGTTAATTGACCAGCTTGTCTTTTTGAATAGATACTGAGCTCTGTAAGAGATAGACACATATTAGAAGTTATTTCATCTTGTTTCTCTAGTGTAAAAGACATTCTACAGCATACACTGAATGTTGAAATGTCTGTTAATTTTTGACAAGAGTGCCAAGAACATTCAATGGGGAAACAATAGTCTATTCAACAATTGGTACTTGGACAACTGGATATCCAGATGCAAAAGAATAAGGATGGATAGATAAAACACAACAACAACAAAACCTTACTATAAGAGCTAAACCAATAAAATTCTCAGAATAAAATATGGGAATAAAATCATCAATGGATTCTTAGGTATTACACTAAAAGCACAAACAACAACAGGGAAAAAAAGATCAATTAGAATTCACCAAATTAAAAAAAATAAGCAAAGGACTTGAATAACCATTTTTCGGAAGAAGATATAATAATGGCCAACAACCACATGAAGAGTTGCTCAACATCATTAATCATTATGGAAATGCAAATCAAAACCATACCCAGTAGGATGGCTATAGTCAAAAAAAGAAAAAATAAGTGTTGTCGAGAATATGGAGAAATTGGAACCTTTGTGCCCTCCTGGTGGGAGTGCAAAATGTTTCAGCTGCTGTGAAACAGTTTGGTAGCTCCTCAAAAAGTTAAACATAAAATCACCATATGACCGTGTAATGTTACTGTTAGGTATATATCCCAAATACCTGAAAACAAATACTCAAACAGGAACTTGTACACAAATGTCCATAGCAACATTATTCACAAGAACCAAAAGATGAAAAGAGCCCAAATTCCAATGGATGAATGGATAAACAAACTATGGTATTTATATACAGTAAAATATTATCCGGAAATAAAAACAAATGAACTACTAACACATGCCACAATGTCGATAAACCTCCAAAACACTGTTAAGTGAATGAGCGGGACACAAACCATCATACAAGTATGAATCTCTTTATATGAAATATCTACAATAGATAAATCCATGGAGACAGAAAGCAGATTGGTGGTTGCCAGGGGCAATGAGGAGAGAGAGGGGTGCAGAAAAACTACTTAATGGGTAAGAGGTTTTAGTTAGGGATGAAGAAAATGTTTTGGAACTAGACAGAGGTTATAGACTGAGGTGGTGGTTACACAGTATCGTGAATATACAAAATGCCTCTGAATTGTTCACTTTCAATGGTTGATTTTACATTATGTGACTTTCAAACTCAATTATCAAACCATACATACACACAAATTGTTTATTAAATGAATTAAGGAGTGAATAGGAGAGATATAGCTAAGGATAGATGGTGATAAAGTTTCTTGATTAAGACAAGACTCATCTTTGTCCATGATAAAATTTGTTAAGTTTTGTAAGCTGGTACTATCTAAAGCTGAAAAATGAATGAAGTGGAGGAATGAGGGGACTTGATCCTGTCTGATATCCTGTGATGCTTGGATATCGGGAACGGAGTACTAGATGTGTACTGTGTACACAGATCCTACATTCAGGACCAAAACACCCATTACCCCCACCTTCAGGGACTGCTGCTTGCTGATGGCTCAATAATCACATCCATCTCCTGAAGTATACCTTCAGGAGAGAGATTTTTCACCCAAATTGACACTCCTTCCCAGGGGTACATTCAATCACTTGTCAATGAAGGGCGATAATTATATCTTTTATATCATGAAAGCACTTAGTGCTAGGGATAAATCAATGCACAGGATGGTGTTCCAAAACTGCTTTGAAGAGTGGACTAGGCACTGGGGTTGGTGCATAGCTTCGCAAGGGGAGTATTTCAAAGTTGACATAGTGATATTCAGCAATGAGGAATGTAGCGCTTCTTCTAGGATGAGTTTGCTAACTTAATTGTCAGACCTCGTATATAGCTATTAGAATTAAATACATTAAGTGATATGATAAGAACATACAGAAAGGGAACCTAACCTTCTATCATGGGAGATCAAGGAAGACTTCCTGGAAAATGTGATGTCTACTGAGACTTGATGAGGCAAATGGAAAGGGTGGGTTAAGAGAGTTCCAGGCAAAGAGATGATCACATACAAAAGCCTAGTAGCAACTGACAATCGTATTTTCAGGAAGCTCATTATGAATAGAGCACAGTGAAGTTAGAAAAGAATGTGAGGACCTGAAAAAGAAGAACCTTATAAGGAATACAGACTACCACTTAGTATTTGGCCTTAGGAAAGTTTTTTATCTTGTCTAGGCCTTAGTTACGTCATGGGTTTAGGGAAAACAGTCCTCATCTCTACCATTATTGTGAAATTATGCAAAGTGATAAGCATTATATAATCTATTATTAATGTTATTACTATTAATGCCAATACATGGATAAATATAGTTTTTGTGGTAAAGAGGCAGAACCAAAAAGCAATCCGCATTGCAAAAGGCATATAATAGTCTGCATACAATGTTTTAAAGAAAACCAATATGCTATGTTATAAGCAACAGATTTTACTGAATCTTATAAATTAAAAAAAAGAAAAATAATTAACACTTTCTTAAAATCATAAAAATTGTTTACAATATACAAAGTATAGTTTTTTACAATATAAAAGTATCTTGAATGGCCCGCACCTTTGTTCTAGCAAGCAGCTCTACCTTTCTGATGAGAACTATGAATAGCCCAGGTAAGACGGCAGTGGCTCCCTACAAATCTTACAGCTCATATTCAGGGCTAATTCCTTTTAAAATGTCTTCTGTGAACATGGCTGCTTTTAGTTAAAGCGGACTGAAAAAAACCAATGCAGAAGCATTGATGCTTTTCTCATCTTATTATTATATGCAGAAAGGAGAGACTTAAAAAAATAAATCTGACCTTGAATACAATGGATTTCAAGGGAAAATGTGAATGTATCCTTAGTCTGAAGTAGAACCTTGCATCAAATAGCAAGCTTTAAAAAAAATATTCTGACACAATCTTAAATTTGTAAAATTAGTGTTAACAGTAGTAAGACTAGCAGGTTTCCAGGCAAAATCATCAGCTACAATTACAAAATATATTTTATGTTTGTCATGAAAGGCAGAAGCAATACCAAAACACTTAGGTTGGGCATGCTAAAGATTATATCAGCAACTGTTCTTATGGCAATGAAATATTAGAAAGTGGAGAAACTTTCTCAATCATTTCCTACCTGCTGGCCATATTCCACTCCAGGGCTGGATTCTGAGAATTTCTTTCACTCTCTGTTAGCACCCCGCCTGTGCCACTTTCTTTCTCTGGTTTTAGTTGATCCCATTGTGCAGTACCAATACTGATAGACTGAAGGTCTATTTGGTATTGTCTGTCTTCAATTTCTGATCCAGGGTCTCGAAGAATTCCTAAGTTCAAGGCTCTCCTGTACAGGCAGTGGGAAAAAAGTAAACAGATAAATATTCTATGTTTACTTTGTTCACTAACATAGTATCAGTATCATTTTTGTTCTTTGGATCACCAATGAATACCCTGGGTTAATCAAATCTATGAGGCAGGTATTAGAAAGTTACCACATATTATGACTTGAAAATGTATCTAAAATATATCTCTTACAATAATCTACCTTATAATGACTTCTTGTGTTATTCCCAGCACTATACTGTTTTTCTAAGTACTTTCACATACATGATTTCAATCTCTATTATCTCTATTGTTACTAAAGTGAAAATAATTCAGAGGTTGAAAGATTTAGCCAAAGTTACACAGCTAGTATGCGACAAAACTACAACCTAAAGCCAGATTTTCTGACTCAAAACCCAGTCTTCTTTCCAGTGATAATAACCTACCTTCCTCAGCCCTCTGATGTCTTCTTAGGAAAAGTGGTAGAGCCTTGTTAACCTATTTCATTCCCCTACCCTTTGCCTTTGAGTCTTTATATTCACATAGACTTAACTGTTGAGAAGACTACATTGTTCACTGATGTAGAAACACAGTGAGGACAACTGGCCCTTACAGAGCTGGGACTTTGATCTTACTGGACCCAATGCTAAGCAAAGAAATAAAACTATCGGTAGGTTAAAGTGAAATTAGAGGAAGTAAATGGTAAAACTTTTCGTGAAGGTTTTAGAATGAAAATAGTAAGCAAGTATGGTAGGGTGGTAAGAGCAGGCAACCCTTTCTGGGTCCAGATAAATCTAAGTTTGTGTGAGTTTGGGAACTATTTAATTTTGTTGGTTCACAAATGCTTTCAAGTGAGTTATCAAAAGGAAAATAATATTTGGCACTATGAAAGTTTCAATAAACAAAAAAATGAAATAACATAGAGGATAAAATTAGTTTTACTAGTACAGATACTAGTACTATTGGGGGTTGTGGGGAAGAAGCAATGAATCCTAGCATGAAAATTACAGAAAGAGGATAAGAATCTGCTTAAGACTATGCCTTAGCTAAATAAGCAGTGTGGGTGAGACCGTGCCCAGAGGTTGGTCAAATATTGATGGAAAGTGGATGATTATTGAGACTCAAAATGGCAGATGCCTGGGCCAGTTGCTCAGGAATGGAGGGAGATGGCATGCATTGAGTCAGGCAAGACGGGGGCTGAGCGTAATGAATTCAAGTGAAGAGAGAAGTAGGGAGATGACTGAAAAATTAAATGAGCAAGCAGCTTAGGTAGAGGGATATCAGAGGGAGTAGGTATTGGTCAAGAAGCCACAGTAGAAGCCAGAGAAATAGAGATGGGTGGATTTTCATTATTCCTAAGTTAATAGCTGAACCTGGTTTTCTTTTATGCTTTTCTAACTTAGAAATATTACAATCTATGAATGGGCGTGCAACAAAAGGTGGCCTAAAGTTTTACATGAACCCAAGAACTGCATTAGAAACAGAGCTCATGAAATGGTCCATGAACCCTTCCAATTTATCCTAATGAAGGCGAAGAAAAAAGGAATGAGTGTGCAGGTGGGAGGCAGTAACATTTTGAGTATCCCTGTTTTGGTAGAATGCTCTCCTTTCATTTGAATATTAGTGTAATTCTGCTCATTCTTAAAGGCACAGCTCAGACGCCAGTTTCCATGCAGCAGTTCCTGATCATCCGTTCTCCAAACTCCTTCCTTCCCGAATCTGTGCTCTTAAGGTTTCTATACTTATAAGAATGATAACATCAAAATGATTTGTAAGTCTTTCCTAATATAACATAAATTTTTTGAAGTCAGAAACTCTCTCTCCAATTACAATCAGTAAATGTGTTTCAATTCACTAATTTGAACTGATACAAATCTTTACAAATCTCAAGCGGAGAACCTACCTGTCTGCAGCAGTAAGAACACACAGTCTTTAAAGAAGCAACTTTTAATTATGTCCATGTAAATTCTGACTTACAGCAAATATCTTGGTCAGTTGGTGGCCTAGCCTATCACCAAATTTGATATAAATCTGGAAAGGCTTGTTCCAGGTAGCTAGTGCCACCAGATGATAGGCAAAAGCAAAGGTAAAAGTGAATTTTCTTGAGATGAACTCAATTTCCACTCAAAGAATTTCCAAGTGAAGTGACAGACTAATAGACAAAATTCACAATTCACACAGGATAATAAGGCACCTGAGTAAGATACAGAAGAAACAATGGGAAGGGGAAAAAAAGGCCCACAAAGATTTCACAAATTGGATTAGCACACATGAAAAATAAAATACCTGTTTAAACTTTTTTTTGAAAACTATCTTCAAAATTTGAGCAGGACCATAGAAGATAAACAGATGGCAAACAAATATATGAAAAGATGCTCCACATCGTATGTCATCAGGTGAATGCATATTAAAACAGAGATACCACTACACACCTATTAGAATGGCCAAAACCCAGAACACTGACAACACCAAATGCTGGTGAGGATGTAGAGCAACAGGAAAGAACACTCACTTATTTCTGGTGGGATGAAAAATGGTACAGTCAGTTTGGAAGATAGTTGAGCGGTTTCTTACAAACTAAACATTCTCCTACGATATGATCCAGCAATCATATCCTTGATAAATACTCCTTGGTATTTACCCAAAGAAGCTGAAAACTCATGTCCACACAAAAACCTGCACACGATATTAATAGCAGTTTTACTCATAATTGCCAAAACTTGGAAGCAACCAAGAAGTCCTTCAGTAGGTGAATGCATAAACTGTGGTCCATCCAGACGAATATTATCAGCACAACAAAGAAATGAGCTCTCAAGCCAAGAAAAAACATAAAGGAAATTGAAAGACATTTACTAAGTGAAAGAAGCCAATCTGAAAATGCTTCATAATGTATATTTCAACTATACTCGTATGTCATTTTGGAAAAGATAAATATATGAAGACAGTAAAAAGGTCAGTGGTTGCCAGTTGTAGGTTGGGGAAGGGATAAATAGGATGAGCTCGGAAGACTTTTAGGACAGTGAAATACTCTGTATGATACTATAATGATGGATACATGTCATAACATGCATTTTCTAAACTCAAATTGGTGTTATACACATTTCAGTGAATTATAATCATATGGACTATATCCTCTGAGTGTAATACAATTTAGATATTTCCTTCAAAAAGAAAATCTGCAAAACTGCCTATGTTTGGAAATTTATTAATAAAAACCCATTTCTTAGTCATTCAGTGGTCAAAAATTAATAATAAAAATTAAGAAATACTTAAATACCAAATGCTATGCATCATAGGTTGTGGGATGTAGTTAAAGTAGCACTTAGAGAGAAATTTCTTGTCTAAAATGTTTGTTTTATCAAAAAAAAGGAAGATTCAAACTTAATGAGGTAAACATAAAAAGGCAGAATAAACTAAAAAAAAACAAATAGAGGGAAGGAAATAAGAGCAGAAATAGTAAAAAAGAGAGAAGATCAACAAAGCCAAAAATAGACAAACGTCCAGCAATTAAGGAAAAAAAAATTAAGAGACAAAGATAGAAAGCCAAATAAATTATATTTGCAATAAAAAAGGAAACATAACTATGATGCTGTGGAGATTAAACAGATAATAAGAGGATATTAGAAAGATTTATAGAAAAAAAGATTTTACGATTTATCATGGACTAAAATCTCTCCTCATCACTGTCCCTAGAAGATATTTTTTACCCTTTTCACCATGGGATTAATATAAAGGTTATCTTCCATCATGTTACTTTTAAAAATCACTATATTAAAACTAAACCCTGACAGTATAAAACTGCTGGCAATGTAGTAACTGATGAGAAGCAACCAAGTTCTTCCCTATTCCCCAACTTCCCTATTCCGTATTCCCCAGACTGTCAGAACTAAATTCTCCTATCTCAGTAGCCCGCCCTCCAATGAGCTAACTGCATTCCTTCATTCATACAAAGGATATTTAGTGGGCACTGCATGCTAGGCGCTGTGCCAGACCCTAGGGATAGTGGGTCAAAGGTCTCTGCCCTCATGCAGTTTAGAGGCAATTACAAAACAGTTAATGCTATAAAAGGTTAGGTATAAAATGCAATTGGAAGCACACAGGAGAGACACCTGACACAGATCTAGGGACTCCAGGAAAGTGGAAGCAGTGTTTAAAGGAATTTTTAAAAAGCCCAATCCCATTTCATACAATGAAGGAAATATTCAGGCAGAGGAAACAACAGGTTCAAAGGCCCAAAGGTGTGAGAGAACAACACATTCTGAAAAGGAGGCTCTGAATGGTTGGCGTGGAGAGAAGCATGGAAGGAAGTAAAGCTATCAGTCCAGCAAGGCTGTAAGCCAAAGATAGGCCTTTTTCTCAAGGTGTCAGAGACCTGCTCTAGGCCCATCCTTTGCGGGTGATGGGGTTCAGCCCACAGATCAGGCTTGCCTAGCAAATTAACATTTCCTCCTTTGCCAAAAAGATTATAGAAATTATGTGGTAGCACCGCAGTCATGAGCAAAGACAGACCTGAATTTGCTTTAATTATGAAAATTAAGTGAGATAACATAAAAAGAGCCTAGCATAGAACTTGCCACATCACAAAAACCTCAGTAAGTATTAGAAAAAAATCATTCTACTTTGATTATTTCCTCAGCTTCTGTATAAAGTGTTACATAAAAAGTGAAATGACTGGAAAGTGAGAGGAAGAGAGATTTACCCTGATTAAGCAGACACTAGGATTCTGAAAAAAATAAACGGCTGAGCAAACAGAGCAGCTATACCCCTCAATTTAATTAATCAAACTCAATGAATTCTACTTACATCTAATTTGACCTGTTTTATGAATCTAAAACCATTCTAATAGCATGCTTGTTAGTATGCAATACACCTTTAACTTTTTAAGATAACAGTTTATCATAAAATTTACATCAATTAAAAATATACTTGCATCTTAAATACTGTCAACAAATTTTTAGCCTCCGGAGATATCAAATCCATAAAACATCAATGTATTTCCTCTGCAAACAGTTAGTTTCCCAAGAGTAAAATTTAAATTACTATTACAAATAATAAAGGTAGACCATCGGGCTTATTAGTTTAGGTGAATATGAAAATTAACTACATTGTAAAGAATTAACCAATATTACAAAATTTACATTGGCTTTGATTATTCTCTGATTAAAAATAAATATAGGATAACCTTTTTCAGAAATAGAAAATAAAATCTAATGTTTTCTTTATTATACTTCCCCTGACTTATTTTCTTTAAATACAGAAAATGTACAGTGGTACACCGATTTACTTTATTATCTAAAAAGTACGATTTTTCCCCACAACTTAAAATACTCATTGATCTTTATTCTTTAAGTATAAGATATGCCCATTTTGTTTTATGCATACTTAAAACCAGTTCCAGTTATTCTAAAATAGAATGTTTCAAGCACTTTGCTTTGTTTTCCAATACTAAATTAGGAAAACACATTCAAAATGTTTTCGTTAAAATACCATACATTAACTTTTATTAAGCACTATTAGAGCAAGATGTCTTCAGAAAGATATATTTCACATCTCATGGTACACTATACTTTTTTTATAAGGTATAAATACATAAATAGTTACAGACATAAGATTTGAAAATAATTTATTTTTATTTTTTTAAAAGCTGGAAATCATTTTCAACTTTTAAAATGCTGTTTTCCCTAAGCAAAGAACATATAACTTAAAAATAGCCTGTGAAAAGTAAAAAACAATCTCACTACAATGTCAAAAATGAAAGTATATTTTATTCAAGAGAGCTTTGATTTAGTACACTACATTTTCACAGCACAAGATACAACTGCAAAATGATTAGAGCAAAGAATTCTAATAGAATGATAGTTTACCAGGGAACTAATGATTGGAAAAGAACTTTATGACTTCAATGTGGACCAAAATGCCTAATTGTCCACCTTAAAAAATATATATATATATATTATATATATTTTGTGTGTGTGTATATATATATATAATATATATATATATATATATATATGCAATGAATATATCTTAACAGTAAAGAAAGCTTTATGTTGTTTCATTTCCTAATTAAAGTTTTCTTAGAAATGTTTGATATCGTAAGTAGGAATCAACTTTTTTCTCAAATTCACCTACTTCTAAAAGCTCTATGGACTTTGCTCTCCCTCCTTATTGCAGACTTTAAAACCTTTTAGCAATTCAAATCAGGAAAGGGGGTGAGTCAAGATGCCTGTAACTTCCTTACCCTTAACACAAAAAGCTGCTTTATTGGCTAAAATGTAGGAGTTATAATTGTAATTGCTTTGCCCTTCCGAAACTCATCTCCCATACCTTTTGAATCATTCAGCAGGTGGTGTAGGAGGATAAACTAAAGTCTGCAATAGTTGGTCAATAATATAATCATAAGGAACCAAAGACGACTTTAAGTATATAACAGGAAACATAGCTTTAATGTTTTCCTTTTTAAATTGATTTAGTCTGGGTCAGGCCTTTGTATGTTTACATAAGGAACAGCTCATGTTGAACCATTTACTGCTCAGTGCTGAATAGGCACATCTCAGGAGCTCACTTTATGTAAAGAAGTAAAACTCATTACTTACAACTCAAATGAGATCTACAAAATGTTAAACAAGCCAGAAAATCGGAATGCAGAAGTAAAATTTATATGTCTTGATTAAATTAAATCCCTACATTTTTATCACCATGTCTCCAAAAGTGAGAGTAATTTTGAGAGCAAAACAGGGCAGGGGATACAAATGGTTGACCATCAGACAGAGACCGAATGCTGATTTCCATGACCAATGACAGGGCAGAGGTGCTCATCTTCATAGTTCAGAAGAATCACCTGTGGAGCTTGTTAAATAGTGAAGTTTCCATTTGCTGAGAAATCTGACTCCATAGCTCTAAATTGGGGCTGAGGAGTATGCTCTCTTCTTCCTTTTTTCAAATCTAACCTAGCATCCTTATGGTTTACAAAAACCACATTTAGACTTAGAGCATCAATCACATCTCTCTGATTTGAAACATCGTATCTCTGCTAGCTAAACTGAGAGGAGCAGAGAACAGGACCAGTAAACAAACCTAAGGCTATTTCATTAATAAAACAGAGAAATTAATACTATCCTGTCTCCTTCACCAAGCTGTTTAGAGGAAGCATCTTTTTAAGGCCAAGATCTTTAATTCACTTCACCTTTGAAGGCTGGGTCTGTTTTCTTTTTCTCACCTTCAGGTACTTAGTCACAGGCATATGGTAGGTTTTGATACATGTAAGTTGAATAAATAACAAATATTCTTCTTTATTCCCTTCATTTCCCTTGGGGACTTTAATCAATCACTTTGTCTCTTCGGCATCTTTAATTTTTTGACTAAAAATATTGTCATGCAGGGCGGCAGGCGGAGTCTCTAGTCCCGCTCCTCACATAAGAACACAGGATATGGTGAGGCCAAAAAGGAACACCCACGCAGCCATAGGTAGGGAAGTCACACCACTGTAGTCTTGCTGGCAGCTGGGTTGGAGACACAGGAAGCAGGAGCCACACTGTCTGCAACCTGCTGTCCACTTCTCTGCAATCTGCAACCTGCACTCTGCCGTGCTAACTGCAATCCGCGCTTGCCAGCCACCATCTTCTTGCTAGCCCCCATTTTTCTGCTGGTGAAGCCACGGCAGTTATATTAGTGGCCAATGGCTCACTGGTTACAACTGACGGCCAACTAGCCACAGCTGATGGCCAGCCAATCACAGACGATGGCCATTTACTACCTGAGTCAGCACCTTTCTATGTGAGGCCAAGAGCCTGGAAACTGCTCTCTGGGGCTCTGTCCCCACAAATATGATCAAATTATTCTTGTAAAACAGAGAGACAGACTCTTTCCATAAGAGCCTGCATCCCCTCTAGCTACACCCTTTCTCTCACATTCCCTTTTAACCAGAAACTTATTTTTTTCGTAGGATTTCTATTTACTCACAATTTATTTTCTCCTCTAACCAAGAACAATCAGGTGTCATCCCTACCTGTTCTCTGAAATTTTCCTGGAAAAGAACTCCATCTGATTTTCTAATTAACAAATCCAATGGATGACTTTCAGTCATTAACTTACCTGCCCTTTCTAGTCATTTGACAATTCAAAACGGCAGTATATGTAGGATGCCTGTGAAGAGCCCAGACTTCACATTAGCCTGCCTGGCTCCTTAAGTCTAACTCTGCCACCTACCACTGCGTGCCTTTGGGCAAATTAAAGTCTCAGTGCTTCATTTCATTCACCTGCAAAGTGAAGTCACTGAGGGGAGGCAAATGAGTTAATGCATGCAAAGCAATGTCTGACTCAGAGAAATGAGTAATACATATTAGAAGCCATTATTATAACAATTTTGCTCATTCTTGAAATTTTCCTCAATGAGCTTGTGGCTCCTATTTCTCTCAACTGTCCTTTAATCTCCTTTACTAAATTATTTTCTTCTGTTTGCCACTTCAATATTGGTGAACTCCAGAGCTCTATCTTCAGTTTTATTTTATGCTTTACATGCATTCAGTAGCACAACTAATTCACAAATGCCTGTATATCTACTTCTCAATTATATCTCCAGTGAAGGAGAAAGGTTTCCTAGGATCTCCTTACATTTTCTGATCTAATCCATTATATGATGAATGGCACATATCGTCAAGACAGTTGGCTACCGTTAGATTTCCATGGTCATCGAGATTGCAGTATAATACTACTTTTTTAAGAGCATGAATTTTAATGTCACAATAATATTAAAATCCTGGTCTACCACTTACAAGCTATGTATTGTGGAGAAGTCAACTAACTCACTGAATATCAGTTTCCTCCAAAAGAGAAAGTGGTATCCAGCTATATAGGTTTTCATTGGGAGTAAATGTGATAACTTTAATCTGCTTAGTATCTATAAATTACACCTGCTTATTGTTACTGCGTACTACAGCGGATGAGAAAGAAGCTGACAGGCCTGCTTTCAGACTGAATCCAGTGGTCCCACTTACTGTGTACTCTAAAATGCAAAAGTACGCTGAGGATACAGAGACTTCAGTTTAAACAAATGGGCCCTATAATAATTTCGAGTTGAAACAAAACATTATGAAGAAAATAGTTTCTCATTATTTCAAGTGCAAGTGATAATTTAATAATACATTTATCATGTATTTCACATTCTCAAAAGAAAGAAGGGGTTTATGAAAGTAAAGGATCAAAAACAAAATTATCCAATTATTAATTATTTTCTAAACATTTTATACCTTCCAGAAACTAAAATTACTTTTTAATTAATTTAAACTTTAAAATAAACAAGCAATTTTACATTAATAAATGGTTTGATGAGGCAATAATAAAACTCACCTTTTCCTAGTTATACAAATAATACATGATTGTATAAATCAACATGATATGAGTAAAAGTAATAATGACATGGCAGCAGTATTTACCAATTATTTTCTTTTTGATTGCTAAGTTATAGGTAATGTCATTAGAATGCAAAATATCTCTTTCTGCTTGAAAATTCTCAAAATATTCTCACTGGTTATGCAAATAAGAAACTAGATTTTCATAGTCTATCTTCAGGAAAACATGAGCTTTGAATTTTTTTTTCCTTCAGCAAACAGTCACAAACTTGAGTTAGTAAGTCCTCATTTGCTCACGAATACTATAAATGGGGTATATCTGCAAGATGATTTAAGAAGATACAGGGTATACAATGTATGGTTAATGTGAAAAGTATACCAAACAATACCAAACAATTACCACCTCATTGGAAATACGTTTGAAAGAAATGCAGTAACTGAACATACACTGCTTTGAAAAATTTGTTAATGTGATCAAAGAATCCATGTGTAATCTCAGAGAAATTACTGAAAAAGCGACATACTGGAGAAATGAAAATGATATTTCAATTTAGTAAAAAATCTAGTTATGACATTGATCTTCAACAAAATCAATTATTCATTTATCAGAAGGTTTTTGATAGCTTAGAATAAAAAGTGGTGTATATTTGGAGTTATATGAATTAAGAAAACAGTAAGCCAAACCTGAACCCATTTCCTTTTT
Organism: Rhinolophus ferrumequinum; assembly: GCF_004115265.2. NCBI lineage: Eukaryota > Metazoa > Chordata > Mammalia > Chiroptera > Rhinolophidae > Rhinolophus > Rhinolophus ferrumequinum. The sequence goes on along the minus strand of NC_046297.1, from coordinate 41,277,715 downwards.
GGTTGTATTACCATGATAATAAAAAATGAGAAAACAACATCAATGTATGGAACTAGATGGTATAAAGATGTGTAAATGACTAAGTTAAGAGACATTTTTAATAGAGAAATATGGACTTGACCAAAACATAGTCAAATGGATTTAGAACTGGTTCAATACCAGATCCAAAAAATACCTATTTGGAGTCAGGTCTCTAGTAACATGCCAGAGGATTTGGCTCAAGTAAATAGTTTTTATCATTAATTTTAATGAATTCACATAAAATCAGTCTCATCAATATTTCAGATGGCAGTTAGGAAGTAAAGCTAATATGGTGAATGAGAGAATCAGGATTCTGTATCTTAAAATATTGGAACAGAGTTTAAATTAATTAGATGAACTTGCACAGGAACAAATGCGATATTCCATATGTAGGTTCAAATAGTACAGCAGGTGAAAGAGATAGCTTGACAACACTTCACGTTTAAAAAGAACAACAAAAACAAAAGAAAGTCTAGAAAGGTTAGTCTAGCTTTTGAGAAAGAAAAAAAATATCAAAAACATTATCAAGTGTGATTCTAGCCTTTTAAAAAATTATTGATTGATTGATTGATTGATTGATTGATTTTTAAGGAGGGCATAGCTCACAGTGGCCCTTGTGGGGATCGAACCAGCAACCTTGGTGTTATTAGCACCATGCTCTAACCAACTGAGCTAACCGGCCACCCCTAGCCTTTTAATTTTTAAATAGCATAACATACAACTCATGGTGCAAAATTTCACAGGACTAGGCAATCTCTTCCTTATTATACTAATAAAATAGTGCAATAGTTAAGTACTATTCTTTCATTAATATTCAAACATTAAATTTTAAAATGAGTGCATTTTATTTGCATAGCTTTATTCAAAAAATAATATATAATATATACTAATTCATTGACAACATGTGATCAGAAATTTTTTTTTTCAGAATGTTATAATATATTACAGGTGTGTTTACATAAAATCCTCATGGATTCCTAAAGCATGCTAGGACTTGATATAGAGTATGTATCTTATACATATTAGAGTCCATGGATGGTGTTACTTGGCAGTGACATTTACTGCAGTTCCCACATAGGTGACAGTGAAAGGCTAACTGTAAATTTAGTAAAAACCCTGCACATCTTAGATTTCTTTGTTTCTAAAGATGGTAATAAATAGACCATATTTATAATTTGTCCTTATTAAGAGACCTCCTACTTGCTTCTCATGTTTCTGTGACATATCTTTGGCAATCCTCCTGATTTAGGATTTTTCTATAAAACCTACCATAGCTGTAAATCAACTCCGACTGTATAAATCATGAACTACCCAGACTTTATTTCAACTGTGTTCACATCCCTTCTCATTCAGAGATTTTCTTCATATTTTTTCTTTTTTTTAAATTTCATTTACTCAAAACAATTAGTTTTGGTACTTAACAGACTCCTTATTTATTTCCAAATCCAATTTGAATATCCTATTTGAAAATTTCTATAAAATTCTCTTTAACATTTGTAATATTCCTTCTTTCTCTACTAATCAATCATTATTCATCATCTCCTACTCCTAAAATTATGTTTACAAAGACTTCCCTTTAAAATTATCATTTAAATCAGAATTCAGAATTGGTTCTCTTTTACTCAGCTAAAAATGGTCAGCAATACTAATGGTATTTAAACACACTGGTAAGTGATTAAAAATGAGGTTTTAATAGACTATTTAATAACAGAGAAAGAAACGTTCATAGTATATTATTAAATACAAAAAGCAGGTTCTTTATAATTTTCTGAGTACCTTCTATAATAAGAAAAAACATGATAACCCTACAAAAGTATTTATAAAAAGTAAATTGCAGCTGAATTACCTCGACTACATGTAAACTATTCCTAATTCTAAGTGCTTCAGAATACTTTAATAAAAATTTTACCAAAGAAATCTCCCTTTATCTCTTACCAAATTGATTTTTATTAGTATGCCTCTAATCTATCATTTAAACATTTTTTCTGTTTTATTGCAACAAGATTTCAATTCAACTATCAAACTATAAAGTGTTTTATAATGCAACACACGTAAAAATACACACTAGTAATAATATTAATAATACCACTTTATATTTGTGTACAGTTTAATGGTTTGCAAAGGGCATTCCAATATCATCTCAGGTAAATCACCATCCACAAGGTGCTGATGCTTTAGGTAAGGAGGCTGGGAAACAGCAGAGTCCCTACTGGAAACCACACCTTCTGACTACAAATTCAGCCCTCTCTCTTGCCTCTTTTCTATACTTAGCAACGTGAGAAGTGGTTTTCAAAATACAACATAAGTTAATACTTTATTAAAATGTATACGTGTGATATCTAGTTGGGTGAAAAACTGAGAGATTTCAAGTTAAACTTAATAAAGACAATATTTCCAGAGTATAGGCTAAAGTAAATTTAAAACAAGAAATTGGTGAACGGCAGGCCCTTTAGATTTGGTATATAGCAAATCAACTCCTTTTTATTGAAATGTCACATTATTATATATAGTTTATAATGTATAGAGTTGCTTCAGACCTCCAAATATTACAAAATTTGTCAAGAAGAATAGGGACCAGAAGTAAAGGGTCTTAAATTTATATACAATAATCATTAGCAAGTCTCTCTTTATTTTTAAAGGAAAATAGTAGTTTTAAAAAACGCAGCAATAGTTCAGGAAAATTTTTAATACATTATCTTAAAAATATGACTATCTCAACACACAAAATAATCAGAATAAAGATGGTTTCTTTAAGGAAAGGAACCATGAAGAATCTTCCAATCTTCAAATCAGCAATAAGTAATAGCCTAAGACTTTATTTAAAAATTTGCTGTTTTCCCCATAGTATAGTAGGGTAATCCCCTTCTCTCACCATACATTAGAGGATACATATCTCTAAATCTAATCATATCAGGGCATCACAGCATTAAGGCATTGCCTCTAGTTGTAGAGAGCAAATGTTTTTCCCTAAGGGTGCTCATTCACAACCAGTCCTAAAACAATCCTGTGTGTAGTGTCTAATACAACAATATTAATGCTAAGTGTTTGCCAGGGTGTAGAACAAAGGCAACTCTCACACTCAGCTATTGGGGATGTTAATCTGATACAATCACTTTGGAGACCAACTTGGTGACATCTGGCAGAGCTGAAGTTATGCATAACTTACGACTTAGCAATCCCATGCCTAGTTATATACAGAGGGTGCCAAAAAAAATGTATACACATTTTAAGAAAGGAAAAAACTGTATTAAAATTGTAATACTCAATATATACCGATAACAGAAGATGAATACAAATTATGTACATACTAGTACCCCCGGTACATACACCCCCTAGAGTCATTACAGTAGACACTAGCTGTCCATTACAATAGCCCCTCGTTGCATGTGTCTATTGAAAATTAAGTTCATTAACATTTAATACAATTTTAAAAATTTAGTGCCTTAGTCACAGTAATCACAATGCTCAATAGACATATTTGGCTAGTGGCTCCTGTATTGGACAGTGTAGATATAAAACATTTCCATCATCGCAGGAAGTTCTTTGTATAGCACTGCTCCACAGAAACTATTATAAACATGTACAAGGAGAGTGCTGAATATTCATTTTGACACTACATTTGATAGAGAAAAATTCAAAACTTATACATCTGTTAACAGAAGGATGGATTAAATAACCTGGCACAATCATGCAATAGACTGTTAAATAGCAGTAAAAATTTGTGAATGAGATTATGGTTAACCAAGTGATGAGTCTTACATGCATAAAGCAGAGTTAATAAACCAAGCTGCAGAACACAGGAAGTGGTGAGTATAAGATGCATTTTCTTATTTTCTATATTGTTCTGATATAGTTTTAGTAAAAAGGCCAAGTGGAATTAGATGCAGTGGTAAAGAGCTCAAGCTACCTATGTAATCTTGGGTAACCCTGAGCTTCATTTACTCAGCTGTCAAATGTGAATGACAGTACTAAGTAGTGCCCAGGGCTGTAGAGAAAATTAAAGGAGGTAAAATATGTGAAAGTACTCTGTAAAGTATAACATGTTATGCAAATATTAACTAGTATTAAATCAGGCTTAAAATTACAAACCAACTAACATCTGAGAATTTTAAATTGATACAAACCTCTTGGGTAGGAGGGATAACGTGGGATATGATTTTCTGCTGGTACATAAAAAAATTACAATTTCTTAGTTTGTCAGTGATATTTTACTTATTTAACTTTGCATGAGTAATGACCAGATGTGGAATCCATTCCCCAATTTAATCAATACAGTATAGCCTATTAATTATTTCAAAAATATTCATCAATTATAATAATTATGACAGCTAATTCAAGTAAGTATTCAGTAAATATTTCTGAATACTTACTATGTGCCAGTCAAGTTCTAAATTCTTTACATTAATTCATGTAACCCTCATAAAAACTCCATGAGGTAGGCTGTATACATTACAGACAAGCAAATTTGGGCAGTTAAATACTTTATGTTGGCCAAGGTCTAGTAGGCTAGTGAGTGGAAAGGCTGGAACCAGGCAGTAGGTACCAGAATCTGTGCTCTTTAAGCATCTGTTATGTGCTTGCATTGTGTTTAATCCTCCAAAAGCAGTGTAACCCTGGTTAAAAAAAAAAAAAAAAAAAAAAAGCAGGACCTTCCCATTCACCCAAGCAATGAAGCACAAATTCCTTAACCAGGAATTGAAATCTTCCACAATCTAATCTAAATCACTTTTCCCCACCATTCTCTCATTATGCCCTTTAACAATCCTCTGATACAGAAAGAAGACTGCTCAGGTCTCTAAGAGTACCTGCCTCTCTTCGTTGGGCTTTTCTTTCTCTCTATCTGGCATATTTGCTACAATTCTACATATCCTTCAAGGGTATCACCTAGTTCTAACTCTTCAATGGAGAGTCCCTCTGGCCACCACAGCTCAAAAGACTATGAGGACATCTCTCTTATCTAACATCTATAATTAAGACGTGATTAATTATATGGATATGAATTAGAACACTCTGATTCAAAACAACAATGCTACAAAGAAATTCTGAGGATATCCTTGTCAATAATAAATGTATACACTCTCAAGGCATATGCTGTCTTCCAAGGTTTGGCACTGGAATTTTCTTCTTTTGAAAACTCTTCCCTATAGAAACTTAATCTCATGAGATGCGGTTCTAGAAAGACTTCCATTAAATCTACGTTTAAACACTATCCAGATTTACAGAAATAATTAAGTTTAAAATATTATATATTACTATGGATAAGAATTCCAAATACAGTATTTTATTCATGCATTCTGGAATTAATGAGCTGAAAATAAATCACTACCTATTTCACTCAGGAAGTGAAACACTAGTATGTCATTGATAATATGAAGACATTTTTTTCTTCTTCAGGAAAATAAGAATATAAAAATATTTTCCCCTATCTTATTCTCCAAAATATAGATATTTTAATTTATTTTGGGCATTAACGTATCAACAAGGCAAGAAATATAAAAATATGGAAATAATAAATGTGATATGCTTGTTCTTAATAGTATATCAAAAGTTGATTAAATATCAGTCCATAATGAGAATGTTGACGTTAGTCAGGAAAACATAAAGTATGTGACCAAAACATGTTCTATGTACTGTTTATTCCATTGTCATACTGTTTATATAAAATTTTATATAAGTTTGAATTGACACAGAAAACAATATTCTTTTATAATCTTAAAATCAGATAAGTAATATTAATATACAGGGTAGTTTCTAAATGCAGTATCCCTGGACTTTTTCTCAACTTTAATTAAAACAAAAAAGGCAAAGGGAGAATTAAGGAAACATATAAACAATCTAATGATGTAAGTTTGGCAGTTTTTATAAACAAAATAATGACTACAAAAATATTTAACCTTTAGTTGTGCAGAATTCTATACCATGACATTTTAACAAAATAACCTTTCTTTTCATAGAAAAGAAAATGTTGAGCTATAGCAAAGACAAACATATAAAACATGAAAGTACAGATATTCAAAATAGAGACTCAAAACCACAGCAAAAACTCAGAGAACAATTAATGTAGTTTTTAGATTTTGGTAACAAAATAAACAATAAAACAAAAAGTTTTTGCATTTCTCAAAGGGAATACAAAAGAAATTGATTTAGATAAAATGAAATTTTATTTTACTTATGAATTCTTTAAATTCAAGAATTTTGTTTGAAACGACATGGTCAAAGTGGGGGAAGAGCTAGGAAATACCAGTAAAATTGAGACATGAAAGTAGTGGAAAAAAAGGATATTTTTCACACCTTAGCATGTGTGTTGAGGCAAAAGCATTCAACATCAAATTTATGAACTGAGAAATAATGAGGTCAAACAGCTGTTAAAGAGATGCTACAAAAATGACTCCCAACTTAGCTTGTGATAAATTTTAAATTTCTTTCTGTGAACACTGTTAAGTATTCCTTAAAAAACATAACTGTTCATAGAACTAAAGATGTGTTTTCTGCTTTAGGGTATCAAAAAAAAGAATGAGAATATATTTTCAATACGAGTGGCTGTTTCCACTAAGAGGAGGCATTACTATACTTACTTCTAAGCACCTCTTCTATCACTAATTTCTCTAACAATTATCTAGTACATTTATTCATTATATTTGTTTTACTTTATTATGTATAAATACTTCCTTCCCCAAACATTCACACTATCTGCTAACTCACTTTGTGTGCATTAATAAAATCACATTTATCTTAAAATACAGAATTCTCCTTCAACATTAACATGTTTTTGAATTACACATATATATACATCTATATTTTAACATGTTGCAAAAATGCAAAAGAATGTGCAGAAAATTATTGCACCTTTTATAAAAGGCCAGTTGAATAATTGTTTAAAACTTATTGGTGAAAGGTCTTAGTCATTAAAAATATGTTTTTATTCTGTACACTATTATGCTTACAATATGATCATGATTATTTTGATTGTTAAGTATATAGATCATAAGTCAGGAGCTGAAAATGACTTAAGCTACGGTGACAATAACTTCACCTTATTAAACTAGTGAAACACTTTCTTACAAGATGAAACAAATGCAGACGCTACATTAATATACTAAGACTCTATAAACATTCAGTGAGCTCTTCCCTTATATTTTAAATGTGCCATATATGCCTTTACCTTGAGAAATATTTTTTAAAAATCAATCAGTTAGTATACTTTAAATACAATTACAAAGATGATTAAATTATGTTCCATGAGGGTAAAGACTGAATATTTTTATTACCAGTATAGAACCTACATCTAGCAAATAACTGGTGAGTAGTAAGCATTCACAAATATTTTTGAGGAAATAAATGACAAAATAAGACTCTTTTATTACATAAGGATGAAAGATAACTTATTATTTCAATATTATAGAAAGAGCCTGTCTGGCAGCTAGTACATGACTGTAGTCTTAGTCAAATTATTGTGTGAATGATATACTATATCCAGCACTAGCACTGAAAGAGAGACAAATGACAAATACTAAAATTATCCGTATATGCATATGAAGAGAGATGATTAAACTGGTTCCTCAGATAAACAAAATAACCCTACACACACACACACACACACACACACACACACACACATACACACACACCCCGCCCCCCATAGTAGAGCATATATTTCTTAGTGCTGAATGACTAACAGGTAAGCTAATGATATCATATTAAAAATAAGTCTAAAAAGTTTAAATAGATCCAAAAAACAAATATAAAAGTCATAGAAAAGATGAATATAAAAGAATAAAGAATCTATTTTCATATATTTCATACTAAATAAATACAGAAAAACCCTGAAAATTTAAAATATATGATGACAAAGATATAATGGACATAAAACTGCCATTTTTTCCTACTTTTTAAAAGTGCAATTACGGACTTCAAATTAGTCTTTAAAAATCTAGAAGATACCCATAAATAAAAGCAAAAGAAACAACTTCTTACAGACAGGTAACTACCTTTGAAAAATTGGTGTGTAACCATCTAGGCTATTCATATGTAAACATGTACATAAATAAGATAATACTATACATGTGGTTTTTAAAACCCATTTGTTCACTTAACAAATACCTCAATTACATTTCAAGTTAATCTAATAGGCACACATATTATCCTTGCGGTGGTTGCTTAGAATTTCACTGCATGAATATATACTATTTTTGTATTAACCAATCCTCTACAGTTGAACATTTAGATTATCAAACCTTTGCCACTATATATAATCAGCTACTGCTGCTCATTTTTGTTTAAAAAACAGCCTAAATCTATAGCACTTGAGCACTTTACTATTTCTGAATATGTGATCTTAGAATAGTAAAGAACATGTGGAATCATCAGCTCTGTTTCATTAAAGGTATATAATATTGCTGATAGTGATTGTGTCAATACTTACTGCCTGTAAGACACACACCCAGGGAAACTATATTATAAAGCTAGTTTCTGTACTGAACTTTATATGCCCATAGGAGACTGTGAAGCAAGTGCTGATTTAAAAACCAGGTATCTGAGGTAAAATGAGGAAACCTAAAGCGCATCACCCTACAGTAATGTTAGTATTGGCAGCCTCTAACACTGACTCATCTCTTTCATGAGAATCATAGTCTCTAGGAGGATTATCCAATTATGAAAACATAAATACTTTAATGAAAATGGGAGGTGGTTATTAAAAAACAGTATCCTTAATTATAATAGTGCTGCTAGGTATAGTTAATGACCCTATATATTAAGGAAGGTTGAACTGTAAGGCCCTGGACCACACCAGGGTCACAATTGGGAGCAGAACAGTGATCAACATATAAAAGCCACGGAACACATGAAAGGAATTACAGTACATCACACATCAAACATTTTGGCCTGGTGCTTCCTTCCTCTAATCCTACTGGCAGGAAATGCCCTACATATCCTTTGAGGTGACCAGACACATTTAAAAGTAGTCTCTTGTTAAAAAAGCTCTTGGAAACTGCGATTTTTCTCCAAAGAGGAGAGGAACTTCTGCTCAGCACGGCTGCACTACATTTCTACTTGCAGCACAGAACTGGAGCTCCGCTGCTGAGGTACTGTCACTGCATAACGGAATTTCTTCTGCAGAGGGTTAAAAGGTATAGAAAAAAAACCTGGATAATATGTTTTCACATTGCATATGATATGCTATCGGGCAAATTCACCCAGAAATGTTACAGATTTTACTATTTTATTATATATATGAAAATAAAGTTAAATATTATATAAGGAAACATGTTTTGGCCTACATCACCTTTTAAGCTGGCTTTTCACCAGAATATACTTATGGCACTAAGAATAAATATTAAAAGAATCTCTTATTAATATACACAAACTTAACCTGGAAAATGTACAAATGATTTTGGCACACTATTTAAAATGAAGGCAGCTAAATTTCTGAGGACGAATATTTTCAAATAAAATAACATGAAGTTGGAAAAAAATAGTAAGAGATTCAGATTGAAATGTAACTTTCCCAGAGGGTTATCTGTTGTGATATGAATTATACTATAAAAAAAAAAAATACTTGACCTTGATTTTGGTGTTTCATGCAATAGGATAAATACGTTTACAGAATAATGTCAAACTGTTTATCAGAATGACAGGATATTAAGTCATTACTGTATATTTCACTAACATCTACTCCATCACCAAAACGAACAAATGATATTGCAATTCTCTAACTCCGTGTATGTTATTTTCTTCCTAGTTTTTGGATAATTCTTAAAGTTTAGTGGTACTATACCTCAGTTTTATCAGGTGTTCTTTAAAATCACCTGGAAATACTGAGGTTGTGTTTCACTGAACGTGAGCTTCAGGATATCTATTCAGAACTTAAGTGACTGGGAATGTACGCAATGCCAAAGACATGCTGTCCACAGTGTGTTTGATAAGCTGACATGGGACAGGAATTCCTTTCACTGTTGTGTCAGTTTATCAAACCCATACCTGGATGACAGTCGATTCAGTTAGAACACACTGGAATCCTGGAATACAAAGCATTATTTCCCTTTCGAGAAGCTATATATTCTATGATGTATAAATGTCACATACATATGTATATGACAATTTGCACTAAATAACTGTAACAGTAAATATTCAGAGAAATTGGTTAAAAAGCTCACATTATAATCAAAGTTATTAGGGTGTACCCTATGAATTTCTCTAGTGAATACAGATGTTTATTAATAAAATTTTTAATCTTTATATACAGTTTTTATTTTTCCTTATATTCATTAATGATTTATATGGAAAATATCACAGTGGAAAAATATACTATTTGATGTTAAGGTATAACCAACTGAAGTTAAAAATTATGCTTTAATTCTGATCAAAATCATTTATATTTTGGATTGTAAGATTTGACATTGGCTCAGAAACCATGTCAGGCAGACTTACAGATGATAAATTACGTTGCAAAAAAAAGTTTTCACAACTTAAAAATTCATTTTAACATTTAGTTATGTCAAAACTAATCTACTGGGTTGGACTGAAATGAGGAAGATTTCTGGGTGCTGGTAACATGGCTATGTACACATGTAAAAGTTCATCGAGCTGCATACGAATGACTAATACACTTTTCTGTATGTAAGTTACAACTCAATAAAAATACTTTAAAGATATGAAAAAGGTACAAATCAGAAAAAATTTGCTATGTGCTTATTTTGTGTTAATCTATTTTTGCAATCACATGTGTGTTTTTCATTACCTTTGTCAATGTGGAATGCTATTCTGGTATCTAGTTTTTACTCAAAGCTGAATGTTAGAAATGATGGGCAAGAATGTATTTCAGATGGAGGAAATACCTGTCTTCAGCACAGAGGACACATGGTCTCCAAACAGAGGATAAATATTTCTAGTACATAAAACAGGTAAAACTGTACCGTTCATTTTAAGACAGTGAACTCAGTGAATACAGAATAAGACATAAAAATAAGTATGCATATTTAGTAGTTATTGTTTAAATTATACTTTAGAAAATAATAATTTACTTCATCTAAGGTAAGAATTACAAGGATTTTTTGAATAGTGGCACCTTATTAGTGATTAGCATGTGCTTTTACACATTGTGTAGAGGTAATTTATTATTAAATTAATAGAAGTATTTATAATCGACTAATAATACATATTAAATGAATGCACAGATGCCTGCTTCCTAACCTGCTTTTTAATTAGCTTCTATATTTATAAAGGAGATAAGAAGGACTTGGATGAAAACAGACACCAGTCAACAAAGAGTAAAATGGGTTTTCCTCAGATTGCAATTATAAAGCCAACACTACAGTGGTTCACATTTACAAGCTCCTTAACTCAAAGCTGGTCAAAGGCAGATCTACCTACCTACCTACCTACCATCAGATATTTCTCCTATTTAATCCTTTTAGGATGATGAATAGGGTAGATTATATAAAATCCTTTTAGGACGATGAATAGGGTAGATCTATAAGAATAAACAGGTTACTCTTTAGGTAAAATAGTCAACCTTTACTATTAATGGGAAAAAATGTAATACATCCTTTACATCAGACACTTAGAAAGTAGCACCATGGTTCACTATTTTTTAGGAGCTGTGTTATATGTTAATGGTTCTGGTGACCAGACATCATATTTCGGAAACTCTGGAGATTTACCTTAAGGGACAATATGATTTCTCTCATTTGTCTTTAAGTACAAAGTTGTTTAGATAATAATTTCACATGATAATGTTAGTGCCTCAATGAAAATATACAATCAGGAATGCATAAGATATTACATATCCAGCATAATTTACATAACCGAAATGTATTTGAAAGAAGTATAAGATAGATTTTCCAAGTTCATAATAAAAACTGCAATGTTAATCCAAATATACTGTATTATTCTGTAGCTTCTTTCCAACATGAATTTCTAAAGTATCAATAAAAAAGGGTTAATACATTTAATATCACATTCCAAAATTTGTGACAGTAGAACTGATAGTCATTTTCAACACTGTTATTGAGGTAGCTTTTGGCAGCAAATAAAAACATATTCATGGAAACCTACATCCTGCTACAGGAAGCCACAAAAGACGCAGTTATTTTGGTGAGGGCCAAGTATAAATCCAAAGCCTTCACACTAGATCAGCTGAAGAACACGAAAAGGACTAAAAGTCTGCCAGTAGTATTTTCAAACAAAGCTTTTAGGCAAGTTACTCTAAATACCTACTATCCCAATCTCTCTGATTTGCTAAAAGGGAGTTATTTGAAACCAAGACTAAACATTATAGGATTAGGAACATAACGTCACTAGATATGAAAAATACCTTGCCAAAACCTAACACAATAGTTATTTTGGGAACATTTAGATAGAAAGAAAATTAGGAAGAAATGAAAGGTTGTGAGGTGAACTACAACGTTTTGTGGAGATTTTTAGAATTTAAATTTTACAATGTATCTGAGAACTACAGTGCAGTTAAAGTGGACGTTAAACAAGGTTTAAGACAAACCATAAAAACATGTAGAGGAGAAATACCATACTTTGAGCTGTATCTTCATCAGGAATAAACCAAGGTTATTACTAATATTTGCGGGAAAAGAATAATTTTCATGTTTTTACCAAAGATAAATTGTTTATAAAGTATACATGCATAATTGTTAATGATATTAAGCTCATCTATGAAAGGATGCTAATCTCATCTATGAATTTCTATTCGTCATATGCTTACATTATTCATTTATTATTTGGGCCTATGTATATTGTTTAAGTATACATGTAAAACAAGATAAAAATTAAGTTAATCTCAAGCATGAATTTCATGGGTCAGATCAATTTAATGTTAGTTCACATTGGGAAGATTAACCTTTGAGAAGTCAGGATGACTATTAGCAGTTAAAAAAATTACAAAAGGATATTGCCAAGATTTTAATGTATGAAACAATTCTGTTGCCTGCAAACGTCTACATCTCGGATTACATCAAGGTCTGTTTATTTAAAATCTTAAATAAGATACTTTATTCCTGATTTTGGTAAATTATGATTTTAAAAAATCTCAGTAAATTGATTATACATTAAAGTAATAAAAACTTAAGAAACGTTATATAGTAGTTCAAAAAATTCTGCTTAGTTTTGACAAGCTTCCAGTTAAAAAATGTGCATTTTTTTTGTTGAACATTTATGTTGCTGAAATATTAGTCATAAAGTGATTTTTTATAATGAAAGATAAATAGTCTCATCAACTATATAAGAATAAAGCATGTTTTTTCCACTCTTCCTGTGATTGGTGGTATCACATCAGGCTCATTGTGAGAATTGGAGAACAACCACTATTGCAAAAGTTGCCCATAAAAAAAGCAATAAACAAAGGGAAAACAAATTCTGTATACAATGCTGGAAGAATTCTCTAATGCAAGTCTTCTAAGAGTGAAAATGAATCAGCTCCCCTAACTTTTGTAATTTTTTAAAGTTAAAATTTCATGAATTAAAACTACCACAAATAGGCTACACCTGTCAGAAGCCTCATTTTTAAAAGATGTCATTAAAAACTTTGCCAAAATTACCATAGAGTTTTCATATAATTCTTGTAAACAATTTTTAAGAGAATGAAATTCTGTATGGAGAAAAACTGAAACCCAATACTAGAATCAAGTCTATTAAATGCTGAATGCACTAAAAAGGATTAGCAAATGTCTGCAAACAAGAAATGGCTGAAAAATTCAACAACTGACAAAGTTTTTAAAGAGCTATGGGATAAATTAGTCACAGATAAAATCCCAGAAGGGACATCAGAAGACCCACAAGTATTTATGGCATGAACCAAAAGCTGTATGCAGAAGTTCACAAATGTCCAATTACAAGAAGGATATATAGTTCTCTCAAGTAAAAGATGAAAGTTAAGAAACTTTATAATTAAAAATACAGCAAAAGAAAAAAGTTCTGTTTTGAGTATTTTAAAATTCCTTTAACAAATAAAATATTTTGGAATAAGATATGAAGTGAATGTTACAATTACTGGTTTGCTTTTTTTTAAATCTTTTACAGTAGGTCTTAAGAGTTTTTGGATTTTTAGACGGTAGAACAGAGCAATAATATAGGGAGTCAACATATAATTTTAAATGGCTTCCAAATTTATATATCTAATTCTGTAAGTATTTTCAGATACGTAGCTTAAACACAATATTTCTCAATTGCACATGATTAGGGAAAAAAGTCCAAGTTACTAGAAATCTTCGTGACATACTTATTAAGCTTTGATATAATTTTGGTGGACTAAACATACTTGTGAACAAATAGTACGCAGCTGTTTTAAAATTTAAAAATCAGTATTTTTAAACACAATTTAGAGAAAAATGATGATATATAAGAATACTCTGGGAAGGAGAGAATAATATAACAAGGAAAAAGAAGTTTTAATTTATCTGTTTTTCTTTCATTAACTTTGAGATAAAACTAGAATAATAACTAAATTATACTAAAGTAAAAAAATAATTTTTTAAATATTTGTTTTATAATGATTTAAAATATCTCATGAAATAAAATGCTCAAAAATATAGAGTTTATTAATCAGACAAATCTATGGTTAATATTTATATCTGGTCATGACTCACTTCAAAGTTCATAATAGATGTGAGAAAAAACTTGATGACAATCAAAATCATTAGCTAGGGAGCTATTTTATGTAGATCTAATCCAGTAGTAAGAATGACTTAATTGAAAATTCTCTTAAAATAGATTGTATGTTCATAGGTCATTCCCTGAAGGACCAAAGAACTCAAACACTATGGTTATAGAGTTTTCACTATAAATTATGTCTCTAGTATCTATACTATTAAGTCCATCCAACCTGTAATGTTTTAGGGAACTTAAGGAAAATGCAGAATTGGTACCTAATGGTATTGTCAATTTAGTCACTCTTAACAAGAATTTTGTTAGGAGGAAAAGAAAAGGAAAAAGAAACTAACATCAAAACAATAATAAAATTTAATGGGATATAAATGTGAAACTTCAGAAAAAGTTTCAAACTTAATATTATATACTAGTTAAATATGTTAGTTAAATAAAAGCCAGTCTGTCTTACATGAAACTGAGTTACAGGCAACAAGATGTAGTGGTAAAGAGCATGTGCAATGGAAATTGGTTCTATCACTTTTTCATGAGTGACCCAGGAGAAATTATTTAACGTGTAAGGCTCCTTTTTTTTTTTTTTGTCTCTAAAACACATATAATCATAATATCTGACTGTTATGGTTATTGTGAGGCAAGCCTTGCATTGATAGCATGAAGTAGAATCCTTGACACAAAGGAAGCTCTCAATAGATGTTACTGTTGCTACTACTAGTAAATACTATTCTACTACAATTGTAGAAAGTAGGTCAGACATTGCTATAAAGGCCAAAACAAAGAGGAAATTATTTCTAAGTGAAATGATTACAGAAGGTTTCAAAAAGAATTTAAGTGAGACATTAAAAGACAGATGTGATTCTTAAGAAATTTTTTTTTTTAATTAATAAGGTTGAACACCAAAGAAAAAGATTTTTAAAGGATCCCAAACCTAACCAATGTAATTTTTGTAACAAAAACTCCTTGAAAAGCTGAAGTGGAAGAAAGCTATATTTAAAGAAAGTTGAAAATGTATACATAAACATATTAAGCATTATTGGGTAAACTATATTTAATTTGATATTTAATTTGAACAAGTGTCACATGAAAGTAAGCAATTAGTGCTAAGATTTGAAGTGTAGGTTGAAGTCAGATCATGGAAGAATATGCACGCTGGGTTAAAAGACAGGGATTTTGTCATGTTAAAAATTGAGCACTATGACAGATAATGAACAGAGCTGCTATCATCAAGTAATGTTTCAAAGTGGTACATTAAAGCCAAATGGCTACAATATTTTAATTCACTCAGTAGTGAATTGTGAATCACTTGGCCTTTGAAATTCACATGGTAACAAAGAACATTTTAGCTATAATAATTTCAGTTTCTTATTGGTACTGACATGTTTGTTCTTTAAAGACCACCATAGTAGCTATTTCACTAAAGGAATAACTCAGTTTTCCTTTTACAGTTTCTTGGGTATAATAATGTTTTGAAGTCTGGAAATTCTGGGTCACAATATATTCTACAAAAACTTTAAGTTTTAATGAAGCTTTTTAATAATGGAGAATATTTCGTTGGTTAGAAACAAAAAATAATCTTGAGTCCTTTCATCTATACTGTCTAAAACAACTACTCAAACACAGGCAAGTATTTCTGCATATGATGACAATGAAGGATGCCCACAATATATTACTAAGTTAAAACAAACACAAGTTGCAGAACACTATGTAGAATACAATCCCATTATTTAAGAAAATCTCTCTCTCTCTCTCTCTCTCTCTCTCTCTCTCTCTCTCTCTCTCTCTCTCTCTCTCTCTCTCACACACACACACACACACACACACACACGGTCTAAAAGAGAGTCAACCTAAGTATTGACAGTGGTCACAGAGGAAGGACGCAGTTAACACTCAGAGTAAGCCCTGGTAAGAAGAGGAATTTCATTTTCTATGGCCACACTTCAGGGTTATTTAATTTAAAAAAAAAGGAACATCACTACCATTTATTTATAAAATGGTAGTAATATAGGCTTATTAATAGATTAAAAATAAAGGTAGATTTGCTATAAAAAGCATCATTCTACCAATTATAAATTATTTTTTAATTCTTATTTTACTTTTTCATATTATAATCTGATAACAAGTTCACTGAATAACGATAAACTAAATTGTAAACAATAATTTTTAAACTTGAAATATAAAAAGAATTTTAAAAACAGACCATTACAATGTACAGAAAAAGTGATGCATTTACTTAAATAGATTCAGGAACAATTAGAGCTCATAGCTCTCTTCCCTCTGCTATTTCTAAAAGGAAAAATATTTGAATATAATGGAAGAACACTTTTCTCTATTCCTTCCTGTGAAAACTACAAATCTGGATGGAACTTCTGGAATCATTTTTTCGTCTTACAATAATTTTCAGAAGATGCAGGACAGAATGTTGTAAGGACTCTTACAATAAAAATGGGACCACACAAAAAAGTTTAGGGTGCCAGTTCATAATTTCTGATTTTACTTATTTCATCAGTCTAGGCATTGTGGAAGGTGTTGTAGACAAAGTATGAATTATGATATCAAATCTATCAGAATTTCACAATGCAATTTCATTAGCTCAAATGTTGTTGTTGAGGTCTAGTTCCATGAAGGGATGTACATAAATTCTAGTAAAAAATACATATCATTGGTGTCTAGTACATGGTAGGCATTCAGTAAATATCTATTGAATAACTGAAATAATAAATCAATGTATATTTAATTAATGAATTAAAGTAATTAATGAATGTATGCATACATGCAATGGAATGGCATAAATGTCTCAAGATCCCTACTGTTCCAATGACTGATATAGAGCTATTTATTCTACTTCTCATATTAAATCTGTTTTCAGAAAATAATTTGACACAATGAAAATCAAGTCAAACTACTTATCACTGAAAGGTTTAAAAAAGTCTTCGGAAGCAGAAATAATATAAATCCAGTGTAATTTTCCTATAGCAGTTATACTATGAACTGGCCTAAGGTCTTGATTGAGAATCTATTTCCATTTTTAATAGAAGCAACCATAAACACTATAGTTAATGAGCTAGAGATGATGTACCAGCATTTGTAAATACAAAGTTTCTAAAAAACAGATAAATAATTTATATAAGAGAAGAGTAACCAAATTTATTAAATTCTTAATATCTTTAAATTACAAACATATTTAAACATTTTAATTTTACTTCATTATAATCCCTATTTTATTTTAATTTCCTTCAATAAGCCTATGAAGGAACACTTTCAGCATAGGTAATTTCTTTTTTTATCTGACTTTATAACCTTTTACTTTTAATTGTTTCTCTGCTTCTCTTTTTTAGCTTGACACAAGAACGTGAATCATCTCTCAAGAAAAAAGGTTGGTAAGATAAAGGAAAAACTATCAGGCTAGACTACGCTTCAGATCTATGGTGTAAGTCAGGGAAATGGTTGAACACATCATAGAACAGGCGAATCCCAGCTGAAAGCACAGTGGGAAATCATCTTGTCCAGGAATTAGCAGTTGTAAGTTAGGTAGATCAGTAGGCAAAGAGGAGGCAGGTAAAGAGGGTGGAGGGCTAAGGGGGGGGCTCACGAAGATATACCTAACAGCTGAGTATGAACACTGAATAAATTATAAGTTATATAGTTTACATGCTGCTGTGGATCAGATGCTTTGGAGAGTAATAAAATACAAATTCACATAAAGTATAAGTCAATAAAAGTTTTCTGAATTACAGATTCCAAAAGTTAACTGCTATCAACTGAAAGTCTGAAAATGTTGAAGTTAAAGACTCTGCTGAAGGTGATCTTATTAGGGAGTAGGAAAGTCTGAGAAAGGAAAATGCTCACTTTTTGTCATAGAACCTTTCACAATGTTTGAATGTGTAGCATTAAAAATTATTAGCATTCATTAAAAATATTTTTTTAAATCCTCTCAAAGTAAACCACTGCTTTAATCGGCTCAACAAAGTGTGGTCCTTGAAGCAGCGTATCAGAATCACCCAGTATCAAGGTCACACCCAATCACTCAGGACCTTGGTAACAATGTGGAAATTCGGGCTTCATCCCAGACCTCCCAAGTGAAAACCTGCATTTTAACAAGATCCCCAGGTGATTTGTAGGCACATTAAGTTTAAGAAGCACTGGTGTAATCCAACATAAATCAAAAGCCACTCTAAGTTTTCTATGTTGCATTCTTTTCTTTTTCTTTTTTTTTAATGGAGGGCAAAGCTCACAGTGGCCCATGTGAGGATCAAACCGGCAACCGTGGTGTTATCAGTACCACATTCTAACCAACAGAGCTAACCGGCCACCCTCTATGTGGCTTTCATGATCAGCCTCCGCAACATCAGTGATAGGTAGCTCACTACCTCCTGAGATAGTCAACATTTTCAAAAGTAAACTCCTCATCTCCATCTGCCCAACCCCCAAACCAAATCCTCCCAGTTTTCCTTCCCTCAATTAATTTCATATTTCTAGTTGCTTAGGTCATGCAACTGAATTATCCTTATCTCTTTTGTCTCAAATCCAATGTATAATCCATCTGCAACTTCTCTTGCGTTTACCTTTAAAGTATCTTCAGAATCTGACCACTTCTCACCACCACCACAGCCATTACCCTGGGCCAACCCACCATCATCTCCTGCCAAGATCAATGCAAGTCATAAAAACTTGCCCTTCTCTGCCTGCAGTCTATTTTCACATGTTGTCCTGAATTATCTGCTTAAAAATAAATGAAATCACTTCCCTGCTCAAACCGTCTGAGGGCTTCTCGTTTGATGAAAAAAATCAACACTCAATAATCAAAAGAACTTCGTATCACATACTCTGTTAACTCAAACAGTGGAAATAATCCTTAACACAACTCCTTTAGAGATCAATAGCAATCTTCCATTTGTTTCACCAAACTATAACTCCCTTCGTTTTTAAATGTGTATTTTACCTCTTTTCAAATGTGTATCTTTAGTTCCTGCTGGCAATCCCTTAATTTCTTTCTGCAGGTAGTGACTCGGTAAACAATGAAAGCATTATTTTAAAATTCAGCCTGTGTAAATTATTTTCCCTCACAACTACATCTCACTCAGAGTAACTGCCAATCCCTCACAAAGGTCTGTAAGGCTTCTCTGTAATGTCTCTTACCTCACAGCCCACTACATTCCACCTGGCACATAACTGCTTTAGCTGCCACGGGTGTCTTTTGCACACTCCTGCTTCAGGACCCTTGTGTTTTCTCCCTGAGGCGTCCTCTTGGATGAGGCCTTGCTTTCCACCTCATTCCCAATTCCTATCTTCTCCTTGTTGCATTGCCTGCCTAATATTTAAGAATATTCTAATATACAAGAATAATTTATTTATTAATTTGTAATGGTCTCTCCCCCTCATTAAAAGCACACTCTGTAAATGCAGGGGTTTTTCTCTGTCTTATTCATTGATGTACACCCAATTCCTAGAATAGTGCCTGATGCACTGTAGGCTCCCAATAAACATTTGTTAAGTAATGACTAGTTAATGAATAGCTCCATTTATTATCAGACTTTTATAATTTGAAAGATCAAAAGGGATTGAATATATGGTGATAGAACAACTGACTCTGGGTGGTGAGCACACAATGTGATATATAGATGATGTATTACAAAATTGTACACTTGAAACCTATGTAACTTTACTAACATTGTCACCCCAATAAACTTTAATTTAAAAAAAATCTTCATTCTATTGAACTCTAATTGCTGTTATTGTAATATCCATGAATTTAATGATCCTAGGTCTATTCTTAGCTTCAGAAAAAATGAAGCTATGCCTTCTGACACTATAGGCCAAGTATTTGAAGAATGGTTCCATGTCCCCTAGAAGTTTTCTCTTCTTCAGATTTAAGGTCTTCAGTTACTTTAGTCTTATTGTTGTTCCTTCAAAGATTATATGTCTTTTTTATACTGGCTGCATTTAAGGTTTTTCTCTTTATTACTTTTTAATAATCAAATTGACAAGCTGTATTATAGATAGAGGCTTCTCCTGTCCTAGACCTTGAAACCTGTGTTGGGAGAGGCAGATCTTGTTGCATTCTCTCCTGCTTAGCATCCCCGCCTCAGCCTATCAGGGGGAGTTTCTTTCTCTTTGATTTTCAGTAATTTGACCGTGTTGTTTCTAGATGTAATTTTCTTTGCACTTACTTTGTTTGGATTGAAAATAGGGTACTGAGCTTCTTGAATCTGCTGATTAATGACTGTTATTAATTTCAGAAGTCTCAAGGGCTATTTCTTTCATTTTTCTTTTAGTTCCATTCTTTCTGTCTTCTACTCCTTGTACTCTCATTACACATGTTAGACCATTTGACAGCACCCCACATGTTTTCCAGTTTGCTCTCTTTCTTGTTTGTTTCTTTTCTGTTCTTTTTTCCCTCTCTGTGCTTCAGTTTGGATAATTTCTGTTCAGTGATATCTAACTTCACTAATCCTGTCTTCTGCTTGTCTATCTGCTGTTGTGGCTATCCAATGAGTCCTGAATTTTAGGTACTGTATTATTCAATTTTAGAATGTGTTTTAAATAGAGCTCATGTCTATGAAATCCTCTATCTTTCAACATTTTTCTTTAAACTATTTGAAATAACAGTTATTTCAAACTCTTATCTACTAATTCCAACATCTCAGCCATCTGGGATCATTTTCTACTAGCTAAATTTTCTCCTGATAATGGGTCAAATATTCCTGCTTCTTTGATATCTTACAACTTTTTGACTACGTATCAGACATGTATAAAAGACTAAGGAATGAAAAGTCAATGTTATGTTCTCCCAGAGAAGGCATACCTATTCCTCCCAGGCAGAATGGGAAAGGGGTATATAATTTAAATCCAGTCAGGAATTGAACTAGGTTGGACTTGATTTGCAACTTCAAACTCAATTTACCTGTGGTTTCAAATGTCTCAAGGGCAAGTTTTACACTGTTTGTTGTAGTGTTGCACTGCTCAATAAAAATATAATGCAAACCATAAATGTGAGCCACCTATATAAATTAAAATTTGTTAGTAGTCACATTGAAAAAAGGTTTTAAAGAACAGTGGAAAATATAGTAATAGAATATTTAACTCAATATATCTAAAATATTGTGATCACAATGTTTTATATAATTGATGTAAAGATTTTAATGAGATGTTTTCTTTGCTTTTTTTCTTAATTCATCAAAATTTTGTATATATATTTGATATTTGCAAAACATCTCAATTTGGACTAGCCACATTTCAAAAAGAGAATAGCCACATTAGTTAGTGGCTATTAGATTGAACACTGAGTGAATCTCTACCATGGCTTTGTCTTCTAAGGGAAGTGAAACTTTGAGAAACTCAAATTCTTTCGGCCAGCTTCAGCTTCCCCACCCAATACTCTGATAAAACACTGTGGAGGACTGACTATGTCTTTGGTTCTCCTCCAGATTCCAGTGTGTCACTGTAGCCTACATGACTGATAAATTTCCCTTCATTTCTTCTTCCCACAAAAATATCCCTCTGCTTATAGTCAGACAATGCAAACAATTCTAGAGCTGAAAAGAGCACCCAGTCACATAAGAAGGGTATTTCTCTCTGGAATTTGATACCTCTGCAGCATTTTGTGACATTAATCTTTGACATGTATTTTTAAAAATCAGCTTTACTGAGATACAATTGATATCCCATAAAATTTATCTTTTTGAGGTGAACAATTTGGTGTTTTTTTGTATATTCTCATTGTACTCACTATACGTCATTCATTGTACAAGTACTCACTACATCTCATTGTACATCGCTACTACCTAATTTCAGAATATTTCTATCACCCCCAAAACAAATCCTATACCCATTACCAGTCATTCCTCTCTCCTCTCTTAGCAACCACTATTCTACTTTCTGTCTCTATGAATTTGTTGATTCTGGACATTTCATGTAAAAGGAATCATGTAATAATGACTTTTTGTGTCTGGTTTCTTTCAGTTTGCAATGTTCCAAGGTTGATCACGTTGTATAGTTAATTACTTTCTATGACAGAATACTATTCTACTGTATGAATATATCACATTTTGATTAGCCATTTATCAGTTGATGAACCTTTAGGTAGTTTCTACTTTTTGGCTATTATGTATACTGCTGCTACAAACACTGGTGCATGTGCTTTTATGTGGATATGTTTTCAATTCTCTTGGGTACATACCTAGGAACAGAATTGCTGCATCACATGGTAACTCTATGTTTACTCTTATGAGGAACTGCCAGTTTTCCACAGCAGCTGCACCATTTTTCATTCCCACTAGAAATGCATGAGGGTTCCAGTTTCTCCACATCTGTTATCTTTTTTAGTATAGCAAATTCTAGTGTGTATAGTTTTGACTGGCATTTCCCTGAATAATTGGGTCAAACATCTTCACATGCACTTACTGGCCATGTCTCTATCTTCTTTGAATATATATCTTTTCAAATTCTTGGTCCATTTTTAAAATTGGGTTGTTCTTCTATTATTGAGTTGTAAAAGTTCTTTACATATTTTGATTATATTTCTCTTATCACATACTGGATTTGAAAATATTTTCTCACATTATGTAGACTGCCACTTTCTTATCAGATTCATTTGCAGCACAAAAGTTTATAATTTTGATAAAGTCCAATTTATCTATTTTTTCTTTTGTCTCTTGTACTTTTGCATCACTTTAAAGAAACCCTTATCTTGTCCAAGATCACAAAGATTTACTCCAATGTCTTCTTCTATAAGTTTCAGAATTTTAGCTCTCATATTAGGTGTCTGATTCACTTTGAGTTAATTTTTGTATATGATGTCAGCTAAGGGTCCAGCTTCACATGGATATCCAACAGTCTGAGCACCATTTGTTGAAAAGATGATTTTTACCAATAAGTTATCTTCGGTCCTTCATCAAAAAGCAATTGATAGTAAACGTGACGGTTTATTTCTTGATCTCTGTTTTTATTAAATTTATTAGGGTGACATTGGTTAGTAAAATTATATAGGTTTCAAACGCACAATTCTCTAATACATCATTTATATATTGCATTGTGTGTTTGCCACCCAAAGTCAATCTTCCCTACGTCACCATATATATGACCGTTAAACTGTTGTCTGTATCTATGAGTTTTTGTTCGTTTGTTGATTTCATGTTTATATCCCACATATGAGTGAAATCATATGGTTCTTGACTTTTGCTGACTTATTTTGCTTAGCATGATTCTCAATTCTATTCATTGATTTATTTGTCTATCTTCATGCCAGTATTCCACTGCCTTGATTAGTATTGTTTTGTTTGTCATAAATTTTGAAATCCGGAAGTGTGAGTCTTCCAACTTTGTTGTTCTTTTCCAAGCTATTCTGTGTCCCTTGAATTTTCATATCAAAATTTTCCATATGAATTTTAGGATTAGCTTGTCAATTTCTGCACAGGAGGTAGGTTGGAATTTGAACTGAGATTATACTGAATCTGTAGAGGATTTTGAGAAGTATTGTCATCTAACAATATTAAGTATTCCGATCTATGAACATGGTATACAACTCCATGTATTTAGATCTTCTTTAGCTTCTTTCAACAATGTTTTGTAGTTTTCAGGGTGTAAGTTTCATACTACTTTTCATAAATTTATTTGTAAGTTTTTAATTTTTTGATGCTATTATAAATAAAATTGTTTCCTTAATTTCACTTTTAGATTGTTCACTGTTATTGTGAATTGAGTTTTATATTTGATCTTTATTTTGTAACCTTGCTGAATTTGTTTATTTGCTCAACAGTTTTTCAGTGGTTCCTTAAAATTTTCTATATATGTAACATCATGTCATCTAAGACATAGTTTTATTTCTTCCTTAAAATCTGAGTGCATTTTTCCCCCATTTCTTGCCTAACTCCCCTGGCTAGAACCTCCAGTATACGAGTAATACCAAATAGAAGTAGTGAGAACAGATATCCTTGTCTTGTCCTGATTTTAGGGGGAAAGCATCCAGTCTTTCACCATCAACTATGTTAGCTGTGGGATTTGACAGATTCCAATTATCAGGTTGAAGAAGTTAGAAAACTCAAGACAAAAAGAATAAACACAAAGAGCAGAGTAAAAGAAAGAGGAAGTAAAAACATATGGAAAGGGGAGCAGGACAGTGAAATGACTAAATAATATAATCAAAGGGAGAGACTAAACGTTAGAAAAAAGAATTCTAAAAGAATTCTGAAAGGAATGCATAAGGAATAGATTCTGAAATACTCTGTCATTAGATAAGTATATACTTTTAGCAAAATATGTAAAAATTCTGTGTGCCTTGGTTTTGTCAATTGTATAAAGAAAGTAAGGGCATTTACTTTATAAACATAAAGAACCTATTATGTATTTTTATGTACCTATTTTTATGTATCTTGATGTTCTAAAGAGTTAATATACTTTTTTACACTTAATTTTACTTTTTGGCATTATAGTTCTATATTCTATAAAAGAAATCAAACAGGGAAGTAGCGAAACCGGGAAGGAAATGAGATAGGGAAAGAAGATAGAAAGAAAAGACAAATTATAGAAAAAGTAAAAAAATGAAGGAAGAAAGGTAAGAAAAAAATCAGTTATGAAGACAGTAAACCAAGTAAATAAGGAGAGAGATGAAGAAGAAAATTCAAGAAGGACAAAGGTAAGGAAGCAATAACAGCAGGAATATGAAAGCCACATCTTCCCAAATAACTGCTGAAGAGCCAGAAAGTGTACATGGTAGAGGAGAAAAAGAAGTACCTCAGCAGTTCTCTTTATTGATGGTGATAAGGTCTTTTAATATGAAACATATTTCACCAAAAGTAAAGTAGGAGCCTCTTTGAGGACCACATACTTCTGAAGTGAAAAGAAAAGATAAATACACCTGAAAGAATTTCCAAATGTTAGAAAATTAAATTATTTTCATCCAGAAAGGATTCTACTGTAATCTTTTCCATAGATACTGAAGGAATCAAAAAATGTGAGTTGTGATCTTGGCTCTATCATTTGACTAGAGACAACTATACTTCTGATCTTCAGTTTCCTAATCTATAAAATAAGGAATTTCAATTAGACTAATTCCTAAAGCCTCTTTCAGTTCTGACATCATAAGACTTTATTTTATATAAGCTAGCAAATAAAAATTTATTTAATATATGAATACTACCAACTATCCAAAAAAAAAAGAAGGAAAAAAAACAAGAAAGAGCGCGTGATATATAATTTAAAGGAAAAAAATATCATTTCAAATATCAAAAATTTTAGAAAAATAAAATCCTCACATCCACTTAAAGTAGTTATCACCCTCTAGGTGGTAAATGTATTATAAAAATCAGAATCTTTTCCTAGTAGTAACATTTATTGGAGAACAGTAGAAATTTATTTTCCAAAAGAGTGAGACTACAACATCTGAAAAACAGACCAACAGACCAGAGGGAAGACTAAGACACTTGTTCATCTGTATTTCTGCGACTTTTCTCACTTGGTTTATTTGCAACTGTACTTTTATGTCTGGCAGCCCTGCCAACTTCAGTACGAATGATATATTATTTTTATCATGTTGATTACATATGTTCACCAGTTTAGTTGTCCATATATGCTTGGTGTGGTTTGCAAATACTCGGTGACAAAATCCAGAGCATGGCATTTCCACAGAAAGTGTTTACTGTGAAATTTCTCCTTAGAAGTTTGCTTTTCTTTACAGCTTTGATCCATATGACATCCACAGTCCTACATTTCAAATAATGGCTTACAGTTAAATTAAGAAATGCTTCAATTTGATACAACATGACTATAGTAGGATGTGGTAGTCCTACAGAGGACCTCATTTTCTTATGTGAGTAGAGATTTGGTCAAATTTAAAGTCTGCTAAAATTTTCCAAACTGCGCTTCTTCAGTTTTATGGTGACTTGGTACATACATTCTGTTATTCATCAACACTTCACAGAAATACTTGATTTGTCTGAATGAATTTAAAAACCCACAACTGAAGAAAATCAGAAAAACCTGGTTTTAAATATCAAAAGGTCCTGAATAAAAAGTATTTCTACAGGCCACACTAAGCAAGTTTTATTGATCAGTGTACTTCTTTGCAGGAAGAAACTGTTGCAAGATTGAACATAAGAAAATACACTTACTGGTAAATATCTTTCCTGAGGACAGATCTGCCAAGGGGGTTGTCAGCCTGGGGAGCCATAGCAACCGAGCCAATCTTCAAAACCATGGTGTCTTCTTTTGCTGCCTGATTAACTGTAACAAAAGAAATAGATTTTGAGGTATACAGTGGATCTGTACATAGCTTCATGTGTAAGGAGAAATCTTTGAGTAAAAGGGTAGAGATACATTAAAATAAACCGAAAATGCGGACAACAAAAAAATTATGCTTAAAATAAAAATATTTGATGCTTTTCTTAGCTATTTCTTTTATGTCCCACTAACTGGTTTTCTTCTATACAGAATTAAAATGGTAATTAAAAAAAACTCCACGCCAACATTAAAACATGTAATATTAAACATATATAAGGAGTACTAAAGCAGTATGTTTATCTAGTTCTTTCCCAAGTGATTTTTAGCCCTTGGCTTTTTAACATTGCATTGTTGTCTACAAATATATTAAAGGATACCATAAAGTTAGTGACAAATTCTCAAAGCCATTTCAATTTCCATGATTAATAATAAACATACAAACACACTCACAAAGGTACAGCACTATTATTAGCTGTAAAATCTCACAAAATCTAAAACAAATATAATGGCTGTAATGCTGAAGAAAGGAAAAAAAACAAGTGCTTAATAATATGAGGACATTTCAACTTGTTATTCTAGACACTTTTTAATTTTAATAATTACTACTGTGAAATTGTTTGAGAAATAGTAATTTCACACCTATATAATAGTTCTACCTCCTAATGGAATCTAAAACTAAGATAAGTATCTCAGAAAACTATAAAAGGTAAAAAGATATATCAATTCTGATTCTTTCCTTTATGCTGAATAATATTTTACCATATGGTCTCATCATACAAAGTTCAACAATTTTTCTACAAATCACCAACTAATTCAATGTCTTTTCTCAGGTCTGTTTGAAATGGATAAGGGTTCTTGATGGCCTTATTAATTTATATTAAATTTTACTCCCTTTATTTCCAACAGATTATTCTACTGTAGTAGCTGTTTAAAAATTATTTGAAAATGTTTAAAAATTGTTAACAATGTACAACTTTCTGGGTTTTGAAGAAAATATATATTAAAACTCATAATTTCTCTCAAAGAACTATCATGGAACAGAAAAGGACTGGCTGCAAGACCTCAGGAATATCCTGAACAGAACATGCCAGGAAAGGCATACAATCCATATTTCCCAAACTGTGGTGCTCAAAGAATGCAAAAGCTAAGAGATTAGTTCCAGCTGCTTCAGCAGTACGCTTAGTATGGTCTGACTTAGATTAGACTAAAAAAGAAAATCAGAATTAAGAAAATCAGAAAAAGTAAGAAAAAAGATGTTCAGTGAGGAAAAGAAGGAAATGGAGTAAGATGTACATAAAGGGAGTGGCAAATGGAAGGAGATTGGAGGGAAGAAGAGCAGCAATACGGAAAAAAAGAGATGAGCTATCATAATAAATATTAGCATATGGATGCCACCAAACAGACAGCACTTTTAAATGCCACAGCAAAAAGATCTAATAGGAAACCACTTCTCATGCAGCTGGACAATTTTCAAATGACTAGAGGTCTGTCTTTATTATAGGTCCTTATACTATGAACATTGTTTACATTTCACAGATCTTGCATTTTACGCCAAGCTTATCAAACAGTTCCATGTGGGTAAAACCTCTGATTAAGCAGAAGGCATCAATTAAAACAATAAATAATAAGCCTTTAGAATAGACCATACCACAAAAGTGCAATTAGTGTACTTGCTAACTGTTCTTCCAGGCTATAGATATGACCCACCATATGAAAGTCTAAAATGTAATAGAAACACTGCAGTAAATGAGGTACATATGGAAGAAAAATGACGTACTTGGTGTTACATACAAAGCCAGATCCAAGAACAGAATTCTGTTTCTGTTAGAGCCAAAAGTGTTCTCACTAGATTATACTGACTATGAAGTTATAATAAAAAAAGCACTTAATACAAATCATCCACAAACTAAACTAAAATAATCAATTTTATTATAGAAAGTATTCGCTTATCAAAACGTATCTTTGAGATACAAGAAAAAATAACAAAAATATGTATTTATACAAGAAAGTGCTTTGAGTCACTTCTTCAGTTACTTTATAGTTGGAAAAAATAAGCTTCCCTTTTTTGGTTTATTTCACCTGCATTTAATAGTTGGACCATATGAGGAAATGTTCCCTCTAGATGCATTTCAACATGAAAATGAATGCCTTCCTTCTTTGCTTTAACTGTATTTTTAAAAATTGAGCCTCATAAGGAACCACTAACTCTAAAAGGCTCATACTAGATCCAAAAACAGCCCTCTATTCTGAAATAAATAGCTTAAGCTGGAAGTCAAACACCTGTAGATTCGGAATCTTGATAATAATTACACATAATGAAAACAATATTCAGTTGAAAACCAGACTTTCAATACCACTTCTTTAAATAAAATATTGCAATGTTAAATATATTTTTCTTATCATTACTGAATTTTACACATGAACTATCAAAAGCTTTTATATTCAACGTAACATGAAATGTAACTCAAAGATTTTATCTTTTCTTGGGGCAAAAGAAGTGTATTGAAAAAGAAAAGGCTATGAACAACTCTGAAATTGTGAGCTTGTGTAAGTAACCAAAAGCTTAAATAAAGAGCAGAATTTGCATGCAATTGTCAGATAACAGTAAGACTTGCTTATAACTAAGTTTTCTTAACTCCAACATGAAATAAAAGTGTTTTGGAGATCAACTTTCCTTTAAGATTCTCAACACAAACTCAATACAGTTAAACATCTAAAGTCTCAATAGTATTTGAACTTGCCACTGTGAAGTACTGTACTTATAAAGCCATAACTAATGACAGCCCTACACAAAGCTTTCAGGAAAGGGTTTTATTAGTTTTTTGCTATATTTGCAGTTGAAGACAGAAAGAAGTTTCAATAAATGTGTAACCTAATGACTGTCATGTATATTAATGGCAAATACAGTTGCATCTTGTTTACCAATCATTTCTAACATATTGTTTGGAGATATTTTTTATAAATATCTATTTGGAGATTTTTTTAAATAAAATAGTTTCTGCTGAGAAGTATGATATAGCACCATTTAGCTCTGCTATCACACTCATTAAGACATGATTTATACGTATATTTTCCATTTAATTAATTTGTTAAATATATTACTCAAGCAAAGTACTTTTTAAAGCCCTTCTGGAGTAAAAAGAATACCATCCTCTTAACTCTTACTAGATTTTACTAGTCATTACTTAAATGACTATTACTTAAATATTCTACTAGAATATTTATTTATAATAGAAATACTGTTTCAAGCATATTTTCCTTATTTAGTCACATCATATCTTTTAAAATATATTAGAAACACTCAATACTCATATGAAATACACATTTAAAAATTTGTCTACATGTTAAGATGGTTTAAATGCTAAATTTTACATGTAGTTTTCTGCAATAAATTTTCTTATTCATGGGTGGTGATCATTTGAATTAAGAGTAGCAACAACAAAAGAAAGAGTGTCAAAAAATCTAACATAGTATAATGTGCCAAAACCTTTAAAACTTTGTCATGCATTTTTACATTTGTATTTTATGGATAGGCACATATTCTGGCAATTCACAACATCTCAGAGAGATATTTAGATATACATATAGACATAGACACCTAAACACACACACACACACACACACACACACACACACACACACGCAGAGGGGCAAAAATCCAAAAATGAAAAAATGTATGTATTATTTCATCTTTTCTTATGGCAGAGTAGTATTCCATTGTATATATATATATATATATATATATATATATATATATACCACATCTTCTTTACCCAATAATCTATCAGAGGACACTTTGGTTGTTTCCATTTCTTGGTCACAATGAACATGTATATCTTTACAGATCAACGTTTTCACATTTTTTGGGTACATACCCAGGAAAGAGATTGCTGGCTCATATGGTAATTCTATTCTTAATTTTTTGAGGACCCTCCACACTGCCTTCCACAGCAGTTACACCAGTCTGCATTCCCACCAACAGCGTATGAGGGTTCCTTTTTCTCCACAGCCTCTCCAACACTTGTTAGTCTTTGTCTTGTTGATGATAGCCATTCTAACTGAGTTGAGGTACCATCTAGTAGTTTTTATTTGCATTTCTCTGATGACTAGTGATGGTGAGTTTTTTTTCGTATGTCTATTGGCCATTTGTATGTCCTCTTTGGACAAATGTCTCTTCAGGTCCTCCGCCCATTTTTCAATTGGGTTGTTTTTTTGTTGTTGAGTTTCATGAGTTCCTTGTATATTTTTGATATTAGCCCCTCATCAGAAGCGTTGTTTGCAAGTATCTTCTCCCACTGGGTTGGGTGCTTCTTTATTTTGTTGATAGTTTCTTTTGCTGTGCGGAAGGCTTTTTAGTTTGATATAGTCCCATTCATTCATTTTAGCTTTTACTTCCCTTGCCTTTGGAGTCAAATTCATAAAATGCTCTTTGAACCCAAGGTCCATAAGTTTAGTACCTATGTTTTCTTCTATGCAGTTTATTGTTTCAGGTTTATGTTTAGGTCTTTGATGCATTTCAAGTTAATTTTGGCACACGGTGACAGATGGCAGTGTAGTTTCATTGTTTTGCACATGGCTGTCCAGTTCTTTCAGCACCATTTATTGAAGAGGCTGTTTTTTCTCCATTGCATTGTTTTGGCTCCTTTGTCAAAAATTATCTGTCCATATTTATGTGGATTTATTTCTGGGTTCTCAATTCTATTCCATTGGTCTGTGTGTCTGTTTTTCTGCCAATACCATACTGTTTTGATTATTGTTGCCCTGTAGTACAAGCTGAAGTCAGGGAGTGTGATACCTCCAGCATTGTTCTTTTTTCTCAGGATTGCTTTGGTTATTTGGGGTCTTTTGTGGTTCAATACAAATCTGATGATTTCATGTTCTATTTCTTTAAAAAATGTCATTGGGATTTTGATGGGGATTGTATTAAATCCGTATATTGCTTTGAGTGATATGTATGGCCATTTTAACTATGTTGATTCTTCCAATCTATGAACAAGGACTGTCTTTCCATTTCTTTGTGTCTTCTTCAATTTCTGTCAAAAATGTCTTATAATTTTCAGTGTAGATGAAATAGTGCCATTTGCGACAACATGGATCTTCAGATTATCATGCTAAGCGAAATAAATCAGACAGAAAAAGCTAAGAACTGTATCACTTCACTGATAGTGGGATATAAAACTGAAAGCAACAAAGACACATGCCAAACAAAGAAACAAAAACTCACACACAGACAATAGTTTAGTGGTTACTAGAGGGTAAGGATGAAGGGGGCTGGTAGAAGAGGGTAAATGGGGTCAAATATATGGTGACGCATGAAGAACTGACTCTGGTGGTCAACATGCAATGTAATAGATGATGCATTACAGAATTGTACACTTGAAACCTATGTAATTTTACTAACCACTGTCACCCCAATAAAAAAAGTATATGCAATACAATGAAAACTCGATAAAAGGCCTAATACACAAAGAACTCTTAAAACTGATAAGGAAAAGATCCTTATCAAGGAGCAACTCCTCAAAAAAAGAGTGCACTTTTCATTAATGAGACTGTCAAAAGACCAAAAAAATTGATAAAGCTCTGTTAAGAGTGAGAAAACAATACAAACTGGTTCAGCCATTTAAAAGGGCAATTTGACACCCCTTAATATTTTAAAGGTACACGCCCTTTAATCTTACAATCCTTTTGCTAGGAACATATTCTATAGATATACTCATCTAAGTCATGAAAAATACCACTGATACCACTAAAAAGGTGTTCACTGCAAAAAGTGTTCATATAAGCAAAGGATTAAAATTAATCCAAAGTCCACAGAGAATATGGCATACTGCCTTTTCCAAAGATGTCTATAATGATAGGCTCCCATTTAATATGCTCATTTTTAAAGTAACCTGCTTAGGAAGTACTTAGGCATCTGAATTTTGGAATTAGACATTAAAAATCCTACCACAATCACCACCAGAAAAAAAATTTAAATAAGATAGCAAAGCAAATATTTTTGTAATTAGAATCATATGGGAATTTTCCTAGTTATAGCAGCTAAATGGGAAATTTAAAACAACATCAACACAATTGTGATATGTAGTATTAGTTAATACAATAAGCCAAAAGCAACAAACAAAACACACATACACAAACACACACACACAAAATAAAAGTGTTCTATTTTCTTCTTTTTTCAAACAGCCAGATTCTTATTCCTCCTGACATGTGCACAAATCAAAGAAACACAGAACCTGTTTCAATAAATCACTGCTGAGTATGATAGAAAAATGAAGCCAGAGTTAACCAAAAATAAACTTCTGACATATGCCTCATGGCAGGGGTACTCAGGTGCACAGGTGCTACCACCCTTAGTGAGTCAGCTCACTGCTCTTCTTGTTGACTGAAGTACGCCTGCACATCAGTGTTATTCAGGAAATACCACATATCCTACTCTAGTCAAAGTGGCTTCCAAGCAGATTGGTGGTTCCTCAAAAACAAAATTCTAAACATGGAATTACCATATGAGTCAGCAATTCCACCAGTAGGAATATACCCCAAAGGACTGAAAACGGGCTTGAATATACCCTTGTATGCCAGTGTTACTCACCACAGCTAACCCCAAAGTGGAAGCAACCCAAGTATCTGACAGGTGAATGGATAAACAAAATGTAGTACATCCATATAATGGAAGATCATTCAGCCATAAAAAGGAATGAGCAATTCACTGTGAAAATGTCCCTTTTAATAACAAACACCAAAGACTTCAGAAGCATTCAGTATGTCAAATAGACAAAATATTTTGAGACAAATAAGCAAATTTTAAATGCAGATTAAACTGAGGAACAGCTATGTCTGCTTCAGGAAGACTTACCAGTATAAACACTATTGGACATCTATTTAAAGTCTTGGCCAGACTGGCTCATCTAGAAAAAGCAATATACTGATATTGTTTTATATTCTAGGACCAATTTCAAAACTTCGTGAGAGATAAAGCATACACATTTGGTTTATCTTCTTTTTATTTGTATTTGTAACCAATATTGGTATTTTATGGTGTGGAATATAAGGTATAAAACCTTAAATTAAAATAGTATAGGAGAAATTAGAGGAAAAAGGACTCAACTTAGGGTGAGTTAACAGGAGATTATTATTTAGAGACCAACTAAGTCATACAATCTGAGAATCATTTGTAATTCCTGAACATTTCGTAATCAGGTATGTTGCTTTACTTCCTGATCTATCTGCATGACCCTTCCCTATTTTTTCATAGAGCATTCTCCCTATATTACTCTCTATCTCATCCTACCCTCTTACCTCCAGTATCATGTTACTCTTACATTTAAATGAAATTTTGGTCTCACTGATTGTTTACATTCAAATGAAAATCATCAGAAATTATGGAATGGAGAACATAAAATATAATCCACAATAAATTTTCAGGAAATCACAAAAGCTTACTAACATATCTTATTTTAAGTGAAAATTACAAGAATTTACTCTAGTTAGAAAAATGAATGTTTATATACCAACCAGAGAGATATTTGTGGAAATTCTTAATTGTTAAAAAAAAAATTAGAATTTTTATAATAGAGATATCATGAGATTTTATTTATTCTTATTTAATCTACATAAAAAAATACCTGTAATTTTATTTTAATGGAAAAACTTATAGACACTTCAATATGATGCTATTTTTTAAATGTAATGCACTACCTCAGGCTCTTTTACCAAAATAATGATAAATCTTCTGTAATAACAAAGCCAAACAATTTCTGTTTCAATAGTGTTTTCCCCTATTTTCAGTTGGAAAATAAAAAATGGTTTGAAAATCTCAGTAACCTTTTACGTCTATTCCTCTTGTGTTGTACGGTTACGAAAAAATGTTATTATGATTCTCATGCTGGTTCTCAGAGAACTATATTGTGTAAAAACATAGGTATCTTTTTTACCTTTATAGCTTTAATACAAATTATATTATTTAAACATTCATTACATATTCACATAATAAAAGATAATGATAAGGAAAATGCATAAAGGTCACTGCCTCTGCAATACATGTGCAGCCTCTTTTCTGCTTAATGGTTTGTCTCTCATGTGACTTGTAATCACTCAATAATGACTATTCTTTACCGTTCATGTGCTTCCAGAAACTATCTGAACAGATGAAAATAACTGTATAGTACTGTCAAAATATAGTATATGCGGGGAATTTTAATTTCACATCCCAAAATAATCAATTTTATGGCAGTCGCTAGTAAAAAATTAGAATTAAAAAAATAGAACCTTTTTGTATTAAGAATCCATAAGTATGATATACCAAATTTATTTCTAGACATCTTGGCAATTAAGAATTACAAAATTCTGCAAATATTCTCTTTTACTATCAGAAATGTTAAAAAACACACTACTTTGGGGTTTTTTAATTATTGATAATATTAGGCAGAATACCTTCCGTAATTAAGATCATCTGTCTATGTGAGACAGAACAAGAGACAGACTAGACTTTGAGAAGAGAATGGAGCCAGGTGCTTTACTTTGTTATTTAACATCACTGACCACACAAAGTCTTCCTCCTAATAACTAAAAGAAAAAAAATAAAAAGTTTTGCTGTTTTCATGTGGCAGAAACTATGATCTGTACCTAAAATATCCATTCTCATTTCTCTCTCAAATTCACAGGGCCCTAATTTATTAGCCGGGCACACTAACACCTAGGTAAAGATTGTTTCTCAGCCTCTCTTACAGCAGGTGTAGCCATATGACTAAGCAATGAGGTGTAAGTGGTAGTAAAATGTGGGTCTTCCAGAAATCCTCCTTTAAAAGAAAAGGAACAAACTATTCTAACAAGACTACCTTTTATTGAGAGCTTACTATGGAACTGGCACCATGCAGAGTCTTATGCAGTTACCGTTTGAAAGCAAGCTATCAATAAAGCCTACAAGTTAGGTACTACTATTACCATTTTACACATAGGAATTTAGATTAATTTGTGCAAGATTTCACAGTAAATAATTGGTAAAGCTGGGATTTGAACTCAGGTCTGTGTAACTCTGAAGTCCATACCATTAACCACTGTGTTACAATTTCACTCAAAATTCTTAAAGTTCTTCATTCTTTTATAGCATGGGAGAAATTAAATTTTATAATTCACTCTTGTGGATGCAGGCAATGGGATTATCAATTTGCTTCATTTTAAAACCTAGATTAATTTCTGGGGGGCACCGAAAAGCCTAGAAGAAACTATAGGAGCCTTGGTGTTTTAGCTAATTTTTTAAACTACTTTTTAGTTATCTTAGGAACACAGAACCCAGCATTTGAGTTTAATACGTAAAACAAATAACAAAGTATAAGATTAACTAGCAAAAATATAAGATTTACTAGCAAAAGTAAATGAAGAAAAACAATGTCATGTTTCCTACTCTAGTAACTAAGAAAAAAAACATACCCAGTATTCTGACATATCTCATGAAGATTTAGTTGCAGAATGACTATGCCATATTTACTCTTTTTATTTTTTACTTTTTTTCTCATGAGATTTTTTGTTTATTAGTTTCAGGTGTACAAAACAATGTAATAGACATTTATCATTTACATCACTCACACAGTGATAACCCCCTACCCCCATCTACTACCCCTCTGATATCACATACAGCCATTACATTTCCACTGTCTCTATTCCTAATGCTGTACTCCACTTCTTGTTAAAACACCAAACTGCAACCACAACTAGCTACCATTTTTTTAAAAAAAAAAAAAGAAAGAAAATTAATGTCTCTAGAAGAAAGTTATTTAAAATCAGATTTTAAAAAATGCTGAAGACCATACCTTCAATACTTGGCTGTATTTCTTCTGTTTTTGGAACAAAAATTCTGATTACACTTGTGTTGATATAAATCAAAGGTAAATTGCGTGAAGTCAGTGTATGGGTCCTCATGGGCTGACCAGGAGATTTTCTTTTCTCTTTTTGGGTCCTCAGTAATTTTGCTTGAAATATACTTGCAATGGCATTAAGTAAAGGAAAACAAAGGACAATATCAAAAGCTTGTGCTGAAAGAAGAATTTCATGAAGAAAATGAGGAGAACCATCCATTAAAGTTTCTGATAACTTATGAAAACTTCTTCGCTCATTTCTTGATATTAACTTGTGACGGACATTTTTTGTTACAGCTTTTGTATATGTCAAAGAGAGAAATCCATGCTGCTGATGAGAGCCATCAAGAAGTTTTGCAGTTGTCTGTTCCAGAAAAAGGAAATCACAATACATATTTCATTAAAAAAAAACTATTTGAAAGCACAAAATCATCTCTTTTATTATATCTACACCTCTTAATGAGCACACTATTGTGATAACTAAATTAATCAATTAACACACGTTTACTGGAAATGATAACATGACAAAAATAAAACATCTGTCCTTTAGAACTTGTCTATTTTCAGTGGCTATCATACCGTTAACAAAACATAACTCTTCTACAACTCTTATTTTTTGGGTTTAATACTCTATAATACACATACAACAGTTGATTGAGAGTGAAAATTATGTCATTGTAACTTCAGTATTTGTAACAAAATTTTTCCAATTAACTTTCATATTCAAATTGCACACTATGTACAAATTATAATAAAACAGCATACTTTTAAAGTGCATACTTTGTATTTCTCAACATGTGAAAAAAACAGCTCTTCAACAAGGTTTCTCGAACCAAATAATGTACATAAAATCCTATTCTGAAAATTACTCAATGTGAAATTACAGTTATTTACTTCACATTCTTAACCCCTCTTCTCAAGGCTTCATAAAGTTCTTTAGCTATTAGGGTCTAAAGAGTAATGTTAGAGAGAAAATGAACTAGGAAGAAGAAAAAGAAGGAAATATATTCACCCAAACAGGACAAAACATTGAGAAGTAGCAAAACAGCAATATGTCTGAGTCTATGTTATCCCAACACTAGTAAACCTTTTTGCTTCCATTTTCCTCCTCTCGTGTTGTTACCTAACACTCATGACATGGTGAGAGAAAACAAAGTATGCAATTCAGCTACCCCTGTTCATTTTGTTTTTAATCTGGACTGTAAAATGAAGAAAGGTGAGATAAAATTTGCTTTGTATATGTTATTTTTTTAAAGTTAATTTTCTGACTATTAAAAAAAACTTGGAAAGTAGCATTAAATGGACGTGCAAAATAATAATTTTTCATGTAACTGGCCTGTCTCAGAACATTTTTTTTTACTGTCCCAACTTTCTCACTGCCTCTGATTCCCCTTCCCAGTTGCTTTCAACGTTCAAAATAAAGAGAAACATAGTAAAGCAAGAAAAAGTACTACCAATCTTATCATCATGTTGCTAGACAGCAGACAACAGTGGATGGAGGGTGCTGGTTGTAGTATGGCCCCAATGGAAGAGGCCACAGCCACACTGTCTGTCTCTAGGTATACAAACTGGGCATTGGAGAGGGGTAGAATCAACCATTAATCTAAATAACCCAACTCAACTTTTCATTAATGGCAACATTTGAATCCTGGAAAGAGTATAAAGGGTGTTTCAATGTATAAATGTTTTGATTTGGAAAAAATATTTTTAAATACATAGAATGTAGGTGCTCTTAAAAGGTAAACTCCTGTGATAGAAAGTTTTGCCTGCTGAGCTAGCTACTGAATCCCTGCCTACCTTAATATAAGAGGGGGAAAAAGGAAAACAATAAATGAATACTAACTAGAATTTGGATAATATAACTATAACTTTTCATACAGTAATAATCAATATTTTATACTATTTAAGATAAAAAGTTAGAAAACACTAATAATCAAGGTAATGTTAATAAAATAAAATTAAAACTGATAAAGGAAAAATTTAAAGGACATTAATAATAATTTGGGTTTTTTTTTCATGAATATGTATTAAAATTATTAAGAATGTTTCCAATGGACACTAATGAACATTCAAAGAGAAGAAAATAAATCTGAACAGAAATTCCACTGAAATAAAAGCCACCTAACAGGCATCTTTTTCCAGACTAGGCTAGAGAAAATTCAAAACTCAAAGCAGAAACTAGCATTTGCTGTGCAGATGCAATATTAAACACTAAATCTAGGCACACAATACTTGACTAATTCTTATAATGCTAAAGATATATGTCTTTAATTCTTTTTGAGCTACAAAAAAAGGGGGAAGAAATAGGTAGTTTACACATGCTAAGAAAACATCTAATAATATTTGCAATGATTTGATAAATGCTTAAGAGAATCACTATTACCATTGTGATAATTTGCTCTTAATATTTTTAAATTACATGCATTTTTATTTACTTAAAAACATCATAGAATAACCAGCTTAACAATATATTCAGCTATATTATACCATTAGAAAAAACAAGGTCCCAAACTTTTAAAAGCCACTCATGTACAGTGTAGTGTTCATTTCCCATCCAGTCGATAGTCACACAGCCTTGCCCAGATTCAAGAAAGCACCAAATAAGATACTTAGAATTAGTTGTGAAAAGGAAATGGCATAGTAATTTCCTATGGAAAAAAAGCAATCTAAGTAAGAATCATAAAAGGAATGACAAAAGCAGTATGGTCAACTCTTGATCATTCAACACATGCATAATTTTAAGAACATATTTAACATCCGACTTTGAGGTTTTTATGCTGATGGTAAAATTAGTTTGCATTCACAAAACCAGAGTGACAAACAGCATATGCAAGTAACACAGAAACAAATCAATTATAGTGGAAAACCAGTCTGATTTAAAAATTCATTATAGTTCATTTACAAAGTAGATGGTACAGAGGAAGATGAAAATCAAGAGTTGACTCTATGGACAGTTTAATTCCTTCTCTGTGTTCCTGTTAATGGGAGTGCTGTAGTATAATTTAAAAACCATTTCTTACAGAAGGAAAGAAGCCAGAGCAATTACTGAAAGGGTCCTGCTTGCTGATGGGTCGAACCAACAAGGTGCGTCTGTTCAGCTTGTCAGTACAGGAAAGGAAGACACCTCCACATTGCCCCAGAGACCAACAGTCTTCCCCAAGACTTGAGGTGATGGACAGGAGCAAAGAAAAGTGAAAAGACAAAAAGCAATAAAAGCCATAAGCAAAAAAATTTAGATAGTTTTAATTCTGCTCAACTTTGCATAAGTTTAGGTTTGAGCCACTGCTAGGTATGGCCTTTGTCTGGACCATCTTCTGCAAAAGCATTGTTAATGGAAGTAAACAAAAATTATTTTTAGTGTAATATTACTACCTTTAGTTTATGATAAAGGACAATCCACATGACTCACTTACGAATGGGGAAAAACTTCTAAAAAGTCAACAAAATAATACATTAATGACAAAGTATATTAACAAAAGCATCCTACCTTTGTTTGACCTTTTGAAAAATTTACTTAATCGCTATACAGGAAAATGGTTACAATACATGAGCAGCTTACAGAAATAAAGAGTTTTATTTTGTAATGTAATTTTGGAAGAACAGGTCAAAAAATTTACTCTGAGCTCTAATTCTTGTAACCATTAGTCCTATTGCATGAAACAACAAAAATAAACAGTTTATATTTTCAAAAAATCATAATTACTAAATGAGTCTCACCACAGGTTTTTCTTTGCACTGTAGAAATACTCCTTCAAAATGTCCTGACTGCCAACCTTCCCCTGGCCTGGAAAACATAAGTTCACCTTATCTGTTCTCGTCAATTATTCTGAGTTAAAAAATTGAGCATATATAGCTGTTTCAAATAGTTATGACGTAAACAACACTACACTGAACTAAAACATCAAACTGACAATGCAATCAACAGAACAGTTTACATTAGCACTACACCCTGGTAGTTCTGCATAGAAGCATTTTTCTTAATAATAAATTGTATATTTATTTTGTTGGTTATTTATTTCTTTCTCATCCATGAGAATATGAGGTCCACAGGGCATGATTTATGTCTATTTTATTAAACAGTATATTCCTACTTACTAGTGTAGTGCTTCACACATAATACATACTCAATATTTTGATTAACTGAATAGACAAATAAATTATCCAAATATTTAAAACTTCCATAAATTTAACAGTAAAGTCACTGATCTAGAACACAGACTTTAATATTCACATTATCAAGAAATTACTTCAGCGATAATATTCATTACATAATATTCACGTAATATGCATGCAAGGATCATTTTGATATACCCGTCAAAAGAGACTAAAGAGCTAAACATTCCATCATCAAAAATCAATGGATTCACTGTTAATACAATTTACAGTTAATAAAAACAATTATCATATGTTTGGTAAAATAATACTATTATAACAGGTCCAT
This sequence comes from Rhinolophus ferrumequinum, assembly GCF_004115265.2. Taxonomy (NCBI): domain Eukaryota; kingdom Metazoa; phylum Chordata; class Mammalia; order Chiroptera; family Rhinolophidae; genus Rhinolophus; species Rhinolophus ferrumequinum. Next base: position 41,236,576 of record NC_046297.1, on the reverse strand, counting down.
ATATCCAGCAAAACATTTTTTCCTCAAGAATCCAGCAAAATATTTTGAATTTTACACACAATTTTTGACACAATTATGTCACAATTATGACACAATTTTTTAGCTGTGATCAGATTTTTATAATTACTGACATAAGCAATATGATATGTGATAAAAGACAAAAATTCAAATGTTTTTAATTTAGAATTAGAAACTTATTAAACAAAAAAGACTTCTTAGGGTATACAGTGCATCAATAAAGGTACAGAAACACCTGTGCTTCTACAGGCATTCAATAAATAATTGTTTAATGAATATTACGAATCCAGAAAAAAATGGGTTTTAAGGCTCTTGCTATGCTAAAATACTATGAAACTGAAAATATGATGTTGTTTAAAAGCCAATTTAAAAAAAAACGTGTGAGTTTTATGGTATGTGAATTATATTTCAATTGAAAAAAAGCAAAAAACTCCAGGTTAGTAGTAGTATATAAAGCAAACAAAAAAAAACCCATTCCCAAAAAGCTTTGGATATTTATTTGGAAAAAAATAATGACAAAATTGCTATATAGCTTTGTGAAAATATCTAAAAGTTTAGTAAAATGTATTATTTTACCACCATTATTTCTCATTATAAACAAACTATATTTGCTTATAATCATACTTTTGATAGAAACTTATTAGGGAAGGAAAATATGGTTCTAGGAACATCCGCCACATGTATTTTAATCATCTGTGAGGTAAGTCTCCAGAGCAAAGGGACATGAGGTGTTGCTCCATGTAATCTATATTCTGCTGCTGTAGGAAGTGAATGGCAAGGATACAGCAAAAACCAAAGCCATCACCTGTGTCCCAGACATCTTAGCGAACATACAACATATGTTCACAAATGTGTGAGATGATTAATAAAAGCAGCGTATGTCAATTAATACAGCAATGTGGATATTTATGAACAGATTAGCATTATAAAACAAAACTTCAGTATATTCCACATACGAACGAATAACAAGTAAAATTAACCAATTTATCTGTTAAGAACCTTCTTTGCGAATAAGTATAGTAGTATTTTTTTAAAAATAACTGAACTATATCAATATAAAAATTCTTATTTAGATTTTGTTCAAAGAAAATATAGCCTTTCCTATATATTCATTATTTACCTGCTTCTATAGTGATCGATATTGAAACTTTCTATTTTACATTTCACTTTGGTATATACATCCTGGACATCTATGGAAGCACTGAGGTCTTCTAGTTCACTGACCACACAAAGCTCTGCAATAAGAAGCAAACATTGATATTGATATAGGTACAACAATCAATGACATATATATCCTTGACATCTACAGCGTGATTGAGACTTTCTGTTCATTAACCACACAAGATTCTAGCATAACAAAATTAATAGCAATATAGCCCTCACAATTAACATAGTATACCTATTTCAAGGTAGAGGAGATCCCAGTTAATGTTTGAGAAGTGCTATATCCGATTCTGGTCAACGAACTTTGCAATACTTTTAATGACAAAGATACAATACCTTAATATGACTAAGGAGAAATTACCTCATCATGGCTTTAAGGATGAATTTTAATACAAACAAGACAGAATTTAGGTATTACATTCAATATGTTAGTATTGCTAATAGATATCACTTGAATTAGATCTAACGATGTTTATTTAATTTGAATGACAATGATAAATAAAACTATTATTTCTTCTAAAAATAGTGTTCAATATTTTATCTTTTCAGTACAGAAGAAAAGTAATCCTGTACCTGTGCCTTTATTTTCAGGATCTGGAGCAAAGAGCTTGACAGTAATTTTGGGGAGCACCCACTGCATCCACAGACTAACACGTCCACTGGATCCACCGATGTTACTTGTGGTTTGTTCCAAGGTAACAGAATCTGAGAACGGGGAATCATCACCAGCTTGTACAGAATCTCCCTGCATTGAGGAAAAAACAGCAACATTTTGTAACTTAAAGAAACATAACTTAAAAATATATAATTTAAAATCTTTAATTATTACTCACAACTTTTTCATATTATATGCAAGTGCTAATCACATCAATGCTTATACATAATGCTAATAATATAAATAATATAAATATATACTAGTCAACACACTATAGCATGTTCATTTGTTTAAAATTTCTGTATACATATTTAAATGTTAGCTAAGTATGTAAGCTAGTCTGGTAGGCAGCATGATGTATTAGGTTAGTGTTTATTGTTGGAATACTTCGGCACCAAGCAGAGCAAACCAATAGTGTCCTTTGATTGACTGTGACAGGAAATTATAGACTTAAACCTGCACAGTATACTCATTCCTTGATCCAATAGCACTAAGCAAAGCAAACAGCTCACTGTTTGTGATGTTTTAATATAAATGCTTCTTCAAAACAAGTGGTCCTAAATTTGCTATAATTGAAATTTCTAGAATTTGAGAAGCTATACAAAAATTTGAGGTTGTGGTGAGTGGTCTAAAGTAACACATTAATGAAAAGCACAAACTAATCCCAGAAAAGGATGCATTTTACAAAGTCAAATTCAATAAAAGACGACATAATGTACTCAGTATGCCTTTCTTTAAGGATAGGTTCTTGGAGCAGAAACATTCGTAAATTAATTCTCCCTCAAACAGAATACCATAATCACAAGAATGGAAACTGCACAGAAAACAGCATCTCAAATCGAGACCTTGATTTTTAACACTATTACGTATATTCAGCGGGAATTCTAAGAAAACTGTGACTTCAAATTTAATCAGTAAGCACTCCTAAGAAAAAGTTTAGCTCTCCTTCCTCACGCAGTTTCAATTTTCATTTTGGATTTACAACATTTGGTGTGGTATTGTTAAATATGTTTATGCATTAATTTTCTGCTCTATTTCCAATTCTATAGCAAAAATTGAGCCAGAATTGGAGATGCTGAACTATTTTCCCACACCTCTGTATGCCAAGTTCTAAAATATACAGTTTAATTCTTTCACCATTTTGTTGCAAATTGACCAAAATACTGAGTTTATTTTCCTAGCTGAATTTATCTTTGTTCATCTGGAAGAGCAAACACTTCAGCCCTTCATCCTTGGCCTGCTTCAGAGCTCAGGGATGATCATAGTTTTGGCCACGTTGCTATTCTCCCTTATCAAAATAACTCCAGAGTTCTTGTTCAATCACGAAACTTCCCAAAGGGCTAAACACTTCCACCACTGTTTGTACTTAAGTCAACAGTAACAAGTGGCCTGCTGTGGTTTCCACTACCTTTGCTCTCAGTATTTCAATGCAACGGTGGGAAAAATGATTAACTGTTTTTAAGCTCAGTACTTAAGCCTCTCACTCATATTTCCCTCCTCTACACCACCCAGATGGATATTCAGGAAGCTAGAACTATATTCACTGAAAATCATGGTGCTCCCTATCAACATGTCAACATGAAAAGAATTACTCATAGTTTAAAATATAAATCATCCAAGGATCATATAAACAAATACTTCTCTTCTACTTAATACAAACAATTGTTAAGAGTGTGCTTTTTAAAACTAGATTCATTTATAGTAAATTCTTTATAGTCGAAATAATTTAAAAATAGTAGTTTTGGCCCAATTCAGCAAGAAAAACAATACTTTAAATAGTAAATGTTTTAACATTTTTATGAACTTTGTAAATATAAGTATTAATTAGAAATTGAAAAAATTCAAAACTGCAATTTCAAAGTGGTCCCCGAATACATAATTGATATAAATGAGCACAACAAATGTAAGGTGATTTCAGATTAACAAATTATATTTATACAATAAAACTATTTGAATCTTAAAAGCCAAAAAAGTAGGTCAATAACTGAGAAACTAGAGACATTTTCTGATACAATTATTTAGAAATAGGAAAAGCATTACAAACAAAATATTTTGTCGATTGATATGTGAAGGCTAAACAGTAACCTTTATTTATCTAATCTGATTTATATATTATCTTTGTTCTTTCTACAGCTATTCAATTAATTAGATGATAACCTATATGCTAAGATTTCCATATTTTGAATAAAAATTTCTCACTAAATGTTAAAGATAGATATTAACTAAGTCTATATTCAGAAGAAGATTTAAAATTACCATGAGACATCCTTAAAATAGCAATTGAGTAAAGAGTTCAAACTAAATGTAGTTTCTAAAGGGTTGTTTGGAATAATTTGAGGTGCATTACCTCTTAGGTTAATTGCACTTGAATAACTGAAAAACTGACAACAGTTTTGCTATAGCAGTTGATGTCAAGCAACTGCTCAATCCAATGTTCACTTTTTGTTTTGAAATTGACATCTAATTGACATATAACATTATATTAGTTTTAGATATTAACATAATGATTCAATATTTGTATATATGGTGATATAATGACCACAATAAATCTAGTTAACATCCATCACCACACAGTTACAAATTACTTTTTCTTGTTATGAGAAGTTTTAAGGTCTACTTTCTTAGCAACTTTCAAATATACAATAAAGTATTGTTAACTATAGTCACCATGTTGTACGTTACACCCCAGGACTTATTTGTAAATGGAAGTTTGTACCTTTTGAACACCTTCATTCATTCAGCCCCACTCATATTCACTTTTAATTTAATTACAATAAATTCATTTTAAACAACTATTAGACACTAAGAAATGAATCGCTTTATGCTCAATTTTTTGAGAACTGGCATGCTAAAAGCACTTTTAATTCCTGAATCAGTAAAGAATGCAAGCCAAATTTTGCCATGAACCTAAGTTTCCACACACTGGAGGTTAATCTGTCAGTTTTTACTTTAGATTGAGTTGTAAATTAATATTCTAGCATTCACTCAACATTTTATATTTTTTTAAAGTTTTAAAATTATTTCTTATACCAGTGCTGTGAATGAGGAAGGGATATCAAAGATATTATTCATATACACAAGAAAGCAAAAATGAAAAAACACTAAGTGGTGTGCCTAAAATCACAACTAAGTTGGAAGAATTTAATTTCATCAACACAATATACCATGTTTCCCCGAAAATAAGACCAGGTCATATATTAAGATTTGCTCCAAAAGACGCATTAGGGCTTATGTTCAGAGGACGTCATCCCGAAAAATCATGCTGGGGCTTATTTTCCAGTTAGGTCTTATTTTCGAGCAAACACAGTAGCCATCCATAATAACTGTCCTTTCTATATCATATTTATGGAAATTACTGAAAATCCAGTATCATTTTGTAATTAGAAGTTTCCAAAAGACTTTCAGTTTATGAATTTATCCTGTAAAAAGTATGTGAATCTGCATGTATTTGTTTATGTGTATGTATGTTTGCTTTGTTTACTTGTTAAGAAAACAAATCATCAAATGTTAGTGCTTTTAAGGACAGTTTTTATTGTTGGGCTGTCCTATAAGCAAAATGGCATAAAGATTTTAATGAACATAATTATATAATACTTCACTTTCTGGAACATCTGCCTAAACACAAATTTTTGACAACCTTAACTACTAGCTGAAAATACAATGGAATGAGTATGCTTTTTGAGGTAAAATATTATTTATTTTGGGGTCCATGATAGCAATTAGTGTGGCCGAGACAGCATTCTGTACACCAAAATTTTTATTCCCCTTTCCATATACTACAGAATTGTCTCTGGAAAGCAGCAATCCAGTAATAGGCTAAATTTCCCAGCCCACCTTTGTATTACACGTATACATATATTCATGCCCTAACTCTAAGGACTATCTCTTAGATGCTTACTTTCAAAAAAAAAAAAAAGCCGAACATTATTAAGCTAAGTATCCAATTCTAGAAATTAGAAAACAGAATAAGCCCAATATATATGTATATGTTGGGTTTGTTCCAGAACTGCAAGGTCAGCTTAGTATTTGAAAATCAATCAATGTAATTAGCCACATTAAAAGAAAACAAAAGGAAAAAAAAATACATAATCATCTCAGTTGAATAAAAAATATCAAAGACTACATCTATTACAAAAGAGGTAAGACCCCTAAAAGACAAACTAAAATCTTATTGAAATTAAAAAACACATAAATAGAGGGATATTCCATGTTCATGGGGTATATGGACAAATTGTACATAATTAATATTTATACTAACATATTGAGATGGGTATGAACATCATCCCCATTTTTACAGATGATGAAGCTATGGCACAGAGGTTAAATAATGTGACAATAAGTTGCAGAGAGAAAACTCACTGTCTGATTCCAAAGTCTCTTCCATAGATTCCATTAATTTAGAATCATATTAAGATAAGTTGGCCCAGTCTCTACTTTGTGTGACACTACCTTCAATTCATTGTGTTTCAATTTTCTAGTACATAACATGAGGATGCTGGTCTAAACGATCTCTCCAACAATTCCTTTCAATTATATAGCTTTAAGTTGATGGAATTAAGAGAAACATCTTTGGTATAATTTGGTATGATAATTTTGTGGATTTGACAAATGAGCCAAGTCACATGAAGGCAATTCGTAGGGCTGACTAAAGGGAGTCTATGACAAGGAGTAGGGAAGTAGCAGACACAGTTTAGCTAGTTTCCCTGGGAGGAAAAAAAAATACACCTTAGAGAAAATTAATTACTAACATTTTATTTTTCTCTTTGAAATGTTACTATAGAAACTAAACACACTACTCTAATTTTTCCCTTTTTCCCCCGTGGTACCCACATTGCCAAACCTTAGAAATATGCTTGAACACATTAATAGATAATATTAAGTGTCACTATAATCCTAGACCATTCATGCTAGTATTATGCAAATCACATTAAAATTACTGAAATGTATAATTCTGAGTCAGAAAATCAGTACTGAATAAAGTATCTTTAAAGATTCTGGATTCACTGTATTTCCTCCACCCCATAGTTTTTATGTAAACTAACTCAGTTATCAACATATTTCAACAGATAAAGAAAAATTAAAAGTAAAATAAGTATCACATTAGTTTTAAAATGGTTTGTCAGACACAGGTCATATAAGATGCATATAATTTCTTCAGGCAAAACTATTTCATTAAAAGTTAACCAACTCTTGTACACCAATGTTCATAGTATTATTCATTATAGCCAAAAGGTAGAAACAACCCAGATGTCCATCAACTGATCAATGGATAAACAAAATATGTTACATATACAATGAAATATTGCTCAGCCATAGGAAGGAATAAAATTCTGATATATGCCCCTATATGTATGAACCTTAAAAACATTACACTGAATGAAATAAGCCAAACACAAAAAGACAAATACTGTATGATTCTTCTTATATGAGGTCCCCAGAATAGGCAAATTCATGGAGAAAGAAAGTACAATAGAGGTTACCAGGAAAAGGGATGGGAGCCTGGGGGGATAGAGAGTCATTTTTAATGTCTATAGAGTTTTGGTTTGAAATGATGAAAAAGTTCTTGAAATAGATAGCGGTTATGGTTACATAACTCTGTGAATATACTTAATACCACTGAATGGTACATTTAAAAATGGTGAAAAGGGTAAATTTTATGTACTTACATTTTACAAAAAAATCAGCAAAAAAAGTTAATCAATGGTATTGAGAACCTAATATAATATGTACAAGGCAGACAGAGTATAAAAACAAAGATTCAAAAGACCAGTTCTTAGTACTCGATGTTAAAGAAATTTTTATTCAAGCAACATAGCAGACTAAGCTGAAATAACATTTTTCTTTTCCACTAGGAAAGCATAGGAATTTTGGATAAAATACAACAAGAATTTGTTTTACTACACAAAAATACTGCATGTCTTCTCTTTGGCCTAGATCTACTCTCAACCGGTTACCACCTTCTGTGTCTAGGAGGGCAGTCTATATGAACAATACGTACCAATGCTCTTACCTTCTGGTTTCTGGTTGGTTTCGGCTAGTGAGGTACAGTGGCAGGAGATTGGAATGAGGGAGGAGAATTAAGTCAGGGTATTTATATCCTGTTCTGACAACTTCTCCCTCCCTGCCTTTAAGCCAGTTGGTGGCAACAACATCCCACTGTTACTAGCTGCAGGTACTATACTATTTCCTGTGATTTCCCTTCCCAGTCAACACCTTTGTCCTTTTATTAAACTCTCCTAAAACTGCCCAATTTAAGAATGTCATCTTTTTATGACTACTACAGTAGTCAAACTTGAAATAAATAAAGGCAAATCTCAAGGTGTCAGAAATGAAGAGGAAACACAAAGTCAGGGAAATTAGTTGGAACTCGGTCCCCGGTGGTAAATGGAAGTGTCAAACTCAGGTAAGGATGTAGGGGTTGAGCAATGGTATTTTAACACTCACTAAGGGACTGGAGACAAGGCTTACAGCCTGAGTTAAAGAGCCCTTTGCATAAGGCCTAGAACCAAAAAGAGCTGCTTCTTTAGCAAAAGAGACAATCTACTTGAGGCTTCACCAGACTTTCTGGATGCTTTCTTTATAGGGCACCAAAGTGGGGAGGTAACAAGAAAAAAAACACCAGCCTCTCTCGCCTCTCTCATGTTAATCTGCTGCTTGTATCACCCACCATGTGAAACCAACGGGATTTGAAATAGCTAAGGGGAGATTTAGTAAACTGGAATAAAAAAGAGAATTGAGGAAAGGACCTAGGAAAAAACCAGAGAGCTAATGAGAGTGGAGGGAAAAAAACAGAAAGAAAAAAAAAAAAGGAAAGAAAAGTGGTTCAAAAGCATGCAGATAGAAAATGAGATGGACAACACAGGCATCTACTCAGAACCAAGTAGCTGAGTAATTGACTATATCCCATGTACCTTGTTAATAGATTTTCTAAAATACATTAGGGGTTAAATAATGATGTCATTTCAATTTAATTTTTTCATTTTCTTCTTAGCCCTGATTGCCTGAAGAAAAGTCTGCCACACTAATTAAATTATATTCCACATAATAGCCCTATGCTGTTATAATACTGTTTTTTTACAATGGGAATAAAATTATAAAATAGCATCAATAATTTTATTTAATTCATCTATACTGTTACTGGGGGAATAATAAAAATATTGAGAGTATATTTATCAAAGAAGTACTATAACCCTGAGCTTCCTGTGTCATGAGATACCGTGGGATGTCACAACTATGCTGAGACATGGCTTCCCTTGATCCTCAGTGTCTTTGGGAGAGGCCTGGGGAAAATGGAGCTTTCAATGTCGTAGAGCTTTTTCTGATGACTCCAGATAATAAATATCATTCTCTATATATGCAAATGATATGCAAACAATAGGGAAGCAATGCTATAACTAACCACAAAATATATACTGTGTATTTAAATCTGTATACAAATAGTTCTGTTACTTACATGACAGTGTTGCTCATAAAATGTTTTTTTTTATAATCAAAAGATTATTAGAACATAATTTTGAAGAGCAAAAGGATGCTAGACCTTTCCAGGAATGCCATGTCCAAATAGGCATAAAGGCTTTTGAATGAATTAAAACAAAATATATGTATATATTTTCCCTCTTTTCCTTCCCAGCCCCATTTATTAAGCATGGGCATCCTCCCCATATCTCTGTTCTATCTTCTATAAACTGTTTTATATAGTCTTTCCTGAATATTAATAAATGAATCCGTTGTATTAAGATTCTTTCACTTTCAGATCATTTTTTTCACCCAGATCAGATTAAATCTATAGCTAACAGAAAACTAACAAATCCACTAGGAGCATTTTCTTTATCCTTATAACCCAATCAGAAAAAATCCCCAACATTATAATTTTAAATTAATTGCAGTCATGTAAGGAACTTAATAAAATCAGAATAAATTTCAATGTCACCCCAATAAATTTAATTAAAATTTAAAAAAAGAATTAATTTCTTTTCAAGTGATTAAGAAAATATCTCCCTTTGTTATTCTCTCCCTTTCTTAACTTCCTCACTTTGGCTAATGAAGACGCCATTCTTCAACTCTATTATATTCATTATATACTAAAATAAAACTGTCACTAATGTCTTAATCATCTTTTAAGATCCATCCATCTCAAATGTTACTGCCTCTGCAAAACACCCACAGATCCCATAGAATGAATTTGTTAATCATCCCTCTGTAATTGCAGGATGGGTTCATGTCTATTACATCTCATCTCTAGCATATGATGTGTAGGTGGGTCACTGCACAATTCCAGATAGCACCATTCATACTGTACTTTGTGTGAATGGCAGTCCTTAGATAGAAGACCAACAGGTGTGACCATTCCATGTGAACCCTGTGCTTTCTGGACTTACAATGTTTTTTTCAATACTTCTTTCCAAAAAGCCACTCCCAAAATAGGTAGTCATGTTCATTTTGACATCCTAGTGAATGTCAGTACTTAGCAAACAACTCTCCTTTCTGCCACTGAAATGTCTCTCAGATTTAACTTCATTTATCAATTGCACTTGTTCTACCTTTGTCTAACAATTTATCACTCAAGCTTTGATTACTGTACCAAAGTATTTCACAAAGCATATTATATGCAATGTTAATAAGTAGGCTAAAAAGCATCTTTGGTTAAATAAGTTTAGAAACTACTAAATTCAGTAAAGTTAAATAGTTTTCTTTACCGCAGGAGCTTTTGTGTTCTATCAACATTAAGAATCTCTAAGAAAGAATTCACTAATTTTACCCCAGAAAGGATTTGCCCGTTGACTTCATAAGGACACATTCCTAGATTCTCCACCTATGCCTCATTTGCGGGGGTGGGAGAAGTGGGCAAAGTAATCCCATTACTTAGGTCATTGTGTTTCTTCAATTTTGGAATGAGCAGGGATAAAAAAGTTGCTTGTGTAGGGGTCAAACAGATCTACTACAATTATGTGTTAAAGTCTCAAAGCAAGTAAAAAAAAAAAAAAGAAAACATGCCCTTTTAACTGAGTTTGTTTGCCTTTACCAATTTGTAAGAAAAAAGAGATTAACATCTCCCTTTACTTGATTTTTTTTTCCATTCTGTACTTTGCCAACCCCAAAACAAAAACATAACCCCTACCTCCATCTATTATAATAGTACAGGTAAAAGTTTGGCCCTCTAGGGGTGTCTTGGAAATGTAATAGGTATTTTGGGTCGACTCAATGATTGGGTGTCACTACTGGCATTTAGCCATTAGGAGTTGGGAAATCAAGAGGTCCTATGATAAATAAGACAGTCCTGAAAAATGAAGACTATCTCACATTCATATAGGTGAAAATCCTGTTTATAATATTTGGCCATAAAACTGAATCTGTTTTAAATCTGAACATAATTTTTCTGGCATTTCTATGGGATTATATTATATAATCCCAAGAGTTCCAGAAATGCATCTACTAAAATGAAAGGAAGAGTAAACTTTTGTTTTATTTGAAACTTCACTAAGAGTTTACCACTATTTCAGAAAATCACGCCACTAACACCACCACTTGTAGTATTTAATGTAGACCTGCACAAGTCTATTTGTATCAGTGACATTCATAGTAATTATATGTACTTAACTACTTAATTATGTCTTTCTAATGTAGTCATGCCTGAGTATTTATATACTGAACTATATATATTATTGTACCTTAAATTACTTTCCTTTTGTCCTTTATATTTTATTTAAAATCTTATATAATTTTGAAACGATATGTATATGCAGGTTATATCATTTTTATTTTCATTACAGGATAGTAAAGGAGGTGTTATAAAATATCTGCTCTCAAGAAAGGGTATTGGCACATTAGGATGTTAGGCTTTTATAATCAGAAGAAAGAAGGAGAGGACTTTGGGTCTGACAGGATTGAAAACCACCAAAGATAACAACAGCCTGGTTCCAAAACGCAGCAGAGGCAGAGAGGGTAGGGGATGGGGGAGCATGAGCCTTCATCACTCAGCTTTTAAGTTTCCATGCTTCTGAGGAAACATACCTTCCTGTGTCTCAGTTTTCACCATTTTACAGAAGCCCCACTGCCCTGAACTATCCCACTACCTACTGAAAGTGATTAAAATACTTGGACCTAAAAGGAACAGTAAACACACAGCTACTGCTACCCAAGCTCCTCATGAGCCTTAGAACCTGCCAGCTTCCACAGACGTGAGGTCATCTTCATTCTCAATCCTGATACGAAACTCTGTGGTATATATTACCCTTCATTTGGTAACAGAATTTTTCAGAAACACTTACCTCAGTAGTAGTTCCAATGTCAGCAGATGGGCTGCATGTGCTGGTATCTGGAGGAGCTGTGCCTACACTGCTTCTTAGTGGAGAAGTGGGGACAGGCCCTGCCATGGTCTCTGGATAGGCTGAAGAAGGACTGAGATTGCCTCTCTTCTGAATCTTATGCCAGACCTTATTCATGATATCAATTAGCTCATAGAAAAGCTGCACCTGAGCAGAAAAAAAGGGTAAACAAATCTTTCAACATCTAGTCACGATTGACTAAAATACTGAATGTTAGTAAATTTTAAAAAGTCCAGGGAAACAAGAATATATGAAACAAAAATCTATCAATGTATCACTGATCATATTATATCATGATCTATAATCTATGATATATAATTATGTTATCATGACACTATGATTCTAATAACAGAGAAAAAATTAATGCAAAAAATTTGCAATTAAGCATTTTATCAGATTTGATTATAAACAGATATAATCAATTTATTCACACATGAAATTTGACACATATTCACCATGTGATATTTTATAAGCAATTTAGCATTTTTATAGGAAAATAACGCTATTATAATAACACTAATATAACAGGTTGTTATGAACATTTCTTTTAATATGTAAATGGAACAAACACAAAAAAATCCTTTTAAACAGATGTCAGAATTAAAATTAGAAATCAAATATATCCTAGTAAATATCATTATTTAGTGATGTATGAAATAATTATTATTATTTCTGAATGATTTCTACATTTAAATTCTCTCTATTTCTCTAAGGAATATATCTGAAACTGGATTTCTTACCCGGTAAAATAGTGAAAAAGAATGATATAATATAAAATAGTAAAAGGAAAATGTTACATATGAGACTTTTCTACAGATAAAGAACATAAACCATCCAACCTACTATTCCCCTCAGATTTGTCATTCCAATATTCAGGGAAAAAAATGTTTAACTTGCACATTGTTTGACTAAGTTCTAAGATATTTACACAAGATTTCATAAATAAGCATTAATCATGGAATTTGTATGACAACATATTGCCATATACTGTATAAAACAAGCCCCAGGGAAAAAAAAAGGCAAACACAATATATAAGCAAATCCACAGCTGGATACCATATTCTGCTTGCCATTAAAAAAAAAAAAAAAGCAAAATTCTCATATTTATAAAAAGTTTCAGCCCCAGGATACATCCAGATGATAAAGCTGGCTTCTTATGTGGGCAGAACAGATGCATAAAAACACTGTTGTCAATCCCTATTTGATATAAAACAGTACTGGGTTACAGTTTTCCCCTGCTTTTTGTGTGACGAAGTCTCAAATCTCAGGTTATGGCTCTTTTTGTTAAAAAAATAATCTAATGGCTAGAGATCCTACAAAAAAAACTCTTAGAAAAATTTTAGTTCAAATTCCTTTGTCCTTCATAATCACGAGTAAGTTCTCTCTAAAAAGAAACAATTTTGTTGCAAATGAATTTTATAAAAATGATTATTTTACTTTTTCTTAAACAATGAGAATTGACAAATAAGGAAAGCATAAACCAATGCAAACAGGTTCTAAGGGCATAAGGTTTATTTACTTAAGGGACTGATGCTGCTTTATTGTCACTACTTCTAATTTTCTTTAACTGTTACCATTAAATAATTGTATATGAATATCACCAAGTACATTGTGTATTTAACATGCCAAGCAAACAGACATAAACTTTAAATGCATTTTTATTTTCAAAGAAGAGAGTTGCTATCCCAGAATTCAGACTCCCCAAATTTAGAGGTTTAAAAAATAAGGCAAATAAATTAAAGGTAAATGTTCAACTATTATTCTTTAAACTGTACTGAAAATTGTGCCATTTAAAGCCACAATGAGCTACTCATAGCTATTTATTAAAATGTCTAAAATTAAAAAGCCTTAACCATCATCAAGTACTGGTGAGGAGGTAGAGCAAATGAAACTTTCATTTACTGTTGATGGGAATGCAAAATTTAGGATATAGTTTGGCAGTTTCTGAAAAGGACAAATACCTACCATATGATCCATCCACTTCACTCATGTTTCCCCAAGAAAAATAAAAGTCAAGGTCTACATAAACACCTGTATACAAATGTCCATAGAAGTTTTATTTGTAATAGTCCAAAACTGGAAAAAAAATCTCAAATGTTCATCAATAAATGAACAATTTGCAGTATATCCATACCACAGAATGATATTTAACAATAAAAAGAAATAAACTATAGAGTTCATGCAAAAACATGGATTAATCCAAAATAATTACGCTGCATAAAAGAAGCTGGGCAAAAAAAATTGAAAAAAGAGAGCAAGAGAATAGATGGAATACAACTGTATGATTCCATTTATATAGAATCCTAGCAAATGAAAAACACTCTGTAATGACAGAATCAGTGGTTGACTGCGATGGGGAGAGGAGTGAAAGAAGGGACTACAAAGGGGTACAAAGAAACTTTTGAGGATGATGGATTTATGCATTATCTTGATTGTGGGGACAGTTTCATGGGTGTACAAAAAGTCACTAAAAAATGAGCATAAAAGTAATTAAGTATCAATAATATCTTAAGTATCAAATACTGACTAAATATAAAAAATGCAATATTTTATTATTTAAAAATTAATTTCACATAGATTTTCTCATTTAATCTATGACCAATCAGAAAGGAGACTTAATTGGACTGAAGAGGCTGAAAGAAACCTCAAGGAGGTACATTTCTGAAGGCCAAGCAGGATTTGGGTGGGTGCAAAAAGCCATTCCAGTCATAAGAATAGCAAGAGCAAAAGCCAAGTGCAACAAATTATCAAGATACAATGTAGGGGCAATGAAAAGTCCTATTCCTTTGGGGAGAAAATTTTTTCGACAACGTGCTAGTACAGAGCGTCTGAGAGAAGAGTTGTCATAAAGGTAGAGAGGAAAAAGAAAAACCATGTCAATGGAAACCAAGGAGAAATGGAATTTCAATAAGCAACTACTGATCCGCATGGGAGCTTTGACCTGCTCCATTTCTGATCTGGGCCGGTTCACCCCTCCTTAGGCAACCTGATGGTCCCGTGCTCCAGAAAGGTCACCATATTGATGCTGAACTTAGCGCGGACACCAGATCGGCATAAGATGAGGATAAAAAGGATCAAATATATGGTGATGGAAGGAGAACTAACTCGGGGTGGTAAACACACAAAGTAATATATAGATGATGCATTACAGAATTGTACACCTGAAAGTTATGTAACTTTACTAACAATTGTCACCCCAATAAACTTTAACTTAAAAATTTTAAAAATAAGCAATTACTGATCTGTTTGAACAGTGTAAACAGCTCTAAGTGAATACGAATTTAGAAAGGCTATTTGCTTTGGCATGCAAGTTGTTACTAACAATTAAAACGGTTTCAAAAGAAAAAGGTTTTGCCAAATAAAAAAAGAAAAACTTTTCATATAGAGCATTACACTTACCCATTATACTTACCCTTATCTAATTTAGTTTAAAAGATAAAAATGAAAATCAGGGGCTCAGAGAAATTAAAAATGAGTGAGTGGTACAAGAACAGAAACCCAGTTTTGTCTGAACTCAATGCCTATGTTCTTAGACAGTAATGCCAAATTCCATTGCCTTGGTGAGAACCAAACATAGCTTTCAGCAATAAAATTATGAATAAATGTATAGGAAAACAGCACAAAACCTATTCTTTCTCTACTTTCACATACTGAAAACCCCCAAATGCAAAGATAGTTTTGTTCTTGGGAATGCCTTATAGGAAGACAAAATATATCGATTTATTGGCTGAGGAAAAAATTTGAAATTTTATCATATTAAAGAGAGGATGCTACAGGCTCATTTAATTTTGGATATACACAATGGGAAGAACACAATTTTTAATGTCTGAGAGACTAGTGTCTAAACACATTGAAGGGAATTAGGTAACTTTGGTAAAACAAATGAAGGGTTGGTGGAAATCATTTCTAGGGGGAAAAAAAAACTTTTGACTATTCAACCAGATTAAGTATTTGTAGTGTCTAAGACCCTCGAATGGCAATGCATTCTAAGAACTGATACAGTAGTTTAGGTCTTCACAGCTGATACAGAGACCTGAAACAATGTCTGATATGACAATGAATTTTCTCTGTGCCAGCCCTACTTATAGAACTGGCATTATGTTTTAAACTATATAAACTAGCTGAGGCCTCTCTATCTGAGCAATAATGAACCAAATTAATGTACAAGAGTTAATACTTATGATATCACTCTAATGGATAAACAAAAGAATGGTACACATTTAAGTAGGAATTATTTCCCTAAAATTGAATCAAGAAGCTTATACACTAACTATAATCAAAAGTACACAAAGCTTCTGATAATACATGCAATGCTATTGTTGGGTATTTACATTGTTCTGGGGGAAAGACTCCCAGCTTTTATCAGATTCTCAAAGAAGTCCATGGCACACACACACAAAAAAGACAAATACTGTCCTTCACAAAAACACAAAAAACAAAAACAGATGGGTTATGAAGCAACCACTCACGAGAAAAAGGTTTAGTTTGAGTCAATAGTCTTAAAATAAAAAATAAGAACAGTACAAGAAACTTTAGGATCCTATATGCATGTGAATGTTTGTATTTTAGGGGCCCACGGTATTCTTTTTATAAGGTAGGACACCCAGAAAATAAGAAGAGACACATACATATGATTTCACTAAGAAAGATGAAACACTTTTGGCAAAAGATGCCATGAACTTTAAAGGCAGTACAAAAAAGGCAGTACAAAAAAAAGTAAAGTTTTAAAAAACTTTAAAAACTGCAGTACAGATACATAGAGTTTGTATTTATAGAGCATGAGGGAAGCTTTTCAAATTGCTAAGAAATTTAACAGAAAACTGGGTAAATGATATGAATTATCAATTCATAAAACAGCAAATTCACTGTCCAATAAACATTCAAAAACTGCTTAACCTTATTAGTAATCAGGACAATACAAATTAATGTAAACAATATGAACTGTCAAGTCACAGAAAAGCAAACTGAATGGCCAATAAACATTTGAAGATGCTCAAACATCTGGTTTCATTTCCCTTCAGCATGAAGGACTTCCTTTAGGGTTTCTTGTAGTGCAGTTCTCTACTGGTGATAGATTTTTTTATGTGAAAATATCTTGATTTAGTCTTCATTCATAAAAGTTACGTTTTTTTTTTATTTAGAATTCTGCGTTAAAGGCTTTATAAATTTTTCACAATTTAAAAATATTGCTCTTCTGACTGCCATAGTTTCTTATGAGAAGTAACCTAAAAATCAAATCTTGGTTCTCTTGTATGCAATGCGTCATTTTTCTCATGATACTTTCAAGATTTGCTCTTTTAATCTGTGGCTTTCAACAGTTGGATTATGTGCGCAGGCATGGCCTTCTGTGTGTGTTTATCTTATTCATCTTTGTTTCCCTTATTTCTGGCTCATATATAGTATTCAATAACTATTCACTGAATTCAAGTTGGGGGTAGGGGTAGTGGGAATCAAATCATTCCTTGTAATTTTGACAGAATCCAGAGGGCAGTCTGGAAGCATATGCCAAAGCGACCAGTCATGTTAAAGAGGTTTATTTAGAGTCTCATGTCTTATCATTAAAATTTAGGTTAATCTGGCACACAAGGATATAAAAGTGTTTAACTTCTTACCACATATTTGAGTACACCTGATTCTTCAAAATGCTGTATTGTTTTGTGGCTTTCTATTCTTTCAGGAATACTGCTACATTCTACCAGGGATATTCTGACCAATTTATGAAGAGGGTGTCACATTTTATATCAGAATCAATCTAAACTAACAAAACGGTATTCACATAGCATTTCAGAGTTTACAAAGTATTTTCCTAAATATCTCACTTAAACTTCCTAACAACGTTGAGATCAACTTTGGTTATAGCAGCTAGTAACAATTTACTAAAAGCTGATTTATCAGGATTTAGCAAAACGATATGATAAAGTGGAATTAAGTGAATAGAAAGAATCATTACATTTTGAGTGAAAAGGGATTCTCAGGGCGTGAGGTTCATTCAGCCTTAGTTTAATTCTCAAAAAAGGGGTCCTTAGCATTTAGGGAGCAGCCACAAGGAGGCCCGGGGAGCCAGATGATGGGAGGAAGGGACAAAAGGAGGGAGCAGACATAAGAAGAAAATACCAGGCCTAACATAAGCTTTCTTTTATGTGATAACTTTGCTTAGAACTGGTATATATTTAAACAACAACAAAAACTGAGCTTAGTTCCAAACAAGGTGGATATGTAAAGGAGATATCCCAAAGCTCTAGTTTTCAGCCACAGTATCACATTTAATACGATTCCACATAAATTACACTATTGAGGATCTCAAAGTAAAAGAAAAATTTTTTAAAGATTAATTTGAGATTATCACGCTAAGCAAAATAAATGAGACAGAAAAAAAGCATAATTTCACTCATATGTGGTATATAAAACTGAAAGCAACAAAGGAACAAGACAAACAAACAATCATAGATACAGACAACAGTTTAGTGGTTACCAAAGGGTAAGGGGTGAGGGGGGTGGTAGAAGAGGGTAAAAGGGGTCAAATATATGGTAATGGAAGGAGAACTGACTCTGGGTGGTGAGCACACAATGTGACATATAGACAATATATTACAGAAATGTATACTTCAAACCTATATGATTTTATTAACCAATGTCACCTCAATAAATTCAATAATAATTCTTAAAAAATAGTGGCGTTCCCAGGCTAAAACAATAATGATAACAGAATTTTATTTTCAGCTGGATGGCTACGGATAACCAGAAAATGTGGAGTAGGACAATCCTCCCAAGGTTATCATAATCTTTCAAAGTCTCTAAAACATAAGATCTCTGGGAGACAACTTCAAGTAGCAGTTAGCTGTCAATCATACAGGGATTGAGCTTCTACTAAATATAATAAGTTTTTGTTTCTATTATTTCCAAAAATTTCTTCATATCTCTTTGTAATCCATCCTTCCTATTACTTCCTCCTCCCTCTCTGTCCCTGCCCTGCCTCCAGACACTGAACCTGTTTTCTGACACAATGCAGTCGTTTGCATATTCTAACATTTTACATAAATGCAATTATACAGTAAATACTCTTTTTAGTCTGGCTTCCTTCATTTAGCATAATGATTGCAATATTCATCCATGTTACATTTTATCAATAATTCTGTCTTTTAATGGCTAAGCAATATTAACAGTATATAGATAGGCCATAATTTGTTTAAATTATTCACCTACTGATGAACATTTGGGTTGTGTTCAGTTTTTGGCTACACAAATAAAGCTGCCAAATATGTTCGTATACACATCTCTGTGTGGACATGTATTTTTGTTTCTCTGAGAAAATATTAGGAAAGAATGGCTGGGTCATATGGTAGGTGCGTGTTCTTTTTCAAGAATTTCCAAGTTTCTTCCAAAATTGTTTTAATTTTTACATTCCTCCCAGCAGTATTCAAAGCATTCCAGTAGGTTCACAACTCAATCTTTTTTATTTTAGGCAATCTAACAGGTGTGTGTGGTATATCTTCAAGTTTTGTTTTTCCCTGATGAATAACAACATTGAGTATCCTTTCATGTGCTTACTGACCAGGCACGTATCTTATGTAGTGCATGTTCAAATCTCTTCCCCATTCTTTGTCTGCATGTTATTTTATTTACTGTTCTTTGTCCTCAAGTTAACGAGTAGAAAGGATTCTTTCAATATTCTGGACAACAGTTTCATACATGTGTTACAAATACTTTTTCCAAGTGTCTGCTTTCTGCTATCTTAATGTGTCTTTCAAAGAGAAAATATTATTAAACCTGATTATGCCAAACATCTTTGAGTCTTCCAATCTATGAACCCGTATATCTCTCGAGGCAGGTGTTCTTTAAGTTCTCTCAGCAGTTCTTCGTGGTTTTCAGGATAGAGATCTTAGACACCATTTGCTGTATTCATTTGTTTATGTTTCTTGTCACCAATATAAATACAACTGATTTCATTCCAATTTTCAATTGTTTGCTGGTAGTACATAAAAATACAATTGATTTTTGTATAATAATCTTCTCTCCTGCAACACTAATACACTTATTAGTTCTAGCAATAGTTTCTTACCTTCCTTTGGAATTCTCTATGAAATATTTTATGTGCAAATAGCAACAGTTTTACTTCTTATCTTTATGCCTTTTATTTCTTTTGCTTGGTTTATTGCAATGGCTGGGACATCCAATATGATGTAAGTAGGTGGTGAAAGCAGTCATTTTGGGTTTCTTCCTGATCTCAGTGGTAAACAACACACTATTTTACCATAAAGTATGATATATGCTTTCTCATGTATGTCCTTTATCAGTTTGAAAGAGTTCTCTAATACTTGTAATTTGCTGAGAGTTTTTATCATGAATGGCTGTTAAATTTTGTCAAGTGTTTTCCCTGGATCTATTGAGATTATCATATGATTTTTCTTCATTGTTTTATTTAAATGGTGAAGTACACTGAGTGACTTTTGAATACTGAACCAAATTTTCATTTCTAAAATTAATTCTACTTGGTCATTATGTATTATCTTTTTTTAATATATTATTGATTTGCGAATATTTGGTTAAAAATGTTTACATGTATTTTCATGTGAGATATTGATTTCTAATTCCTTCTTTTGTAACATCTTTTTCAGGATTTGGTAATAGGGTTATTCTGGCTTCATAAAACAAGTTGGGCAGGAATCCATTCTTTTTGGAAAAAATTCTGTTAAACATTTCTATTATTTTTTTCCTTGATTATTTGATAGAATTCACCCACCTGGGCCTGAAGCTTCTTATAGAAAAATTTTTGTTATCACATTCAGTTTGTTTAAAAGGTATATAGGGGTATTCAGATTTTCTGTTTTTTCTTGGACCATTTTGTACAGTTCTTTTAAAATAAAAATTATTGTTTCATCTAAATTGTTGCATTTTTTAGCATAGAGTTGTTCGTTAGTCTTTTATTTTACTTTTAATGGCTATAGGCTCCGTGGTAATAAACTCCCCCTTCATTTCTGATACTGGTGATCTGAATTCCCTCTCTTTTTTTACTGTGCCAGTCATCTCTGCTCTTATCTTGAATATTTTCCTTTTAATTTCTTTGGGTTTACCTTCTTCTTTTCTTAGTTTCCTAAAGTGGAACCTTAAGTGGATGACTTAAGATCTTTCTTCCTTTGTAACATAAGTATTTAAAATCATATTTCACTCAAAACACTCCTTTAGCTGTATCCACTTTTTTTATTGTCATTCAACCAAAATGTTTTCTTATTTCCAAGTGACTTTGTCTTTGATTCATAGTTTTTAAGCATGTAGTTTAATGTCCCAATAATTTATTATTGATTTCTAGTATAATTTGATGGTAGTTAGATAATACACCGTATTAAATTTGATCTTCTTAAACATAATGAAACCATATACACCTTAAAAAATGTGCACTCCACAGTTGTTGGAGATAGTGTTTTGTAAATATCAATTAGATCAAGGCAAGTTCATAGTATTGTTCATATTTTCTATATTTCCAATTATTTATTTTTATCTAGTTGTTTTGTCAATTGTTGAGAAAGGTGTTACAAAAATTTCCTACTAAAACTGTGGTATTATCTATTTTTTTCATATCTTCTATATCTCCAATCATTTTTCATGTAATTGTTTTTTAATGCGTGAAGAAATGGCATAAAAATTTCCTACTATGATTGGACAGAATTATCTATTTTTTCCTTTAATTATGTCTCTTTCTGTTTCATGACCTTTTTGTCTCTAATTATACTTTTTTTTATGTCTACTTCATTTGATATAGAATAAGCACGTCAAGTCTTCTCATGCTGTTTGTATGGTATATTTTTTCCTATGCATTTATTTATATTGTTTCTTTAAATTTCAAGTGTTTCTCTTTTAGGCAATATATAGCAGAGTCTTGCTTTTTTCCCCACTATATAAATTTTTGTCTTTTAATAGGAGTAGCTGGGCCAGGAAGCAGCAAACTTTTTCTATAAAGGGGGGATAGTAAAAATTACAGGCTGTGTAAGCCATGTTTTTCTCTGTAAGCCATGTTTTTCTCTGTTGCTGCTACTGAATTCTGCAGCTAAACCATGACGGCTATCTTAGACAATTTGAAAAATATAGGTTTCCCCAAATTTGGCCTGTGGGCCTTCATTTGCTAACTCCTGGTGTAAACAATCCTAATTAAGATTATTAACATTTAATGTGTTCATTGATAAGGTTGGTTCAGCCACTATCATTTTATTTTGTTTTTGTTTCTACCTCTGGTTTTTGTAAATGTTACCATTTCTTCACTTCTTTAGATTATTTGAATATTTTTTAGTATTTCATTTTAATTAATCTATTGGTTTTTGGCTACATGTTTGTATTTCTACATATTTTTAGTTAATTCTAGATTACAATATGTAAAAATTTTCACCGTCTATTCAGAGTTTATATTGTACCACTTCACATGAAATTTAGAATTCTGTCAACCACATGGGTCCTGTGGCTCATCTCCCACTAACCTTAATGATCTGGTTGTCTTCTATATTACAGCTATAAATACTGAAAGCCCCAGTAGACATACAGCGTTTGGTTTCCGCAGTCATAAATATTTAAAACAATTTTAAAAATATTTACTAAGCTATTATTTCCGATGGTTGTCCATTATTTCTGAAAATCCAAGTTTTTATCTGGTATCATTCTCCTTTACCTTGAAAAACTTCCTTTAGCGTTTCTTGTAGAGTAGAGCTGCTAGTAACAAATTACCTAAATCTACAGTGTCTTTATTTAATTTTGGTTTCTGTGGCATATCTTTACTGGCTTGACAGTTTTCTTCTGTTAGCACTTTCAGGATTTTGTTTCAATGTCTTCTGTTTTCTACAGTTTTTCATGAGAAATCTGTATTAATTCAAATTATTGTAAACCTATACATGTCTTCTTGTAGCTCCTCCCAAAATTTCTAAAAAACTTATCTTTGGTTTTCAATATTTTAATCACAATGAAGTTACATCATGTTTTCTTTGACTCTATCCTCAAAAATAAACATGCTTAGAATTGGGTGAATTTGAAGAAATTGTAGAAGCCAAATTCTGTAAATTTGGGAAGTTCTCTGCAATTCTTTCCTTTTTTCCCCCCTACCCCAATCTTTCTCTTTACTTTCTCGAACTCAATTACACATATAAAACATTTTCTCGTACAGCCACTGAGGCTCTGATAATTTTTTAAATATCATTTTTCTCTCGGTTTTTCAAATTCAGTAATTTCTATGCTCCATGTTCAAGTTCAGTGATTCTTCTGTCATATGCAGGCCACTTCTAAACCCATATGGTATGGTTTTTCCTTTCTTTCAGATATTGTGTTTTTAATTCTGAAATTCCGTTGGATTCTTTTTATATTTTCTGTTTCTCCAATGAGACTTCTTAACTTTTTTCATTCCATGTGCTTTCCTTTACACCTCAAGAAAAAATGATAATAGCTGCTTTAAAGTTATTTTTGCAATTCAATTATTTTAAAACTAATTGGGAACATTCATTTATGTTGTTAGTTTTTGCTTTTTCCCCGCAGAATATATAGAAATAGTAAGTGGGATGAATGGAGGGATGTAAACTTCTGCCTCCATGCTAGAACTGGATCTCTTATGATTGCCTTTTTAACAACTTCCACGATAAAGTATTTGCAGGAAGTGAGTCTGTCTCTGTACAATCTGTTTGCTAGAGCTGCCATCCAAAAGTATGATAAATTTGTTGGCTTAAAACAACAGAAAGTTATTGTTTCCTTGTTCTGGAGGTTACAGTCCCTAATCAATATCAACAGGCCATCTTCCCTCTAAGATGCTGAGTAGAATCCTTCGTTTCCTCTCTTCCTTGCTTCTGGTGGTAACCAGCAATCCTTGTGTTCTTTGGCTTGCAGCTCAATCAATTCGATCTGTACCTCCATCTTCACATGGCTCTCTCCCCATGTGTTTTCACACTGATTTTCCTGTGTGAAATTTCCCCATTTTATAATCACAATGGATTAGGGCATACCCTAATGACCTCATTTTAACTTGATTAACTCTACCTGTTATCAGAAAAGGTCACATACTGAAATACTGGGGGTTAGGAATACACCATCTTTTGGGGGGTATAAAATTCAACCCATAACACTTTCCCTGCCTCTTGGAAATGTTTTTCAGTAACCATCAGCAATAGCATTCAGAGAATAATCTATGAAAGGGTCATTTCATAATTATTCTCTTCTATACCACTGTGGGTCATAACAGAATGGCAAATGGCCCTTAAACTGGAATACTAATATTGTTCAAAGTATGACTTATAAAAAATATGACTTGTAATAGAGGACAAGCCTCCAGTTCTTATAATAGTGTTTAATTTAGCTGCTTTGTCATAATTCTAATTATATGCATTTTTATAATAAGGCCATCACCAATATCTAGCAGGCCTAATCTTTTCAAGATACACAAATATTCATATACATAAATTAAAGCAAACTGCACAATATACAGTATGGGGAGAGAGGTAGGGAGAATAGGAGAAAGAAGAAGGATGGTATCTGTAAGGAGGTTCTATAAAATATAGCTATATTTGCACCCACTTTAAAAAACACTTTTATAACTGGTTTATAACCACTAATGCTGTGATAAATATACAGTAGATTTATCCATATTCATCTGTCAGATCCAAAAATACTCTAAAAAGTATTCTTTTAAATATAAAATATAAAATAGTATTCAACAATGATAAGCTTAGCTAGGTAGAAAATATACTACAGTCTGCTTGAGGGTGAAGAAATAAGTATTAAATTGTATGCAGTTAATAATTTGTACAAACCTAGGTGATCCTAATTAATATTAAACCATAAAACTCTAGAATACATCATGTTTGGCCTATACCAACTAAAATGTTACGGGATGAACAAAATGCCTTTTTACAATAGTAAACAGTGTTTTTAAAGAAAAATTAAATGTTGAGCAACAGAAGTTCTGAGTGATAATCTGATTGAAAATTACATTTGATCACTTCAACAGACTCTTCCAATCTGATGGGAAAGGAGTTCATCAGTATTTAAAAACATTACATCTGCAACTGATTTCATTCCATCAGCCAAAGATGCATTTATGTTGCCACCATTACATAAATGAGTTTAAATTACAAAACTTGAGAAAGCTTCAAAGCAATTCTTAATCTAACCATTCTGATCTTGATGGTCTTGTTAAAAATAATTTAGGACACTTAATAGAAGAGAAATACCGCAACAAAATGGATAACAATTGTTCTTAAATCACATTATTTAAATTTCCTTTCATAAATCAAATGTACCAACCTGGGGGTTCGAGCATTTTATCTCAAGTGACTCTAGGTCAACATGGAGACAGACAACAAATGAATGTCTCGTATCAGGTCCTGCAGCGAGTAGTTTTTGAGATGTAACAGCTAGAGTAGAGGTACAACCCATAGGTTCCACTAGGCAAAGTGTCACTTGTTTTCCAAAAAGGCTATATACACTGAAATGATGTAAGCTGATTGTCCAAGGAAAAGCATCACCTGTTAAAGGGGATAAAAGAGGGTAGGGAAGCACACATACAAACATGTAGTTAATTGTCACTTGATAGTAAGCTGTCTATTGTCTAAATTTGAAATATAAAATTTGTAATAATGCATCATTAAAAGTGAATATAGTATCACAGGACTAACATGCTAAACAGTATGCATCCTACATAAAAGTTACCTTTTTAATGATATGTTTATATGTATAATAACATACTACTATACCAATAAATTATGTACATTATAAAAACATACAGAAATAGAAATGAAGGAAATGAGGTAAAAACATAAATAGAAGCTCAAACTTCTTCTTCCCTTACTCTAGAGCAGGGGTGTCAAAACTTTTTTCAACGTTTTTTACCAAGGGCCATATGCAGTAAAATACACAAACAGCCAGGCCACTCACTCGACGGGAAGTACGTATTGCCTCACCTGGTTTATTTAAGTAAACTAAATATATTTTTGGAATTTGCTGCGGGCCAATTAACAATGGATTGCAGGCCACAGTTGGCCCGCGGGCCGCAGTTTTGACACCCCTGCTCTAGAGGGTTGTACTGTGCAACTGCTGGGGATGTGTGGACTGTGCCTTAGAGACCACAGAGAACATATTAAATTAGGAAAATACAATAATCTTTGCATGAATGACAGAGGAAAAGAACAAACAATCTACAATGGTCTGATGGACTACCTACACCAGAATCATGCCAGTGCTTATTTGAAATACAGAATCCTGGTTTCTACTTCAGACCTACTTAAACAGAATCT
Organism: Rhinolophus ferrumequinum; assembly: GCF_004115265.2. Lineage (NCBI taxonomy): Eukaryota > Metazoa > Chordata > Mammalia > Chiroptera > Rhinolophidae > Rhinolophus > Rhinolophus ferrumequinum. Next base: position 41,210,159 of record NC_046297.1, on the reverse strand, counting down.
CTGGTGGTAAGACCCAAGATACATTTCAGTACCCTCCCTTGGTGATTCTCATATACGTATGTTATTTTTAAATAAAATATACGTGAAAAAAGTATAAGCATTCATAAAGTTCAGGATTAAGAGCAAAATTTCTTTTCTTCTTTTATACTATTTTCTTTTATTAACTTATCAGAAATTAATTCATTAATATAAATTTATGAGCTAAAGCCATCTCTCTTTTTTTGTGCCTATAGAAAAAGTACTTTGTGAAATAATTTTTAAAAGTGTACTCACAATCCTGTCCATTGATTTGCAAACAGCAACCAAGGCTCAACTACAACAGGAGGGCACACAACCTATACAATGGACACACCTGGAATACCTGGCTGAGGTGACCAGGGAGCCTGCACCACTGGGCCCCACAGCAAACCTACTACATAAGGCCACTCGACTAAGACGGGGAGACATAGTAGCCCTACCTAATACAAAGAAACAAACACAGGGAGACAGCCAAAAATACAGATAAAGAAGTACAGAGCAAAGCTCCAGGAAAAGAACTAAACAAAATGGAGAAACCAATCTACTAGATGCAGAGTTCAAAACACTGGTTATAAGGATGCTCAATGATCTCAGGGAGAACTTCAACAAAGAGATAGGAAACATAAAAAAGAACAGTCAGAAATGGGGAATACAGTAACTGAAATGAAGAATACATTAGGGAGAATGAAAAGTAGATTAGATGAACCAATAATAGAATCAGCAATTTGGAAATAGCAGAAAACACTCAATCAGCACATCAAAAAGAAAAAAAAAACATTCCCCCAAAATAAGGGTAGTTTAAGGGGTGTCTGGGACAACATCAAGCATAACAACATTTGCATCACAGCGGTACCAGAAGGAGAAGAGAGAGAGCAAAGAACTGAAAGAAAACCTCTTTGAAGAAGTAACAATGAGAAACTTCCATAACCTGGCAAAAGAAATAGACATACAAGTCCAGAAAATGCAGAGTCCCAAACAGGATGAATCCAAAGAGGCCCACACCAAGACACATCATAATTAATATGTTAAAGGTTAAAGACAGAGAATCTTAAAAGTAACAAGAGAAAAGCAGTTACCTACAAGGGAGCTCTCATAAGACTGTCCGCTGATTTCTCAACAGAAACTCTGCAGGCCAGAAGGGATTGCCACGAAATATTCAAAGTGATGAAAAGCAAGCAAGACTAGTCTACCCAGCAAGACTATCATTTAAAATTGAAGGACAGATACAGAGCTTCCCAGACAAGGAAAAGTGAAAGATGTTCATCACCACCAAACCAGTATTACAAGATATGTTAAAGGGGCTTCTTAGAGGAGGAGGAGGTAGAGGAGAAGAAAACGATTAAAAACATGACAAATAAAACAGCAATAACCTATAATAAAAATTACTTTAAATGTAACTAGATTAAATGCTCCAATCAAAAGTCATAGGGTAGCTGACAGGATTAGAAAACAAAAACCATAGGTATGCTGGTTATAAGAGACTCACTTCAGATCAAAAGACACTTGCAAGCTGAAAGTAAAGGAATGGAAAAGATATTTCATGGAAATGGAAACGAAAAAACAAAGCTGGCTAACAAGACTTAAACAAGACAAAACAGAATTGAAAACAAAGGCTGTAACAAGAGACAAAGAAGGATCCAGTAATCCCACTTCTAGGTATTCATCCGAAGAAACCCAAAACACAACTTTGAAGGGACATGTGCATCCATGTGTTCATTGTAGCATTATTTACAATGGTCAAGATGTTGAGGCAGCCTGGGAGTCCACTGATGAATAAAAGGATAAAAAAGAGGTGGTACATATGTACAATAGAATATTACCCATTAAAAAGAATGAAATCTTGCCACCTGCAACAACATGGATGGACCTAAGGTAATTGTGCTGAGTGGAGTAAGTCAAAGAAAAGCAAATTTGATTTCACTTATATGTGGAATCTAAAGATCAAAATAAATGAACAATCAAAACAGAAACAAGCTCACTGATACAAAGATCATTTTGATGGTTGTCAGATGGGGTCGGGTTGGGGAGATGGGTGAAGAGAGGAGGGTATTAAGAGGTACAAATTGGTAATTACAAAATACTCGGAGATGTAAAGTATAGCACAGCGAATATAGTAAATAATATTGTAATAACTATGTATGGTGTCAGATGGGTACTAGATTTATCGGGATGATCACTTTGTAAGACATATAAATGTCTAATCACTACGTTGTACACCTAAAACTAACATAATATTGTATGTCAATTCTAACTGAAACAAAAATTATTTTAAAAATTAGAAAGTGTACTCAGATTAGAATACTTATAAATATTTACTAATGGGATTCCAATTTGATGGAAAATACGTTCCTATAACTTGTATTTTTGACTTTGTAATTCTACTACTATTGTCAGTATGAACTGTACAGTGTAGACTTCTTCTTAAGTAGCTCAATTATTTTAAAACAAAAGAAAATATTTATTTACTTTCTAATTAGAGACGTACTCACACCTCATTAAAGACAATTTAGAAAATATATGTAGGAGAAAAATAAAAATCAGTCATAATCCACTTTCCACCCAGTCACTCCCAATAATAAGCACTATTTGCATTGTTGTATTTCCTGGAAGTCTTTTTTCCCTTATAGTGTTGAACATGCTCACATTGAATCAGAACTAGGATCACATTGTACTTTTAGTATCACCTCATTTTTCAGTGAAGAAAAGAAAAAGTAAATTACTAATGGATCATACTATAAATACATATATTAGAGAAATCTAAATATGCATTTGACTCATGAATGGTGATACTCAGTGGAATCTACAAGGTAGATTTTCCTAAGTTTGAACTTCAAAATGTCTTGACCAAATATAGTTAATAACATTAAAATCAGAAACTGTCGCCACGCAGCAGCCTAACAGTTTGTTTCCTTGTACTTGCTCACAAAGAAAGGAGAGTCTGTAAGATGGACCCTTTCAGGGACTTTGCTAAACCTTTGTGTTTTAACTTTATGCCTCACTGTTTGGTCCCAGAAAGATGGCTGGTCAGCCAATGACCGGTATGACTTTCTGCGTGGAAAGCAACCTAAGACAGGCTGAGATAAGTGGGGATCAACAGGAGAACCCAAGGGGTTTATAGAGGTGGGCACAGCCCCCCCCCAATTTCCTCAGGCTAAGGAAAGCCTCAGCCTCTGTGGCTGCATTCCTTCCCAAAACCTGCAGGGGAAGAGATTCAATGATGTGCTCTCCATCTATTCATATGCATATAGGTTTTGTCCCTTGGGGAAGTTGAGACTAATGGTCCAGCTGCCTGCAGGCAAGGGTGATGGGCTTGAATCTGTTTCCTATTATGGTGTATGGAATTCACAGATCTTGAGACTGACAAGCTTTATCTCCTTTACTTCCCCACAGAACTAAAAAAAGCTAATGGGTAGGCCAATTAGGTGCCACAGCCCAGACCTTGAGGCTGCTGGTCCCTTGGCCTCCACTTGTACTCTATTCATGGCTACTGTCTTTTCTTAACCCTGCGCCACCCTCCTAGCTCCCCACTATCCTCCTCACGCGGGACGCAACAAGCAGGACACGACAAGAAACTCTGAAATTGAGACACAGATAATAAACAAATCTAGCTACGTAGTAGTCCTCAACAACTTGACTGGAAACAATGAAGCCTACATAATACTATGTGGTTGGCACTGTGGTACTTTGCCTACCTTAAAACTTAAAATATTTCGCTCCTAAGAAAGAATGAAAAACTTCAAATCTGTAACTAATTCTAAAATTATTTTAAAACCTATACAAAATTCCATGTTATTTACAAAATAAAGGCTTTGCCAAATTTGTCTTAAAATATTTTGGAATGATTTGAGGTTACATATTTTAAAACTGGAAACAAGCTATAAATAGTTTTTCAAATCTCATGTTATCCAAGAAATGCTAAATAGTAGTTATGCAGAAGAGCACCACATTTAAATTCATTAAATTTTGAAAAAATCCCAAATGATGTTGATACTGTCTTAGATATGTGTCTCTACTTCTACTTTGGACTCAGACCAATAAACAGAAATTGGGTACATCATATTCTAAGTCTTTAAAAGAATTTTTTAAGGTAATACTCGATGTCCATTTATATAGCAAGGATATTATCTTTTTCAAAAATCACGCTCCACCTAGAAAATGAGGTCTTAACATGTAATAACAAAAATTTGCACAATTAAACACTTAGAAAAAAAATTTACCAAAAGAAAACAAATCATTAACTGCATAAGTATTCCTTTCAAGCATACAAACATATATACGCATAAAATAGAAACAAAATAAAAAACACCTTATCTATTTATAACACAGGCAATATAATGTTCTGGAGACTCCCCAAAAAATATGCTCAGATATCCATGACAGGCCAGAACCGTCTATTAATCTGAAACATTCAACATTATTATTTTTCTTTTAATTGGAAAATTCTAATACTACAACATGGATATTTTATTTTAGAGAAACTTTTATTGCTGGCAGAATTCATAAAATTTCAAACAAACTGTCTAAAGAGCAAGAAAAAAATAAAGCAAGAAGTCTGAGAAATCCATTTGTGTATGAATTTGTGAACCCTCTATATTATCAACAGAGAAAAAAATACTAATAAATTAACTCTCAAGAAAACTATAATAAAACACTTGATATGAGTGAAATGAAATAATGGAAAGAGAGAGGACATGAGAGAGATGTGGTATAAAATGATTAAAGAAAGAAAAATCATTGAGACTATGTGCTACATGTGTCAACAATGGGTGGGGGGTTCCTTAGCTAACATTAACGTAGAACTGAGTGACCTTTAGAAAAATATATAGTGTGGATTTCCTTACACTGTATCACATGTTGCTGATTTTTCACAATACCAGAAGCAGAAGACAAATGACTGGTCAATATTAGAGAGACTCTACTCAGTTTTCTTTGCTTTCATAACCTTAATCATTTAATATCTTTAGAAATTAATATCTTTCCTCTTCTCCTTAATGTTTTCCATTGGGTTCCACAATGCAGTATTTCAAATATGAAATAGTATAATCAGGAATATTTTACTACCTATTGTGAGGGTTACCACTTTGGAGATAGATACATTGCATTTCACAATTATAAATGAGGCAAAATGGCTGAAATTTTTTCCAAACCACTTAGCACTTCATTGATTTAAAGACAGTTAAGATAAAGCCCTGACGAATTTCACTTTTTATATTCTTTGGTATTATTATTTAAAGAATTTTTTTGAAAAGTAGGAAGTTCATGGATGACCCCCAGGCTCTTCAGTTCAAAAACTATTCCAAATCTAAATGAAGTTTGAAATAATGAGTCCTACTTCCTGAAAACCTTATACAGAAAGAAATTGGATGGAAGGAAACCTGAGTTCTGGGGATCATGTATATCCATAACTTATCACAAATGTGGTTTCATGCTCTGTGGTTCAGGTGAACCACTTCAAAGACATGCTAAATCTGACAGGTGTTACAGGAAAATTAGGACTGAGCAATTAGAAATTAGAAATAGAGCAATTTTGAGTACTGAAAATTCCTGTTGCTCTGTAACACAAGATTCTATCATATTACCAGTGTTGTATTGCCAGTGTCATATTACTAGCGTCTAGGTGAAACAGATACCTGGGCATATATGAAATGAACAAAGAAGACATGCAAGTGATACTCTTATAGATTATAAACCATCAGTGAAAGGATGATAGCTAAGGTATAGGTATAGATGAGAATACCCAGGGAAGGTATACATATAAAGAACACCTACACTTAAGTAAAGGGAAGAGGAAAAGGAGCCAGTGCAGGACCTTCAGAAGTGGCCATGATCCACAGAAAACAAACCAGCGAGTGGTTATCCAGAAGACAGGAAGAAATTTCAAGAAGAAATCAACAAACAATGTGAAGAATTAAAAGGTTTATGTTGGATTTGGCAACTAAGAGGCTTGTTTTGTTAATTTTATGAGCTGAATAGAAATTTCAGCCTTTTTACACGCCAATAAGGGGGTTTGATAAGGTTATAATTGATAAAGCAAGTTCCTTAAAAACACAGTGCAGAACATATAGTATGTACTCAATAAATATTTGGGAAGGAAGGAGGAAGGAAAGGAGGGTGATGAATAAAAATTGGGTGAAAATGACTGGGCCTTAGCCCTAGCAGCAGAGTAAAGAATACTTCCAATGAGGTAGATTTATTTGTTCAACAAATATTTACTGAGTTAAAAACTATGTTAGATGTAATTCTAGGATCTAAGGATATAGCAGTGAACAATATAAACTCACTGTTCTCATGGAGCTTGCATTCCAATTGTGGAAAGAAAGAACCTAATAATTAAATGATACTGGACAATGATTAAAACTCTAAATGCCCACCACACTAATAGTCTTCTTCTGTATAAAACAGACATGGGTAATTCTTTTTGAATAAGTCATAATGCATTGTGTTGCCTAACTTTTAATGGGTCAAACACTAAGGAGATAATGAAATGTAACTACTTTCAGGCTGAATATGAAGAACACTGGTAGAACTATGAGTGGCTTCACAAAAGAAGGGGAATCAGAGGAGATTTGCAATTATGGCCAAGTAAGGAGATTAACAAATTCTCCTTCCAAAAGAAACCATAAAGCTGGACATAACCTATTTAAAAAACAAAACAAAAAATATTTCAGCACTGTGAAAATCAGAGAAAGCCATACAATAATCAAAAGACGTTTATGCTTAAAAAACTATTGAACTTTGGGTAGAAGAGTTAGTGTCTGTAATAGTCTTGCAGGTGGCCACACCTATCTCCCCAACAGCTTGCTCAGTGAGGCAGCCCACAAAGACTGAAGACATGGCTACATGGTCAAAGAGAGGTCACTTGATTTGTAGTGGTGAGCAACCACCACACCCAGCTGTTAGTGAATTGATGATCTTGGTAGCGGTTGAACAGGGAAGGCCTAGAACTCTACTAGTCTGAGATTGAACATGTGATTGGGGCAAGCATATTCCTGATTGAGGTAACAAACATGCACAGTGGACATGGGCAAGATCTCAGAGAAAAGTAAAAGGGTGGTAGACATGAAAATGGCCAGAACACTGACTGTATAATAGTACACACATACAGATCCATCAGTAAAGGACAAAAAACTTACTTGAAACAACCTCTGTTCAATTTTGGCTGATTCCTAAGACAAGAAGACATAGGAGTGATACCTAAGAAGCCAGGGTTAAAATAAAACCAAGAGTAAAATGAACAAAACATAACTGAGCAAAGATATCAGTGAACACACAGTTGGAAAGAAACAGATTTAGTCCAAGGAAGTTATTATACAAAGAAGCAAACAAATACAAAAGAACAGCAACCTAACCCTCAGGAGTAAAAAAATACACAGATACACACACACACACACAAACACACAGACCCCTAAAATGTTCAATATTTTAAAATTTTTAGACATGCAAAGAAATAGGCAAGTGTCCCCTATTCTAGGAATAAAAAATACAGTCAATAAAAACTTGAGTATCCACAGATATTGGATGCAGCACAACAAAAGACAGCATTGCAGCTATTATAAATGTGTTCAAAAAACTAAAAAAAATTAATTAAAGGAAAGTAAGATAACAATGAATCAACAAATAATCTCATAAGAAGAAAGAAAATAAAAAAGAATAAAATCAAAATTTAAAATATAAAAGTATAATTGAAATGAAAAATTTAGTAGAGAAGCTCAATAGCAGATTCATGATAGCACAAGTATCAATGAATCTGAAGACAGATCAATAGAAATTATCCAACCTGAAAAACAAAAAGTATATATATATTGAAGAAAACTTAACACAGCTTCAGAGACTTGAAGAACAACATTGAGTCTACTAATATACATAGAACAGAAAAATAGAAGAGGGGAAAAAGCAGAAAAATATTTAAAGAAATAATGGCTGAAAAATACTCAAATTGATGAATAATATTAATATATGCATCCAAGCAGCTTAATCAAGCCCAAATAAGATAAATACTAAAATATAAATACCTAGATATCATAGTTGAATTGTGGAAAGCTAAAGAACAAGAGAAAATCTTGAAAGTAGCAAAAGAAAAATAACTCATCACATACAGTGAAAAACCAATATATTGAAAAGCGAACTTTTATGTGAAATAATGGAATTCAGAAGGCAGTGGGAAAATCACATTCAAATACGTGAAAGGAAAGAAATAAAATGTCAACCAAAAATTCTGTATTTCAGAAAAACTATATTCCAAATATTAAGGTGAAATAAAAACGTTCTAAGATAAACAAGGGCTGAAAGAATTCATTGCTAGCAAAGCAGCCTTATGAGAAATACTAAGTCCTGCAAGTGGTAATTAAAACCCACAGAAAGAAATGAAGAGCACTGGATGTGACAAATACGTGGGTTAATATAAAAGACTACAAATGTGTTATTTCTCATTACTTCTCTTAAGTACTTTAAAAGGCAGTTGATTATACAGAGCAATAAATATAACACCATATTGTTGTGCTATGATACATAGAGATGTATATATGTGTGAATATAAGAAGGTAGAGAATAAAACTATGTTAGAAAAAATTTTCTATAATTTACCATAATTAAGTCAGAATATATTTGAAGTAGAGTGTAATCAATTCAGATGCATAATATAACCCTGGAGCCACCATTTTAAAAATACATAGTAAAAAAATCAATATAGGAAATGAAATGGTAAAGTATACATTTAAAACAAAAGAGGTGGTAAAAGAGAAACAAAAAACATGAGAGAAACATATAGCAAATAACCAATTTAGTTCAAATATGTCAATATTACATGAAATAGATACGGTCTAAACACCTCCTTTAAGAATAAGAGATTGTCAAACTGCATAAAAAAGTAAGATGTAACTAAATGCTCTCTAAATGAGTAAGACCTTCGTTCAAAAACACAACTACGATTAAGTAAAAGGACTGAAAAGATGTACCATCAAGCTATAATCATAAAAGTTAAAGTAGCTATAATACCAGAAAAATAGATTTATGAAAATAAGTATAGAGACAAAAAGGCACAATTCATAATGATAATCAGGTCAACACTTTAGGAAGCCATAAAATTACGTGTGTGCTTGTATTTAAGAACAAATCTAAAAACATATGAAGCAAAAACTGATAGAATTTGGGGCTGGCCCGGTGGCTCAGGCGGTTGGAGCTCCGTGCTCCTAATGCTGAATGCTGCCTGTCCGATTTCCACATGGGCCAGTGGGCTCTCAACCACAAGGTTGCGGGTTCGATTCCTCGACTCCCGTAAGGGATGGTGGGCTCCACCTCCTGCAACTAAGATTCAACAGGGCACCCTGAGCTGAGCTGCAGCTGAGCTCCCAGATGGCTCAGTTGGTTGGAGCGCGTCCTCTCAACCACAAGTTTGCCGGTTCGATTCCTGCAAGGGATGGTGGGCTGCGCCCCCTGCAACTAGCAACGGCAACTGGACGTGGAGCTGAGCTGTGCCTTCCACAACTAAGATTGAAAGGACAACTGACTTACAAAGTCCTGTTCTCCTTCCCCAATAAAAAAATAAAAAAAGAGATCTTTCTCATTTAAAAAAGAAAAAAACTGATAGAATTTAAAGAAAAAAGTAGGTAACTGTAATACATGAATATTTCAATAATTGATAGAATAACCAGACCTTAGCTCAGTCAGTTAGGCTTTAAAAGAGTTGAACGACGACATCAATCAACTCAACTGACATATATAGAATGCCGCATCCAAATACTGCAGAATACACATTCAAGCACATATGAAACATCCTCCCAAATACCACACATGCTAGACCTAATACAAGTCTTAATAAATTTGAAAGGATTAAAATCATACATGTGCTAGACTTCATTGGAATTAGATTATAAAATAGCAACAAATATTTTTTTCAAATATTTAGAAGAAAAATAACACACTTCTAAATAACCCAGGAGTCAGAGAAGAAATAATAAGGAAAATTACACAATATTTTGAAGTAAATGAAAATAAAACATCAAAATTTCTGGGATATAGTTAAAGTAGTGTTTAAAGAGAAATTTATAGCATTAAATGCCTATATCCTGTAAGAATAAATTTCTCAAATCAGTAACCTAAGTTTTATCCCTTAAGAAACTAGGAAAAACAAGATGAAACCAAAGCAAAGGAAGCAGAAAAAAAGAAATAAGATTAGAGCAGAAATCAGTTAAATAGAAAACAAAGAATAGAAGAAAATCTATGATACTAAAACTTGGTTCTATGAATAGACCAGCAATCTGGTTCTATTGACAATGCTTTAGGTAAGCTAACCTCAAAAAAAAAAAAAAAAAAAAAAAAGAACACCCACAATACCAAAATCAGGAATAAAAGAAGGAATATCACTAATCACTAACAACCCTAAACAAATTAAAAAGGACTAAAAAGTGGTATTATGAACAACTCTATACGTCCCAACAAAATAGTCTACTTAGATGAATGGATAACTTCAAGCTGAAATTGGCATTATTATTGGGGAGATGTTAAATGGTGCAAACCTGCAACAAGATGAGTATGTTCTGAAGATCTAATGTCCAGCATAGTGATTACAGTCAACAATACTGTCTGATATATTTCAAAGTTACTAAATGTTCTCACCACATAAAAAAAGAAATGATAATAATTATGTGACCTGATAGAAGTATTAGTCAGATACGTGACATATAAATGTATCAGACCAATGTTATATACCTTAAACTTACAATGTTATGTGTCAATTACATCTCCATAAAAAAATTTTTCTTTAATGAGAATGTTGCTTTGGTATCACTTTAAAAACACATTTTCAAGATCTTAATATCAATTATACAGTCTATTTTAAAAAGGTGATCAGGAAAAATATGAAATCACATTAGATATGCCATATTGTTTTTTGGTTTTTAAAATAAGTATGTATGGGGTAGGAAGTGTAAAATTGATTAACAGGAAATAAATAAAATAAGGGTCCTTCTCCAACCTTTAAAAGTCACAGAATCTATAGCTAACCGAATGATGGAGCAGGCTGAATGTGAGCTACTTAGAAGAGAATAACATCTATAGAAATTATATTAACTACAGTGAGGCAGTTCAAGAGCTTAATTTCATTTATAATATATATATGATGGTTTTCAAGAGATTTATTTTAAAACAATATCAAGAACAAATCTGAAGCTCTTTTCTTGAGCTCCCTCTTTTCCCCAAGGAATCTCATTTACGTATGATTTAAGGATTAAAGTCAAAGACACTCAGTAAAACTGGAAAGAAACTATTACAGTGGTACATCATCTTTCAGAACAAGTGAAATTATGATTATTAAACCATGATATTTTTAAAAATCTACAATGGAACAATACATATAAACCACTAAGGTGAACCAGAATTACATGGAAAAATAGCTCTTGTGTTTTTCTAGGTACTCAACAATGTTCACATCAGTTTCTATTAAAATTCACTAAATCCAACAACAGCAAAGTTTTAATTTATAAATGGTCTCAATATTCCATTTCTGTCAAAATATTTTATTAAAGTCACAGGCAACTCTTTCAAAGAAGAAAAAACAAACCTCTGCTAGGCACAGTGTAGAAACCCATCTGCTCCGAGGTGTGAGCTGGATGTAGCAAATTACGTCTGCAAGCTTCTCTGGAAGTGCTCCCTAATGAAACTCAACATGTTGATTTTGACCCAAACACCCTACACAGATTGAATCTGGCTATATTCAAGTATATTAGAGATCATCTCTCCTTTCCCATGGCAATTGAAATCAGATGACACATTTCAACACACAGTTCCTCATTCTGAACTTGAGAAGTTCAGAAGTTTAGAAGGCTCGGTATAGATGGAGCCTCAGATCTATAAGAACCCATCTTCTTTATCCTATTGATCAACTTTGTAATGGTGGTTTTTTTTTTCTTAATATCGTAATGACCAGGAATTCTTTTTCAATTATTTGTGAACCTGAATACAATAAGAAGTTGACATTTTCATTTTTAGTTTTATTCTCCTTTAGTAACCTAAAACTATTTACTGAATAGCATACTCTACAATTATTTAGTGAGCTCCTATTTTGTGCCATGCATTGTGCTAGATAGAAATAGAACAGTGTACAAGACATGTATTTCCTGTCCTTTTCACCCTACTCAGTGATACAGATAGAGAATGAAAATAATTGGTACTGGGACAAAGGCAGTAATAAAAGTAATGAGTTAGTTGCAATGAGAGCAGAGAATAAGGGGACCTGATGAGTGAAAAACTCTGAAACCTGAAAGATGAGAAGGAAGCCTGGAGAAAAGATCAAGGAGAAAGTCACATCTGCAGCATATGCTAAGCCCCTGAGATAGGACAGAGCTGTGCTTATTCAAAGGCTACAGGGGTAGAGGTAGGGCAAATGTTAGTAGAGGGTAGAATGGCAGAAAGTAAAGCTGGAGAGGTAGGGAGGGCTAACTTATAAAGGATCCTCTTGGTCAAGTTAAGGATTTTAAAATTATCCAAAGATTGATGGGAAGCCATGGGAAGGATCTCAGGCAAAAATAACTGAAATATATGACAAAGGGAGAGGAATTTGAATTTCCTCTTGTCAGATCAAAGAGGGAGAGAGCATAGCCAGGGAGAGACACCTCTTGTGGCAGAGTAGCTAAGAATTCTAAAATGCGGAAGTGTCAAAAGACTAATACAGATTTTAAAACTGTATGACAACAAGGTGTATAGTGCCACATCTGCCTTTAGTAGGAAATCTTCAGTGAACTCTATTCCTTAATGCTTTCTTGCTCAAATAATTTTAAATAAAACACTATGTATTTGTTGTATCAATTCTTCATTTTCTGTTCAGCCCTTAAGCCACCATTACTTGACTTGCCTCTGAAAGTACTATGAAAAAGAGAACCAACCACCTAAAATTGTAAAATCCCTTTACATCTTTATCTTATTGGGTATCTCTGCTACAAAGTAAAATGATCCAATCATTTATCTTCCAGTATGCTATTTCCTCATGGTGTCCTCTATTTACCTTACTTTTTATTTGCAATTTCCATCATAGATTATTCCTTTCCTTCTCATCCAATAAAAATTAGTGTTCCCCTTTTTCTATCTGGATTCTACTTATTTGTCACTATAAAAGTGAGTTTCAGTGATCACATCATTTTTCATGGTTTTCCCTGCTAAACTGTGTATTTCTAACAAAGACCCCTCTTTTGAGTTCTGTCTGGTCCCATATATGAAACAGCTCATTACCTGATGTCTCAGAAGCAATTCACAGTATGTCCCAATCTACATTCATCTTTTCTCGCCTTCCACACAAAAACCTAAACCTTTTTTTATTTATAATCATAATACTAACTACACAAACATCTACACAAACATCCAAGTTAGGAACCATGGACCTATTCTAAACAGTTACTTCTCCTTTATTATCCGTAACTAATCCAGTTACAAAGTTTTGCAAATTTTTTGTTAATTTCTTAAACATTTCTCTATTCTTCCCATTCTCTCTATACCCATCACCATCATCCTGGCTCTGACAGTCATATTTCCAGACAACTAAAATAGCTGGCTGCAATATCTAACTAACCTGCTTCCCTCCAGTTTTCCTACCTTTCTCTACACCATCACCCAAATCCATCCTCCATACTTACCAACAATCAGTGAATGAACAAAAAACGAGCTGAACAGAAAAACAGCAACAACAGTATCAGGGAAGCAGACTAGAAAGGAATGTTAAGAGGAAAGTGGTATCGATTTAGACACAATCTGCATCTATTTGAACATCAATGACTGAAAATATTTATCTACATTTCTGAAACCAGAAAAATGACAGTGAGAGAAAAAAATTATAAATCAAAAAGGACTATAAGAACAAGGTAGGACAAGATAGCAGATAAGAATTATTACAAAATGATTAAAGATGAAGAGACAATAGATAAATGGCAAATGACTGAGGCGCAGAGGGGTAAACTATAAAGGATCAAATTGATTTATGGTTATCTATCCTCCATAGGTTCTAATACTCAAGCATGTTTGAAAAAGAGAATGCAGAGTGACACTGAAACCAGGAGGATTAGGTGAAAACTGATAAAATGATTAAGTAGACCTCCAGATTCTTTCTCCATCTATATACAAATGTAAGGATAAAGAGTAAACTGTTCATTACACATAAGCATCAAAGCCTTATACCCAAACATTTTTATAAGCACCCTTTAAAATGAAGAAAAAATTTAAATTTATGGTACTTTACAAAAAGTTATTCTCTACAGTTTTTTAATACCTAAAGAAGATTTAAATATCTTGAAATAATCTCCTTTCCTCAAGGTAGGTTTGCCCAATGAGAATAACTATACGGTTAAAAAAATTGTTTCTACTTTAGGTTTCAATGTTGATTATACAGTCACCCTATATTCTCCTAGGGAGTATGACAAATAGACTTTAGATGTTTCTATTTGATCCTAGCCTCTCCAATTGGTATGTGATATATTTTTTTAAGTTCAAAATAAACTAAAATGCTGTCCAACTCAGTTCCAGGGGAAAAATCAGAGAATATAATAACATCTTATGCTTTATAGATGCAGACTTCTGTAGTTCTTAAGACATTTATAATGTATTTGAAAAATCAGATGAGAATAAGATATTTTATCAGAAAAAGGACAAACAATAGAAGTTAGCAAGAGAGTTGTAGGAATAAGAGGGATTTTAAAAAAGAGTTTTTAAGTGATAAAGAACAGTGGGGTAATATATCAATCCTGTCATAAAATCCATTAGAAAAAAGGGGTGTAATATTGTCACAACATCTTTCAATCACTGAGGGATTATTTCCAGCAACATGGTAGATTTAGTGCCCTGAATGACCTGTATGTTAAAAAGAAATAAAAATGATAAATATATTTATAAAATGCTTATATATAACACATACTATGAATAAAACTCATATAGTTCGGTTTACACATACTCAACATACAGACTAATATCTTCTTAAATTAATTAACAAATTTCTCAGAAAGTAAGGATTTACTTGCCAGGGACTTAGGGAAACCAGAAACTCAGAGGTAAGAAGAAAAACGTGTTAAGGCATTTCAAAACTGGTGAAACTGAACATTCTTGTTCACAACTAAGGCTAACTAAAGATAAAGCTTCAGGCCCATTCCAAGTGGAGAACCCAAAAGGCTCACCTGCAAGTGAGGTAAAGTTAGGGTAAACTAGAAATAAAAGTATCTAGATCTTTCCCTCTCTACATGACCCTATCACAAACTCTACCAGAAAAATGAACCTTGAACACAGGAAGAAAAATACTCATAACTACAAGCCAAGCCTCATAAGAAGTGGTGGCTTGAATTTTTATTATTTGTGTGGCATAAAAACCTTTAACAAAAATTTAGTTTTAAGTGGTCCTGAACAGGTAATTCTCTCAATGTGTCAGGAGCAAATTCAAACATGCACAGGAAGAAACTTCAGGCTCCTCTTGAAAAAAATGCACAAGAAATATGAGGCACAGAAATAAGAGTCAACAGGAATTAGACTATAATATAACATAAATGATTCCTATATGAAGAAATATAAGGAAACCTTAAAAATCATGAATAAGCAGCAAGGTGTTTTTAAAAAACTAAAATGAAAAGAATATCATACATGAAATTTAAAATCTAATAAATAAAGTGTTAAGATAAGAAAACTAATTTATGGTTTTCAGTATGAATAGACAATTTGCCTTTAAGAAATAGTGAATGGCAAAAAGCTAGAAAAGATCTCCTGGGTGCTGGTAATATTCTTGATCTGGATTCAGATGCTGGTAGCATGGGTGGGATTTTTTTTTGAAATGCATCAAGCTGTACATTAAAAGCTGTGCAGTTTTCTGTATTATATATTAGAATTCTATAAAAGTTTACTCAAAAAAGTTCAATAAACAAGTTCAACAGCATATTAGATATAACTGAAAAGAAAATTAGTGAATTGGAGGATATGATTAAAAAGCTAACTAAGTATGGAAGCCAGCATATCAAAGAGAGAAAAATATGAAAGCACAAAGACAAGAAAAATACATTTAAAAAGCAAAAAAGACTAACATATATGTACAAAGAATGAGGCAGAGACACCATCTGAAGAAATAATCTCAGAAAATATGGCAGAACTCATAAAAGTTACCAATACTAAAATTTTAAAACTCAGAGATTAAGAACATTCTAAAGCTGGCAGAGAGAAAGGACAAAATACTTTCAAGGAAAGAGAAACTGAGAGTGGATCTCTCAAAAGAACAATTTAAAAAACAAGAGTCAGCATAACAGTATCTTTTAATACGTCAAAAGAAAATAACTATCATCAAGAAATTGTATATCTAACAAAATATCTTTTAAAAAGTAGGGCAAAATTCAGACATTTTCAACAAACAATTTTTGTTTCATTTCAAACAAAATTAAGTTTGCTAACAGCAGATCACTACAAAAAGGCAGAAGGAAAATTATCTAAGATACAAGAAAGGCCTAAGCTGTGAGAAGGAATGATTAGTAAGGTACTAGTATATGAGTCAGCATATATGGCTATGACCAAATTTGGCTGACCAGATTTTGTGAATAAAGATTTATTAGAACATAGTCATGTCAATTCACTGACATATCATCTATGGCTGTGTCTGTACTACAAAGTGTGGAGTAGTTGAGACAGAAACCATATAGCTGATAAAAGTGGAAATATTTATTATCTGGCCTTTTACTGAATAAATTTTCCAAGCCCCACATTAGTTATATATATGCAATATCTATATAAATAATTATTAGTTAATAATATGCAATATATTATATGCAATATAGAAGCAATTATTCTTTTTAAATTTTATTTTATGAAGTTTAAACGATAAAAGAAAGAATTAAAATATATGCTAATGACAAATGGTTAATCTGGTGAGAAGTATTGAATTAAAGTATTTGAACACCTGTGTGTTGTTTAGAAGCACAGTAAATCACTTGATTTACTGCATAACTTAATAAATTAAATATGTATCAATATTTCTAGGACCAAGTTTGCTTTACAGAAAGAGTATTAATTTCTAAAATAAAAATAAAAATAATGAGGAATAATTTCCAATATAGCAGAGGAAAAAATGGAATTCAAAAATGTTATAAAGCAAACAATCTTGATAATAAAGACAACCCATATATATATGCAAATCATATATATACAAATCTAATAAGGGTCTAATATCTAGAATATAAAAAGAACTCTTATAATTTAACAAAGGACAAATAACCCAACTAAAAAGAGGACAACGGATTTGAATAGAGCAATAACAAATAAAAGAAGATCTACAAATGGCCAAAATGCACAATAAAAGATATTCAACATTACTGGTCATTAGGGAAATGTAAATCAAGATGGCAATGAGATACCACTTCACACCCAATGGGATGGCTAGAAACAAAAAGAAAGTCATTAACAAGTGCTGACACAGATTAGATAAATTAGACCTTTCATGTATTGATGTGGGATTGTAAAATGGTGTCGATTTTAGGAAACATTATATCAATTCCTCAAAAGCTTAACTATAGAATTACCACATGATCCAACAATTCTATTCCTAGGTAAACAGACAATGTATCTAATAGAAATTAAAACATATGTCCACACAGAAACATGTACAAAGTGATCAAAGCAGAATTAATCAAAATAGCCAAAACATGGAAACAACCTAATGTCCATCAACTGATGTATTCATAAGGAAAATGTAGCATAAACATAAAAATGGATAATAATTTAGCCATAAAATGGAATGAAGACTGACATGTTATAACATGAATCAACCTTGAAAACATTGCAGTAAGTGAAACAAATCAGTCACAAAAGACAATGTATGCTGTGATTCCACTTATATGAAATATATAGAATAACAAATTCATAGAGACAGACATATTAGTGATTGCCTGGGTCTGAGAGAAGGAAGAATGAAGAGTAACTCCTAATAGTATACCGATTCTTTCTTGGGGAGATGAAACGGTTCTAAAATTTGACCGTGGTGACAGTTGCACAATACTATATAAACTGAAAATCATCAAATTGTATACTTAAAAGGAAGAATTTTAAGATATGCAAATTATACTCCAAAGAGTTGATATACAAATATTAGTGAGTTTTCACAAAAAAATCAAAGGACGAATCATTTTAATCCTACAAAAATTACTCCAGAGTTGAGGGAGCATGCCCTAGCTCACTTTATAAGGCTAGCATATCCTTGACATGATATCACAACACAATATGTGTTGTGATAATAAAGTACTCACTATCACCAAAAGCAAACAGCAAAGAATGGATATGTCCAATATGCTAGAGAATTGATCCTTGCATTGAGACAAACGTCACACAAGAAAAACTCTAAAGAAGTTCCTTCTAATCCTTAGAATTCTATGATTTTATGACAATGGCATTCATATTTAATAATCTTAAACATTATCAACATTAATTTCGGGCATTAAAATCATGCTTATTTCTGACAAATCTGAGAAAAACTAGATTTCAGTGGAAGTTTCGATACAGAGAAAAGGAGAGAGAAATCAACATCAAGTCACAGTCAAAAACCACAAAGACAGTATCTGCTTTTCCGTAACAGTATGTATAGAATCTGAATGATACCAGGATTTATACACTTACATTCTAATAATATGAACAAGGTGTTGACCTGTTCAGCACTGTCAAAAATTTGAACCTTGTTATTAAAATATAGATTCACAGTATTTACTTTGCAACTTAAAACTTTTCAACGTTCATATATTGTTTGAGATGAAGATGTCAAAGTTCAAAAGGGTATGAATTTGCAACTAAAACACTGAAATATCAGAAATCAAGTATATATTTTACAAAGAGTCATTTATCACACAATTATCTATTTTACTTAAATGAGAAATCTAGACATATATTATGCTTGATATAAGTATATTCATTTGATTATATGTTATATATAACCATTTATAAATAAAATGTGTAAATTAAAATCAACCTACTTATCATTCTTAATTCAGCCTAATGTATACATCTGAAACCAACTTTCTTCTCAAGTTGATTTTACCTGTTTATAATTTTAATATTAATTGCATATCTTTTGTAGATAGCCTCTGTTTATATACATATATATGAACATGATTAAAAGGTGTGGATGTCAATGAACAGCATCTCAGTTCATGTTCGTTTACTTTGTAGATCTTTCTGTTTAGATTACTTTGTAGATCACTTAGTTCATCTTCATGTAAATCTCTCAGTGAGAAGACTGATCTATATATGCACTAGGATATTAGAAAAATAACACAATTAAAAACATCAATATAAATATAATAACCAGAAAAAGAATTTCTTTAAAAGTACCTTCTTCAAGGATGGGTCGGGGGATGACAAACGGAATCTCCTGCAGAGGTTCCATATTCTTGTGGCCAGCGCTAACAATCTTTATTTGAGGAAAGCAGAGGACGAGCGTTCCTGGCATGCTGGTGTGTCCATGATACCAACTTCTTACTGTTCCAGGAATGTCACCAGATACAATTGTACTTGGGGAAGGCAGGCTATCATTTGGAATGAACACACAACAAGATTGTACTTCAAGCTAGAAAAGGAAAGCAGAATTAAAATACTTGGATCAGACTAAATTTGGGAGTAAACATACCCTCAAACACTAATAATACCTTTACTAGAATAAACAGGCAAGAAAATAAAAATGAAAATGTCCCATACTTGTGTCTTTATGAGCTACTTTTACTAAAGAACACAACAAACACTTGAAAAGGTTTCGGGTTTTGCTATAAATTTGATCAAAAGGGCACAGTGACATGAGTTGAAAACATATCTGCCTTTCTACAGTTCTTTCCAAGAAACATAATTGAGTTAGAAAATGTGCTGGCAAACAAAGGTGAGAAAATCCTCCTCCTTTTCCAGTTCATTAGATTTTGTTAACACCAGCTAAGTCCTGAGAACTGACTAGCATTTTATTGCTCTTACTTAAAAAAAAAAAAAAAAAAAAAAAAATCACAAACTGCTATTTCTATTTCTGTGTGTATTTTGCCCATCCATTTTTACTTTACAGACTAAAATATTAAAAAAAAATGTTTAAAATGTTCAGATTATATCTCTAGGCAAACATTAACATACAACATGTTTTTATCACATAATTTCTCATTTTACAAATGTATACCAAGACTCAAGTATATACATTATACTTGAGTTAGTGTGATATATATCACATTTGTTATAAACAGATACATGGTAATGAAGAAAATTCAGGAGACAAAAATCAGGGCATTATTCCTTGTTTTTATCATACTTTAAATTATCTAAACTGTGATTTAATGTGAAGTTTTTATGCTTCCCTATCCCCAGGGTATTTATGTAGGTTGCTAGGCCCTTAGAGAGGTAAAACAAAATTAAGATTAGTAAATTGCTTAGGCTAGCAAACTTACACTATTTTTAAGGGAAAAAAAATATGACCTGTTAATTTACTATAAAATATTTTCCATACAAAGGTATTATGTGAATTTGTAATGAAAAATAAAATTTATTTACTTGATATAAATGCTTGGATATTCTAGCCAATTATATTAGCAAAGATACTATATTTTATTTAAAAAATAACTAAGAATATCACTTCTCTTGGGGCTAATATATTCCTTAGTGAAAGTATAACGATATGTAACAAGTCTGGAATTCCTTGATACAATAAATAATTTGCCAGCCTTATAAATAAGCAAACTTACTCATCTTTGTTCAACATTTATATGCATGGACAAACTGATGAATTCAGTGAAGAAAAATATTAAGTAAAATTTTGCAAAAATAAATACATTGGTTCATGGAGTATGAGCTCATTTTTTAATTCTAGAATTTTACCTTGCAGTTTAGATAATTTGTGTATACTCGTATGTTAAGTAGTTAATTGATTTAAGATCACAACATATTTTTCATTCTGAAATAGAAGTGTATATTGTCTCAGATGTATGACACTTAAGTTTTTAAATATTTAACATAAGTCATTATTAATGTTTAGTTGCACAAATTAAAATGGTACCGAGAGCATATTCTCGTATATAAATTGTGGTAATAAGATCAAATTATGAAGAGTCAGTATTTAACACTTCATGTAGGTATCGATGCTGTTTTGAAAAATGCTTTCAATAATGTGAGTTAACTGGTTTAATATGCCACCATATACACATATATATACATATAAGATCTGAAAAAAACTTTAAATTGTGCCCAAATTTCCAAAATCACAATATATTCCAAAATCCTAATAATTCAGAAATAAATTGTTTCATTAAATTTAAACAACCTGAGCAATACATAAAGAATCAACAGTATATTGGCATGAGATGCATAACACTAAAAAATTAACTTTCTAAAATATGATATATGTTGTGGGGATTTCTTTAATGATAAGAACCAAAACATATACATAATCCAAATTGCTCAAACTTATGTTACATCTATTATATATACTAATGCTATCACATAAATCTTTTTACACTTTTAAAATAACTGTTAAACTGTATGTCTAAAATTGTGGTTTTAATGTAAAATGTCGAATGATTTATACAAGCGAACAGAAATCTGCAGCAGTAAATTCTGCATTAATGTAAGGATCTGACAATCCAAGGGAAAGAAAATGAAGTAATCTGCCAGTAAGAAGTCCTCAAACCGGGGGTCAGATCATGTTCATGGAAACCATCTGGTTGGGACCCTCTGAGCCACACCAAACACAAATGATCTTTTAAAAAAATATCCTATTCATTAATGCATCACAGCTGCACTGAGTGTTACTTCATTTTTCCGTGGCAACATCCTTTCTGTTTCAAGGATCTTATTTCAGTTTTGGTAGCAACGTGTTCTTTCTTCAATATTGAACACATTCATGCGCTAAAGTGAAGGGATTATTACAAATTCTTGAAGTAGAACCACCGCTATTTTGATTCCTATTAGGTCAAGGACTACATATCTAATTATTACATACTGAGGACAAACCAATACAGCAGAAATTGTTCAGTATTCTTATTTTAATAAACGATTGTCACACACTTTTTTCTGAAGTTCCAAGTTTATGTGCAATTTGAAAAGATACATGCCATTTGTGTACACCCATATGTAAGGTTTGGTTAACTTAGATTTCTCTAATTTCTGTGCTCTATTACAACTCAGTTAAACAGAAGACAATAAAACAGGTTTCATTTATATATTAATCTGAACATTTTACTTCGCCCACTGTCCATCATACAGAACACTTTATATATAAATGCTCTAAAATGTTATACCATATTTTCTGTCCTTTCAAATAATGGTCCTATTTCTTATTCCCAAATAACATGTTTCTTTTTCTTTAAAACTTGAAACTTCAGTGAAAATTATGTTTTGGAAAATTTCTACAGAATGAAATATTCTCTGTATGAATGTATTTTAATCCTCAGGAAACAGTTTCAAATAAAAAACAAAAATGAAGAAATATTCAGGGTGTAATTTCATTCATTTTTTCTTTTTTTATTCATGAATTCTTTAATATTTACAATGAACTGAGCTGGAAATGAGAACAAAGAGACAAAATACATATCCCAGCACTTAAAAAACTTGAAACAATAGGGTTTTAAAATACCAATAGCCTTACCAAATTTTCACTAGAATTCAGCTCTACAATGTCAGATGCTTTGCCAGTTTTGTTCATTCTACAGTCTCAGTACATAGTACAGTGCTTAGCATGTAGTAGGTACTAAATAATTATTAAATAAACACAATTATTTTTATTAGCATCAGATACAGATATTAATTAAAACAATTGTTTAATTCATGTTCATCATTTCATTCCAGAGAGAAAACCTGATGGGTAATTTGAAAACTGACTTGTCAGCCAAATGGATACAACTCCAGCTATGGGACCTATGACAAGCTATTTAATCTGTCCATTACCTCAGTCCCCTCATCTGTCAATGGAAGGAAATCAGTGTTGATATGAAGATATAACACATTAACGGCCACCTAAATTTTTACTAAATAAATAAAGTCAATAAACACACACTGAATATCCACTATATGCCAGATCCATATAATATATTAGCCCTCACAGATTGATCAAAGATATTCACAGTCCTTTTATATAAAAATGCTGTTACTTATGGTTGAACTATCTATGTATATAGAGGCCACCAAAATATTTCATTTGCAGTACAAAAAATATACAAACTATTACCCAAATCACAGTTTTCCTGTTTTATAAATTCTCAATGCACTATGAAAATACTTTGAGTATCTTACACGTAGTACGAATCTAAATATACCCATTTAGGTCATTAAGTTAAAAACCTCAAAAGTGAACACTAGTTGTCTTCTTTTTCAGAGAATTATAAATCTCCATACTTTTTCCATAAATACATGTCAGGGGAATTATAAAAAGATTCATACATTTGTATTCCAGACTTCTTCCTTCTAGCAAACCACCTTGCAATTACTGTCACTTTCTCAATGTGTATAGATAAAAATATGGTCCTGTGTAGAAAATTTTAAGCATATGTAAAAAAATTACTTTTGCAATTGAGGTGATTAACAGTTGATCTGTCTAGCCTAAAATGTCTACTCTTATTTTATCCTAGAGATAAGGTAGGAAGATCAATGGACATGAGGACATCAAGTGCCTCACACAATGTGATGACAGCATCACTGGTCATATTCTATGTTTAACTTCCTGGAAGAAATAATTCAATTGGTTTACCTCAACTGGCTTATTGGTACTTGAGACACTTTGACTGATACACCAAAATGACACAGAATTTGGAAAGTAGTTCCATAAAGTATTAACAGAGAATTATGAGCAAAAGAAAGAGACAAGGATGTTTGGTATGGAAAATAGATTCCATTAACACTACATTGTCTATTCAGAAGACATTAGAAAGTACAAAAAACATCCAGGAAATGCCATAGGCCAGCAACATAATCTTCAGTATAAAGACAAAAACCCACCAGGGCACAGTTCTCCTTTATTAGAATTCCAGGCCAGGGTATTTTGTCAACTGCATGCCATTGCCAATGATGTACTTCTGGGATAAAATCGTAGCTTTTGAAGTATAAAAAATAAGTTATTTGCTGATAAGCAGATAGAGAAAAATTGAAAAGAACAATTGATTTTATGCTAATCTCATTGCTAATTGTGAGGCCCCCATACCAAGCTTATATTTGAAAAAAAAAAATTGTTCAAGAATACACGTAGCACTATAAAATAATCCACTACAATGAAGTGTGAAAATTCCTTTTCCTATTGAAAAACAAATATTGTTTATGTTTTTATGTAATTTAAGTCTTTTTATCATAAATAAAAAAGAACATTGGTTTAGCAAGTATCAACTTTGGCTCCAAAATCAATTTTCCAGAAACACTGATGCCAAACATATTTACTTGCTCAGACTTCCACTTTGATAGCTTTAAGTTGTGATGTTCTGTTTTATCTGATGACGACTTCAGGGTTTTGTTTTATATTTTGGTTCATAAAACTATTTGGAAAACAGACACTACTTTTTAAAACACTCAGAATTTTAGGGCCCAGATTTGAATTACTTAATCAGAAGCAAGTTTTTTCTTCAAACTTTTCCAGAACACATTAATATTTAAATATATAATGTATATAATACAGGATTAGAACATATAATGTGTATAATACAGGATTGGAACTAGGGGTGAGGCTAGCAAGGTACCTAGATCATATCCAAGATAACCTATACAAAGATATATCATTTAGTATTTTCTGTACTTATACGTTAATTTATATTCAATAAGGTTAGTCAAATGAGGAACATCAGACTAAACTCTATACTTAAAAATGGCTAAGATGGTAAATTTTATGTTATTTGTACTGTACCACAATTAAAAATACAAAAGAATGAAGAAACAAAGAGGAACATCAGTATCTCTACTTACAACTAATCCATAATGACACACAACATTAACTTCATTGTAGGTTATAATGAAGGCACTGCATCATTATAAAACAAGCAAAACAACCAAAAGAATCTCACAAGAATGTTAGAATTAAAAATAACCAAAAATTACTAAATCTAACCATTTCATATGGCAGATAAGCAAAGTAAAGCCCTTAGTTACCATCCAGTGTTTGGTATGAGTGACCACTGGCTCCTAGAAACTCTCCACACACCCTTCATACCATATTTCTGACCACTCCCTTACGGTTTCCATCAAGGACACTTCCTTTGTCCTTGATGGATACCAATTTTAAAGTAGTAATCTTTAAAATTGGTATTCTCTTGGCCGATTGCTCTTTAAACTTTAAGTACTTGTTTGAATGATAACCCATTTTCCTGGTTTTAACCATCTGTAGATGACTCCCAAAATTATATCTCTAGTATGAACCTCTTTCTTAACCTCTAGATATGAATATCCTGCTGTCTAATAGATAGCTGGATATCTTACAGGCATTTCATATACATGTGTAAATTCAAACTCCCTATTTGCCCTTAACCCAGTAAAGGTGCTACTTCTATCATTGACAGCATGACAATCCACCCAAACACCAAAACCAGCACCTGGACCATCACTTAGATAGCCCCCTTGCTCGCATTCCCCAAATCCATTACTCGCTAGGTACTGCTGATTTTACCTTAAGTCTCTCAAGGTCACTGGCCAACTTGGCCCATTGTCTAGTGTTTTGAAACCATTTTTTTTTTAGCATACTTTGTCCGATATTTGTTGTTTCAGGCAGCAAGAAAAATCTGGTCCCTGTTACTTCATCCTGGGCAGGAGAATGTTCTGAAGTATATTTTATGTTGTGTAATATTTATGTGTCTACCTGTGAGCTTACAAATATAAAGATTTCTTATATCACATGGAATCTTAAACTGGAAGATTTTCCTAGAGCTGTCAAATAATCGTGTAACCTAATACCATCTTTCTTATCCCATTACACAACTAGTTACAGTAGTCAATTTCTTTACAGAATAGATAAAAGGGAATGAGGTACTTTTAATATAACTACTTATATCATTATGAAATCATTTTTAGGAGCAAAATAAATTTCAAACACCTAAATATTCCGTATAGCAATTACACTCTAGATAATGCAGTACTGTCATCTAGTTCTACAAATCAGTAAACACTCATCTGAATTTATCATGTACCAGGTAGAGCGTGCCCTAGGCATCCTTTCAGTAAATGACATTTACCTTGACATTCCCATTTCTCTTTGGGAGCCTAAGAGTTTTCTAAGGAATCCCTCTTAATAGAGGCTTCCCATAAGATGCTTCATAGAATAGCTCTTTGCCTTTTTCTTGCTAGACCATGAGAACTACTATGTTTCTTTCATCTCCTCAGCATCTAGCTTGATATGCAAGAAAAATTAAATGCTGAATGTGAGAATTAATGAAAGAGTAATAAACGAAGGGAAAGAGAGCTTCCCATAACATATTATTAGGTAACTAGCTATTTTCTAAAATAAACAAGTTTATATGAGGGCATTAAAAGGTTAATATGCACATGATTATTAGGTAAATACTTATATTTTCACTAGATTTTTAAAAAATATAGTATTAATCAGAAAGAATATATGGCATTTCAGAAGCCAAGTAGGATATATTAAGGTGCAGTGGGGCCTTGGAGCAATCCCCGAAATTACACTCTACCTTCTTTAACTCCAGGGCTATCACTAAGAATAGTAAAAGGCAATTGATTTAAAAAAAAAACACAAACTTCAAGAGATCTGTTATAGTCCCACTATAGTAGAATATATACTACTGTGTGAGACACACACACACACACACACACACACACGGGGCTAAAAAACATATATATGCATTTTATGAAAGGAAAATACTGTATTAAAATTGTAACAATATATACCGATAACAAAAGATGAATACAAGTTATGTGTATACTTTTTTTGGCACACTGGTGTGTGGTACATGGACACACACACACACACAAAATGAATGAATGCTATATAAGCTTATTTTGGTATCAAAGCACTTTCACTGGAATGGAGAAGGAAAATTGAACAAAAGAAGAAAGGAGATGTGTTACTAAGAAGACAAAGCTACAGATACGAGAGTCAAAGAAGACAAATTTTGTGCAGCAGGTGAGACAGCGAAAATTCAAGAGAGATGTTGTCCATGAAGATATATTATACATTAAATAAGTCTCAGAAAAAAGAGATATACTTTTCCTACCACAGTTCTTAGTCACAATTCAGTGACACCAGAATACCAACTTCTAAAAACAGCTGGCTTAAAGTGCTAAAGAAAAGCATGATATATAAGGTAATAAAGTGCTGGAGAGACATCTGATAATATTTAGATTATTTCTTTTTTCCCTGAAATATTACTGGTGGCAAACCATAACTTAGAACTTCAGACTGAACTATAATACGTTCACTATTATTTACATAATCATTACAGTAGAAACATTTGTTCTAAGTATTTACTCATCTTCTTAACTACTTACTAAAACGCTTTGGTCTTTACCTTTATTGACTAGTAAATACACCACATGTTATTCTTTCTAGAACATGATTTAAATAATATGTAACAAGATAGTAGGTAGAATTCATCAGACCAAAAAAAACACTTATTGTACTAGTGATTCAAATAGTAAAAACAGAATGTGTTTAGTCAGTGAAATTAGATGAGCACATAAAGGTCAGTAAGGCAGTAGGTAGAAAGACAAGAAAGAACACTTCTCAAGTCATTTTCTTCTGACCATATACTGTAAGCTAAGAATACAGATTGAGTTCGACCATATTGAGAGAGTATAACTGACAGAGAATTGCCCACCTTATCATTCTCATTGTCATTAACAACAGGTCTTCCCTGAGATTTAAGATTTTATGATAATAAAAACTACATGTAATTAAGTGAATAAATCTAAATAGTTACCAGGAGCAAAACCACACATGTTCTAGTTAAGCTCTACCATGAGGGAGGGCATGGGTGTTCATTTATACAAAGACTGGGTGCTATAAAATGAAAGAGACTATAAGGAGATAGTGTTTCATCATTAAATTAAAGAGGCTAACATGAATATAAGTGTTCGGCAACATCGTAAGAATACTATGCATTTCTGCTTCTGCAATCAGAGACAATGTAAAAACACTAAATGTTGCCTGTATTCATGCAGTCTCATCTGTCCTATCTGATGCCACCAAAGCATCAAAGGAAACTCTAGGGAAAGAAAACAGGAGAGTCAACACAAGGAGTTATCTGAATAATATTAATTGTAAAAGTCCTTATGACGACTGAGGTTAGCGACAATTAGCTGATGTCTGTGAAAAAGTCATACTTCCTGCAAGCAAAGAGTTAAAACAACAAAAGAGTGACAAGACACTTTCTCTCTCCCACTCTTAACTTTCTTAGAAACAACATGCTGAGAAAAGAGAGGCTGTAAAGGATTGTCTATATCCAGGTTACTGACTCTTGTATTAGATAGCATTTCAAACAATTACATTCACTGACTGATATCAGGCAACTGGAGATGTTTTTACATATATTTTTTAAAAGCGTTTTGATAGGTAAGTTTTCATTAATCAGAATATATTATAGTTATGCACAACATGTCTGTATCTGTCCACATTTCTTTTCTATGCTATGTAACAAATTACCACAAATGTAGCAGCTAAAAACAGCACATATGTATTATCTTGCAGTTTCTATGGGTGAAGCATCGTGGTTTAACTTGTTGATCATTGACCTTGCTCTTGTTCTTAAGGTGAGAGCAACTTTCTTTTGCAATTTTCTACATCTTAAAGTGGAAGGCCCCAGTACTTAGATATTACTCTCTGCTACACATAAAATGCAATAAAGATGCTTTTGGTATCACAAATCTTTCATATTTTATTCAAACAGTTCAAACACAAAAACTTATAATGTATAACTACTGAGTTACTTTTACCTAATTCCTATGAGATTAGATAAGCATTTAATTGTTCATTTTCATCAAGTAAAATATCATCTGGAAGGAGATTAATTCAATAAGATTAAATTGTGTGTCCTTAAAAGTGAAAATAAGTGAGAAGAAAAGTTAATAACAATAACAATTTTCATAATAGTTATAATTATCACTTTCATATTTAATTTGTGATTAGGTAGGGAAAATTAAGTAACCCTTTTAATGTAATTCCAACAAAGTTTTTATCTCAGTACTAAGAATGTGATTTGTACATTGAGCATTTAAAACATATTACTAATGCTTAAAGGAAACCAAAAGTAGAATGAATATTAATTCAAGAAACATCTCAAAATTTGTGTATTTTTAAAACTTCATCAGAAAAAGCATGTAATATGTGTTTCATATCATTTTGTTACTAATATGCCAAGCATGCCAATAGTTTTCATCTAAATTATGGAAAAGAAATGGTATTCGTAAGTGTTACCAATCAGAAAATTTTTACTAATATTATAAATGCTAAAAAGTAAAAAGGATCATAGAAGTTAAAACCCTGATATTTCTAACTTTTATTTTACCTGTAGAGTGAGACTCTTTACTGCATTCCATACTGCTCCAATAAATTCTTTCATTCTCTCTTCAGGACTTCTACAGCCTTCCGATATATTCAGCATGGCTTTCACAGGAACTGACAATGGTCTGGATTCTAAGTATAAAAATAGCTAGTTATTTAACAGAAATGTACCCTACAATTTCACGAAAATATACAGAAAATAGTTTCAAGATTGTTCTTTTCTTGTTTAAAATTAAAACTATATAAGATTATAAAATATCATATTAGATCATTTTTTCTTATACAATTATTGACATTTGCAACTATTTAAAAATAAGCAAAACAAATGTGTTAAAAGTTAGGAGTGAGTTGGTTACTTTTGTCAGTGATTGGTGATTGGTAGGTGGGTTTGTGAAGCAATGGTAATGTTTTATTTATTGAACACCAGGATGTATTCACTTTATGGAAATTAAGCTGTAACCTAACCATCGATCCATTTCTTAGTATAAAGTTAATACATCAATACAAACTTTACTTGAAAAGGGGAAATTCAAATACAAAGTACTGATGCATCCAAAATTGTTAGGAACTAGGTCTTCCCATACGTCAATTTTCCTGGTAACAAAAGTTATAGAATCTCTCAGTCCTAAAAACTGACTTTGATGGTAATCAAAAGAAGTATGCAATTACATAAAAGGCAGATTTATATATTAAGAAAATGAAATGTGATATTCCATTCAATATAGTATGTTACTAAAAACCTTGTTCATCTAAAATAATAGAATTTCAACAATATTTATAATGTAAAATTTCAGAAATTATTTAAACAACTTAATAATTTATAACATATATCTAAGAGACCCATCGTATGTATTTATACATTTTGTGTTAATGCAAACATATTATTTATATGCAATATTTTACGTAGCATAAAATAAATCAATCAGAGCTTGCTTTTCAAGACATTTACTAAGTTGATGATCCTAGGATGCTCTTCAAGGTAAGTGATACGATACTACCAATATGAGAACGACAGTTGCTATATTTACTCATACTTGCCCTTTCCTCCCAACTTGGTTCATATATTTGCATTCATACTAAATTTACAATACACTAAGGGCATGGAGCATAGATCTTTTTTTCTCATACTTATAATCCCACAGTCTACCACATTATGTATATTAGAAAGTAAAAAAACATGTTTGTTTAAGAAAAAGTTTGGTAGAGATCCATGGAGACATCTGGGAGCAGAAGACTCTGGGAAAACAGAACAACAATGCAACCGTCCTCAGTTAGGTGTGTGCTTAGGATTGTCAAGAAACAGTATAGAAGAAGTAAGAGTGGCTAGAGTAGAGTAGATGAGAAAAGTAGATGAGGTCAGAGCTATCAACAGGGACCAAAAAGCATACAGAACTTACACAGGCCATGACAAAGAGGTTGGCTTTTACACTGAAGGAGTTGGGATATGACAGTGAATTCTAAATACAGTCATGAAATTAATGGACATATTCTGAAAGAATTTATCTGGCTACTATGTAGAAAAGTGACTACATGGATCAAGTATCAAACAGGAAGACAGCTTGTGAGAGATGATGGCAGCAATGGAGGTAGTAAGAAGTGGTAAAATTGTGTATCCATTTCAATGACATAGCAAAGGATTTACTGAAGGACAAGATGTATATAGTAAGAGAGAAAAGCAAGAAAGATGACTTCAAGGTTAAGGTCTGAGCAAATGGAAGAATGGAGCTGAAGGAGGAGAATTGAGGAAAAAAGAAACAATTTTAGACCTGTCAAGTTGAGATTTCCATTAGACACTTAATCAGATATTCTTTTCGATTGTCACGTTGGCAAACACTTTAAAGAATTAATTTGTATGTGTACAAAATTTGTCATTGTTGAAGCCTTTTGTGAGAATGTTTCATATACTGGAAATATAAATATGACTTATAGAGTGGAATTACAACACAGGGCCAATATGCATCTATTAGGATTTAAATATGCACATTTTTCTACAAAATAATCCCATTTCTAAGAAATTAAGCTACAGAAATGCATACAAATAATTTACAAAGGATGTTCAGTATCAGCAGTATTATTTAAAAGAAAAATAAAGAAGTGGGGAGGAAGGAAAGAAATAAAATGCAAAGTAACATATCTGCGCATCAAAAAAGAAATGGTTAAATTAACATTGGATTATCTGCAATAAAGATCATTCAATAATTTAAACATTAGGAACAATGAAAGGTATGACCAAAAGCACATTTTTGGTATCTTGTGAAGTGAGCTGAATTAAATGGTTTACAAAATGAATTACCGACTGTAATTTTTTAAATAAAGTATTTTATTTTAGTGTAATATATGTTAATTTACTTTCTACTCAGTTGGACTTCATTGCTTTTCTTTTGTACATTAGTACTCATAGTTACAAGAAGAAAATGGAATAACAGACTTAAATGTAGACCAACCACACAAAAACTTGCACATGGATGCTTACAGCACCTTTATTCATAATTGCCAAAACTAAGAAGTAACCAAGGTGTTGTACAGCACGAGCACGTGAATCAACAGATAAACTGTGGTATATCCAGAAAATTGATATAATTTCATCACTTAAAAGAAATGAGCTATCAAGCCATAGCAACACATGGAGGAAATTTAAATCCATATTATTAAGTCAAAGAGGTAAGTTTGAAAAGGCTGCATACTGTATAAACCAAAACCTCTGTTAACACCTACGACAAGCCAGGTTACTCCTCTAAGGGCTTTACAAATATTAGCCAGTTTTAACCTCATCACAACCCCATGAGGAATAATGAACTATTATTCAGACTGTTGTTACCACCATTTTCAGATATGGAAACTGACCATAGAGAGGTTAAGAAACATCCTAAGTCCCCCACCTGGTAAGAGGCAAAACAGCAATGAGAATCAGGGAAGTCTGACTCCAAAGTCTATGATTTTAGCTACTGTGCTGTGGTCCCTCTTCTGTTATTCAAACCTTGTGCAATTACTTCTAGTTCTACCAAATATGTAATAAATGTATAGTATTTCTACTGAGGATCATGGTACCACAAATAGTTTAGAAAACATAAGATTTCTTTATTCCCACTGGAGCTAAATAAAATCGACATTAATACAGTAGTCTGCTATCTTTGTATTACGTTCTTGATTTCAACAATAAATAATTTTGAGACCCAAAGTTTATTGCTTAAATTAATATCAACAATTATTTCTTAGGCATTTAGCATCCAACTTGGTACAATATTAATCCTTTATTTCTGTGCCTTGGAGCAAGTACTGCACTTGGAATCAACTGGAGTAAGTTTTAGCTATGCAACTGCCATAAAAATTGAAGTGTCAGAAGTTAATAATACCTATACTAAATGTCAAGAATACTATTCATTTTAAAAGTCATAATGTACATAAAAACAGTCAGAATGTACATTTAAAAAGTACAATAAATATAAGGAACAATGATAATAACAAAAACAACTGGCTATAAGTATAGAAAAGAACTTGAAGTTCACCATATCTAAAACACACTTTCCCTCCTTCTCTATCACAATGAACCTATTGTTTTAGTTGTGCCTTACATGCCTTTTCCTCTGAGAAATTGTCACTGATTTCCCCAAATTAGATTTGGTCCTTCCTCACTAACCTCACATAATTCTGACATAATTCTGTGTAACATATTTAATTTTTCATGGTATAATTTTAAACATTTGAATATTTGTCTCTCCAAAAGTAACAGCAGAACATAGCTGTATGGTATAGCAATAAATGGTAGTGGCTAATGGTTTGACTTTGAAGATACATTCTGGGTTCTACTATGAATCTTACCTGTCCAGTGAGAAATAATCTTTATATACTCATTTCTTAACGTAACACCATTTTGGCTAAGGAAGAATAAAGCCAGATACTCCAGGCCACACAATAAAATGACTAAATTTTGGCCTCTACATATCAATCAATGTTTCTATCAAAGCATTCCTTTTCCTTCTTAAAGAAATTGGAACCTGGTAACACTTAGTCAGTATGTCTGTTTTTATTTTGAGGGTTTGAGTAATAATGTCAATGTTTAAATAGTAACTCTAAGTATCCTATAATACGCGAGGTGTGATCACAAAATATAGTGAATGTTGAATTAAAAAAAAATGTGTTACAGGAAAAGACACATTGCAATTAATCCCCCTCAATATACTCCCCCCCCCTCCATTTGAACATACTTATCCCATCATTTTTGCCACTTTCTGAAGCACCTACTTCATGTCTTTAGTTGTCTGTTGTGGCTGCCTCAATGTCCTGAATCGATTGAAAATGTTTACCTTTCATGGTCATTTTGACTTCGGGGAAGAGCCAGAAGTCACACAGAGCCAGATCCAGTGAATAAGGTGGATGAGGACACATATAATGTTTTTATTTGACAGAAATTGCCGTGCCAGAAGCGATGTGTGACATGGAGTGCTGTCACGAGGGAGGATGAAACCACTTGCCCATTTCATGTTAACGTGTTGTTCAAGATCCATGATTTCCAGCACACTTTAAAACACACTTTCTCTCAACCACAGCTCACATCAGACTGACTGCACCAAACAATTTAAAACTTGTCACTCACTGTTACTAAGGTTCAATGTGCCACTTCCCATATTGAAGATCCCTGCTTTTCTGTTGGATGGCACTCGGCAGCAGCATTCTCCATGTTTTGTGGTCCAACCTTGTATATAAACCAATGGCACCAAATACTGACATTTGATACCAAATGGCTTATGTCCTTCAAGTTCAAAATTCTAAAAATGATAGTTACTTCATAATATCAAAGAGTAAAAAACATTTGTTCACCCACAGTAATAAAATTCACTTCTCATAGTAACTGCTTCTCAGAATTAAAACTCTTTTTGTTTCAGTTTATCTATCACATGCTGTGTAAAATTTAGAGAGGTGCTATAATAAAAGTACGTCAAGTTTAGTACTTGGTCAATAAAGGAGGATGACTTCTAATAAGAGAGTAACAACAAAAAAATTCCTGTGGCAATTTTTCCTTTAACCATAAGATATTTGACCATTCATTTTTTAAAATTTTTATCAAATTTACTGTGGTGACATTGATTAGTAAAATTAAATAGCTTTCAAGTGTACATTTCTATAATACATCATCTATATAACACATTGTGTGTGTCAGTTCTCCTTCCATCACCATATATAAGACCCCCTTTTCCCGCTTCTAGCAACCCCATGCCCCCATTACTCTCTGGTAACCACTAAACTGTTATCTACGTCTATGAGTTTTTGTT
Organism: Rhinolophus ferrumequinum; assembly: GCF_004115265.2. Lineage (NCBI taxonomy): Eukaryota > Metazoa > Chordata > Mammalia > Chiroptera > Rhinolophidae > Rhinolophus > Rhinolophus ferrumequinum. The sequence continues at coordinate 41,175,434 of NC_046297.1, read as the reverse complement.
TCTTTGTCTTGTTTGATTGTTGCTTTCAAGTTTACATCCCACATGAGCGAAGTCATTTGGTTCTCGACTTATTCCATCTGACATATTTCATTTAGCATGATAATCTTAAGATCAATCCATGTTGTGGCAAATGGCAGTACTTAATCTTTTCTTATGGCCGAGTAATATTCCATTGCATATATGTACCACATCTTCTTTATCCAATCATCTATTGAAGGACACTTGGTTGTTTCCTTTCCATGTCTTGGCCACCGTGAATGCTGCTGCAATGAACACAGGGGTACATATATCTTTACAGATAATGTTTTCAGATTTTTTGGGTAGATACCCAGAAGAGGGATTGTTGGTAATTCTACTCTTAATATTTTGAGGAACCTCCATACTGTTTTCCATTGTGGCTGTACCAATTTACATTCCCACCAGCAGTATATGAGGGTCCCTTTTTCTACACTAGCTCTCCAACACTTGTTAATACTTGTCTTGTTGATAACAGACATTCTAACAGGTGTGAGGTAGTATATCACTGTGGATTTGGTTTACATTTCCCTAATAGCTAGTGAAGTTGAGCATTTTTTTTCATATATCTGTTGGCTGTTTGTCTTCTTGGGAGAAGCACCTGTTCAGGTCTTCAGCCCATTTTTGAAACTGGATTGTTTGATTTTTTTTGTTGTTCAACTGTATGAATTCTTTATATATTTTGGATATTAACCCCTTATCAGAGGCATTGTTTACAAATATCTTCTCCCATTTGGCTGGCTACCTCTTTGTTTTGTTTACAGTTTCTCTTGATGTACAGAAGATTTTTAGTTTGATATAGTCCCATTCATTTATTTTTGCTTTTATATCCCTTGCCTCTGAGGTCAAATTCATAAAATCCTTGTTGAACCCAAGGTCCATGTTTACCTATGCTTTCCTCTATGCAGTTTATTATTTCAGGTCTTATGTTTAGGTCTTTGATCCACTCTTGAGTTACTTCTGATACATGGTGACAAAAAGCAGTCTAGTTTCATTGTTTTGCACGTGGTTTTCCAATTTTTCCAGCACCATTTATTGAAGAGGCTTTCTTTTCTACATTGTATATTTCTGAACATCAATTTTTACATTTATGCACTTCATTCAATATAGTGCTCATACCAATACAGTATTCATGTCACCGAAAACACAATCTGCATTTCCTTTATTTATATTATGTGGCACCATGCAATACCATGGTGCCTTGCTCAGTAAATCTTCAATCAATCAACCAATCAACATCTTTTGAAAAAAGAAAAACTCATGTACCTTCTTGAAATCTTTCCCTAATGACATATCATTTGACTTTTTTTTTCCAAAAATATACCTTTGTGTAAGGTACACATTAATGATTTCATTTTCATTTGAACTTTAAATAATCCCCAAGAAGAAGAGTGTGCCAACCTGTATTTTTCCCTTACATTCATGGGAAACCAAGCTATTCAAGCCATATACTCATAGCCAAGACAATATTGTGCTGGGGTAGCTGTCCTAAACAGCTGAATTACTTAAAAAAAAAAAAAAAAATTAAAAGATAAAGCGAAAAAACTCTCCTGAGACTAAGCCTTGCAAATTCAGGTTATAGATCATCATGGAGTGCCTGCATGCTTTAAACAGTCATAAGCAGAGAGAAGATGATAACTAAAAAGAGCCCATAAGAAAAATCACAGCTTCCTAAGGGATAAAGAGAAGAGAAGTAAAAGCTTGGGAAAGAAAAATGCTTCAGTAGGACATGAAGCAGCTCTATAGTTGTTTTAGTACAAGTTCAGAAAGCAAAAGAATGGGTGGTGAACACTAGACTACCTAGAAAGGCATACTTTCTGGGTTTCTGTGCAGAGATTTGAAGGAGGAAGAAGGGTGAATCCCTCAGAAGAGAAACCAGACATTGACACAATAGTGATATGCAATATCACATTTCCTTACCTTGTTCACAAAGACATCATAAAAGACTTGGATACAATGTTAGTTGTTTGTGGACTTAATGTGTTCTCCTGCCGATGTATTATTTTTGGAATTTTTTTAACAGAATTAATATATGTTAATAGGTTTAAAAATCAGAAAATACAGTTCACAACAAAATAATGCAAGGAAAGAAGAAAGGGAGGGAGGGAGGAAGGAAATTAAAATATCCCATAATTTCAACATGTGAAAAAAAGATATTGAAAACTACTTAAGGAACACCTACTGTGTTTTAGGGTCTGTGTTAGGAACTGGGAATACCATGGTGAACAAAACAGACTCTCTCTCTCAATCTGTTTCTCTCTATACGTGTGTGTGTGTTTGCTCGCACATGTGTGTGAGTGTGCATGTGCATGTGTGTGTGTGTGTGTTGTGTGTGTGTGTATGTATGTTTTACGATTTAAAAAAACTCTTCAGTGTTAGAATTTCAGATACCAGTGGGATAAATATATTTACATAAAAGTTTCCTCAAAGAATGAACCTGCAATCGGGAAACCTAGATACCACTTTTTATTCTACAAATTTAAGATACGTAACCTTAGAATCACTTCAGCTCTTTATTTTTTAGTTTTCTCATGCAGAACTTTCAAGAGATAAACATTAAAGGCTGCCTAAATCTCACCAGAAAATTATGGAGTGGGGAAGGAATTCTGTTGCCTGTTAAAGTAAAAATGAAAAATACAAAAAGAGGGGAGATGAGGAAGGAAGGAAACAAAGAGAGATGACTGAGTAATACCATCTTGTTACAAGTAGTAAAGCAAAAATATGAATGTTTCTAGAATCTACCCTTCAAGTTATAGTACCACAGTGATCCACTGAGACCATTAACATTCTTTCACTCTGACCTCAGTTCCAAAATAAAATAAACAACAACAAAAATTTTGAACTTCCATGAATTTTTTAATGTGTGTCCCCCAAACCAACACTACCACCAAGAGAAATAACACGAGGCAGAATATGAGCTGTAGCACTTCCAGAAAATATCATAAGATCTTGGAGGAGGTTATTAAGAATTTTTAGATTGTAAGAGGCATTCTTTTTCTTGCAGCTGAAAATCTTGCCAAGGCTGGTATTATTTTCCATGTATTTTACACTCAGGAAGAAGGTTCAATAAAAAGATTAATGAGTCAAAGTGGAATTCTAAAATAATGAAACTGATTTTCAAGTAGCAGTATGAAATTGGTACCAATATTTTACCTTTTGCCCTTCAAAAGCATCTTTACACTGTTTCTCCTTCTGCAGATAAGTCCTTACCTAAACTTTGGTCTTAATAATTACGAAAGTTCAGAGAGAAACTAAAAATAAGCTAACCGGGGGATTACACAAAAATGAATGAGAAAACGTTGGTTAATCAGACTGCTACTAGAACTTGAATGGTCACATGTTTTGGAAAGCAAGTAAGGAAAAAGGGAAGAGAGGCGGGGTAAGGAAGGTGGAAAGGAATTTTGTTCCTCATAAACTCAAAATTTTTATTAAATGTCTATTATGTACCAGGATACTGTAGTAAGGGATAGAAAATGTGACACAATCCCTGTTCTCCAAAAGCTTACAATCTAGAGGAGATACATAATTTAAATGAGTACAGCAGGTCTTAGAATAACATTGATTTGAATGTTCAATGTCGTTTCATTATAATGTTGATGAAGAAAAAAAAAACTGATTGCAGACTGAAGCCATTGTCTGTGTGGCGTTTTCACATTTTCACCATGTTTCCATGGATTTTCTTTGGGTACTCCGGGTTCCTCCAACATCCCAAAGACGTTAGGTAAAATGGTGTGTCTACTACTCCCAGTCTGAGGGAGTGTGGGTATATAAATGCAATCCGCCATGGAAAGGCGTGCTGTCCAGGTGGGTGCTCACCTTGTGCCCTGAGTGGCTGGAATACGCTCTGGTCACCAGAGGCCCGATCTTGATAAAGCAGCTTCGAAAATAATTATCTTACTTGTTTCCATTCATCTTTTTTAAAAATTAAAAATACGAGGTGTGATCAAACAATACGGTGAATACTTAAATTAAAAAAAAATTATTACAGTAAAAGACACATTGCCATTAATCCCCTTCAAAATACTTCCCCTCACTTCAAACACACTTATCCCATCATTCTTCCCACTTTCTGAAGCAGTTCTGGAAGTCCTCTTTCCTGGGTGTCTTTAGTTGCACTGTCCCGGCAGCCTCAATGTCCTGAATCATTTTGACTTTGGGGAAGAGCCAGAAGTCTCACGAGGCCAGATACAAGGAATAAGGTGGATGAGGACACGCCGTAATGTTTTCATTTAACAGAAATTGCCATATACCAGAAGCAATGTGTGACACGGAGCATTGTCATGATGGAGGAGGATTCACGGCACACTTCAAAACACACCGTCTCTAAACTGTAGCTCACACCAGACTGAGTGAACCGAACAAGTTGAAACTTGTCACACACTGTTACTAAAGTTCAACGGGCCACTTCCAGTATTGAATATCCCTGCCTTTCTGTTGGATGGCACTGGGCAGCAGCATTCACCATGTTTTGATCACAAGGTAAAGGCTCTGTGTCACACATGGCTTCTGGAACGACCATTTCTGTCAAATAAGAACATTATGGTGTGTCCTCATTCACCTTATTCACTGGATCTGGTACTGTGCAACTTCTGGCTCTTCCCCAAAGTCAAAATGACCGTGAAAGGTAAATATTTTGAATTGATTCAGGACATCGAGGTAGCCGCAGCAGCACAACTAAAGACACTCACGAAAGAGGACTTCCAGAAAGTACTAGCCAGAGCAATAAGGCAAGAGAAAGAAATAAAAGGCATCTGAATTGGGAATGAAGAAACCAAACTGACATTTTTTGCAGATGACATGATGCTATATATAGAAAACCCTAAAGACACCACCAAAAAGCTATTAGAAACCATAAGAGAATACAGTAAAATTGTTGGCTACAAAATCAACATACAAAAGTCCACTGCATTCTTACATACTAACAGTTAAATCTTAAGAAAAACAAACAAAAAAATTCCTTTCGCAATTATAACAAAAAGAATAAAATACCTAGGAATAAACTTAACCAAGGATGTGAAAGGCCAATACACTGAATACTATAAGACATTTTTAAAAGAAATTAAAGAACACACAAAGAGATGGAAAGACATTCTGTGTTCATGGATTGGAAGAATCAATGTAGTTAAAATGGCAATATTACCCAAAGCAATATACAGATTTAATGCAATCCCCATCAAAATTCCAATGGCATTTTTTAAAAAAATAGAACAAAAGATCATCAGATTTGTATGGAACCACAAAAGACCCTGAACAGCCAAAGCAATCTTAAGAAAAAAGAACAATGCTGGAGGTATCATACTCCCCGACTTCAGCTTGTACTACAGGACAACAATAATCAAAACAGTATGGTACTGGCAGAAAAACAGACACACAGACCAATGGAATAGAACTGAGAACCCAGAAATAAACGCACATAAATATGGACAGATAACTTTTGACAAAGGAGCCAAAAACTACAATGGAGAAAAGACAGCCTCTTTAATAAATGGTGCTGGGAGAATTGGACAGCATGTGTAAAAGAATGAAACTGGACTGCCATCTGTCACCATGTACCAAAATTAACTCAAAATGGATCAAAGACCTAAACATAAGACCTGAAACAGTAAACTGCATAGAAGAAAAAATAGGTACTAGACTTTAGGTTCAAAGAAGATATTATGAATTTGACTCCAAAGGCAAGGAAATAAAAGCTAAAATAAATTAATGGAGCTATATCAAACTAAAAAGCTTCTGTACAGCAAAAGAAACCATTGACAAAATAAAGAGGCAACCAACCAAACCAGAGAAGATTTTTGAAATAATACCTCTGATATGGAGCTAATATCCATAATATATGAGGAACTCATACAACTCAACAATAAGAAAATAAACAATCTGATTTAAAAAATGGGCAGAGGACCTGAATAGACATTTCTCCAAAGAGGACATACAAATAGCCAATAGACAAATGAAAAAATGCTGAACATCACTAATTATCAGAGAAATGCAAATAAAAACCACAATGATATATCACCTCACCCCAGTCAGAATGGCTATCATCAACAAGACAAATAGTAACAAGTGTTGGAGAGGCTGTGGAGAAAAAGGAACCCTCATACACTGTTGGTGGGAATGCAGACTGGCGCAGCTGCTATGGAAGGCAGTGTGGAGGTTCCTCAAAAAATTAAAAATAGAATTACCATATTACCCAGCAATCCCTCTCCTGGGTACCTACCAAAAAAAATCTGAAAATATTTGTCCGTAAAGATATATGTGCTCCGATGTTCATTGCAGCTTCATTTATAGTGGCCAAGACATGGAAACAACCAAAGCGTCCTTCGACAGATGACTGGATAAAGATGATGTGGTATATATACACAATGGAATACTATTCTGCCATAAGAAAAGATGAAATAATACCATTTGTGATAACATGATGGATCTTGAGATTACTATGCTAAGTGAAATAAAGCACACAGAAAAAATCGAGAACTATATGATTTCATTGATATGTGGTATATAAAACTGGAAATAACAAAGGAATAAGACAAACAAATGAAGAAACAAAAACTCATAGACACAGACAATAGTTTAATGGTTACCAGAGGGTAAGGGGAGAGAGGGGCAGTAGATGAGGGTAAAAGGGATCAAATATATGGTGATGGAAGGAGAACTGACTCTAGGTGGTGAACACACAATGTGATATATAGGTGATGCATTACAGAATTGTACAGCTGAAACCTATGTAACTTTACTAACCATTGTCAGCCCAATAAACTTAGGAAGGAAGGAAGGAAGGAAGGAAAGAAGGAAAGAAGGAAGGAAGGAAGGAAGGAAGGAAAGAAGGAAGGAAGGAAGGAAGGAAGGAAGGAAGGAAGGAAGGAAGGAAGGAAGGAAGGAAGGAAAGAAGAAAGGAAGGAAGGAAGGAAAGAAGGAAGGGGACTTCCAGAACTGCTCAGAAAGTGGCAAGAAAAATGGCATAAGTGTGTTCGAAGAGGGGGGGAGTATTTTAAGAGGGGTTAATGGCAACGTGTCTTTTATTGTAATAATTTTTTTTTAGTTTAAACATTCACTGTATTGTTTGACCACAGCTCATATGTATGTCTCACATTTATTTAAGTGTTTAACATTATAAGTGTTCTGGGCCTTTATTTAGAAGTTTGGTGATGTTTCTGTGACCAAAAATATGCCATAAGAATTTAACTCTTGTTTATATCAGTTAGCCTATGGTAAAACTGGTTCCATTATACATTGTTTCGCGTGAAGTCACAGTTTCCAAGAAACTATCATGATGTTAAATGAAGACTTACTGTACATACTATTATTATCATAAAATATGATAAAGCTATACTATTCAAATATTCTACAGAAAGACTAATTCAATCAAGCATTGGCAGGAAAGTCTTCACAAAGGAAGTGATAAAAAGTTGGGTTGAGAAGGAATTCTTAAATCAAAAGGAAGGAATTGCAGGCAGAAAGAACATGAACAAAGGGACAGAGGCACAAAGTGTACGGCAAATAGTTTAGTGTGAGTTTAGCATACTGCCTGTCAAACGAAACTGACACACCAGACGTAGGGCCGGAAAGTAAGTTAAGGCTTAGTTGTGAGGAACTTTCACACTAATAATGTATCCTGAAGGTACTAAGACAATGGAAATTTCTAACAGGGAAGTGTAATAAAATTCTGAGATTTAGAAGCGAAAATTCTGATATTAACACACAGGATCTTTCATTGGAAAAGGGAGAGAGTGAAACTAGAACACCAATTAGGAGCTGTTTTGCTAATAACCCACAATCTTCTCATTTTGTTTGATTGCTGATACAGGAGTTGTAAGTTGATCTATTATGACCTCAGTACATAGTCTGAATATTAACCTAAATAAATTCATGAAATGTGTTTATTTGATCAGTATTTAATCCTTTTTCCTTTAAGTGGAGAGCAAGAAATATAAATACTGATTCTTAACTAATGTGTGGGGGTTCTGCAATCCAAAGAAAAACTCCAGGCCTAAAAATTTCATTATTCTTTTGTCTGGTGATTTAAATTGGCATATATAATTGCAGTCATTTTTTAAGCATACACTAAGTATTTACTGAATGTATCATTTAAGTTTCATTCCTTCATATTTGTTTTCAAATACTCAGAGAGAAAGAAAGAGGGACTGATTAGAGATTCCCACTTCTAAAGATATTTCTCTCATTGCCAGAGAGAACCCAGACACCAAGTCCAATTGTTTTCTCAGTATTATTCCACTGAAAATTAAACACAACTCTGGGAGACCCTGAATTGACTTTGCATTACTTTACTTCTTACCCAACTAGAATTGAGGATCAAAGATAAATTAAGTTCTATATCTCTGATATAGAAAAATAAAGTTACATTTTTACACATCTGACTGTAGAATGGAGAATCACGCCAGGTACATGAACATACATTACAAAATTGGAATAACACATACAAGACCGCATTTTTCCAGTTTCCAACAGTCACAGCCTTGCTATGCAATTCTGCGTTACAAACCCCAGGGTTCATACATTCGTGCCTTATCTCCATTTATGTCAGCCACCAGAAGCAGCCCAAAATTCCAAGAATACCACGTATTACCCAAAGAGATGTATACAACCCCCAACCGATCCCATCTCTCACTCCACGCAACACTGAAATCTCTTCCATTCTACCCTCTAGAACTCATGATACATCATCAGCAAAATCTCCTGTGTCTTTCTAAAACTTACTCTTTATCTTCTTGTTCTAACAATTCTGAGGACACTGCTTTCAGTGGAGTCCTCTTAAGTAGTTGAAGTTTTCTCTCCCATACCCTGCATAGGATTAGACCTAGAAGTGAGATAAATGGCTACACTGGTCCTCTTTGCCATATCCAGTCTATTTTTGTATCGCTTTCCTACAAAAAAATTTTTAAAAGAGCCTCACTTTGAATTTCATTATCCAACAACACTGCCATCATGCCTTCTTATTGGAATAACCTAATCCTGAGGTCAGCACCCTCGCCCCTTCCTTCTTTGCAGATTGTAATTCTTGTATCACTGTCACTCTGTGTCAGAGACAACAGTGCTCATTAAACGGTCCATGTGTTACCCTATATTATTACCCAGTTTGCATCTGGACAAGCCCATATGAATGAATCTCAATAATAAAATGTAACCTAAAGTGAAGTGATGCTTCTAAGCTTTGGAGGCAAGTAAGAGCTAGTGTGCTTTCCTCACTTATCTTTCTCTTTATCTACTGACTAAACACAGAACATCCAGTGGAATCAGCAGTGTAACTAAATGGAAGGTGCCTGAATCACTGTTTGGAGAACTAGCAAACTGTGAACATAACAATGGATTTTTCTCAAACAAGAAATGAATTCTATGTAAAGTCAATGAGATGTTGTGGTTGTTGTTTTACAGCCAATGGACAACAATGACTAACAGGACCTATTAGAAGAATCAAAGAGCTGATCATATCCACAAGCTTAAAACATTTTCTTCACTTCCTTCTGGTCACTGCTGTCCCCACGTTCCCCTCCTACCTCACTGGCAGCTCTTTTTGCTTTTCTCACTAGTTCTTTGTTTCCCAGACTATAAATGTTGGAAAGTCCAAGGATTCAGTCGTTGGGCATTTCTCTTCTCTACCAACACCCTGGTCTTGAATGATCTCACTGAATGCCATAGTTTTAAGTATCCTCTACATGTTTACAATTCCCAGGGGATAGTCTGAATCTATCCTCTACACTCTAGACTATTTATCGAACTGTCTACTCAACATCTCTATCTAATAGGAATTTCAAGCTTAACATAGCCAAAGCAAAACTCGAGTCTCCCTCTGCCCCCACACCTTTCCTTTTATATTCTTTCAAGTCTCAGTAAATAGCAAATCCACCTTCCCAACTGACCAAATTAAAACAAACACATAAAAAAACTGACCCCGCTCTCTGACACCATATATTCAGGTAACTGGCACAGTTTCTAGCTCAAAAAAATCTTGAATTTGACCTTATGTCCTCTAGGGATACTAGCCTAGTCCAAGTCACCATGATTACAGGCATACACTATAGCAACAGCCACATGGAAATTGCTCTACCTGTTTCTATACTTTTCTCTCTAGGTGTACTCTCAGCATAGCACCGAGAGTGACGGATACTGTTAAAATAGCCAAAGGGAAGGCAGGGAGGAAGCATATCACTCCTCTAATAAAAACCACTCTGTGGCCTCCCACCTTACTCACTTTTACTAGTTAAACTCATTAAAATGGCTTATAAGTCCTTACGGGATCTGGCTTCCCCATTGTCTTTTTGACTTCCCCTTCTATTGCTCTTCCCTGTGCTCTCTCTGCTCCAGCCACGTTGCCCTCCTTGCTGGTCCCTGAAGGCAATAATACTGGCAAATATACTGGACTAAAGGACTTACTAGAAGAGGAATTATGTCCACACCACCTTTCTCTCAATCCCCCATTTCCTCAAGTCTGTAGGAGATCTCACAAGGACTTAGGGAATTTCAGCACAACAAGGAAAAAGACAGACGCTGATTTGTGAAGCTTATTATGATACTATTCTTCCATCCAGCTGGTGTGGCCTGGAAACACTTGGAAATGAGATAAAGGAAAATACTGACCTCTTTCAAGACTTATGAGCTATGGAAAAGTTGCTTAGTTCAATTCAATAAACTTTACTGAGTACTTACTTATGCTAGGACCTAGAGAAACAAAGATGTACGAATATAAGACTGGGGTCATGCCTTCGAGGATCTTAACATTCAAAGGAGGTAATAGATTTACTAAACGGATAGGTGGCACAGATCTATTTTAGGATATTTTAGCATAGTGTAGGAAGTGTAATAACTGTAAAAGCATAGTCTTATAATGACCTTTCAATCTTTTCTAAACCATAAATATTTACCTATGGAAAAGAAGCTATTACTCATTCATAACCCTAATAATGATTTTTGGCGTCACTGGAAATAAATATAAATATATTTCTTACAAAAGGTAAGGAAAGAGTCAATTTTCAGGTGCAAAAATAACCTAAATATGTATTTTTTTCTCCAATTCCATGGCAACCAACCTGCTGGAAATTTTCATCACTGCAAAGTAGGGTAACTAACATTTTTGCAAAGGTTCTTTTTCCTTCAGATCCAACCTACAGACTACTGTCAAACATAGAATACTATTAAAGAATGAATAGCATCTAAGAAAACGAAAGTTCCCTCTCTGATTTTCAAAGCACTGTATAAACTGGTCTTGCCTCTCTGAATCTGTTCAACTTTATTGAATCTGTTCAACTTCCTCTGCTGTTCCTATCCAAGTAAAGTGCCCCCTTTTGACTACTTCCTGCAATTCCTATCTACCTCAAGTTACACCTCTTCAAAAAAACTTTTCTAATTCCTAAAGTCTATAGCAATGGCTCCTTTCCCTAAATTTTCTTCAGTTCTATAAAGCCTACCACATTGCACATTACTTTTTTCTCTCCAATTAGAATCTAAAGTTCATCAGAATAGAAGCCATGTCATATACTACCTTCAATTTCCCTAAGCACTTAGCACAGAGTTAAAAATATTGCAAAAATTCACAGTTACATATTTACTGATTATCTGACTAAAGATAAAATTTTACCTCATTATCCTGGTTGTACTTGGAGTATTATCATAATTCAACATTTAAAAACGTACCAAAACTTCTGCTACAGCAGGAATACCCTGAAAGATTATATGCACCAATTTAAAATGTACCAAAGGTTTTAACTTCTCCTAAATATTTGATAAATATCCCTGGAAAATCTGGGAACAGATATGAAAAGTTACAGAACATCAATTTAAATCAATTAAAGGACAGGGTGGCAAAAAAAGTTAAAGAATACGACGGTTAGCCCCTAATTAAAAAAAAAATGATGAGAGAAAAGGTTTCATTCATTCATGAAATAATCATTTACTATAACACATATTTACTCAATGCCAGAAATAGTTGTTATCTGGGAATACAAAAGTAAACAAGTCAGATGTGGTCCCTGCCATATATGCTAGATGAAGAGACAGAAAAAAAAAGAATGGCAAACTATGATAAGTGTTGGAGGACAGAAAAGAGTAGTGTTAATGTAGGGAGTCTTGGAGCAGTGAACAGACCTACTTTAAACTGAATAGGGAATGAACAGGGAAGGTTTCTTTCCTGAAAGGGTAACCTTTAAACTAAGACTTGGAGTATGAAAAGTACACAGCTATGAAAAGAGCCATGGAAACAGTAGAACAACATACGCTAAAGCTCCCAGGCAAGAAAAAGCATGGAGTGTTTGAAGAAATGAAAGAAGATGAGTGTAATGGAAAATGGCAAAGTATGGAATGGAAGACCCCGACAAAGACTAGATCAGGTCAAACTATATAGGCAATGGTACGGAGCTAGGATTTTATCTTAAGTGCAAGAAAGAAATCACTAAAGCATTTTAAACAGGGAATAAAATGACCCAATTTAGATTTTTAATAAGATGACTTGCTATCATCTGAAAAGTGAATTAGGGTAACTGAGATCAGATGATGAGATAATTAGAAATTGACACCAGTGAGACTAGTTAGGATACCCTTACATTATTCTGTATAAGATATTATGTGGCTCTGATTAGGGATTCTGCATACAAACAGACTGAAACAAAAGATTCAAGATATAACTTAGAGGCAGAATGGACAGGAAAAGGAGACACTCAGGATAAATCCTGTTTCAGCTTTAAGCAACACTGTGAATGGTGCTGAGGGCAGAGGTCCATAGTTGCACAGATTTGATACGTGGTAGGCTTCACGTGGTAGGCTTCAGCGGCCGGTAGGTACCTAAACAAAGATGTCTGTTTATGAGACACCACTTTAAAAAAGAAAAAAAAAAAAATAAGACAAACAAGTGGTATTACAAACAGGTCAGTTAAGACAAATGTAAAACAGAAAGATGACCAGTGTGAAATAAATGTTATTACGCAAGCATGAGTGGGAATACTGGGTTTTAAGGCAAATTTAAGATGATTAAAATCGAACAGAGAAAAGAAAAATTAAATTACACTGCCAGGTCTGAGGCCAACATAAGAAATAAGCTTCACCGTGCTTGAAACCTATACCTTACCTTTTAAAAAGCAAACATATAAAAAATGTGATCTTTTTACTTTCTATCTGAATTCTAAATTCTATTTTATCATTTTATAGAACTTTCACGTATCTTTACGTCTTATAAGAAAACGCAGATATGTGAGATGTTTTGGGGTATACTTATTACTATTTTATAAATGAAGAAAATGTGGCTGTCTGAAGTTATCTTGACATGGAAATAGGGTTAAAACCTAGGTTTTTTTCAGTCCCCAGTCTAGTGGTTTTTCTATCATAACTTCCTAACTTTATATCTATATTTTACACTGGTCATTATTTTTGGGAACTTTATTAGGCAATATAAATTTAAACAACTTGAAGAAAAAGTGACATTTACATAGTAATAGTATTTTTGCATTTCTGGACTTTAGATAACATATAAAGTTTCAAGCATCTTACCATAGAAACTGCAATAATGCCTGAGACTTTTCATCAAAATACAAACTACATTAGATACTATTGCTCCTGAAAGCCCCTTGGGAAATAATGGCTTTTGGATTCTGCAAGTCAGCGTGACATGGCATGCAAAATTGCATCTCATGCTGAGCCAACCAGGAAAATATATGTCATCACTATGTGACATTCAGAATTTCATCTGGAAACTATAATCTTGTTCTGACTGAAACAAAGGAGAGCAGGAGACTGCATACAAAACAATTTCGTTGAATTTTTGCTGAATTCTTGCCAGTTTGTGGAAAAACTAGAATAACTTACTTATTTCCAAAAAAGAACGCTATATTCGAAAAACTTTCAATGTCCTTATTATCAACACAATGTGCTCTCAAAAAGCTTTAAAATTACCCAACAGTGTAAATCATGTTATAACTCAAATTAGTGACAATCTATAGAAAAAATTTTTTACAATGAAACAAAGTTGCAAAATTAATAAACTATGCAAAGCAAAACTGTATTGTTCAAAATTGTACACAACAAAAACACTTCCTAATTTCTTTCTCCCAAATAAACTTTAGGTTAAGAAACAAATAAACAAACAAAAATCTGCTATAAAGGCTGCAATCTGTCTTATGAATACCATGTTTTCTTTTCTAGATTCTTTTTCCTATTGTCCCCTAGTTCATTTGTGCAATACTTTCATAATCTATTTACCTTATTCCTATCAAAACAGAAATGTGTGATTTAGTCTATTATATAATCAACATTTTGTATTTTAAGCCTGCAGTGACTAATTGTAAATGGAAAAAAATTAATAGACATACACTGGAATAGCTGACTGACCCTCAAAAATTATGCCCAGGAGCCAAGTTTCTGCTATCCCTACATTTTCTGGTATCACAGTTCACGCCCCTGAACACAGAGGTGGATACATAACCCAACCTGGGCTGCCACTGGGCCAATCACAGTATCTAACTTCCCTGGACACAATGATTATCCAAGATGAGTGAACATAATCCAAGACAGGCCAAACAAAATCCTCCTGGGTATATTTTCAACAGATACTAGATCCGATCTATTTCTCTTTGATCACAGAGAGTTAAGTATGTGAGTCCAGATGTGCCACAGCTATGTACCTGCTAAGCCGAAAAATCTATGTTCAGTAAGAGAAAGTTAAGCCAACACAAAAAACAGTCCTGCTGGTGTGGAGTCTGCTTCTAAGTCATTCCAAAGGAAAGACCTATCTTTGCCTTTTTGGTTATGTGAATCAATAAATATCCCTGTCTTTCTTTTTTTTTTTTTTTTTTACTTAAAATCATTTCAATCCAGTTTCTGTCTCTTGTAATCACAGAAGCCTCTCTAATTTATAAATGTGTCTTCCCTAGTAAAGAAATCACCTATTAATTAGGGGTAAAACTAGACAATATGTTAATAGTTGTACCTACTCAGCCCCCTTGTTACATAGTCTGCATAGGCTCCAAAATGCCCCCAAATGCTTTAGAATATCACGGCATTTAACTCCTGATTTCCCAAGCTTACTTCCTCAAGAACTATTCAACTTCATCACCCATTTAGCTCACCCGGCTCTCACTGCTTCCATTACCATATTCACTGATCATTATCCAGATGAATCCCTGCTAAGGCTGGCAAATTTGGAGATGCTATTGATGTTTTCACTCTCTAAACTTTTCTCTGCTCCCAGAACATTTCTTGAACTACATTAGCCAATACTTTTCTCAGTATCACTTGGCTTCTTGGGACTCTCTAACGTAGGCTCTGTATGCGGTACTTTCTCTAGGAAACCCTAAAACTTCCAAATAATAACACCAATACAGCACTGTCTTCCAAAAATGTGGTACATAAAAACTATAAGCCATCCACTGAGCTGTTAGGGAAAAATATGAGAATATCTATTCATATTTACTTTCACCTAAACATGAGAAAGACACATTGTTAATATTTAGTAAAGCAGAAGGACACCAATTCCCGTTTCAGAAGGTCACAGAAAACACTGTATTAAGTACACTAAAGGAAAAGTAGACATTTAATAAGGAATTGGTAAGGGCCCTTCATTCTCTTTCATTTGTTTTCACTTAATTGTCACATATTACAATTTATATATATACAGTTAATCATATTTACAAATTTTATTATCTACTTTTAATTAAACTAATCCTCATATAATATGAATACATACTTATAAGATTCCTGTAAAACACACATACCCAAAAATATAAAGATACCACTAATTTATTTAAAAGGAAAAGGCAACACCTTTCCAATAGTTTGGAACAACATCTTAGTGATACGAGAAAGATGGTAATTTACCAGCCTGGTATCAACCAAGACATTTGCAAAACGATGGGACTGAAAAATAAATGTTCTAAGTGCATCAATGATGCCCTTTTCCCTCTTGGATCTACTCATATGTATATTGGTGAGGTGCCTTTTCAACTATGTCAGCCACTAAAATCAGCTATTACAATAAACTGAATTAAGAAACTTTTAAGTTATTATAACAATATATCAAACTTATTTTAAATACAAAACGCAATATTACTTTCATTAAATTGTCACTGATGTATTATTAAACTTCTATCAGAATAATAAGATTTAAATGTTAATAAAATTAAAATTATCTGGTATGCTTTATAATATTGATACACATATTTAATGCATAAATCAATAAATGATATACTCCAGATACTTGCTCAAAAATTTTTACTGATAGGAACTCTCTAAGAAAAAAGTTTGAAGACTAGTATTCTAAATATGAACTATTTTCAAATAATTTGTGTTCCCGGTACATTTTGTAATTCATAAGCATGTCTCAGCGGCTGTGTTCAAAGAAACCAAAAACAGCAGTTTTCTTTGTTTTTTTCTCTATGTTTTCTTTCAATCCAGGCTTGTGCTAGGACATATAAAAGGGGAAGGAGGACTTAGTGACAACAGTAGTCAAAGTAAAGTTACTCCAATAGAATGAAGAATTTAAAAGCAATTTCTCAACATTAAAATAATTTACCTTCTAAACGCAACATCTCCTTTGACAAAATTCAGTGAAGTCTATATTCTACTTTCAAAATAAAACTACTAAAATGTGAACACATTTAAAAAAAACATGCATAAATAAATCTACCTTACAGTCATAGAAAAATAAAAAATGAGCCAAGGATACAGAAAATGAAGTTTTCTAAAAAGTTAAACATGAAATAATTACTGGAGAATTAAGGTTCCAAAAAGATGAGACATCATATGCATGTTACACAAATTGTAGTACATTAAAAAATAAAAATCAACAAACCTACTTTGTTTAACAAACTCAACAAATTCTTGGAATTAATCAACAAACCCTAACCATAAGACATTCTGCTGGACATACTAGGAGACACTTTAAAAACATATAAATTACATTTCTTAATGAGCTGATGATTTACTTGAGGGGTAATCATATGAACCCTAATAATGCAAAAAATTCAGGTATGTGGTAGTGCCAAGTGAGTAGCACAATTATCAGATATATCTATAAAAGATTATCATCCTAATGTTCAAGGAATGCTTTGTGAAACAAACAAAAAATCTAAGTGTTAAGAAACTCTACAGATATAGGAATGGCGGCAGCGGGGCACAGTTTCTGAGTTCTCCTCTGGATCTTATTACAAACGGGACCTATAACCTATCAAAGAACTCTTTGCTCATCACAGAGAACTGCTAAGAGACTCCTGGAAGGATTACTTGAAGGTGCGCTAATTGGGTGAGCAGGGGAAGGAAGGAAGGGAGGGGAGTGAAAACTCGGGGGCCCGCGGCAGGGTCTCGGCCGGCAGTGGCTGAGGTGGTGGCGAAAACCGCGGTGCCACCCACAGTTCTGGGCACGCACGGGATCCCAGGGCGGAACGGAGAGCACAGAGACCAGGAGGTGGGCTCTTTCCCTGCATCCCACGGCTGATTTCTCCCACCAGGAGGACGGTTAGTGGGCCCTAGGGCGGATAAAGAACACAGACTCCATACCTGGGACCCTCCCCCCCCCTTGTCCGCACTTCCACACTTCCAGAGACTTAAACTGGCCCCTGAACTGAGGAGTAGTGTCAGATTACAGAGGAGCCGAAGTAGTGCTCAGGCTCTGGGAAGCCTGACAGTCAGCCCTGACCCAGGGAAGAGGCTGGGAAGAGTGTGATTTTGGCTGGGCTAGGAGAGAAGAGACTCCTCCAACCCCAGCCACCACCTTTTCTGGCCTGCGGGAAGAGGGTGACGCGCGGCTGGGCTGGGAGAGAGAAGACCCCTCCATCCCCAGCCCCACCCTTTCTGGCCTGCCTAGGGTGGGGCAAGTGCAACTGCACAGACACTCCCAGGGATCACCAGTAAGGCAGACACAGCTCTGGGCTTTCAGCAGCTCAGAAATCTCCCGCCCGCACCCCCCCATACACACACACACTGAAGAAGTGCCCTAAGACTCAGGAGTACTGGACACGGGGCTGGTGGGGCTACTCTCAGTGTGCATATGTGCAGGCAAGGGCAGAAACTGCACTGAATTTGTAAAAACTATCATCCAGACCCCTCAGGCCCACGCATTTAAATCTACAGTCCCAAAGTCACTCTGGGCACCAGGTGACCGGCTCAGCCTGCGCAATAAGCAGGGGGCTCTTTGGTAAAGCAGAGGATAACCTGGACATTACTTGGTGGGCTAAAGCCAAGACTGGCGCTGCTTTTTGTTTTGCTTTGTTTTGTTTTGTCTTTATATCTTTGATATCTTTGCCTGTGTCGAGTGGGGGTTATCGGGTGTTTTTACATGTGAATGTACTTGATTTTTTTCTTTGTCGTTGTTGTTGCTGTTGTACTTGGTGATTTGCTTTGTTCTGAAACTGCCCTACCAGGGCCCAGCTTAAGAGGCACAAGATTCAACATATCCAGAGGCCAACTCCAGACCAAACCAGAGTACTACTGGGTTTGACCTACAAGTCATACACCCAGAGGGAATTCTTTGCAGGCACTAGAGCCCATAGAGGCCAAACCACATTTAAGTGGTCAACCCTCACGCAGCAGAATGCCCTGCGGTGAGCAGAGCCAAGTCTCACAACGAGACAGCCTAGGAGTTAACCCCACCTACTCACAAGCAAAAAGCAATTAAAGATCTTGAACAGGACAATATACACAACACAAGAGTCACCTTTGGAGCACACGCAGAGGAGAAGAATGACGTAGTGCAAGTCAAATATAAAGGACACATACTACATAAGATAACCTAGCAAGAACTAAGAACTCTAGGGGATCTACCTAATACATCAAAGCAAACACATAGAGTCAGGCAGAATGGGGAAACAAAGATACATGTCCCAAATAAAAGAACAGAAGAAACCTCCACAACTGGAACCAAATGAAGCAGAGGTAATCAACCTTTCAGAGACAGAGTTCAGAACACTGGTGATAAGAATGTTTAAGGAGCTTAGAGAAGACATAAAGAAGGATGTAGAAATCATAGCGAACAACCAGTTAGAACTAAGGAACACAATTACCGAAATTAAGAACACACTTGAAGGAATTACCAGCAGGTTAGATAAAGCAGAGGATCGAATCAGCGACTTAGAAGACAAGGTAGCAGAGATCACCCAAACGGAACAACAGAAAGAAAAAAGAATAAAAAACAATGAGGATGGCTTAAGAGACCTCTGGGATAACATCAAGCACAACAACATGCGCATCATAGGAATACCAGAAGGTGAAGAGAGGAAGCAAGGGATTGAGAACATACTTGAAGTAATAATGTCCGAAAACTTCCCCAACCTGATGAAGGAAACCAACATACAAGCCCAGGAAGTGCAGAGAGTTCCAACCAGGATAAACCCAAACAGGTCCACACCAAGACACACTGTAGTTAAAATGGCAAAGCTTCAAGACAAAGAGAGAATCCTAAAAGCAGCAAGAGAAAGACAGAGGGTTACATACAAGGGAACTCCCATTAGACTATCAAATGACTTTTCTACAGAAATATTGAAGGCCAGGAGGGAGTGGCAGGAGATACTCAAAGTGATGGAAAACAAAGGCCTACAACCTAGCATGCTTTATCCAGCAAGGCTACCATTTAAAGTTGATGGAGAGATAAAGAGCTTTCCAGAAAAAAATAAGCTGAAGGAATTTATTACCACCAAGCCAGCATTGCAAGAAATACTAAAAGGACTTCTGTAAATAGAAGAAAGATCAAAACAACCTAACTACAAATTTAAAAATGGCAATAACTATGTACCTATCAATAATCACTTTAAATGTAAACGGATTAAACGCTCCAATCAAGAGACATAGGGTGGCTGACTGGATAAGAAAGCAAGACCCTTGTATATGCTGTATACAAGAGACTCACCTCAGAACAAAAGACACACACAGGCTGAAAGTGAAGGGTTGGAGTAAGATATTTCATGCAAATGGAAATGAGAAAAAAGCTGGAGTTGCAATACTTATATCTGACAAAATAGACTTTAAAATGAAGAACATATTAAAAGATAAAGATGGGCACTATATAATAATAAAGGGATCGATCTGACAAGAGGACATAACCCTAGTAAACATCTATGCACCCAACATAGGAGCACCTAAATATATAAAACAGGTACTGACTGACATAAACAAAGATATCAACAGTAACACTATCATAGTAGGGGACTTCAACGCACCTCTGACAACAAGGGACAGGTCTTCCAGACAGAAAATCAATATGGAAACAACAGCCTTAAATGATACATTGGACCACTTGGATTTAATCTATATTTTCAGAACATTTCACCCCACTGCTGCAAAATACACATTTTTCTCAAGCGCACATGGAACATTTTCCAAGATAGACCATATGTTAGGCCACAAAACAAGTCTTGATAAATTTAAGAAAATTGAAATCATACCAATTGTCTTCTCTGATCACAGTGCTATGAAATTAGAAATGAACTACAGGAAAAAAACTGGAAGACACACCAACTCATGGAGGCTGAATAACTTATTACTAAATAATGAATGGGTCAAGCAGGAGATCAAGGAAGAAATCAAAAGATATCTCGAGACAAACGAAAATGAAAACACAACGACCCAAAATCTATGGGATGCCGTGAAAGCAGTCCTAAGAGGGAAATTCATAGCTTTGCAGGCCTACCTAAAGAAACAAGAAACATCACTAATCAACAGTTTATCTTCACACTTAAGGGATCTGGAAAAAGAACAGCAAAATAAGCCCAAAGGGAGCACAAGGAAGGAGATAATAAAGATCAGAGCAGAAATAAATGAAATAGAAACCAGAAAAACAATACAAAAGATCAATGAATCCAAGAGTTGGTTCTTAGAGAAGATAAACAAAATTGACAAACCTTTAGCCAGACTCATTAAAAAAAAGAGAGAGAGGACCCAAATTAATAAAATCAGAAATGAAAGAGGAGAAATGACAACAGACACCGCAGAAATACAAAAAGTTTTAAGAAGTTACTATGAGCAACTATATGCCAACAAATTTGACAATCTGGTAGAAATGGACAATTTTCTAGAGGCATACAACCTTGCAAGGCTAACTCAAGAAGAAACAGAAAACCTGAATAGACTGATTACCACCACGGAAATTGAATCAGTAATCAACCATCTCCCAACAAACAAAAGCCCTGGACCAGATGGCTTTACAGGTGAATTTTACAAAACGTTCAAAAAAGAATTATTACCTATTCTCCTCAAGCTCTTCCAAAAAATCCAGAAGGAGGGAAGACTCCCAAACACTTTTTACGAAGCCACTATCACCCTGATCCCAAAATCAGACAAAGACACCACAAAAAAAGAAAACTACAGGCTTATATCTCTAATGAACATAAATGCAAAAATCCTCAATAAAATATTAGCGAACAGAATTCAGCAATACATTAAAAAGATCATACACCATGATCAAGTGGGATTCATCCCTGGTATGCAAGGGTAGTTCAACATCCGCAAGTCAATTAATGTGATATACCACTTTAACAAAAGGAAAAATAAAAATCACATGATCATATCAATAGATGCAGAAAAAGCATTTGATAAAATCCAACAGCCATTTATGATAAAAACCCTTAAGAAAGTGGGAATAGAGGGATCATATCTCAACATAATAAAGGCCATATATGACAAACCCACAGCTAACATCATACTCAACGGGGAAAAGCGAAAACCATTCCCCCTAAAATCAGGAACAAGGCAAGGTTGCCCACTATCTCCGCTTCTATTCAACACAGTGCTGGAAGTTCTAGCCACAGCAATCAGACAAGAAAAAGAAATAAAAGGCATCCAAATTGGTAAGGAGGAAGTAAAATTATCATTATATGCAGATGATATGATACTATATATAGAGAACCCTAAAGACTCCACCAAGAAGCTATTAGAGCTGATAGATGAATTTAGTAAAGTAGCAGGATACAAAATTAATATTCAGAAATCAGTTGCATTTGTATATACCAATAATAAAACATCAGAAGGAGAAATTAAAAAAACAATCCCATTTACAATTGCTCCAAAGACTACAAAATACCCGGGAATAAATTTAACCAAAGAAGTAAAAGATCTGTACTCAGAAAATTATAAGACACTGAAGAAAGGAATGAAGGAAGATATAAATAGATGGAAACACATATCATGTTCATGGATAGGAAGAATTAATATAGTTAAAATGTCCATACTGCCTAAGGCAATATACATATTCAACGCAATTCCTATCAAACTACCAACGACGTTTTTCATAGAAATAGAACATATAATCCTAAAATTTATATGGGACCATAAAAGACCCCGAATAGCCAAGGCAATCAATCTTGAGAAATAAGAACAAAGTGGGAGGTATAACAATACCTGACTTCAAATTATACTACAAGGCTACAGTAATCAAAACAGCATGGTACTGGCATAAAAACAGACACATAGATCAATGGAACAGAATAGAGAGTCCAGAAATAAATCCATGCCTATATGGCCATTTAATCTACGACAATGGAAGCAAGAATGTACGATGGGGTAAAGACAGTCTATTCAATAAATGGTGCTGGGAAACCTGGACAGACACATGCAAAAAAATGAAGCTGGACCACCTCCTTACACCATATACAAAAATAAATTCAAAATGGCTTAAAGACTTAAATGTAAGATCTGAAACCATAAAATACCTGGAAGAAAATATAGGAAGAAACTTCACAGACATTACCCAGAGTAAGATTTTTACTGATATATTCCCTCGCGCAAGGGAAATAAGAGAAAAAATAAACATGTGGGATTATATCAAACTAAAAAGTTTTTTCACAGCAAAGGAAACCATCAATAAAACAAAAAGTGATCCTACTGAATGGGAAAAGATATTTGCCAATGATATATCTGATAAGGGATTAATATCACAAATCTATAAAAAACTCATTCAACTCAACTCCAAAAAAACAAACGATCCAATTAAGAAATGGGCAGAGGACTTGAAGAGACATTTTTCTAAAAAGGACATACAGATGGCAAACAGACATATGAAGAAATGCTCAACCTCACTAACCATCAGAGAAATGCAAATAAAAACCACAATGAGATACCACCTCACCCCAGTCAAAATGGCTATCATCAATAAATCAACAAACAACAAGTGCTGGCGCGGATGTGGAGAAAAGGGAACGCTTGTGCACTGTTGGTGGGATTGCAGATTGGTGCAGCCACTATAGAAAACAGTATGGAGGTATCTCAAAAATCTGAAAATGGAACTACCCTATGATCCAGTAATTCCACTCCTAGGTATCTATCCGGAGAAATCCAAAACTTCAATTCAAAAATCTTTATGCACTCCTATGTTTATTGCAGCACTATACACAATAGCTAAGACATGGAAACAACCAAAATGCCCATCGGTAGATGACTGGATTAAGAAACTGTGGTACATTTATACAATGGAGTATTATGCAGCCATAAAGAAGAAAGAAATCTTACCATTTGCAACAACATGGATGGACCTAGAGAACATTATGTTAAGTGAAATAAGTCAGACAGAGAAAGATAAGTACCATATGATCTCACTTATTTGCGGATTCTAAAGAAAAGAATAAGTGAATGAACTAATCAGAAACAGTTTTAGAGACAAAGAGGAAAAACTGAGGGTTGCTAGATGGGCGGGAGGGGTGGGGGGGGGGAGGGTGAGGGGATTGGAGGGCAGTCGGTGACCACAGGATGACCACGAGTTTGAAAATTAATCTGGGGAACGTAATTTGGTGGTTACCAGAGGGTAAGGGGTTTGGGGGGTGGGGGATGAGGGTGAGGGGGATCAGGTGTATGGTGTTGGAAGGGGAGCTGACTCTGGGTGGTGAACACACAGTGTGATTTATGGATGATGTGATACAGAATTGCACACCTGAAATCTATGTAATTTACTAACAATTGTCACCCCAATAAATTAAAAAAAATAATAATAACAAAAAATAAAAAAGAAAAGAATAAGTGAATGAACTAATCAGAAACACTTTTGGAGACAAAGAGGAAAAACTGAGGGTTGCTAGATGAGCAGGGGGGGTGGGGGTAAGGGGGAAGGTGAGGGGATTAGAAAACAATCAGTAATGACAAGATGGCCACGGGGTTTTGAAAATTAATCTGGGGAACGTAATTTAGTGGTTACCAGAGGGTAAGGGGGTTGGGGGGTGGGAGATGAGAGTAAGGGGGATCAAATATATGGTGATGGAAGGAGAACTGACTCTGGGTGGTGAACACACAATGTAATTTATAGATGATGTGATACAGAATTGCACACCTGAAATCTATGTAATTTTACTAACAATTGTCACCCCAATAAATTAAAATAAATAAATAAAAATAAATTTAAAAAAGAAAAGAAAAGAAAAAGAAACTCTATATTCTATGGCTATGACCATCTAGACTAAAGCTAATATGCTACATAATCATCAGGCATCTGCTAATCCGGGAAACTAAGCTTAGAAATGGCAGCTTTTAAATTATGCTTATTGCCCAGAATACTGTAGAAACAACTTATAAGATAATTTGAATATTAAGTATCATTTTGAGCTCTGCACACTGTAAATACTTTTTCCTATAAATTTTAGGTTTGGAAATAAAAATGATTTTTCTTACAAAGTACTACAGGGAAAAAGCAATTTAGTAAATCTACAAATATATTTTCATTAAGTACTCAGATTACTCTCTGGGTTTTTTTTTTTTTTTTTAGATGTACTTCATTAAGACATACTTCATTTCATTTGAAACCTTTTTCTATTCAGAGGAAAATATTTTTAAATGACATTTTATTCTTGAGAAAATAAAATCAATTGCACATTATGCATTAGTGTCTACAGCCATGCTTTAATATTTTCCATTAAAATTAGATATCTAACCAATTACATAAGAATGGAATTTTATGTCAAACTACATGATTAAAGTGAGGATCTTCTAATATACAAAAATTCACAAAAATATATTTCTTATACATTAATATTAATTCCAGACTGTAATTAAGAACATACTTACTCAACATTCAAGCTTAATCAAATTAATAACGGCTTAAACACTTTTAGCTGATTAATTATATTGGTGTGGCTCATTTTACTTATAATCCAAAATTCTTAAAAATTTAAAAGCGAAAATATATGAGTACATTTAGGACCAAATATTACTAACAAAAATTGAAAATCACCCTCCTTAAAACCATCCTACAAGTTATACTACTGCCTGTGGAAAGGATGATTTTTTTAAAGCCTTGAAGGAATTTCAATTTTCGAGAAACTTATTAAACTGAGGGAAAAAAAGCACAAAAAACCTGACGGTATAGCTTGTTTAGGGTGGGTCTACGGTAGCATTTACTCTATGGATAGTTTAGCTCCACTAATAAGGCACGTTTTTCTGGGTTCTCTGCCAAATGTTCTGAATAATTAGTGGAAACTGGGTACTATGGACACTAGGAACCTGAATGCCCTCCAGCCTGGTGTGAGCTCTGGGAATCATGCAGGTCACAGCTCCTTGGCCATCCTTTACCCAACTTTGTGGAGTCTCATCCTATGCATGCAAATATTACTCTTTAGCAAATACTCAAGTACAGCTCGATTGCTGATTTCTGGAACTCTGTTGCTATATAGCTTTCTCTCTCCGAAACTTTGTCTGATAATTTCCAATCACATCTGCCTCCTTATATTTATAGTCTTTTGCCTCCCTAAACTTCAATTCAGCAAGACAGTTTGATATATCCAAGCCTCCTCTGTGGGCTGGAATGTGCCTTCAGCCAGAAAGATAGGGCAATTCTAGGCTTAACTTCATTTGTTTCCCTTCTATAAGGTACCATGCTCCTATACAGTCTATTGTCAAATGTCTACAAATGTTTTTTCTTTCATACATTTTGACCAGTATGGTATTTACAGGAATATAAATCTAGTCCATTATGGTCAGAAGCTAAATTTCCATTCTTTTAATTTGTGGCATTATCTCTTAAAATTTACATCATTAATTATCACATCTTTATTATTTTTGTACTATTTGAGGAGCTAAATTAAAAGGCCTTCTATTGAGACAAGATGGCAGAGTAGGTAAATGCTGTACTCACCTCCTCCCATGAACACATCAAATTTACAACTAAATTAGAGAACAATCAACCAGGACATCCATCTGAAGTCTAGCTGAACAGAAGTCCTATAACTAAGGATATAAAGACAAAGCCACGTAGAGACAGGCAGGAGGGGTGGAGACAAAAAAGGGCTGGCCCCATACCCACGTGTGGCAGTTGAGAATCGCAGGGATATCTCAGTTGCAGAGCTCACCCATGAGGAGCAAGAGGTCCCAGCCCCACACCGATTTCCCCAGCATGGAGCACCCGTGCCATTAAGAAAAGCTCCCACAACATCTGGTTATTAAAATCGATTGGGATTCCTTCTGTTAGGGTGAGATGGAGGGCTGCTAGAAAACCAGATGTCCTCTTAAAAGGTCAGCACACAGACTCACATGCTTGCAGGTACTCACCCTAGGCTCTGGCAGAGGGACAGTGGCTCAGTAGGCACCAGAGACATTCAGGAAGAAACAGACTTGTGTAACTTCAGGGCAAGGACTGGACGGACAGCTGCCATTGTCCCTGTGTTGAGGCGTTCAGCCGTCCTCCCAAAGAGCCAAATCTGACTCTGCATTAGCTTGCTGAACACCACTCACTCCACTCTGATGACTTCCAGACACCACGCCCCACCCAACAGAAGCACCTTTAGAGGTTCTTTTGGCAGCACACAGCCAGCTGTGACCGGGGCTGCAGTCTTTCACAAAAAAACTCTCAAAGGTCCACAGGCCCCATGTGGGCAGGAGTTGGCCTGTGTATATCCTGTGTCTTTTGCTGAGTGGTCCCAGGCTCAGACTCCACTGACACCAAATCTGAATCTGCATTGACCAGGTGAACACCACTCACCCTATCCTGGTGAATCCCTGAGACTCCACCTCACACAACTCGCACTGTCCAAGGCTCTTGCAATGAGTGAGCCTTTCAGGCACCGAGCAGGTGCAGATAGTACTTGAAGTGTCCTTGTGCCATATGCTGAGATGCCCCAGGCCCGGGACTGGTGGCAGCTAGCCTCGGTTATCAGCGTGTTCACCCTCACCACCTCCAGGTCCAGCACGGGCAACTACCAACTGAGGAACGCTTAGACCTGATACAAGTAAGCCCTGGGCCAGTAATAGGCAGAGGCTGACACTGAACTGCACGGGAGCCACTTCAAAGAGGTCCCAGAACCAACACGCTGGCTAGCTTAAGACCACAACAGAGTACCACCTGATTGGCCCCACAAATGACACACCCAAAGGGTGGTCTTGAGAAGCACCAAAGCCTGCTGGAGTGAATCCTGCTCTGTGGAGTCAGCCACTATACAGCTGCTCACATGCTGTGGTCATACTAGTAAGCCTCAAAGCCAATAAGCCTAAGGGTCAATCCCACTGACTGATGTGCCAGCAGCTATCAAGGCTCAACTGCAACAGGAGGGCACACACAACCCACATAAGTGGTATTCCTGGAGCTCCTGGCTCAGGTGATTAGGGAGACTGCACTATTGGCCCCAACAGTATAAGGACACCCTGCCAAGACTGGGAAATGTAGCAAATCTACCTAATACATAGAAACAAACACAGACAGGCAGCCAAAAGGAAGAAACAAAGAAACATGTCCCAAATGAAAGAACAAGAGAAACCTCCCGAAATAGAACTAAATGAAATGGAGGCAATCAACCAAAGTTTAAAACACTGATTATAAGAATGCTTAAGCAACTTGGTAAGTATTTCAACAAAGTGATAATAAGCATAAGGACACTGAAACCATAATAATAATAATAACAATAATAATAAGAAGGACAATGAGAGATAAAGAATACAATAACTGAAATGAAGACTACACTAGAAGGAATCAACAGCAGATCAGATGAAGGAGAGGATCAAATCAGCGATTTGGAAGACAAGGTAGCAGAAAACATCCAATTGGAACAGCAAAAAGAAAAAAGAATAAAAAATCAAAGGACAGTTTAAGGAACCTCTGCAACAACATCAAGTGTAACAACATTCACAACATACGGGTACCAGAGGAGAAGAGAGAGAACAAGAGATTAAGAACCTATTTGAAGAAGTAATGATTGAAAACTTCCCTAACCTGGCAAAAGAAATGTACACAAAAGTCCAGGAGAGGCAGAGGGTCCCAAACAAGATGAAACCAAAGAGGCCCACACCAAGACACATCATAATTAAAATACAAAAAGTTAAAGACGAATAGAGAAACTTAAAAACAGCAAGAAAAAGGCTGTTAGTTAACTACATGAGAGCTTCCATAAGACCGTCAGCTGATTTCTCAACAGAAACTCTGTAGGCCAGAAGTGATTGGCACAAAATATTCAAAGTGCTGAAAAGCAAGGAACTGTAAGCAACTCTACTCTACCCAACAACACTATCATTTAAAATTGAAGGACAGATAAAGAGCTTCCCAGATAAGAAAAATCTAAAGAAGTTTATCACCACCAAACCAATATAACAAGGAAAGTTAAAGGGACTTCATGAAGAAGTAGAAAGGGGAGGGGAGGGCGACAAAAATATGAGTGAATAATAAAATGGCAAAGACTTATCAATAATCAATTTAAATAATCACTTTAAATGTAAATGGCTTAAAGGCACCAATCAAAAGACATAGGGTGGTGAATGGATAGAAAAACAAAATCCTTATATATGCTGTCTATAAGAGACCCACTTCAGATCAAAAGATACACACAGACTGAAAGCCAAAGGATGGAAAAAGATATTTCAGGCAAATGGAAATGAAAAAAAAAAAAAAAAACAAAGGAAAAGTAAGCAATATTTACATCAACAATAGACTTTAAAACATAGGCTATAAGAGACAGAAAAGACAATTTTGTAATGATACAGGAATCAATCCAACAAGAGGATATAACCCTTGTAAACATTTGTGCACCCTACAAAGGAGCAACTAACTATATAAAACAAATATTGACAGACATAAAGGGCAAGATTGACAGTAATACAGTCATAGTAGGGGACTTTAACATCCCATTTACATTAATGGATACATCTTTCAGACTGAAAATCAACAAGGAAACAGCAGCCTTAAATGACACATTAGGCCAGATGTATTTAATTCATATTTTTAGAGCATTTCACGCCAAAGGGACAGAATATACATTCTTTTCAAGTGCATATGGAACATTTTTAAAGATAGACCACATGTTAGGCCACAAAACAGTCTTAAAAAATTTAAGAACACTGAAATCATATCAAGCGTCTTCTCCAACAAAAATGGTATGAAACTTAAAATCAATTACAGGAAACATACTAAAAAACACACAAACACATGGAAGCTAAATAACATGCTACTGAATAATGAATTGATCAACAATGAGATCACGGAAGAAATCAAAAGATACCTTGAGACAAAGGAAAATGAAAACACAATGACCCAAAATCTATGGGACACAGCGAAAGTAGTCCTGACAGGTAAATTCAAGAATCAAGAAAAATTTCAAATAAACAATTTAACCTTACACTTAAAGGAACTAGAAAAAAGAACAGCAAACGAAGTCCGAAGTGAGTAGAAGGAAGGCAATAATAAAGATCAGAGAGAAAATAAATAAAATAGAGTCTACAAAAACAATACAAAAGATCAATGAAACCAGAGCTGGTTCTTTCACAAGATAAATAAAATTCATAAACCTTCAATCAGACTTACTAAGAAAAAAAGAAAGAAGATCCAAATGAATAAAATCAGAAATAAAAGAGAAGTGACAACTGATACCACAGAAATACAAAGGATTATAAGAAAATGCTATGAATAATTATATGCCAATAAATTGGACCTCTGGATAATATAAATCCCTAGAAACATACAATCTTCCAACACTGAATCAATAAAACTTGAATAAATGCATTAGTACTAATGAAATCTAATCAATAATAAAAAGCTCCCAACAAACGAAGTCCTGAACTGGATAGTTTCACAGGTAAACTTTACCAAACATTCAATGTTGAATTAACACTTACCTTTCTCAGAAAATTTACAAGAAGGGAAGCCTCCCAAGCACATTTTACAAAACCATCAAAACCCTGAATCCAAAACCAGACAAAGACATTACAAAAAAAGAAAATTATAGGCCAATATCCCTGAAGAGCATAGATACAAATATTCTCAACAAAATATTAGCAAACCGAATTCAGAATATATTACTAAGATTATATACCATGTTGAAGTGGGATGTGTCCTGGGTTGCAAGGTTGGTTCAGTATCCAAAGATCAACTATCATGATATGCCACATAAGCAAAATCAAGGAAAAAAATCACATGATCATATCAATGGATGCAGGAAAAGCATTTGACAAAATTCAGCATCTATTTATGATAAAAATTCTCAGTAAAGTGGGAATAAGGAAACATACATTAACATAAAGACCATATATGAAAAATCCACAACTAACATTGTAATCAACTGGGAAAAGCTAAAAGTGTTTTCTTCAAGATCAGAAACAAGACAAGGATGCCCGCTTTCACAATTTTTACACAATAAAATATTGGAAGTCCTAACCACAGCAATCAGACAAGAAAAAGAATCAAAAGGCATCCAAATTGGAGAGCAAGAGATAAAACTGTCATTATTTGTTACTACAGAGGGTGCCAAAAATATATATATATATATATACACATTTTAAAAGGAAAAAACTGTATTAACATTGTTAATATTCAAAATATACTGATAACAAAAGATGAATACAAGTGATTTGTATACATTTTTGGCACCCCCAGTATATATAGAGAACCCTAAAAACTGATAAATGAATTCAATCAAGTAGGAAAATACAAAATTAGTATTCAGAAATCGGTTGCGTTTTTATACATCAATAAAGAACTATCAGAAAGAGAAATTAAGAAAACAATCTCAGTTACAATTGCATCAAAAAAATAAATAAATACATAGGAATAAATTTAACCAAGGAAGTAAAACACCTATACTCAGAAAATGACATTGAAGAGAGAAAGTAAAGAAGATGTAAATAAATAACAGCATACTCCATGCTCAGGGATAGGAAGAATTAATATAGTTAAAATGTCCATATATATCTTTACAGATAAACATTTTCAGATTTTTGGGTAGATACTCAGGAGAGGAATTTCTGGGTCAGGGGGGAGAGAGATGGTAGATGAGGGTAAATGGGATCAAATATATGGTGATGGAAGGATGTCCCAAATAGCCACAGCCTTCTTGAGAAAGAACAAGTCAGAGGTATTATGCTACCTGATATCAAACTATGCTATAGTAATCAAAACAGCATGGGACTGGCATAAAAATAGACTCATAGGTCAATGGAGCAGAATAGAAAGCCCAGAAATAAACTCATGTCTATATGTCAATGAACCTATGACAAAGGAGGCAAGAATATACAATGAGGTTAAGACAGTCCATTCAATAAATGGTGTTGGGAAAACTGGATAAACTCAAAAACTGAAAACTAGACGACCTTCTTACTCCATATACGAGAATAAACTCAAAATGAATTAAAGACTTAAATGTAAGACCTAACCTGAAAACATAAAATCACAGAAGGAAACATAGGCAGTAAACTCTGACATTGCTTTTAGTGATATTTTTTTTCTGATCTACCTTCACAGGCAAGGGAAATAAAAAAATAAATAAACAAATGTGACTACAGCAAACTAAAAAGGTTTTGCACATCAAAGGAAACCATCAACAAAACAAGAAACCTACTGAATGGGAAAAGATATTCATCAATGATACATCCAATAAGGGGTCAATATGCAAAATTTACAAAGAACTCATATAACTAGATACCAAAAAAAACAAACAATCCAATTAAAAAAATGTGCAGAGGCCCTGAGAAGACATTTCTCCAAAGAGGACATACAGATGGCCAATGAACATATGAAAAGATGTGCAACGTCACTAATCATCAGAGAAATGAAAATAGAAACCACAATATCACCTTAAACCTGTCAGAATGGCTATCGTTAATAAATCAGCGAACAACTGTTGACGAGGATGCGGAG
This sequence comes from Rhinolophus ferrumequinum, assembly GCF_004115265.2. Lineage (NCBI taxonomy): Eukaryota > Metazoa > Chordata > Mammalia > Chiroptera > Rhinolophidae > Rhinolophus > Rhinolophus ferrumequinum. The sequence continues at coordinate 41,143,408 of NC_046297.1, read as the reverse complement.
AAAAGGGAACCCTAGTACGCTGTTGGGGGGATTGCAGATTGGTGCAGCCAGTATGGAAAACACTATGGAGGTTCTTCAAAATATTAAAAATAGAACTACCTTATGAACTACCCAGTAATTCCACTTCTGGGTATTTATCCGAAGAAATACAAAACACTAATTCAAAAAGATATATGACCCCTATATTCACTGTGGCACTATTTACAATAGCTGAGATATGAAAACAACCTAACTGCCTATCAATAAACGATTGGATAAAGAAGAAGTGGTACATATATATAATGAAATATTACTTGGCCATAAAAAAAGAATGAAATCTTACCCTTTGTGAACACTTGGATGGATCTACAAAATATTATTGCTAAGTGAAGTAAGTCAGACAAATACCATATAATTTCATTTATGTGTGGAATATAAAGAACAAAATAAACAAATAAACAAAACAGAAACAGACTAATAGAGAACAAACTAATGTGTGCCAGTTAGGGGGTGGGTGAAAAAGGGCAAGGGATTAAAAATAACAATTTGGTAGTTACAAAGTACTCATGGGGATGTAAAGTACAGCATAGGGAATATAATCAATAATGTGGTAATGACTATATACAGCGCCAGGTGGGTACTAGACTTATCAGGGGGTTCACTTTGTGAACTATATAACTGTCTAACCACTATTCTGTACACCTGAGATAATATAAAATAATATTGAATGTCACTGTAGAAAATAAATGAATATAAGCTTTCAATGAAAAACTTTTATTTTAGCTGTTATTTTAATGGTATAGTTACTGTGATTTAAACTCAAAAAGTAATATATAAACATGTAAGATGATAATGGACGGTATTTTTTAAACAGCTATCATTTATGGAGCATCCTCTTTTTCACAGTTACCATCTCCATTACAGACATTTTTGTCAAGAGCCCCAAATTAATATTCAGAACATTTCCGAAACATAGGGTAAACAGACATCATATGTTTTAGGGGTTTTCTTGATTTGAAGAAATAAAGAGATTCTGTAGAAGATTATTTAGAATTTTATAATAATATATTATCTTCATGTGAAATATGATTTATTCTGGCTTGGCCTGCCCTTTGTGCCTGTATCACTGAAATAGTGTTGCTCTGCTGTCAACACATTTCCAGCCATCAAGCACATGTTCCCACTGCAGGCAGCTACTTAACATTGGTTAATTGAAACTGGAAGAGGAAGATGTCTGCTTCCTGTTGATTAATTAAAATCAAAATCAAGCCCAGTGCATGATCAGCAAGCCTTGGTTATCATGGGCCAAATGTACTAGATAACTTGTTTGGGATGAACGTTAAGACCAACATTTGACCTTAGGTTGAGAACATAAAAATAAAAAATTATTTTAGGAAGAACTGAGACATAAATTAACAGTGAGATTTCTCCACTGTAAAATTCAGTTAAAATTAAAATGTACATTTCACAACAATGTGAATATACTTAACACTACTGAACTGTAAATTTTAAAAGGTTAAAATAATAAAAGTAAAACAAAAACAACAAAAACTCTATGTAAATGGCTATGAATACTTTACCAAGTCCATTACATTTTATGATGCAATATAAATAATAAAAACAGTGATAACTACATTTAAAAGTAGGTAAAAATTCACAAGATTCATATTTTAAATTAAAAGCAGAACAGGAACTGTATACTCTAATTAAAAATAAAACAGAAATTTTTGAATCTTAATTCTAATTAAAGAACATGGTCGGCACAGCATTCTCAAGAACAGAGACAGCACTACCACCAAGGTTTCCACAGAAGTAAAAATGGCAGGCATCCAAGGGGGAAGATACAAAAGTCGTAAAGAATAAAAGTTATACCCAAGGCTTTTTACCTCCTGTAAATGCTCAAACGGCCAAACCAAGGCACTGGTATTAGTTTGTTAACTATGAATTCTTATGCTAGCCTGTGTAAGAATCTGTATTTGGTAAAGTACTGATATCCTTACCTATCTATAAGGAGAATACCAACATGATATCTAATTTACATGTTCTAGAGATAGGGAAACACTAAAGACAAAATATCCACAACTCAAAAGCAAAGAACCACAGTTCATATTATAATTTGAAATAAAGAACAATGTGTTATTTATATGTGTCTTCATATTATATAAAGTGATAATTAATGATAGGAAATTACGGTTTTGGCTTTTATTATTTTCTTCAATTTAAAATTAACATTTTCTTGTAAAGAGGGGGAAAGTATAAGAAAGCAAAATAAATCTCAGATATTAACTGATTACATTTGTGAATTGATATGTAACAGATATGAGATGTGAATTTATATATAAACTTCTCCAAGCAGAGCAAATGCATCCTAAAATCTACAATCATATTTTCTATATGGTTCTATGTCATGTAATTTCATTTAAATTGTAAGCATTTTCTATCATCTTTATCCTTCACAATTGATTTAAATAAATTATCAAGTGTTATTTAAAGACCAGGATTAAATAGTAAAGCAGGAGGTTAGAATATGTGTTTAATATGCATATAAGATTAAATTTATTTTTATCAACTGACAGTTAGTGGACATTTATTAAGATGTGATATTTATGAGCCTTTACGTAAAATTACCAGTGAAAGAGATCCAAAGTCTAAAACTTAGCATAGTAACTAAGAGAAAAAAATATCTAATTTTGTATTAAAAACTCAATACAAGTTACAGATAATGTTCCTATGATACAAAAATTAAGCATATGCAATTTTGTCAATTGATACAGAAAATTTCAACAGAGCAAATGGCTGTGGATACTGACTGGTTAAAAGTCTAATGATTCCATAATATAAACACAACATCATATTTTAGGAAAGTAATAGAGCACAGAATACTAATAGTTATGTATAAAACTGCACAAAAATGTATACTAACATTTTTATTGTTGTTGTTGTGAAATGGGGTAAGAAAATAATAATTTTTCCTCTAAACCACAAATGTTAGTTTGAACTTCCTTATGTATACGTTCATTTTAAATTCCTTAAGGGCAGGGATCATGTCTTATTAAAAATTCTACCCTCAATATCGCAACAGAATCTTGCCCATTACAGACATTCAAAAAGTAGATTTTCACTTATTGAAAATATAAAAGTTTTCACAATATGGTTAGTAATATGAGTTATGTGAATTAAAGCTGAACATCTAAAGAAAAATAAAAACAAATCACCTGAAGATTGGTGGCTCATTATCAAAAATATTAGAAAAACAGAAAAACACCACTTAAAATGAAATCATAAAGTGATTTTTTTTAATTACACCCCCAAAATAAAAGAATTTGTTTATGTTAGAAATTTTATTTTATATTTGCCTGGATGATATAGCTGAGGAAATGAAAGATGGGGAGGAAAAAAGATTAAAGTATACCGTCATTTGCAAGAATTCATTTTAAGAATGAACATACTATTGGGAGACAATTCTCCATGGGTTTCTTGTGTTTTTGCATGTCTTACAAGTAGAGGCAGTGAGAGTCTTTATTCCCAATTGTGTTTTCAAGGATATATGTACAGCACACCCTCAGAAGAAAAAAATATTGTCGTCCTTCTGAGCAAAAGGCAAGTTTACTTACAGTTTTGCAAGGTACATGTAGTACCTCCCTCTAGAGAAAACGGCATGCATGCTTTCTACCCATTATAAAAGGTTCAGGTTCCCTCAACTGAGGAGTCCTATCCCGTAATTTAATCCACTGTATGTAAGTATTACCGGGCTCCTCCTTATGACACCCTGTGGAAATTAGGCTCAGGGCAGCGACACAAGAAAATGCTAACACTCTGATTACCAGTAATGCTGTAGATAAAAATAGTCCTTTGTTTCTGTATTAGGAGTCCATGTCTTTGGCCAGCATTCATGAAAATGTGGCCCAGATAACTAGATAATTTATTAGCTTAGAGGTAGGGCAAAATCACAGATCCTTTAAAGTTTTTCACACATACCTGTTACTGTTTTTGTTTTTATAGGGCTGCTGGCATATTCTGAGGCCTGATATGATTGTTGCTTTGCCAAGGGTGCACTTCCAACAGATGCCTCATCCTCTTTCCTTCTGCTAATTGGCATACCAAGAGGAACAGCTATCACAGGCTGCTGGAGAGAGTCAAATGAAAAACTGAATTATTTATTTCCTGTTTCTAAAGCAGTGAAGGTTTAACATGGCATCACTGAGGAAAGTCCTTCACAAGTTGGGGTTGAGACTTTATTATTTTAATCAGTCAATCAAATAACCAATCAATCTCTCTCATCTTCCCTCTTCCTGACACCCCCCCCCCCCCCCCCCAGACACACACACACACACACACACACACACACACACACACACGGACATGGACACAATTTAAATGTTAAATTACAATTCTCTATGAAAATCAAGAGAAGTTGTAAACAATTAAAATTTAACATCTATTTTAGTAAGAAGTACAGACAACATAGTGACAGCAAATCAAAACCAAAATTAATTTTGAAAATTATGATTACTACAAAATAAAAAGGTATCATAGAACAATATTTTAGAGACATACTTCTATAAACTGGTTATGTACATGTTAATATATTTTTAAAGAATAGCTAAAAAATCTCCACTTTGTCTGACAAAGTGCTATCTACAGCATATTTAGAAAGCATAGAAAATATCTATAGCTAGAGAAAGCTGGAAAACATTATGATTCTATATTGAATGCATGAGTGCTGAACTGAACAATAAAGCAGCTGTTTCATCTTTATTCACTGAAATAAAGTCTGATGTTACTGCTGATGACGCCCAATACAATCTTGTCAGATTTTTGGCAAAAAAAAAATACATAGGTATTTTTAAGTTTGCTGCCGGATCAAAGATCAATGTTGAACTGGGTGGAAAACAATCATCAAATGTTGGGTTTTAGCCACAAACTGAGAAGGAAATTGCAGCTCGAGAAACAACAGATGATAACTGTGATACAGCTGCATCAAATGGTGAACCTGTAGGGGGCTGCTCAGGTTGCAGTGGGGTCTAATGTTACCCTCAGCACTACAACAACCACTCTTTTATAGATCCAACTTTAAGACTCACTCAACTAACAGTACTTAATATTATTTGGATTTTATTTCAATGAGAACACAGGTACATTATGTAACTATGTAATATAATCAAGTTATGAGCTACAGTGGAAAAGGTAAATTATTTTACAAATTGTTATTTAGGCTGAAAAACAGGACAAGAAAGCTGAATGAGAAAATGAAAAGATTAAATACACTGTAGGAAACATAATGCAGAGTACCTACTTTCATATTAAGTATTTGGTGAAACTGGTAATATTTATACAAATCTAAATAGGAAATAGTATTTAAGACTTTGATGAGAAATGCTCAGCATAATGTAAGTTTTGATTCATTTAAACTTCCTCATCTATAAAATAAGGGGGTAGAGAAATCTACTGGAAAACCCCTTTATGCTCGAATGTTTAGTGATTCCATAATCCCTTGAATTTCGTGGCCATTATTTATAAACCTGGAATGCAATCAAGTACTCTAAAAAATTACAACCAAGTTCAGGATAAAAATTAATATGTAATAAATAATTAGAGAAAAATTGTGCACTGCATAGTGTGATACTGAATTCAAGCATAATTGTTAAAAGATGATATAAACGAAGCCATGGCATTGGCAATATCCAACAACAAAAAGAATCTTTCAGTGGTGAAACTCTGGGTGCATTTTCACATAGGTAAAAATACAGTAAAAAGCCAAACAAAAACTCTAACAAGAGAGTGAGGCTCTTAGATGTCTTCTACACAGCTATATTCCAAATACCTACATGGTGTTTAAAAGACTCTCCAGAAATATTTGCTGAGTAATTGCTAATGTAGGCGTAACACATCAGGCATGCAGAGATACTAGATAAAGCATGAGATATTCCCTCCACTTTTCTGAAACTAGGGTGACCCGAGCCAAAAATATCAAAATAAGCAGTATTTATTTTTGGAAACCTCCCACTGCTTTGCTTACATTCTGCTACCTTCTGGTACTAAATACTCCCCAAATTTCAGCTGTACCCTAGCCCCAGATCTTTCTATCCCTGCCCCATCAATATCCCACTATGCCAAAATACCTAAAGCCTTCTAACCCTGTTCCTATAAAAAATTTCCCTCCTTTATTAATTTAATAAATGTGAAAACACAGGAAATTATAAAGAATAAAACACCCATATTCTCATATAACCAATAATTACTGTCTATTAACATTTTATATTTTTAGAAGGAAATAAAATATTATAGATAAAGCTAAAATCCCCTATGACTGCTAACCAACTATCCAGTCTTCCCAATCAATCAATATTACGATATTTATACAATCCTTCAAATTAATTACTCACACATTATGTATGTATTAATTTGTTTACTTACTTAAGGGAGGTTTTGGAAAAATATAGCTACTCACATACTGCATATATCCTTGGGAAACTGATTTTTGCATTAAATAAAATTTTGAGGGAACTATATTAAGACCTAGTCTATAATTTTTAACAGTTAAGTACTATATCATGTGACTATGCCATGTTTCATTTATCTGCTTCATTAGAGACCGACATTTAGGTTGTCTCCAATTTTATACTATTGCAATAAATGTTGCAATACTTGGCTTGTACATGACTTCTTAAGCTCATATGAATGATACTGTAAGTGTACAGTCTCTTACAGTCTCTTTGATACAACCGTAAGAGTACAGTTGTATCAAAAAGTGGGATTTGGGCATCATAGGATATGCTCATTTTCCATTTTATTAGATACTGCCAAATTTATCAGTTTTCACTCACAACACTATTATATGAGTATAACCGTTTCTACATTTTCGTCACTACTGAATAATGGCAGTTTTTCACCAAACAAAATTTTTTTTTAATTCGTAGGAATTGCCCCTGTGAGGGGCCTTTTTTAAAATTTGTTTATTGGGGTGACAACTGTAAGAAAGTTACATAGGTTTCAGGAGTACAATTCTGTAATACATCATCTAAATATCACATTGTGTATTCACCACCCAGAGTCAGTTCTCCTTCCATCACCATATATTTGCTTCCTTCTCACTTTGTGCTTTGTTTGCTGTTCTTTTCTAGTTCCTTTAGGTGGAAAGTTAGATTGTTTGAGATTTTTCTCATTTCTTCAGGTAGGCCTGTATTTCTATGAATTTCCCTCTGAGAACTGCTTTTGTTGTGTCCCATAGATTTTAGGTCATTGTGTTTTCATTTTGTGTCTTAAGGTATCCTGATTTCTTCCTTGATCTCACTGTTAACCCACTCATTATTTAGTAGCATGTTATTTAGACTCCGTGTATGTGCTGTGTGTGTGTGTGTGTGTGTGTGCGCGCGCGCGCTGCATATATTACAAACCCACAGCTAACATCCTACTCAAGAGGGAAAAGCTAAAAGCATTCTACTTAAGACCAGGAAGAAGACAAGAATATCCACATTCACTACTTTTATTCAATATAATGAAAGTCCTAGCCATAGAAATCAGACAAGAAAAAGAAAGAAAAGGCATACATCCAAACTGGAAAGGAAGAAGTAAAACTTTCATTATTTGCAAATGACATGATACAATATAAAGAAAACCCCAAAGATTCCAACAAAAAAACTATTAGAAGTGAAAAATGAATTTAGTAAAGTAGGAGGATACAAAATTAGTATTCAGAATCAGGCGCATTTTTATACATCATTAAGAAACTATCAGAAAGAAAAATTAAGAAAAAAATCCCTTTTACAATTGCATCAAGAAAAAAAAATGCCTAGGAATAAATTTAACCAAGGAGGTAAAAGACTTATACTCAGACAACTGTAAGTCATTGAAGTCAAAAATTAAAGAAGATACAAATAAATAAAAGCATATACCACGTTCATGGATAAGAAGAATTAACAACATTAAAATGTCCATACTACCCAAAGCAATCTATAGATTCAGTGCACTCCCTATGAAAACACTAATGACATTTTTCACAGAACTAGAACAAATAATACTAAAATATATATGAAACCATAAAAGACCCAAAATAGCCACAGCAGTCTTGGGAAAGAAGAATACCATTGGAGGCATCATGCTACCTGATATCAAAATATACTGCAAGGCTATAGCTATCAAAACAGCATGGTACTGGAATAAAAACAGATTCATAGGTCAATGGAACAGAATAGAGAGCCCAGAAATAAACCCATGCCTACATGGTCATTTAATCTATGACAAAGGAAGCAAGAATATACATTAAAGAAAGTCTGTTCTCAAGAAATAGTTCTGGGAAAACTGGACAGATAGATGCAAAAAAATGAAACTGGACCACCTTTCTTACTTCATATATAAGAATAAACTCAAAATGCATTAAAGATTTAAATGTAAATCCCAAAACCATAAAACTTTTAAAAGAAACCATAGGCAGACATTACCCGTAGTAATATTTTTACAGATGTATAGCCTTAGGCAAGGGAAACACAAGAAAAAATAAACAAATGGAACTACAGTCAATTAAAGATTTGCACATCAAAGGAAACCATCAACAAATTGAAAAGACATCCTACTGAATATGAGAAGCTATTCACCAATGATACATCTGATAAGAGGTTAATATCCAAAATCTATGAAAACTTATAGAACTCAACACCAAAAACACAAACAATCCAATTAACAAATGGGCAGAGGACCTGGATAGACATTTATCTAAAGAGGACATACAAGTAGCCAATAGACATATGAAAAAATGTCAATGTCACTAATCATCAGAGAAATGCAAATCAAAACCACATTAAGATATCATCTCACACCAGTTAGAATGGCTGTCGTCAATCAACAAAAAACAAGGGTTGGTGAGGATGTGGAGCAGAGGTAACCCTTAAGCATGTTGGTGGGATTGTAAATTGGTACAGCCACTAAGGGAAACAGGATGGAGGTTCCTCAAAAAATTAAAAATAGAACTACCTTATGACCCAGGAATTCCCATTTATCCGAAGAAATCCAAAACACTAATTCAAAAAAATATATGACCGCTATGGTATTGTTCACTGTGACACTATTTACAACAGCCAGATATGAAAACAACCTAAATGCCCATCAATAGACGACTGGATAAAAAACTGTGCTATATTTATACAATGGAGTATTACTCTGCCATAAAAAGGATGAAATGCTAGCCTTTGTAAACACATGGATGGACCTAAAGGGTATATGAAGTAAATAAGACTGAAAAAGACAAATACCATATGATCTCACTTATATGGGGAATCAAAATAACAAAACAAACAAACAAACCAACAGAAACAGACTCATAGACACAGAGAACAAACTGATGGTTGCCAGATGGGAGAGGGGTTGGGAGCTGGGTGAGAAAGGTGAAGATACTAAGAAGTATAAATTGGTAGTTACAAAAGAGTCATGGGGATGTAAAATACAGTATGGAACATACAGTCAATAATATTCTAAAAATTATGCATAGTGTCGGATGGGTACCAGACTTCACAAATTATATAAATATCTAACCATTAAGCTGTACACCCGAAACTAATATAAAATAATACTATCAACTATAATTTTTAAAAATATAGTCACAGGGCTAGAAAATACAGCATAGGGAATATAGTCAATAATATTGTAATAACTATGTACAGTGTCAGATGAGTAATAATAGCCTTATTTTGGTTATTGCTTTGTGAGGTATATAAATGTCTAATGACTATGTTGTTTTGTACACCCAAAACTATTTAAAAAATAAAATAAGGAAGAATAATTTATAATATAATAGAATATTATTCAGCCATAAAAAGGAAGGAAATCCTGCCATTTGAAACAACATAAAAGCATTATGCTAAGTGAAATAAGTCAGACAGAAAAAGACAAATACTCTGTGATCTCACTTATATTTGGAATCTAAATGTAACAAAAAACAAAAGAAAAAAATGAACTCATACATATAGAGAACATAAGAGTGGTTGCCAGAGGCGAGAGGTGAGGGGTGGGTGAAACGGGTAAAAGGAATCAAAAATTATAAATTTCCAGCTATAAAATAAGTAAGTCAAGGGATATAATATATAGCATGATGACTATAGTTAATAATACTGTATTGTATATTTGAAAGTTTTAAAGAGTAAACCTTAAAAGTTCTTATTGTAAGGGGAAAAACCGTAACTATATAGGTAATGAATGCTAACTAACAAAACTAAAGTGGTGATCATTTTGCAATATACATAAATATCAAATCATTATGTTGTTCAGCTGAAACTCATAAAATGTTATATGTCAATTATATCTTAATAAGAAAAAAAGAATTTACAACTAAAATTTTTCTCAAATGGTCCCTGCCACATTAGTCTTATTTCTCTATCACTCATACTCTACATCCTGTTAGAGCAAACTTTGAAAAATTCAAATCTATTTATATCAGTTTCCCTTACTTCCTCTTTACCTTTTAGGATAACATCTCAAAACCTTAGCATTACAAATAAAATATTTTATGAATTGGTCTCCAATTTTTACAAATCTCTATATGAACACTTGGCTCTGTCTGGAAACACTGAATGTCCTTTCTTGCCAAGTTGTTGCGTCTTCCTTGCCTGTGCTCACACAGGTCAGCCTAAAACAACCTTTCCTGTCTGTCTTACTCCTATGATGCTCAGCTCAACTGTGAACTCCTCCTTTTAAAACCCTCACCTGCATATGAGAACTGTTCCTTTCTTTTGTTTCCATATAATCCTGTACGTAGGTCTAACATAGCAATTACTAAGAATGGCATTACTATACTCCTTAATATTTCCAAATAAACTAAATAACTCTAGAGGGAGGGATATTTTCAACCATGACTTCTATTTCTGTAGCCCCTGATACTGCCTCATGTTCTATAAGAATTTGATAAAAGGAAGAATGGAAGGGGGGAGACAGAGTAGAATTTTCAAATGAAATTAGAACAAAGTGAAGAAAAACCTTTAGAAGATGTTCCTTTAGACATGAGCTGTAGTTTTTAATTTTTATATTCTGTTACATTCATAAATCAAATCAATAGAAGAAATATATAACTAATAATGATAAAGGAAAAGATTTATTCATTTGGAGAATTATAAAAATTTCTCACCTGCTGCATATGTCTACTGGTTCGTTTCTGGGGCTGATAAATAAGCCAGGTGTATAAAATTGGATCGATATTAACTGCTAGTCCTTGTACACTACAGAGAAGTACAGCACCTAAAAAGCAAGATTTTAAAATTGTTATAATTTCTCATAAAAAAACAATAAGCTCGACACCACCTCACATAGGACTGCTATAATACAAAAGACAAACAGCAAGTATTAACAAGGATGTGAAAGAATTTAAACCCTTATACATTGCTGGTGAATGTAAAATGGTGCAAATACTTAGGTGAAAACAGTTTGGCATTTCCTCAAAAAGAAAAGCATACAGTTAAAATATGACCCAATAATTCCATTCCTAGATATATACCAAGAGAACTGAAACCATATGTCCACGCAAAAACTTGTACATAAATTTTCACAGCAGCATTATTCATAATAGCCAAAAAATGGGAACAACACAAATGTTTTTGAATTGTTGAACAGATAAACAAAATGTGGCATAGCCATACAATGGAAAATTATTTATCCACAAAAAAGGAATGAAGTACTAATACGTACTACAACATGGATAAACCCTGAAAACAGTTAAATAAGCCAGCCACAGAAAACCACATATTGTATGATTCCATTATATTAAATGGCCAGAAGGCAAAAACAGAGAGAGTGGAAAGTAGATTAGTGGATGCCAGAACCAGGGGGATGAGAGAATAAGAAATAACTGCCAAAAGATACATGGTTATCTGGGGAGTAATGAAAATGCTCTGGATTTAGAAAGTTGTGATTGTTGTATAACCTTGCAAATATACTAATATACACTAAATTATGTACTTTAAAATAATGAATTTTATGGAATATGAATTATATGTCATTAAATGCATTTGTCTTAAAAAAGCATAATAAGCTTAATATTTTTAGGCAAACAGCAATTTCTATACTGGCCATGAGAATGGAAGAATATCTCCCTTTTTTGTTTATATTACAAAACTAATTCATGAATTGAAAGAAAGCATTATAATAACTACTCAATAAATCATTATAAATTACAGCTTTAAATCTTCAGAAGCAAAGAGAGAAAGCTGCCTAGATGAAATGCTGGCTAACATTCTGACATATAACACAAAGTTGAAACGTAGGAAGTCGCAATTCAATCCTACTAACTGAAATATTTTTGTCCCTCTCTGATATAAAGTAGTTCATATAGGACTTAACTAAAGCAGAATACCCCATTTTTAATTTATGTGCAATTTAATTTATGCATAACCATAAATAAGTTTTTGCATTTCTACGTATATTTTTCGATAAAAATTTTAGCTCTACAAAAATGTATGGCATATAAAGGAAGGAATATTTGTCAGTTTTGCTCTCAATTGCATCTTCAGCTTTGAGACAAGGACCGTCCACCGAGTAGGAACAGGAAAAAAAAGTCTGAATAAATGGCAGATAGCTTCTCAGGTTAGCCCATTTGTTCTATAATATCGCAGATTATTTAAACAATTAGTATTAGTACAATTAGTATTAATACCAAGTCTTATGAAAAGTGAAGTACACTGATATGGAAATAGGATGAAGAAGAAGCAAGAGAAAGATAAATTTCCCCTTTTCTCAAAGCTTTTTTTTTTTTTAAAGATTTTATTGGGGAAGGGGAACAGGACTTTATTGAGGAACAGTGTGTACTTCCAGGACTTTTTTTTTTCCCCAAGTCAAGTTGTTGTCCTTTCAATCTTAGTTGTGGAGGGTGCCGTTCAGCTTCAAGTTGTTGTCCTTTCAGTCTTAGTTGTGGAGGGTGCAGCTCAACTTCAGGTCCAGTTGCCGTTGCTAGTTGCAGGGGGTACAGCCCACCATCCCCTGTGGGAGTCGAACCGACAACCTTGTGGTTGAGAGGATTCCCTCCAACCCACTGAGCCATCCGGGAGCTCAGCGGCAGCTCAACGGCAGCTCAGCTCAAGGTGCCGTGTTCAATTTGAGTTGCAGGGGGCGCTGCCCACCATCCCTTGAGGGACTCGAGGAATTGAACTGGCAACCTTGTGGTTGAGAGCCCACTGGCCCATGTGGGAATCGAACTGGCAGCCTTCGGAGTTAGGAGCATGGAGCTCTAACAGCCTGAGCCACCGGGCCGGCCCATCCCCTTTTCTCAAAGCTTTGCACATAATTCTCAAACAAGCAAAATTTGTCATGTATATTGTTCCACTTCACACTGCTACTTCTCTCATGGACACAGAATCAGTATGGATTCCTAGGCAACATGCTGAGATGACATAAGTAATCCCCCTCCGTGTACCAAGATATGTGCTGGTGAGCAATGATTTACTCAAACACATGTCAGGACGAAATGATGGGAGAAGCTAAATACAAGATGATTGCCAAGGAGCGTGATAATTGAAGTCAATGGGAAAATACAATTTAATATATATTTTTCCTGTAATAAAATACAAATTCCTCATAAAAACCCAAATTCTTCTATTTCTCAAATACTGGTAGTGTACAGACTAAAGACTTACATATGCTATGTTCTGTTAATGGAAATAAAACAGGACTTTCCCAAAATTACATCTAGTTATCTCAAATACCAGTAGATTGTTCAAATACCACTAGTATACAGAAAAAAAAAGGCTTAAATATGCTATATTATGTTAATGGAAACAAAATAGGACTTTCCCAAAATTATATCCAGTTATCAAACAATTCTAGCAACTCCATTACACCAGAGACTCTCATCTCCACAAACTAACAAAAATATAGTATTATAGTATGCAGCAAGAGTTAATTTGAATAGTGTTCTTGTTTTATAACAATTCATTCTTTCCAAAAATGTTTTCGGTGAGAAATAGAATTTGCTCCCAAATATGAAACACTATTAAAACCTTTCATTTTCAAAGAAATGAGTTGAACACATTTAAATGGAGAGTTTAAGAAATTTATTTAAATTCAAGAATATATAATTCAATCTTAAAGGTTACAACATTTTTCTACAATCCATACAGAGAAATGAAATTACATTAGATTTAAATTACTATGACTGCTTCCTGTCATATGAGCCCACTGTAATATAATTTATTTTATAATTAATAGCACATAAGTATAAATGAAACCACAAATAATATATGATTAACAATAAAAAATGTGTTCCACCAAAAGAAGGAATTACAACAAGAAAGAAAACACTGGGATCCAGAAGACAAAGGCTCTAACACAGGAGAAAAGTGATGGGAATCCCCAGGATGACAAAAGTGATATAATGACAGGAGCATGGAAAACTTAATAACAACCATTGTTTAATGCGGGAAAAACATGTTACAAAGTAAAGGATAACTAATCTTAGGTTACAACATGATTATGCCATGAATAATATTCATAAAACTATACAAATTCCAGAAAAACAAATGAATTAATTGAACAATCAAACTCATGATATAACAATATTGGGAGCATGGGTATACAAGAATGAATATATGATTCATGAATATATGATGGGAGCTAAGGAGGGCAAAAGTTGGCCAATTATTATTTCCCACAGTACGATATCAATAAATAATGCTCTAAAATGAACAATCAAGAGCAAGAAAAATCATGATATTTATTTAAGAATATGGAAGTAAGTAATTAAGATTCTCAAACTGTAAACAAAGAAAATAGAGGTCAATAAGCCTTAGATTTTCTTGCTGAGGAATATCCCTATAGCCACCAACAAAAAAGCAGAATAAAATGTTATTTTTGAAAAATGTCTCCAATTCATTGTCAGTAACGGTCACTAATTAAGATTTGTAAATGATTCCCATAACAAAAAATCAAAAATCAGAAAGCACTGCAGAAGGCAAGCCACTTTGAGCTAGACTCAGAAAAATCAACAAACAACAAATATACACTTTTCAAGCACTAGAGATATCCAAATACAGAACATTAAAAAGCCATGTATAAAATATTTCAAGTACAAAAGTATGGAATCATGAAGAGGAGCAAACAACGAGAAAGTATCAGCAAAGAACAGATTTGAAAGAAAAATGGAAATCACAGAAATGACAAATTTATTGTTGAAGTAAAAAAACTCACTGGACAAGTCAAACAACAGAATAAATATAGTTGAAGAAAAAATAGTGGAATGGAAGAAACACAGTAAGATAATTTAAAATGCATCTGAGATAGAAAAAAGTGAAAGAAAACTATTAAAATGGGTATAAGCGATATGAGGACTAAGTAAGAAGACCAAGCATGTCTAATTAGATTTCAGAGGGTGATATTAAGGAATGGGATAGAGGTAATAGTGTTAACAACAAAATAATAGCTGAGATGTTTACAAAATTGTTAGATAGAAAACCTCAAACCCAAGAAGCCCAAGGAATCCAAACTGGATAAGTAAAAATAAACCAACACTAAACAAACAAAAAAGAAGCTACACAACACTGAATAGAAAAAGATCAGAAAAACACCACGAATGGGGAGAAATAAAAAAGATCCCATGGGGAATAAAAAAGCAAATAATCAACTTCTTAGCAAGCAGTAAATGGTATTCATTATTATGATTTTACTTTAAAACTTACACATATATTACATACATTCTTTTCAATCTACTAACTATTATATTTAAAAGATAATAACATAAGAAGAAGAAACTAAATTGGTTTTGTAAAATAAATGTCAGCATAAGTTTAATTCTCTTATTATCTATCTCAAGTATAAGCCATATATAAAAAACTTTAATTATGATGAAAAATACCAAAAAAAATCTTATGTAAACGAAGCAGTGTCCATATTTAAAAGTACACAAACTGCAAAAGACGAAAGTAAATTAAGAAATTTCAGACATTCTCCATATTAGGCAACTTATTTTAAAAGTCTTTTCAGATGTGCCCAAAACTAAATGTGTTGAGTAAATGTTTTAAAACTTTCTCAATATGTTCTTAGCACACTTTTTAAATTGGGATTTTAGAGAAAGAAAAAGAAAAGAAATGTGACAAACATTTTCACTAGGAAAATTAATCTTGAAAGTCATATTTATTATACTGAACAAGTTAAAAAATATTTCACCATTAAATGTTCATATAAGTCTATGGTTAAATTATACCAAAAATTACTCACAACCAGGCTTGAACTTCATGAATGTTAAATAGGTGATAAAATAGAATAAGGTATTAGTTTAATGTCAATTTAGTTAAAATTATAATTTAGAGATAATGTTCTTTTAAATAAAAAAGAATTATTTTCATGTTATACTCAATTTACAAGACATAGCCTTTAAAATAACACAAAAGTTCTGACATATAAGTGTGCAGACAATTAGTCTGATACTGAAGCTGACTCAGAACAGATCCCCCATAAATCACTAAAAAAATTGGCAATATATTATTCTGTTTAATTTTAGCCTGGGAGACAACTAATGAAAAAAGTGTGCTTTACTTTTCTGCTCATTGCCAAATGGTTCACTTATCCATATTGCACTCAGGCTTCACCAATTAGTTAAACCAAGGCACCACTGTCATTTTCAGTTACATCCTAAAAACTGAGAAATGAGAGCTGAAATAAGGGATAAAGATCAGAGTTGCAGAGCATTAAAATTAAACATACATGCTTCTTGTTAGCTATAGAGCCCTTGTAAACCAATGAGATTGTCTTGTAAAATATCAACTTATAATTGGGAAAAAGTGCCCGGCATTTTATCTTGAATCAATGAATGAGGAAAAAAACACAGACATATTAATCTTCATGTAAGTTTAAATGGCAAAAAAAAAAAAAAAAAAAAAAAAAAAAAAAAAAAATCACGATTTTTCTATTATGCAGCTATAGCAAAGTAAGGACTTTTTAGATCTGTATAGCTCTTAAGAAACTATTTGCTACTCTTACTTTCAAGAATAATTTCAAGAATTCTGGCTAAACAGCTAACAAAAAGGAAAAATCAATACTTCAAAAACAAGGTGGGTGATAAAGGCAAGACAGATTAATCAGAGTCTAAGAAAAAGCAGAACATGGATGAGCTGCCAACTACTGGCAATTTTATCCAAAGTAATTGTTAAATTTAGTGTAAATGAAACATAAGATTTTTAATTATGTGTGTATGGTAGTTCATGTTATTTCATTAACAACTACTTCCCCTTTTCTTAGCATACAGAAAATCACAAGAGAACCCTATGCCATCATTACAATAAGAACAACTCAAGTAACCGATCAAAGCTTTTCAATAGTCGTCAGATAGCAGAGTTCACAAAGACATCTGATGAACAAAAATCAGAAAAGTGAAAGGCTCCTCATTGGAGAAGCGGAATATATACCAGCTTTCATTTTTGGCACAGCAGTAGAAGAAAGCTGGTAAGAAAACAACTGAACTTTTAACAAATGCTTAGAGACCTATTGGGGGCTGGTATGATAGTTTAGAATCTCTGAGAATCTTAGACACAAGGGAAGTCCACCCATCTGTTATCTCTTTTCAACAAGCCTCCACCAAACGCTCATGAGAAGGATAGGGAACAGGGTTGAAGAGATGAGAAAGACCCCACTGAGATGCCGGTCTGTGGAGCTCAATGAAGTCTGAGCGCAAAGAAGAACTGAAAGACATCCCATAGGCACTCTGAACTTTTCAGTGAGCACCAAGTGGGGCAATCGATGAGTAGGAAAAGGAAAAGGCACTAAAAGAGATACCTATGTAAGGACAGGTGAACAAGGCATGCTGAAGTCTGAAGGTAGGTCAGGAGAACTGAGAGAAAATCACAGTCCATATTAAAAGAAAGATACTGATCCTGCTCTCAAAACTTGTGAAGCCTGCAGTAAATTTAATGTAAGTAAAGCAAGAATCAGATCCAGCTCAACTACAGAAGACAAAGCAAAGACCAGACCCAATTCAACTACACCAATAACATGTCAAAAAGAAGCATGCCTTGTTTGTGGGCATAAACATTATTTATCATAGGCTCTGTTATTCTTTTCACACACAATGTTTGGCATTCGATTTAATAAATTAGGAAATACACAGTATAACAAGAAGAAATGACTCACTTATCAAAAGAGAAAACAGTCACTAACACTAGTCCCAAAGGTGGTACAGATATTGTAATTACCAAACAGGGACTTTAAAACAACTCAGATAAGTATTTTAAAGAACACAGTGAAAAACATGCATGATGAAAGGGAGCTGCTGAAGAGAGACAGAAATTATTAAAAAGAGGCAAATGGAAACATTAGAATTTTTAAAAATACAGTATCAGAGGTGAAGAATTCTTTCAAAAGTTCTTTCCAAAACTGATGAATGGTATCAACTGACAGATTGAAAAAGCTTAGCAAACACCAAGAAAAATTAATAAAAGGAAACCAGATCTAGATAAACCATGATCAAATTGCAGAAAATCAAATAGAAAAAAAGTGAAATCAGAGAAAAAGAAGACACAATACATATGAAGAAACCATAAGAGTAACTTCTCATGGGAAATAATGGTGGCTGGACAGTAATGGAATGACATTTTTAAAATGCTGAAAGAAGAAAAGACAACCCAGATTTCTCTATCAATTGAAAATATTTTTTTTATTAAGACAAAATAAAAATGAAACCAATTTGCCTCCAAAAGACTTGCACTACTAGAAGATACAAGTAAAGTACTTTTGGATGAAAGGAAATTATACTAGATAGAAACTCATTTCAAGAAAAGGAATGAAGGATACCAGAAAGGAGAAATATATTGGTAAATAAAGAGAACCTCTTTAAAATATTCTACTTTTATTTATATATAATATATATACAGGTACAATTATATATATAGATATATAGATATATAGATATATAGATATATAGATATATAGATATATAGATATATGTATATATATATACATCTTTAAATCTCTTTAAAAACACTCGATGTTTAAAGTAGAAACAATAACAGTACAACATGGGATTCGTATTGCACATAGAAGTAAAATATATGCCCTTAGAGCACAAAGAACAAGATGGTGGTAATTGGAAATAAAACTGTGTAACAATGCATTTATTTTATTTTTCAACTGATGATAGACTCCTTCACTGTCCTCTGATTAGCCAAATGTTACTGTCAAGCCCAATTCAGATCAAATAAAAAATATTTATCAAATGCCTACTTATGTACATATGTATTTTTTTCTTTCCATCTCTCCAAATTCTGCACATCCTTTGATTCAAATTAGCCATTAAGACTTCCTACCACCATTGACCTTTCCATTCTCTGGCCAATTGCAATACTAAGTATTAAAGAGCTCATTTTAGCCACTGACTCAATTGAGTTTTCTTAATAAATAAGAATGTCATCAGTTAAGAATAGGATGGAAAAGAGGTTATGAGTGCTTCAGGTAACTGCAAAATGTGTGAAATAGTGACACATGCTATTGCTTTACAACATTAAGGACCCATCTCTGTTCCTTGGTCATGAATTCAAAGTTGAGTCAACTCATCCCGGTTGCGTGTATTTATCCAATACAATTCAGGCACTGAGAAAGCAGAAGAACTGGATTTCATCAAGATTGCGTGTGTTTCTTTTATTTTTTCCTGCTGTTGTTTTTCTTTTTTCTCTCCAGATCAAACAGTTAATCAGTTTTATCAGTTATTAAGTTAATAACTGACCTCCTTCTATCTGACTCATGTGTCTTGTTTCTCAATTGGCACAGAATGGACAAATGAGATTTCATGGTAACCTCAAACCATAACGGTCAGTAATTAATACTTTGTGGTGTTTCAAAGTTTTGTTCTCCAACTTTAAATTCATGACATAAAATCCTAAAACCATAAAGGTAATTACAGACAGCTTTAACAATAAAAAGCTTAGAACCTCTAAATGATAAAAGATACTAAAACAAAACTAAAGGCAAAAGTCAGAGTAGGAGAAGATATTAGAAAAATACACGACAAAGATAATATTCATAACTTCCTAATAATTATGAAGAAGAAATACAACTAAACAGAAAAATGGGCAACATATATAAATAGAGAAATCACAAAATAAATACAACTGGACATTACTAACAGTCAAAGAAATTCCAGGTAAACAGTAAGATAATTTTTGAAACATAGATTAATAAAAGTTTAAATAATGAAATTCTATTACTAATAAGGCTAAAGCACTCTCATGCTCTGCTGAAAATAAATGGAAATTGGTAGTCCATTTTGGAATTACCTATTAAAATTTTAAATGTACATACTCAATGATTCAGCTATTTTATTTCTTGGGATCCTACAATAATACTTGTAGATACTCTCTTAAAACCCTATGCAGAAAAATGTTCATTTGTAGTTTTATAATAACAAAAATATGTAAATAACATCAACATCTACAGGCAAATAATGACAATTTATTTAATGGAACACCACTCAGCTACCAAATGATGAAGCAGGAATGTATGTAATGACACAAAATAAGTGCAGCATATTTAAAGTGAAAAAAGCAAAGTGCAGACACTGGTATTGCACAGAAACTTCAGGTACTACATCTATACGAGTAGGTACCAAGGCGGGGGGGTGGGGGCAAAAAATTGTACACATTTTAAGAGATGTTATCTATGTATTACTTTTTGAAGTTGATTTGAATTACAGTAGCAATATGTAGTATGATGTTCACTCAAAAGATGGTGTTAATCAAATGAATGATAGCGTCATTCATTGTATTACAATTTTCATACAGTTTTTTCCTTTCTTAAAATGTGTATGCATTTTTTTGGCATCCTCTGTATGCATATTTATAAAATATGCTTACAAGTAATATATAAACAAAATAATGATATGTCTGAGTGTATGTGGGTGAATATACAAGTGATATTTAACATGCTCTATACAAACCAAGGTAGAACATACCACTTCATGATTTAAAAATAATGTTACTATATTACTTATATCCTAAAATCAAGAAACTACATAAGCATTTTTTTCTGATCTATTTTGAATTTCAATAAAAACTTTGGTTCACTTAAGAAACAAAAGCAAAACCTTGATTCACCACAAGTAAAAACCATTTCGAAAACTACCAGATATATAATATAAATCTCTCTTTTATCGATTTTCAATTTGTCACTGTTCTTTATTCAGGATTTTCATTATTCAGAATCCCCATCCCATGATCTTGCACCAAATCAATATGAACAAATCTAGGATCCTGTAACTAAAAAATAATTTTTAAAACCAGTTCTTCAATTTAAACTGAATTTAGTTTTAGAAGATTTGGTATAATCAAAATATAAACTAGAAAGCAACATATAATCACTATAAAATGTATTATTAATTGACTCATATATCTTAGTAAAATCTTTTCTATTGTCCAATAGGATAGTTTTGTCAATTTCAAATATTTTTTCATCTCTTTCATAAATAAGCTCAAAATTCCAACATATATCTTAACTGTGTTAGCATACATTAAATAACTTAAGGCTATGAACATTGTAAAGACAATGTAAACAATATGACAGAATTACCTTTTGAATTAATGTTGCATAAAATATAAATTGATGTACAATAACTTGGAATAAAATATTTAGATCAGTTTAAGTAATTTAAAGCCAATACTGATAATCTCTGATGATGAAATTCTAAAAAATTTATCTTGTACTGATTTAGCACTTTAATTTTGCTGACTATATGAAGTTATTCTCATCTGGCTAAAATTTCAAACACACAGAGTGAAGACTCATATGCATGTATTTCTTTCTATAAATTCTAATATGAAGCTTAATAAATAATTTCTATTATAACGATTCTTAAAAATGAACTAGAAAAAGAATCTTCAGTTACCCACAGTAGACAGTGTCTGCAGTCTTTAAATTCCACGTAACCAGTAAAGACTGGAAAGGACTCTCTCAAAATCATGATAATATTCAACAGACTAGAAGACAGAGTACACATTTTGATTTAATTTGAAATCCTTGAATACTAAAATTTTTATTAATAATAATAAATCTTAACTTGAAATTAAAACCAATGCTTTTTTTGATCAAGACCAGACAAGCACGTATTTTCTGATACTTAACATCATTACTTCTCATTTCATCTAGGATCTCATGGCATAAATCAGATAAATTTCTAGCATTCCTAAGTCAGGATACTGCCTTTCATTCTATCAGTCACCCTTCTCTAGCCAACTGATTTCTTTCAACTTTTCAGAAATGAAGGTGGATTTTTAAATATAAGAACCCTTGGATCAGCATGTTCTAGTCGTAAACAAAAAACTTTTACAAAACTGCTTTCCTGCATGTATCAAACCAACCAAAGAAAAAAATCCCCAATATGTGTTTTTCACAAAGTAACCTGAAACTAAAATGATTTTCTTCCCCTAATCTGGCTTGCCCTGCTGATTGATGGTGGAGGCAAGAAGTAAATCTGCATGTTTAATTTAGCCTACCTATTATTTTCCAAAAATACTTACTAGAACACTTGATGGTTATCTAGACTCTTATTCTTTTTACACCACACAGAACACCATAAAGACCAACACATCTCTGAAACACAAATGCTTTATTCTACCTGACCATGGTTTTAGTTTTCACATCTTTCCTCTGTAACACAGGCATAAAACACTGTAAGATACATGTAAATTTGAAGAGGAAGCAACAGTAAGCATTATACAGATTTCTCAAGGTTACAAAGATCACACAGATGTGAAGTCTAGACGACAAAGTTAGAAGCTTTTAAAGACAAAGAGTTCTTATTTCTGAACAGCATTCTAGTATTAAATTGAATTCATGGTTGCAACTGTTAAGAGTTAATTCGTTACTATTCTTGGCGTTCAAACTGGATTACAGTCTTCTGGAACATCAAAGATTAATATGGAACAAGTATATCAAAAAAATTGAAAAGTAATGAATCATTGTTATAGCTATTAAAACCAATCACAATTATAAAAATACTACTTTCATACTATTACTTTAAAAATAACAATGGAGCTTTGAGTGGCATGTGATTTAAAACTATTTTAAAGTTTGTCAAATTTTTTAAATTCTAAAACCTAGACATACAATTTAAAAGCTAAGATATGGTATAACTGATAGTGTAACACAGACTTCTGTCTCCAGACTGTGAGATACTTTTATTAAAAATTTTTAATAAATATTTTGGAACACAGCCATTCCATTTGTTTACAGATTGTCACTGGCTGCTTTTGCTCTAAAAAAGGACTGAGTAGTTGTTATAGAGATTATATGGGCCCACAAGCCTAAAATAACTACTTATCTGGCCCCTTAAGAAAAAGTTTGCTGAACCCTGGTAACTCATTGCTGGTTGGAGTTTAAATAAAATAACAGTTTTGCATATGAATTTGGTAATAGAAAATTAATACCTTTTAATTAATCCTGTTTCCAAAAATCTATTCTAAAGAAATACAGATATTGCTTAATATTAAGAATTTTACAGTTGTTCATAATAGAAAATATTTGAAATGATCTAGATCTCCAAAATTGAGGAGTAGTTAAGTAAACTGTGTGTATACAAGTAACAAAGTACTTTAATCTTTAAATAATAATAATAATCTTAAAATGATGGTTATGAAGACTATCTGAAAATAGGAAAATTTTTATGACTAAACAAAAATTTTAAAATACAATTTAATACAAAAGAAAATAAATAGGGTAAAACACCAGGATATATGTAAAAAAAAAATTTCAGTGGTCTGTTTTGCATGATGGGTTAATTTTTTAAATCTGCTTTCTTGGTTTTTTAACTTCCCAAATTCTACTTACTGAAACTAAAAATTTAAAAGAATATATGTAAACATCTAAAGATTTCATGTGTTTGGATTGATAAACCAGGTAAGTTAAGTTATTCTTCCGCTTAGACACTGTCTTACCAACCCCCTCTGCATTAAATCTAAACTTTTTTTTTTTTTTAATTTTTTGGGGTGACAATTGTTAGTAAAATTACATAGATTTCAGGTGTGCAATTCTGTATCACATCATCTATAAATTACATTGTGTGTTCACCACCCAGTCAGTTCTCCTTCCATCACCATATATTCGAACTTTTTATCAGATACCATACAGCCATGCTCTCTCTACCTGACTTTGACCTCTTTCTGCAGTCTCACCTCTGGCACTCTCTCCTTGATAACTACTCATATACATATATACCTTTAGGAATTTATGTGTATAACCAATTGCACACCTTCTCCTCCATTTGTGTATCTCACCATGATATTATAGTTTACAGAGAGAGAACTGCTCTCTATCCCTAACTGCTAATATCTAAGTAGGATCATTCCACACATTAGGCACCCGGTGCGAAAACACTCATTTATCTAATTACTTAAAGAGGTAAGACTGACTCCTGGATATTATTCTCCAAAAGCTATCTCACTTAGAATCAGAGGGCTTTATAGTTGTACCACAAGTACAATTTTGATATCCCTCATTTACAAAAGATACTGTCTTGATGTTATGCTATGGAGATTGCCTACTATCCTGCTCTCAAATGTTTCTACTCTAAGAAAGGGGTCAGCAAACTACAGCTTGCTAGCCAAAATCAGCGTACTGTTTCTGTAAAGATCACAAACTAAGAAAGGTTTTTACACTTTAAAATAGTTGGAAAAGATCAGAAGTGTAATTTTGCACGATATGAAGATTATATGAAATTCAAATTTTAGTGTCTATAAATCAAATTTTATTGGAACACAGCCATGCTCACTCATTTACATATCATCTACAGCTGTGAAATTTTGTGCTACAACACCATAGTTGAGTAATTGAAACAGAGACCTATGGTCCACACAGTCTAAAATATTTATTATCTGGACTTTTATAAAAACTTTCCCAACCCTCGATGTGAGACAATGTATGAGTGGTATAGCTCCCTAGCCTCAATACTGAAAGGCAATTTAATGCCCATCCATTCCTTTAATAATGTAACAAGCATCTAAGGGATTTTCCAGTAAGACTCTGTTTGGTAAGGTCACTCTAAAGTTTTATTCTAGTGACAATAACAGATAATAGCCATTATTTGCTACGTGCTTATAATAATATGCCAAGTATTATCATCTTCATTTTACAGTTGAGAAAACTGAGGATCAGTGATAGGTGGTAACTTGTTCAAGTTTAGTATAGCTAGGAAGTCAATCCCACTATCATCTCCTCCAAAGCCTGTGGGCATGAACACTATTGCTTGGAACAAGAGTACAGAGAATACAAGAATTGAAAGTAATGATCTCCGTGAAAAGCAAATAATTTTCCACAGTGATATGGATAATGATACAATAATAAATACTCTATAGAAACCAAAACCAATGTCCCTAAGAGAAAGGGATAATGTATCCAAAAAAATCTTTGAAAGTGGCTAAAAACAAAACGTACATATAAAAACTGACTCCCATTGTTAGTTCCCTTGATTCTGTCACTGGTGCTAGTAAAATGTTCTTCATTCTCCAAGTGATGTAACAGACTGCCTACAACATCTTTTACTCTTGCCAAAAGATCATACTCAAGTAGGAATAAATCCATGAAAAAATTACAATTAGAAAATGTTTTTCTGAAATTATGTCCTTCCTATTTTTAAAATGTTACAACTCCTTTGTTTTATGAAATGAAAGTGATAGGTACTTTTAATGTCCTTATTTATATTCTTATTGACAAAAAAATGTTGTTATTCAAAAAAAGGAAAACAATGTTACATTAATTAAGAAATCTGTATTGTCTTACTTGTAATATCATCATGTTTATAACATGTTTTTTAAAAAAAACAGTGGTTTTCCTTTATAATTAAGTATTGTTACTGCATGCTTTCTTTGTACATTGATTCGTAAGCTGGAGGCCATATTTTTCAATTAGAATGAGCAAACTGCCTACTATGTAACTGCTATGTGGTATGGTTAACCCATGTATTGAAATAAACAAATTCTATTTAAGTCTACACCTAAATTATTCTTCAATTTTATTACAAATATTCAAGGTTGAGCAATACATTCAACTTTGGAAATTAGTACTTTGTAAAAAACGGATATACTTTTTTTAATTACATGGAGAATTCAGCATATGTAGTATACTTTATTGTCTAAAATACAAAATATCTTCATTATGATACCCACATTATTGTACTTTCTTTCCTTTATTTTTGTCCATCATCAACACTAAATTTTTAAAGAAATTACATAGAACCTGTAATCCTGAATTTAACTAATATATTTTGCTTTCCAGGCAAATTTTTAAAAATCTAATAATATTCTAATGAAGAATAACATTAAGGAACTAATTATTCAAAATATGAAAACTATAAAATAAACCCTAGGAAGAAAATTAATATTTTGACTTTTATAAAAATGTTGCTTTTAAAAGTCAGTGTTATTTTATGACTATAAAATTTAGTTCAAAAAATATTAAAATGTATTTTATAGTTATTTTCAAAGAACTACATAGTTTAAATCAGTTTTTACACTATATGTTATAATACAAATCAAGACAAAATTCAACAAATACATCATACTTAATTATTTCTAAAATAATTTTAAGATAGGAAAACACTTATTTTACAATAACTTAATACAATTCAAAGAAAAAGTATTATGTACCAGAGTATCCTCGAATATTATTTCTACATTTTTAAAGCAATCTTGGTATATATGACTAAGAATTTGAAGCTCTTAAATCAATAAGCAAGATCTAAAATCCTGGGGAAATATTAAGGGTTCGATAGTAAGACCAATGATCAGAACGTATATATGCTTTGGAAAGATAATGGCCAAACTGAGGTCTTCCTTACTTTTCCTTTCCTAATTATCAGATTTGTATAATACTTATGACAGGGCACAAAAACAAATGGCATGGAATAGCCGGCACCACAGGTGGTGCTAATATCCTCTCATAACTGGCTGCATAGACCACCATGGATAGTCTTCAGATGTGACCTAAGATGAGACTCCAACCCACAGGGTGGATACCCAAAATTCTCCGGTCTAAGAGAAAAAGGAAAACATTGACAATTTTGGAAGTTTTTTATTGTTTGTTGTAGAAAAAATTTTGAATTTATGATCCTCTAGAATTAACATTTGGTTTGCATCTACATTTTTCTCATATAGTTACAATATTTTACATGAAAAGGAGGTAACTCTATGAGCAAGTGTCTTTGAGCTACTGTCATAAGAAATTACTAATTTCACTTAATGAATAAACTACCACCATGCACAAATCAAGACTTCTTTACCAATAGTGTTCTTAGGCAGGACACCAGTACAAAGTGGTAATAAAATAGTCCACTGTTACAAAACCAATATTTATACTGCCAAAATCTGTGTCCCAGATTAACACTTTTACTCACTTATGTATATGAACTCATATTCTGAATGCAGTGGTCTCTTGGAAAAATATGTTAGGGCTGCCCACAATTCAGGTTATAAAGGCACTAAACCAATTGCTAGAGTCATCCTTCCTTGAGTTGTTTTCAGTTCCTGTCAGATGGACATATAGTTCGGTGGATGGGAGGGAAGGGAAAAAAAGGAAGGAGGATGGTACGAAGGGAATTGCTCTTATATTTCTGCCTCCAGAAATACAACAGCAATTCAGAATAAAGAAAAAGAAAGGAGAGATCCAACACTGCCAAGTAGAAAAACACTGTGTCTGCTTTCTTCCATGAACACATTAAAATTACAACCAAATTATAAACCAGTCAACCTGGAGAACCATCTGAAGTCTAGCCAAACAGAAGTTTTATAACTAAGGATATAAAGAAGAAGCCACATTGCGACTGGTAGGAGAGGCGGAGAGGTGAAACGGGTTGCCCCAAAGCTCCATGTGGCAGTTGAGAATAGGGAGGAATATCTTGGCTGCAGAGGTTCCCCCGGGAAGAGCGAGGGACCCCAGCACTACACCAGGCTTCCAAGCCCAGAGTATAGGTGCTGGAGAAAAGGAGCCACCACAACATCTGGCTGACAAGAAAAAGCTAAAGGAGTTCACTATCACCAAACCAATATTACAAGGAATGTTAGAGGCACTTCTAAGACTAACAACAACAACAACAAAACAAACAAACAACAACAACAACAAAAAAAATATATATATATATATACACATATACATATATGAATAATAAAATGGCAATAGCTACAAATCTATCAACAATTACTTTTGATGTAAATGGATTAAATGCTCCAATCAAAAGACACATGTAGGGGAGTGGCCGGTTAGCTCAGTTAATTAAAGCATGGTACTCTTAACACCAGGGTTGCCGGTTCGATTTCCACATGGGCCACTGTGAGCTGCACCCTCCTTAAAAAAACAAATAAATAATAAATAAACAAATAAATAAAATTAAAAAACAAAAAGACATATGTAGGCTGATTGGGTCAGAAAAGAAAACCCTACAATAGACTCACTTCAGATTGAAAGACACACATAGATGGAAAATAAAGGGATAGAAAAGAATATTTTATAAAAAATGGAAAGAAGAAAGAAAAAGAAATGGGGTTAGCAATACTTACACCAGACAAAACAGACTTTAAAACAAAGGCTATAACACAGGACAAAGAAGGACCCAGTAATCCCACTTCTGGGGATACATCCAAAGAAACCCAAAATGCCACTTCATGGGGGCATGTGCATCCATATGGTCATTGCAGCATTGTTTACAATGGCCAAGATGTGGAGGCAGCCTGGGTGTCTGTAGATGAAAGAATAGATAAAGAGTAGGTGGTACATATACACAACGAATATTGCTCAGTCATGGAAGGGAATGGGTTCTTGCCATCTGCGGTGGGATGTATGGACTTGGAGGGTACTGTACTGAGTAGAATATGTTAAACAGAGAAAGACAGATGCAATGTGATTTCGCTTATATGTGGAATCTAAAGAAAATAAACAAAATATAAACAAATTCATAGATACAGAAAACATTTTAATGGTTGCCAGATGGGAGGAGGATTAGGAGTGTAGGTGAAAAACAAGAAGAGATTAAGAAGTATAAATTAGTTGTTACAAAGTAGTTATGGGGATTTAGTGTATAGCATAAGGAATATAGTCGATAATAACGATGTATGGTGTCAGATGGATACTAGATTTGTTGGGTTGATAGATGGGAGGTGGTTAGGAGACAGGGTGATAAAGGTGAAGGAATTAAGAACTACAAATTGGTGGTTACCAAATAGTCACGGGGATATAAAGCACAGCATAGGGAATATAGTCAACTATATGGTAATAACTACATACAGTACCAGTTGGGTACTAGACTAGTCAGGGAAATAACTTCTTAAATTATATAAATGTCTAACCACTATTCTGTACACCTGAAAGTAATATAAAAAAATAGGGAATGTCAACTATAATTGAAAAATTTAAAAACAAGGAAGTGTAAAGAGAAATAAGAGGTCCAAATTTTCAGGTGTAAAACAAATAGGTCATGGGGATGTAATATACAGCATAGGGAATATAGTCAGTAATATCAGATAGTTGTTGGACTTACTATAGTGATCACTTATTTAGGTATATAAATGTTGAATGACTATAGTATACATAATTTTACTAACCATTGTCACTCCAATAAATTTGATAAAAAATGTACATAGCTAAAATACAGTATTAGTTTTAGGGGTATTTCTAAATAGTATGATTGGTCCTATGTAAGAAAACTCTAAAGATAACCTAGACTGCAATGGGCAATTTTTACTTACATAGTTTGGCGATAAACATTTAAAGACATTCTAATTCCTAGTATGTGAACATACTAATTTTACCTATGAAAAATTAAAACAACTCTCAGAATCAGATGAAATATCTAATTTTAATTTAAGTTTCATTTCTTTGTATCCTGGGATAATTCTTCCCTATTGTTTAGGAAGCACCAACTTTGAAATATAAAAGGAAAAAAAGCCCTGGAGTAGCAAGTCATAATAATGATTTTCCCACAAAATTGTTAGTTTTCAATTATTAAGAGTGAAAATTAAAACTAATTTCTCAACTTTACCAAATATTTCCCAATACTATCTGTCAGAAAGCAATCTGTGATGCTGTTTTCATTCCTCTAAACAAGAATTCTTCATAGTTACGACATGTTGTAAAATTAAAAAATAAAATTGTGAGTTGAAATGACTTAAGTCAAATCTCACTTTCTCACAAAAACAAGGGTAATATAACAGATTATTTTCTTAATCATAAATCTGATAATTTTGCAAATCAATATAATCATATTAATCCATTATAAGTGACACACCTATAAACTACAAAATATTTTTAAATGGAAAAATATCACATAAAATCATAGATAATATTATACAATATAACATAATGTACTCTTCAAAGTTCTTACCTTGTTTTTCGTAACTGTTTTAACTGCTACGTTAAAGGAATGTTCCTCAAAGATATTAAGGCACATTCCTCAAAGATATGGAACCAAGGACTTATTAGGAAACATTTTCAATAACTTCGAAAAAAGAGACCCTGGGGAAACTTAGGTCAAGTAAAAGAAATGACAAGAAAGATCCAGGAAAGCTTCTCGTGCTGTCTTTTCTTAATAAGTGCTGTCGTTAGCAAACAACTACTGTGCATTCTGGGTTTTTTGGAAGATTGTCTGCTGTATTAAGAAGGTAGCTCCTCAAAATGAGCCCTTGAAATTACACCTGAGGAATGCCTACCTTTACAGTCAATAAATTAACATTTATTTGTCCTGAAAGAAATCACCCTCAACTCCTTACGACATAACACTTTGCAATGTCAAAGGACGAGAGCATTAAGATTATTTTGAACTTCATATGATTAAATATTTTACTATACAATCTTCTGTCATGCAATTTTCCTTGGTGTAGTCACTAGAACAACTTTTCCCTTTTATCAGTTTTTTTCCCAGGACTGATAGATGTGTGACTTTCAAGAACAGAAGTTTTTTGTTTGCTTGTTTTGCCTTTAAGTAAATTCCTTAGAACTTAGAATTCGGAAGAAAAAGCATTTAATCAAAGTATGCTTATTGTATAACACTTTTAGAATTTGCCTTTCTGAATTTCTTAAAAGAAAAATCAATTCTCCAATGACATAAAAAGTTATTATTCTCATTTACTTGCTAGCCAAAGCTCAAGTTTCTCAGTCGTATACAATTTTTTCTTTCATCTTTTTAAAATTTAGCCTCTTTCTTATGACTCCCTATTCTTTGTAGTAAACTCTGTGGTGTGATCTATGAAACTCAAGAGCTCCTTGTACTGAGTAGGAAGGCTGAAGAAACTGAAGCTGGAAATATGGTGATGGAACTTCAGAAAAGACACTAATTGAGGTCATTTCATTTGTGTAAAGCCAACCTACTACCAGTAATAGGAGTAATGACATCATGGTAAACCTGTTATTATAACATCTATGTATTTGAAATTACTGGAAACAAAATTGCTTATGGGGAAGACTGCCTATACTTTACTAGTATAATTTTTAAATCAGAAGTTTTAAACTATGTAGGTGAACACATTTTAGTAGCTCTTACTTCATTTCCTTTATAAATGTTTGGGAATGCTAAGATTCCACAGGAAAAAGACAGAAAAAGATCATCTATTTGATACAATACGGATGCATTATAACCTTATATTAAAATGGGTTAAGATTAGCTGAGGTCCTATAGGAAGATGTACTGATCTTGCAGTAAGAATAGACCATTCCTTTTTTCACACTCCCAAGAACATTTTCATCCCTTACAATACTAGCATGCTGATTTGTAATAAGGTATCTATGTCTCTTTCCCTGTAGATATTAAGATATTTGAGGACATTTTCATCACCACCATCAAAACAGGACTCATAACAAAGGTTTACTGAAACCTTACAAATAAGATGTTATGCAAATTTAGAGAAATATGACAGAGGAAACTGCTAAGTCTCCCAGGGAGTAGCCATGTTCTAAGAGGGATAATGTTTGATCTGGGTCTAAAAAGCTCAGTCAGTATTTCCCAGATTAAAAAGTGAGCACACTCAAAGATACCGCGGCATTAAAACACACACACGCACACACATGCTGTTCAGGAACAAGAAAAGGAATGAATGTTAACTGGTCAAGAAGGTCAAATACACAGTGATGGAAGGAGAACTGAATCTAGGTGGTGAACACTTATTGCAATATATAGGCAATGTATTATAGAACTGTACACTTGAAATATATATAGTTATGTTGATCATTGTCACCACAATAAATTCGAAGAAAGAAAGAAAAGAGAAACGAAGAGAAGAAAAGAAAAGAGAAAGAGAAAGGGGGAATAATAGAAGAGGGTAAAGAGGGTCAAATATATGGTGATGGAAGGAGAACTGACTCTGGGTGGTGAACACACAATGTGATATACAGATGATGTATTATCGAAATGCACACTTGAAAACTGTGTAATTTTACTAACCAATGTCACCCCAATAAATTTAATTTTAAAAAAGACAGTGAAAGTAAATAGGTAATGCCACTCTTAATTAAGTTAAAAATTTAAATCTTGCAGGCCACAGGTGTCCATAGAAGGTTTTGAAACAAAGGAAACAAAGATCAGACTCTTAGTGGGAAAATGGATAAATAAGTGAAAAGGGTTGATTAACTGGAGACAGAAAAACCTAACAAAAGGCTACAAATATTGTGGGATAACTTTAAAATAAACAAGAGCATGAATATATTTAGGAATTGATTAGTTGGCAAATGGCCTTATTTTAGAATAGTGCTTTCTAGTCAAGTAATCCTCAAATTTTCTACTCTCCATCTCCAGGATCCCAAGATCTAACTCCTCATAGTTATCTCTCATAGGAACTACTACCATACCCTTTCTACTGGTCTACCGACATCCACTCTCATGCTAATACATGTGGACCACACAAGTCTCCACACTACGGCCAATGTGATCTTTTCAAAACACAATCTGATGCCTTCAACACCATCAGTATTGCACCCTTCAATGGCTTCACAACGTTTTAAGGATGAAAGTATGACTCCTTACAGGGAGCACAAGTCTCAGCAGAGTGTGGCCCCTATCCTTCTCTCCAGCTTCATCTTGTACTATTCTCCCTCTTGTTCTCTCACCTTCAGTTCCTCCTACTCACATTACCTCTCACACATCTTTCAGTCAGAGGAGCTCGCCTCTTCACCTAGATAAACCTACATTAACTCCTTCCTTTCTACACTCAAACTTCATTTCTTCAAGAAAGCTTTCTCTGATTTTCTAAACCAAGTCAAATCTTCCTAATGTATATTCTCATAACATGATTCTTTCTTCTAGGATACTATTATAATTTTAATTTCATATTTACCTGCCCCTCACATTTGTAAGCTCTATGAGGTTTAGCATCAGATTATTTTTTGTGATCCACTGTACCATTACCACTTCATCCAAAATTTGCTAAATATATGAAGCATAAAAAGAAAAAATTCATGCTGCAATACATTAAAAAAAAAAAAAAAACACAACTAAAAGTGTAAAGAAAGAACTCAAATCTTCCCTCCACCCTTCCAGAAATAACAACTGTTAATATTCTGTTGTGTATTTTTGGAGATTTCTTCTACAATTACAGAAAAGTATGTATTGACAACTATATTTTTTACAATAAATGAATTATATTTAGGGCCACCAGATTTAGCAAATAAAAATACAGTATGCCCAACTAAATTCAAATTTCGGATGAACAATCAGAATTTCTTCTTTCAATATAAGTTGTACCAAACGCTATTTGTTGTTTATCTGAAAATCAAATTTAACTAGGCATCCTGTATTTTATCTGGCAACTCTAATCATAAAATACATATACTTCTGGATTTGATTTCGCCATTATGAATTCTAGATTTTGTGTTATATTCACAAGAGCTGCTGATTTATACCTACAGTAAAGAACTATTATTCTACAATAAAAAAAACTATCAGTCTAAGTAGTAACGGGAAAAAATAAGGCATGCTATTTTCAAATATGAAAAGTGTCCCACATCCCTTAAAAATAAACTTTATTCTCCTTTTCATGAGGCAGAAAATAATCTATTTTAAGTATGAAAAACTGGCAACCTTCTGAGAATTGCAAATTTTCTCAAAATAATTTTCAAAGATGGGCATTTGGCAGAAACTCTTCATGCTATGAAAAAACTCCTCTAATTCAACTTCATGTGCATTTCAAAATATTGAAACTACGTATTAACATTTCATACTCTATGGAATACAAATAATTTACACTTAAGAACATTCTATAAATAACTGAAAAATGAAGGCATCTTTTGGGAGCTTCCTCACTATAAGTAATAGATCATGATTATCATGCTTTATTATTCTATGAAGATTAAAAATTATACAGCCATTCTTACATCATTTAAAGAAAATTTTAAAATATTAATGCCAAGCGTAGTTCTCTGATCAAATTCACCTTATTTGACTTTTAGAATAGAAAGTTGTTTTAAATGGTTCCACAGGGGAAATAGCATCATCTAAATTACGTCTGTGGTGTTTAGCATTGCAGAAGTAAAACAAATAACTTTTGCATGTCATCTAAAAAAGTTTATTTTCATGATCGCTTTATTTAGCAATCTTGATTTCATCTATAATCAGAAATGGGATGTGTTAAACATGGGCTAGAAATACAGTTTATTTTGTTAGCAACTTAA
This sequence comes from Rhinolophus ferrumequinum, assembly GCF_004115265.2. NCBI lineage: Eukaryota > Metazoa > Chordata > Mammalia > Chiroptera > Rhinolophidae > Rhinolophus > Rhinolophus ferrumequinum. The sequence continues at coordinate 41,108,842 of NC_046297.1, read as the reverse complement.
AAACATAAGGCCATTTATTTGTTAATTATACCTCAAAAAAATGAAGAAAAAAAAAACCATACAGCCATAAAATTAATCTTAGTAACAAATAGAGACATCTTATGACACACACCTCAGAGGTACTATGGTTCAAGTTTACCATAGCCAGGCCAGCAGATTACAACAATAAAATGACAAGTCTGGTACAAGCAATAGCACCAGTTCAGTCGATCCAAATACACTCAAATGAACAGAGGCAAGCTATATCATGATCTAAACAATATTTTCCTAACTTATAAATTGAGGGGTTTTTTTTAATTAGGCCGAAAAGTTAGATTATTGATATTCTTGCACATGTGTATAAGGAGACATGTACAAGAATATTATTACAGAATTATTTGTAATATTTTTTTTAAATGGAGACAAATAATTACTAAGAGAAATATGAAAACACTGTGATATATTCATATAATGGAATAAGCAGAGAAAATGAATGAGGTACAGTTACATAGCTATGAGATCATATGTATCATAAGTTGAATAAGAAAATGAAGTTGGAGGGAAAAAAATGTCAATTGTGTAATACAAGTAATAGCTAACATTTTCTAACATACCACCCCAAAATTCAGATGCTTAAAACAATCATCTTTTATTTAGCTTTTTATTCTTCAGGTTACCCATGTAGGGTGGCCCTAGCTAGAAGATTCTCCTGGTAGCCTTGGTTGATTTCAGTGAGCTGACTCTGACATCAGTCGTCAGTTGCCAGGTCACCTGGAGGCTGATAGCCTATGGGCTAGGGCACCTTAGCTTTCCTCAACATGATTTCTCATAGTCTATCTCAAACCTGTACACATCATGACCTCAGGATTCCAAATGCAGCAGAAAAGCAAGCTCCAAATGTAAGTGCTTTTCAAACCTCTGTTTTGTCATGTTTCCTAATGTCCTTTTGGCCACAGCAACTCACATCCAAAAAAGCCAAATTAAATTACCACTTCATCTAAAATTTATTTTGGAGAAATAGTCTACGCATTATGAGAAGATCTACAACATAACATAGCAAGAGTCATAGGGAGGAGAGAAATTTGTATCAATTTTTATAATGTATTACATATCATTACATAATGCTAAAATCATACAAAAAAACAAATATATGCATTACTGAGTGAAGCGTATATGCACTTATGTGTGCGCGCGCACACACACACACACACACACACTCCAAAAGTATGAAAATATGCATAGTAATCATAAATGCCAGATACAAGATAGTAACCAACTCTTGGTTTGGAGAAGGAAAATGAGAAAAGGAAAATATATAGAGGGAGCTTTAATTACATTTGTAGTAGTTTTCCTTTTCATTAGCTAAAAAAAGGAGTTATGGGTATTTTTGTAAAATTAGTTGTTACACCTTTTAGCATGATGAAATTCACCAAAAAAAAAAAAAAAAAGGAATTAAAAGAGAAACCCTGTAAAATACAGTAGTATAAAGGGCCGTCAACATGTACTACAACATGTAGACTTCAAAGTAAAATGTAGCATATTTTTTTAAAACCAAGTGAATTTCAAGATCAATTTTACATTGTCTGCATAATCAGAAAAAGCACAAAACCATTAAAAGGAAATTAGATTAGTAAAATATGGCACCTGGTAGAATGAAAACAAAAACTGTTAAGAGATATACATGCTCAATACACTTTACAAAATACCCATTTAAATAATGCACTGTTAAACATGGGCTACATGTTTAAACATGTAATAATACAAAATTACAAAAATATAAGGAAATAGCCATGATCTATGATAAAAACCAAAAACCCCACAGAAACAGACCTGCAAAACTTCAAACCATAGCATTAATAAATGTAGATTATAATATAATGATGCTTGGACTAATTAAAGAATAAAAAGATGAAATGGAAAACTTAAAAAACCAAACACAATAAAAAAAGACTAGAGTGCTGAAAGAGGTTCAAAATGAACTTATTTTTAAAAAGCATATTCACTGAAATTAAGCACAGTGGATAAGTTAAACAGCAGATTATACAAGTAAAGCAAGAATCAGTGAACCTGCAGAAATACAAAAACAAATCACTCAGAATATAACACAAAAGGAAAAAAAAATAAAACGATTAAACAGGATTACTGAAATGAGAATGATGGAATGTTTTTAGAAATATTTTAACAAAGTTAAACGTTTTAACAAAGTTTTAGAAAGTGAGGAGAGGGAAAGCACAATATTTGAAAAAATAACAGTTGAGAATATTCCATAATTGAAAAAGAAACAAACTGTCAGCTACAGGCAGCAAAACGGTTCCCAAGTAATATAAATAAAATGAAAACCACAGCTAGATGACGTGGGGTTAAATTACATAACTTTAAACAAAAAGATATAAAAGCAAGTAGAAAGAATAGACATATTACCTGAAAGGAATGACATTTAGACTAACAGCAGACTTCTCAAATGAAAAAAGAAAATAACTATCAAGGATGAGTTTTATACCCAGATAAACTATCATTCAAGTTTGAAATACTGGTAAGTCAGATAAGACAAAACTTTCTAGATAGGTTCCTAAGAAACTAACGCATTAAAACTAATTCAATAGTAGGCAATATGAATATCCTAAATCTATTTGAGGAATTAAACAGCAGATTAAACTACGAAAAATAAAAAATGAGGAGAGGGAGAGGGAGGAAAGGATGGAGAAAGTTACAGTGGTAGAAAGAAGAAATCACAAAGATTCTCTTGAAAAAAGGAAGAAAGGAGAAAGGGAAGGTAATAAGGGTAGGAAGAAATGAGGAAGGGAAGGGTAGGACCAAACAGTTGTAAGAAAACTTCCACAAAACGTTTAAAGATCATTCCAATCTTTTACAAACTCTTCCAGAGAATTAAAATTTTTAAAGTTTTACCAATTCACTTTATAAGGCCAGTAAATCTTTAATACCAAATCAATGATAGTATGACAATGGAAAATAACAGAGAGGTGAGGTCCAAGTCCGGTGTTGTACGAAGATCCTGAACTCACCTCCTCCCACAAACACACCAAATTTACAACTACATTTCCCTCTGAAAATGATCTGAAAACCAGATGAACTGCAGTTCTCCACAACAAAGGATAAAAGCACCACGTCAAGATGGTAGGAGAGGCAAAGACACACTCGTAAAACATATATGAAAAACACATAGCTAACATTATACTCAGTGGTGAAAAGCTAAAAGCATTTCCTCTGACATAAGAAACAAGACAAGGATGCCCACTTTTGCCACTTTTATTCTTTGTAGTACTAGATGACCCAGACACAGCAATTAGGCAAGAAAACAAAATAAAAAGCATCCAAATTGGAAAGAAGTAAAATTGGTACTATTTTCAGATGGCATATACAGAAAACTTTAAATAAAGACTGCCCCCTCCAAAAAAAAAAAAAAAAAAGCTATTAGAACAAATTAAATGAATTCAGTAAAGTAGCAGGATACAAAATTAATATAAAGAAATTGGTGGCATTTCTATACACTAATAACAAACTATCAGAAATTAAGAAAACAACCCCATTTACAATTCCATCAAAAAGAATAAAATACCTAGGAATAAATTTAAGCAAGGAGGTGAAAGAGCTGTACTCTGAAAAGTATTAGTACAACATATATAGATCACACAGTACTTCCAGAAAGAAACTGAAGATGACAAAAATAAATGTAATGATATATCATGCTCATGGATGGGAAGAATATTGTTAAAATGTCCACAGTACTCAAAGCAATCTACAGATTCAATGAAACCCATATCAAAATACCAATGGAATTCTTTGAAGAACCTAAAATGAAAATTTTATGAAAATGCAAAGAACCATAAATAGCCAAAGCAATACTGAGAAAGGAGAACAAAGCTGGAGGCAACACACTCCCTGACTTCAAACTATACTACAAAACCATAGTAATCAAAACAGCACAGTACTGGCACAAAAACAGAAAGACAAATAATGGAACAGAACAGAGTCCAGAAATAAACCAAAGCATGTACAGTCAACTAATCTACGACAAAGAAAGCAAGAATACACAATGGAGAAAAGAAAGTTTCTTCAATACATAATGTTTAGAAAACTAGACAGCTACGTGCAAAAGAAAACTATGTTACACCATATTAAAAAAAAAAAAAAAAACCTCAAACTAGATTAAAGACTTAAATGTAAGACCTAAAAATCATAAAAATTCTAGAAGAAAAAACAAACGCAGTAAGGTTTTTGACATTGGTCTTAACAATATTTTTTTTTTGGATATGTCTCCTCAAAAGAAAAAATAAACAAAAGCAAAAAAAAAAAAAATATGGGACTGCATCACACTAAAAAGCTTTTGCACACCAAAGAAAACTATCAACAAAATGAAAAAGCAACCTACTGAATAGGAGAAGATATTTGCAAATGATTTATCCAATAGGGGTTAATATCCAAAATATATAGAGATCTCATACAATTAAATATCAAAAAAACAAACAATCTGATTTAAAAATGGGAAGACAAACTGAATAGACATTTTTCCAAAGACATACAGATTGCCCATGTGCACAATGAAAAGATGCTCAAAATCAATAATCACCAGGGAAATGCAAATAATGCAAATCAAAACCACAATGAGATACCACATCACACCTGCTAGAATAGCTGTACTATTATCAAAAGAGAAAAAATAACAAGTGTTGATGAAAATGTGGAGAAAAAAGAACCCACGTACACTATTGGTGGGAATGTAAACTTGTATAGCCACTATGGAAAACAGTGTGGAGGTTGCTCAAAAATTTTTAAATAAAACTACCATATGATCTCTCAATTCTACTCCTGGATGTTTATCAGAAGAAAACAAAATCACTAATTTGAAAAGATATATGCATGCCTATGTTCACTGAAACATTATTTACAATAGCTAAGATATGGAAGCCACCATCAATAGTTGAATGGATAAAGAAGATGTGAGATACATATAGTATATAATGGAGTATTACTCAGCAATTAAAAAATATTGAAATCTTGCCATTTGTGACAAGATTAATGGAACTGGAGTATATTATCCTAAATGAAATAAGTCAGACAAAGAAAGTCAAATACTGCATAATTTCACTTACATGTTGAATGTAAAAAACTGAAAAATACTATTATTGTTTAGTATTATATGTATGATCAAATGTTTTGATAATGGGTACTTCAACTTAAAAAAAAAAAAATTAGTACAATACATTCTAAAACAGCAGTCCCAAGATAACTACCCCAAAAATTTTGTCCATATTTTAAACTGTTTTCTAAAATCCTAAGCAAACACTTCTAAATAGACATCGGTAATGAGTTAATATCGATTACAGAATAAAACTAAAGAAGTGCATGCTAAAGAAGTGGTACTCAAACGGGAAAATTTTTGGCCCTGCCTACAAATATCTTTTGTTGTCACAACTTGGAAGGTACTACAGGTAGGTATCTGATGGGTACAGATTAGGAATGCTGCAAAACATCCTAAAACGTACAAGAAAGTCCCTCACAACAAAGAATTATCTGATCCATATCAGATAATATCAATAAAGCCAAGGTCAAAAAAAACAAATTGCTCTAAGGAAACACTGAAGGTTAGTAAATTATTTACTGTTAGAATTTCTGTTTTATAATCTGTTACTAGAATCTATCAAGATGATAAGAAAGACACTACTCATTGAAATCCCAAAGGGAGTAATGTCATAGCACAGAAAAGGAAGGTAAAGATCACTGAGGATGCTTAGTGGTTAGATTTAATGTAATCCACTGTAGCTGAAATAAGTTTTGAAATAAGTTTTGAAATAAGTTGTTTCAAAACTGGAATTGGATAACACTGCAAAAAGATCAATGTTATTTATAATCTGGAATTAACAGCGTTTTTCCCAGCATTCCTTAAGGTGATCTTGTCAAACAAGATATATAGATCACATAGTACTTCCAGAATACCTTAAAATATGTATCTTTTCAAAATTAGTTGTTTATTTTACTAAAACACATACTTGGAAACAGTACAGACTCTAATTCAAAGTAGCTGCTAAAGTAATATTTATTGAAATGAATGATCTTTAGAATATTATGCCCAAAACAAAAATACAGGGTTTAGACTTGTCCAAAAAATGACGAGAATTAAAATTTCACTCATTGTTTCACATAAAAACTGGTAAGATAATAATACTTCACAAGTAGAAAAGTCCTATAGTTCAAGAACAGCCAAACTGAATGGGACCTTAGAAACCATCCTGAACTGAACTTCTCAAAGGAGGATACTTAAACTTCTAGGCATATACAAACGTAAGCCAACAAGTACTCGAAGTGGCAAAATAAGAACAGGAGGTCTTAATTGAGGAGCAACTTAACCTATTAAATGAAATAACTAATTAAATAAAATGGCAATAGCATTAAATCCTTTGTAATTAACTTACTGCCCTACAAAATGCCAATCCACGGGGTTGTTTATTTTGAACTTTTTCAACTCCCTCCCTCAAAAGCTCTACATTACCTAAAACTGACCACTTGGTTTACGTGGCAGAATGCTATGCCACATCCTCACTGCTGTGCCCCTCCTTTGTTTAGGTTAAAGGATCCTTAAAAGCATGAGCACTGCTATTAAACTTCCTGAGATTAAACTGTGTATCCATAACTGACTACTTATAGCCTGTCCTCAGGCGAGAAAATTAGCCTCTATATGCCAAGGTTTTCTCACCAATTGAAAAAAGAAGTGTAGGTATACCTCATAGGATAGTTATGACATTTAAATAATCTAATATATGCAAAGACCATGGGATGTGTGTGGCACATAATATGTGATAACAATTGCTTATTGTTATTCAAAAAAGAATTTACAGTTTTTTAAAATTTCAACCAGATACAGATTTGTATCTGTCAACTTGACTAACCTAGAACTACATCTCTTAAAAATTCTCTTCTCTAGATAGCTCAAAATTAGCATTAGCTACAAAAGATGTTTTCAGCAAGATTTGGAAGGGGGAAGAGAAGTAGCAGCCATTTTCTTTTCACATTCGGAATGTTAGCATGGCGTGTCGTGATACCGCAGTTCATGCCTGTTGCTGCTTATCCGCTGGTAGTCTAGTTGGCACCAACAGCAGCCAGCCCCATAGCAACCCCTGCTTTTGCCAAATCTTCTTCAACTTCTCCTCTGTGTTTGGTGCTGCTGCCTGATTATCAGCAAGGCAGAAAGTCAAGAAGAGATGATAGGAAGTAAGGGGAAGCAAGGACAAAGGGGAACCTGTGAGGACTGGTGGAACCTAGTCGCTCACTATTTCCAACGTTGATGATACAAGTAACTTGTGAGAGAATACACAATCCTTCATCACATAGCTAACAGTGAACAGTGCCCTGGCTCAGGACTTAGAGAAGTTTGTACCAAAATTAATTCAAAATGGATCAAAGACTTAAGCATAAGACCTGACACCATAAACTGCATAGAAGAAAACATAGTACTAAACTTATGGACCTTGGGTTCAAAGAACATTTTATGAATTTGACTCCAAAGGCAATGGAAGTAAAAGCTAAAATAAACGAATGGGACTATATGAAACTTAAAAGCTTCTGCACAGCAAAAGAAACCATTGACAAAATAAAGAGGCAACCAACTGAATGGGAGAAGATTTTTGCAAACAGTGCCTCCGATAAGGGGCTAATATCCAAAATATACAAGGAATTCGTGCAACTCAACAACAAAAAAACAAACAACCCAATTGAAAAATGCGCAGAGGGCCTGAAGAGACATTTCTCCAAAGAGGACATACAAAATGGCAAATAGACATATGAAAAAAATGCTAAATTAGCAAAAGAATATCCAAACCATTCTGTGATTAATGCTGACAACATAGTCTGCAGTAAAAGAAGTGGAAATAAAAAAACAAGGGATAAATTTAGAAGAATCTTTTAGAAAACATTGTATGTCCCGCTGACTAAGTAGAAAAGAAGGGCACAAACTAAAATATACCATTAGCCATTTGAGATTAACAATACTAATTTGCACGTTCAGTACCTAAAGAAAATGACTAATCAAAGTGTTTTAGCTTTTATCTAAAAGATATCTCAATAGCTTATTTGGTGGGGGGAGAAAACTCTTAATTAAAAGTAAAATACCAAAATAAAACGATTACTTTTTTTCTTTTTATTAAAGTTTATTGGGGCAATAATTGTTACTAAAGTTACATAGATTTCAGTTGTACAATTCTGTATTACATCATCTATAAATCCCATTGTGTGTTCACCACTCAAAGTCAGTTCTCCTTCTATCACCATATATTAGACCCCCTTTACCCTCTTGTAAAGCCCCGCTCACCCTTCCCCCCTTATCTCTGATAACCCCTATACTATGAGTTTTTGTTCTTTCAGTTGTTTGTCTTGTTCATTTGTTGTTTTTGGTTTATATACCACATATCAGTGAAATCATATGGTTCTCTATTTTTTCTATCTGACTTATTTCACTTGGCATTATAATCTCAAGATCCATCCGTGTTGTCACAAATGGTCCTATTTCATCTTTTCTTACCACCGAATAGTATTCCATTGTGTATATATTCCACAACTTCTTTATCCATTCATCTATCGAAGGACATTTTGGTTGTTTCCATGTCTTGGCCAGTGTAAATAAACCTGCAATGAACATTGGAGCAACTTGTCTTTATGGATAAATGTTTTCAGATGTTTTGGGTAGATACCCAGGAGAGGGATTGCTGAGTCATATGGTAATTCTACTCGTAATTTTTTGAGGAACCTCCACACTGCCTTCCATAGTGGATGCACGAATCTGCATTCCCACCAACCTTTTTCTCCACAGCCTCTCCAACGCTTATTATTACTATTTGTCTTGTTTATAATAGCCATTCTAACAGGGGTGAGGTGATATCTCATTGTGGTTTTTATTTGCATTTCTCTGATGATTAGTGATGTTGACCAGTTTTTCATATGTCTATTTACCTCTTTGGAGAAATGTCTCTTCAGGTCCTCTGCCCATTTTTCAATTGGGTTGTTTTTTTTGCACGAGTTCCTTGTATATTTTGGACATTAGCCCCTCATCGGAGGCACTATTTGCAAAAATCTTCTCCCATTCACTTGGTTGCCTCTTTATTTTGTCGATGGTTTCTTTTGCTGTGCAGAAGCTTTTAAGTTTCATATAGTCCCATTCGTTTATTTTAGCTTTTACTTCCCTTGCCTTTGGAGTCAAATTCATAAAATGCTCCCTGAACCCAAGGTCCATAAGTTTAGTACCTATGTTTTCTTCTATGCAGTTTATTTTCAGGTCTTATGCTTAAGTCTTTGATCCATTTTGAATTAATTTTGGTACATGGTGACAGCAGTCCAGTTTCATTCTTTTGCACGTGGCTTTCCAATTCTGCCAGCACCATTTATTGAAGAGGCTGTCTTTTCTCCATTGTATGTTTTCTGCTTGTCAAAAATTATCTGTCCATATTTATGTGGGTTTATTTCTGGGTTCTCAATTCCATTCCATTGGTCTATGTGTCTGTTTTTCTGCCAATACCATGCTGTTTTGATTATTGTCACCCTGTAGCACAAGCTAAAGTCAGGAAGTGTGATCCCTCCAGCATTGTTCTTTTTTCTTAGGATTGCTGTGGCTATTTGGGTCTTTTATGGTTCCATACAAATCTGATGATTTTTTGTTCTATTTCTTTAAAAAAAATGCCATTGGGATTTTGATGGGGATTGCATTAAATCTGTATATTGCTTTGGGTAATACACCCATTTTAACTATGTTGGTTCTTCCAACCCATGAGCATGGAATGTATTTCCATTTCTTTGTGTCTTCTAAAAATGTCATAGCTTTCAGCATATAGGTCTTTCACATCCTTGGTTAAGTTTATTCCTAGGTATTTTATTCTTTTTGTTGCAATTGCAAAAGGAATTGTGTTTTTAATTTCTTTTTCTGAGATTTCATTGTTCGTATATAGCAATGCAATGGACTTTTGTACGTTGATTTTGTAGCCGGCAACTTTTTGTATTCGTTGATTGTTTCTAATACCTTTTTGATGGAATCTTTAGGGTTTTCTATATATAGAATTATGTCATCTGCAAAGAGTGACAATTCAACTTCTTCATTCCCAATTTGGATGCCTTTCATTTCTTTGTCTGGCCTGACTGCTCTGGCAAGGACTTCCAACACTATGCTGAAAAGCAGAGGTGACTGGGGACAGCCCTGCCGTGTTCCTGAACATAGAGCTAAGGGCTTCAGCTTTTCACCGTTAATTATGAGATTAGCTGAGAATTTCTCATATATGGCTTTTACCCTGTTAAGACATTTTCCTTCTGTACTTATTTTATTAAGTGTTTTAATCATAAATGGATGTAAAATGATTATTTTAAAACCATCTATAATCTCTGCAACTAGTCATAATCCTACAAAACTGATTATATTATGGCAACATCTCAAAAAAATACCCCTAACCTATAAGCAATCGTTGTTCTTCTTAATAATAAAAGATTCAAGGTAATCTATCCTCTTGTTCTATATCACTTGAAATACATGATCACAAAAACTTTGAAAATATATTTTTAAGCTACTACCCTTTTAAATTAAATAGTAGCTAAACATGTGGCTTTAAAACTTTCTAAGAAGCAGTACCCTTTTTACAAACAAAATCTTACAAGTCCAACAAATAAATCAGACAAAAGGGCAGAGTTGCTTTTATGGAATCTAGAAACGAGCTTTGAGAGCCCCACCCCAATGTCAACTCTAAGAAACCCTTGGGTTCTGCAGAGTATAGTTTTAAAATAAACTGAAATGAAAACAAGAACATCATATATCACTTTGGTCCAGTAGAATAAAATCTAACTAACACTAAAATGAAATTCGTTATCTTATTGACAGATTGATATATACAGGTAAAATACTTTAAAGTACTTGAAAAATACAAGTACAGGTAAAATACTTAGCAGTACTTGAAAGCTAAATGGAAGAAAAAAGCTATTATTTGGTTAGAGGAAACAGGCGCTCAATAATTATTTACCTCAACAGCTTAAGAAAGTGAAAGATTATCATGAGAGACTCCACTTGCTTGACTTTAATTACTTTCCCATGTTCATCCCACTGCTTGGCTTCTAAGCTTGAATTACAGAACAAGAGTTTGATCAACTGCTGAGTTAAAAAGATCTCCTCCTGCTTTTATCTTTTAGTAAAGCTACTGTCTACAAAGACCTCCCCCAAGAATCATGGAATATGAACTATAGGATTGCTCGTGTCTGGTTGCTTGTATCCCAGCCTGCATTCATTACTTCACCCCATTAACATTCCACGCTGGGAGTCCTTTGCCGGTTTTATGAGGCGAAACCACAAAATGTCAGGTTAACAAAATCCTCACACAGCAATTTCACCTTAAAATACTGCCTGTCAAGGACTTGCTTCCAAGATACTCAATAAATCACTAACTCTAAGGCAGGTTGCAAGTCAAAATAAAGGCAAAAATTTGCATCAGAAAACAATCAAGATTAATCAGAACACAAGCTGATTATTTATAACTACAACTTTATGGAGTTCAATTGTATCTGGTAGTCTAACTCAATTTCTAATTGTGCTTACAGTTAACACAGTTATATTGAATTGTGTACCACAACCACTTTCAATCATTTAGATACCTGATTGGAGATGGTATGAAAAACACTAGAGAGCTTTGGAAACATAAACATACTGGTTCAAATCCTGGTTCTGCCACTTATTAACTATGTGTCTTTGAGATGGTTAATAACCTCCTTAAACCTATTTTCTCAATGTAAAAATAAAGCAATTAATTCTTTCTTCATTGGGCTATTCTGATTTGAAAAAGATGTAAGTCAAAAGCACCAAACATAGTGCCTGATAATAGTAATAGTAATAAATGTGCAATAATAGTAATAATAGTAAATGTTCAAAATCGTTAGTTTCCTTCCCTCTATCCTTTGTAGAGATAAAAAATTGCCAACGTTAGTAAAAATTGCTGTTCAAACTCTCCACACTCTCTAAGGAGATTATAAGTAAGAAATCTCACCTCTCCTCACAGTCATGGAGTTAAGAAAGTTAGGGTGTATGAAAGGGAAACAGAAAAAGGGAAAGTTCATGGTACAAGTATACACCTAGTGAAGATGCACCTATTAAACACAGCCACTTGTACTCCTTTTTCCTTTACCCAACAGGAACAACAGAATATGAACTGGTCATGCCTGTGCTCCCACCCTCTAAACTGATGATCACTGCCACCACTAGTATATGGCTCTCATGGCAATTATTAAACCATGTTAAATAACTATCTTCTAAGCAGTGTCTTTAAGTAGAATAGCCCATGCTTTGAAGACATCTTCACACTGTGTTGACCATGTTACAGATCTGAAGAAGCGTCACATTGGTCTATAACTACTCTTATATTGACAAAACTGACAGAAATTAATCCAAGTGAAACTTGAAACCAACATTCAACTCTGGGCTGGAATTAGTTGCCTAAGAGCTTCCTCATTAAATATGCTGTTGGGCAACTATAAAATATCAGCATTATAACTTTCTCAGAACTGTCATCAGGACCAGGAGAGGATGACTACTTTTTCAGGCCTGAAATTGTCTCATCAGAAAAATGGAAAGCTGAGGGCCCAAAACAAATAATGAATATCTAGAGAGCAGACATGAAAGCAGGTCAAATTCCCACTTTCCAGTACCAGTTTCCCAAAGGAAAGTAATTCATACTGATTCTGTTCTATACATTTCTGATAAAAAACTATTTCTATCGGTCATGCTAATCACCTTTGTGACTTAATACAATGCTGAGGATAACACACATCAGAGTGACCTATCAAGGAATTAAGAAAAAAATGTTTAAGAACCACTACTGCATGTTTTCCACATATCCTCATTTCCTGCCTAATAATTATTATACCTTTTCTTTGAATCTATTCCAATTTATCCAAATTCCTTTGTAAATGCAGATAACAAATAGAACAGGAAAAGGAACCAATATAGGACTCTTGCAATAGCTAAAGCTTTGCATATTTATGCTTCCCATCTCCAGTAAAAGATACACAAATCTTTGACACAGACTTGTGGATTGTACTCGTACTAAATTCCGAATTCAGCAATTAAATGAGTATTCATGCTCTCAATCTAATCAACAAAACAAATCTAAAAGAAAATTGATTAATATTAAAAATTCAAACACTGTAATCATTCACTAACCAAAACCATGACCAAAAACCATTACCAGTCCTCAAATTAAAATTTTACTTTTATTTTCCTCTTCTGTTCTCTTAAGTTTCAGAGACTTATTTTATACGCAAAATTACATGATACATCCAAAGCAACATAAAGAGTAGCAACACAGTCTTGGGTCCTCAAAACCTCAGAAAAGTCTCCACTCAGGAATAAACTGCTATCTTTAATTAAATGAAAACATTAGTGGTCTAGCAGAACCCTAAATCTAATTATTCAATTTGATATCTCATATCATATTTCTCATATAATTGGAGTTAAATACATGGTCTTATAACTTTACTAAACAAAAAAAAACACGTTACTTGCAAGTGAAGTGAAATTATAAATGCTATTCAGAATAGATTTAAATTTTTTTCATTTTTACAGGGGAAAAAACATGGTCATTATCTAATATAGTCATCTAAATTATTTAAGCTGATTCATAACATTGTGCATGAAAGAATCTTCAATTTTTAAAAGAACTTAAAACCATCTGAACTAACGTGAAAAATCAGAGAGGTTTTCAGTAATTTTATAGAATGCTAAACATTTGTTTAGTTTTAAAAATTTCAGCATTCACTGGCTCAAAACCAAACTTAAACTCTGAGTAACTGAAGGTCAAGGACAAGCAGATCTGCAAAAGCAGCAATGCCTGACCCAAAGGTGACCTGGAGGAATAAAAGGAAGAAAAAAAGAAAAATCAAGTTTTTCCACACTGTAAATATCAAAGCAAAGTGACTGAATAAAAACTTGTGTTCATAATAATCATCCAAAACTTATATGAGCTAAAATTTTAATAAACATTTGCAGAAAACCTCAATACTTGTAAGGTTCACCATTCTATAAAATGTACAGAAGCATTTACAGATTGAATGTTCCCTCTTTTAAATAAACTGGATGGCAATTAAAAACAAAGACTAGAGCTCCCTTCCAACATTTTCAAAGTAATTAGTCTCATTAAAATTTCAGAAGTAACTATTCCACCTTAGTCTATAAGTAAATGGTTTGAACTAAGATTAAACAAGTCAGATAACAAGACAAAGATAGCAAATATTTACTGAGAAAACACAGTATGTAAACCTTAGTGGGCGAAAATAACAGGAGGAGGAAAAACAGAGCTGGAAAAGAGGAATAAATTACTGGTGCTGTATTTTAAAAATCTGAGTAACAAAGATCAGGATTAACAAGAAAATTAAGGTCCTTAGGCTTTCATGACAGCCTCCACTATCATCCTGACATTAGCAACACAATAAAAATATTTTTTAAAGTTAGGATTCTGGGAAACTAATATGCTCACTGAGGTAGATCCTTATCCCACAGGTCTCTTTCAAACAGAAAACAAATCATCATACTTCTAATTTATTATTCTCTAGGAAACTGAAGATCATAATTGCCATTATCAACTAAGATACACAAGTTCCAAAACACTAGAGTAAAGACACAGATGACAGACTTCGTACCTATTATAAGCAATCACTTCCTCACATGCTTTTAATATTGTGTGATACACAGGAGGTAAACAGTAATAAGAGAAAGCAAGGATTTATTAAGTGCCTACTAGTACTGGACAATAAAGTGATAAATGAAAGAGACACAGTCCCATCCCCCATGAAGCACACGTCAGGTACCTAAAATATAATATTTTATCCGCTTAACAACTCTGCAACATATTATCTTCTCAGTTTTCCAAAAAGGAATTAGGGTATTAGAAGATAACTAACCTACCCAATGTCACAAAGAAACTTATATAATTTTACTAAGCGATGTCACCCCAATAAATTTAATAAACATTAAAAAGAAGAAGTAGAAGAACTTAGAAGCAAATCCAAGACTGTGACTCTTGCCTGTAGCATGTGCTTTTTGTTCTACAGCCAGTAGATTCTGTATGAGGGTTGTACCACCCTCTAGGGGCATATTTGGAAATTAGTGTTTCTGGCTGTCACAATGATTAGGAGACACTGCTGACACTAGGCATCAACCAAGAACATTAAAGTTGTTCAATGCTCAAAAAAAGTCCTATACAACAAGGAATGGTCCTGCATCCTGTATAATTTTCAAATATCTGCCAGACATTCATGTGAGTGAAAATCTTTTTACAATTATTTGAATCTAGACTCTAACTCCGTTTTACATCTGAGCACACAGTGATTTTTTTCACCCACTTTTAATTATCCCCAAAAGTTACAGAAATTTAACTATCAAGAATATAGGAGAAAAATTGTAAGTCGATGAGAATTTGACCAAGGGGTATTTAGAATTTCAGAAAATCACATCACTCATAGCATTTCCACTTGAGTATTTGCACTGCAAATTTATCAAACATGTCAGGAAGGAAGATTTATAATTGTCCCAATATAACACATGCTGCAGACTAAATGTCTTACCTGAGCACTTTATTACGTCTCCTAGTCTAGTTACACTCTAAATATTGAAATATATTTCTATTATAAATTATTTTCCTCTTATTTTTCCCTTAGTATATGATCATGGCATTATATTGATTTCTCTACACATTATCAACTTAAAAAGGTACACTGACTATGTATTTTATATCAAAGCACTACAGAGCCATTCGATTTGATAGCGTTGAAAGCCACAACACTATACATAACTTTGCCCCTGATTGTAACACTAACAAGGCTGTATCCTTGGCCTTAAAATAATATAATTGGGACCTCCCAATTATAAGATTCAACTCTACTCATAAAGACTTTCATATAGGTTACTTTCGATGTCAGGATATTTCCTTACATTGAACTAAAACTTCTAATTTTATAATTTAAATTTGTTTATTCTTTTCTCTGTCTTAAAATGAGATCTACTCTGCAGGACAGGAGTAGCTAAACTACAAGTACCATGTAGAGGCTATATTTTATCAATGAAATTTATTTATTAATATCTCTATTTTACTTACGATATTTCCCAATAAGTATTCAATGAATGTTTGTTCATAGAATGATAATTGATTCCACAGCATTCTTATTCAATATTAGTATGTTCACAAACTGAATAATCCAATACAGCAACTATTTTATAAATGCTTTCTACTTAACAATAATGTTTTGATTGACTATACAGACCAAAACATCATTCCCATCCAATATGAAAATTCACAAGAATAATGCTTAATTTGCAGAGGTAGTAAATTAGAGCAGGCATACAATGGCATTAGTTTAATGTCTAAGTTCAAAACTAAAGTTAAGGTTTAAAATGTTAATTGTAAATTAAAATTTCAAAGTATCTTTTGATTTTCCTAACACAAAATATGATCTTTTTTTGGAAAAAATATCTATAGGAAACTGGTATCCTCTACTACCAGTTTATGGATTTTATGGTACTTTGGTATATACACCTGGATTCATGACAAAATTTTCTTTAAAAAACGAATTAAAGAACTCCTGCCCCTTTGCAAGTCCTCATTAAGAGTGAACAATTCCTCCAGTATCTCTCACCACAAAAATAAGACTAATGTCACTGGTTATGTAATAATTGAATGGTTCAGCTTTTCTAGACCTTTTTCTAAAGTTCAGCTTAATAAACAATTATACAAGAAACAACAATGTGTTGGATGCCAGACCTGGGATAACAATTCCAGAGGTCTTGCTTATCAAGAGGCAAGCAATACAGCACATGAAGTCATTACCACTTTTAGTCACAAAAGATGACCCTACAAAGTCTATTCTACACTACTTGTGAAGTAGCTCCAAGGCCATATACCATTTCCTGTTGCCTACATGCAATTGCTTTTTAGTTACATGACTGCCCCTATATTTCGTTATATATAAGATGTTATTATTATAAGACTGAGCATTACTTAATGTATCACTAAACAAAAATTCCAAGCATTCAGTCTAATAAGAAAGTCCTCCATAAAGTTAACACATTAAAGCTGCCAGTGTAACGGAAAATAAGAAAGTCACCAAGCAGAAAGGTAACTTTTTTGACCTAAAGTTTACATTGGGTAGACAAACAAAAACCAATCTTTGGGAATTTAAACCATAAGCTGATGTTTATGTAGATTTGCAGACTGAATTCACACTACCAATGAAGTCCAACAATTTCTCAAGCAGAAAAGTTTAACTTATGGTGTTCACATGTAGTAGTGCCACAAAATAAGCAGCAGAAGTAAACAGATATCCTATCTGGAGGAACTTGACCTAAATTCAGGCTACCAGCAATTATAATAAATTACTAATTATACAAGGACTCCTAATTTCAATGATGTTTAAATATGGGAAATTGCTAAGAATTCATGAATTAGCATATAGGTGCTTTCAGAAGTAACAAAAACAAATGAAATTATACTTAGGGAACAGAACAAAAGGGATTCGATATTTCGTCATGTATGTAGGGGTTATGAAAAGAGAAAAAAACACAAAGTTCTAGCTGGAGAATTACATTTTCTTTTTCATAAACTGGAAGCACCTCTTTCTTAAGGAGTAGTGAAAGTAGTATGGAAAGTTTCAAAATCTGTCTTTGCTTCTACATATGTCAGTAAAATTGTATAGCTGCACAAGCTGTAAAGCCCAAGGATAACAATATCTAACAATTTTTAAAACAAACAAACAAGAAGTCAATATTTTAAAATACAATTAAAAAGAAAATTTAAAGCTTAACCCCATTATCTGTGGTCAAATACACACAAATATATATATATATATACATGCCACTTATCAAAAGATTAAAGATGACAGGTGAATTTTTGTGTGCCCTTTAATGTTAACCAGATTCAGATTCAAAATTCTATCAGTACTGAACCCATTATTACCTCTTTGACAGAGCCATAGGGAGTGTACTTATACTCATGTACTAATACTTATTTAATTGAGTTAATTAATCACAGCTTAACTGAAATATCTCAAACAGACCTCACACAGCATTCAAAGTATAGCTTGAAATCCAACCCTCCGTCCCTTCTCTTTAAACTGGCCTGGGGGATGAAGTCAATAAATTGTCAATTAATAACATACTTGCTTTGATGATTCTTGAGTAATTTACTGTCATCCCACTTCATAAATTTTTTAGTAAAAGTTCTGGAATTTCAAATAAGATACCTCTTCCATGGGAAAATTGAGTTTAACAGTTTTCTGCTGCCAATAAACCAATAAGACAAACTAGCTGATAATCCTCCCACACTCTACAGTGTAGGTACAAGCACTCAACCAGGGAAAGTTTAATTTGTTCCGCCAATGGCACAGAAAACTACTCAAATTTATTCACTAAATAGGTCTGAACATAGTCTTACTTTTGGTTAAAGCCTAAGTTGAACTCAGTTATTCATAAGCAAAAACAAACACATAGTCTTGAACCTAGTGGTATCAGTATAATAAACATAACTAGTATCCCAGTGCCAACATGCTCCACTATTTATTTGTTCTATCAACTTCTAATGGTAATTCACTGCTTGCTCCCCAAGGCCAGCCTCTTCCAAACAGCATTCTCTCCTCAATTAAAAGTAAGATACCCCTATGTCAACTACCATTTAATATATACACCGTGTTTACCCGAAAATAAGACCTAGCCAGACCATCTGCTCTAATGCGTCTTTTGGAGCAAAAATTAGTATAAGACCCGGTCTTACTTTATTATAAGACCAGATCTTATATAATATAAATAAAATAATATAATATAATACTGGGTCTTATATTAATTTTTGCTCCAGAAGATGTATTAGAGCTGATGGTCTGGCTAGGTCTGATTTTCGGGGAAACACATTACAGTCATGGGATATGGAGTACAGCATAAGGAATAGAATCAATGGAATTGTAATAGATATATACAATGTCAGAGAGGCAATAGCTTGGGGGAGGGGAGTTATCACTTTGGGAGAGGTGAAATGCCTAACTATTGCATTGTTTTGTACACCTGAAACTAAAAAACAACAAAAAAAAGTCAGATCCGCCTAAACAACAACGAAGACGTACAGCCCCTACCACAATGGCCCTTCGGGCACTCTGGATATCACTTTTACCTCCTGTCCACATAGTCTTGACCTCAGCACACTCAGATTCTTAGCCTGTTACCCACTCTAAGGGAAAACTCCCTAATTGACATATTTCTCCTGTCTACACAGTACTCAGGCCTCTCATCCTGTGAATGACATTTTATCATCATGCCCTCCGCCAGATGCCCTTAAATCAGTTCCATAGACACACTTTAGATTTATTACAATGAATATGCAAAATACGGGAGAAAACTTTTACATGTCTAGTCATCTGATAAAATAAAGACAATAAAAGCATTAATAAGATAAAAATTTAAGAATTAAAAAGTGACGATGTAAGTAAGTGAGAGATGAACACTTTCTGACAGTTACTAGCATTAACAACAAAGCAGACAAGACCAAATAGTTATTGCCAAAGTGGTAAATAAGTAAGAGAAAGAATGACTAATGTCAAATGGCCAAAAGCTTGGATTTCAGTCCATTTCCTTATTTTTGCCTCTTGAGAATAATTAGCAATTAATTCTCATTATCTCCCATTAAAGATAAGCTTACCATGTGACTGTTACCAAAGATTCTGTTCTCATTCAAAAACATTTATTAATTCAACTAACTTTTATTGAATACCAACTGAATGCCTAAAAATGAATATTAAGCATTCAGAGATAAATAAGAAACACTCACTGTATGTGAATTGCACATAATTTAGTGAAAGACACTAACAAAAAAATAATAATTTTTGATAGGCGCTTTAATAATTCTTAAGAGGTTACAGAATGGAAAGGAGAACTATACCTAACTTGGCTTGGGGAGGAAATTTATGAATAAATTTTCAATGGAAGCAATGCTCCAGTTGAAATCAGTGGTAATGTTTCAATAGAACAGAGTGGAGAGCAGAAAACCACGGAGCTTTCTATGCATTGAAAACTACACACAAATGAAAATAGTAAAGGGAGGATGGCATGTTCATAGAACTGAAAATAGTTCCACAAAGTGGGAGAATAGTGTCCAAACGAAAATAGTAAACAATATAAGGTCCTGCTAAGAAGTCTGATCTTGATCCAGAAAGCAATGAGGGAGCCA
Source organism: Rhinolophus ferrumequinum (assembly GCF_004115265.2). Lineage (NCBI taxonomy): Eukaryota > Metazoa > Chordata > Mammalia > Chiroptera > Rhinolophidae > Rhinolophus > Rhinolophus ferrumequinum. The sequence continues at coordinate 41,088,632 of NC_046297.1, read as the reverse complement.
TTAAAAAATATTTCAAAGGAAGTCAAAGGATCAGATTTGTCTTACAGAAAAATTTGATAGAAAAGACTTAGGATTTGGTGACTGCCCAAATAGGGAAGATGGGAAAAGAAGAGAAATATTTAGGACAATCCTTAGATTTCTGACTGGACTGATAATACCACCATTCACTGATACAGAGAATACGTCAAAGTGCAGGCTTGGAGTAAAAATGGTGAAATTAATTTGGAACTGCTGAGTCTAATGTCTCTGTTAATTATCCAAAAGAAATGTTCCATAGATAACCAAAAATTCATCTACTGCTCAGGGAAAATGTTGGCACTACAAATGTTAGGGGATAACAAAAATTTAACATTTTATCTTTACAGAACTAATTAAAATTATCCAATGCTGGGCACATAGTACCAATTCCTTTTAGCCATTGGCTACAGCACTTTATTCATGGAAAAAAAAAATGTTTTCTTTTAAAGCAATCATATTTGCCAACAGAAAATATGAACTTCATTAACATGAACTTCCTTCTTTCCTTAAATATGAATATTTTCAATAGGAAAGTGATTGCTGATAAACCAGCAAATAAATACTTTATTTCTGATTTTGGGTTCCGGTCCTAAATTTTTGCCACTACAATAGCTACCATTTGTTATGTGCCAAATCTTATTCCAAATGCGTTACTCACATGAATTCACTGAATCTTCATGACAACACGATGAGACAGATACTATTATTATTCCCACCTTACCAATGAAAAAACAAAGTTATTGAGGAGCCCAAAAACTTGCCCATGATCACAAAGACAATACAGAGTGGAGCCACGAATCAGTCTCATTTTAAAGCGCATGTTTATAACCGCTGCACTATGCCATATATCATAAACAATACTACTCTAATAAATCAAGATTATGCAAATATCAAAATTTATTCAGAAGCTATGGAATACTGCAAATAGAAATATGTAGATATCGCTTCTCGGCCTTTTGGCTAAGATCAAGTGTAGAAATATGTAGATATGTGTATAAATGGAAAAACAGATCTCCTTAGTGAGACATTTATAGTAAAAATTTCTTTCCAGGCACTGAGCCACACTCAGTGCTAAGCAGACACACAAAAGAAACATGAACTCTAAAGCATTGCTGTATATACGATTTCTGCAATTGATTCAAAATCTTATTACTACTGGAATTTCACTTTTGGATTCACTGATGCTAGATTTCACCAGCCTTTAAAATATTTGAAACACGCTTCATTTTTAATGCTTCCTCAATTCCTTTAATGATAATATCACTTAGACAAAATACGACTAGTTATAAAGTTAAAGCACAGTATGAATCACAGGGAAGTCTGCACCATATGAGAAACATGTGCCCATTGTCCCTAGCTTCAGTTCTGCAAAATAATGACTATTGTTTTACCTCTTCTCTTTCTCAACTGGTGTTACATAACATAAGACCTTTACATCATGTTTCTCAGATAGTATTATTTTTACTAGTATTCAGGGTCAAAATACTGAAGTGATAATATGAAGCACTCAGGATTACAAGAGATTACCAGATATTGTCCTAGTAATCTAACTAGAGAGTATGGAGTGATGGCAGGATGAGTCAAGTAACGGGCAGAAAACACAATTATCTTCAAACCCTTGGATGATGACTCAATAGCAGCGTTGGTGCAGGAGAAAATTATGATGGCCCTGCTTCCTTAGACTGAGTCCCCTTAGAGAGACAGTTGAAGAACTAGAGAGAGACAGAACTATAAAGCTCTCTTATTTGACTCTAAGTGTACTAGTTCAATTGACAGGGGAAAATAACCAGTTAAAGTGAGAAATCATAAGAAAGAATACTTCTATACCCTAAACATTTTACTTAAACATAAAACACAAATGTATGAGGTCTGACAATTTAAGTTCATGAACTTGTTCCAACAATTTTGCTAATACTTTTTGATATGAGGGATTATTTATTATGAATTTGTACCAATTGGACAAACAGTTAACCAAGTTTACTATTTGGAAGTGCCGAAAAGGCTGTATGAAAAAGTTAGACAACAACAACTTGAACTTTTCTCCAACAATTCATGGCTCTTGCATCATGACAATGCACCAGCTCACACAGCACTGTCTGTGAGGGAGTTTTTAGCCAGTAAACAAATAACTGTATTGGAACCCTCCCTACTCGCCTGATCTGGCCCCCAATGACTTCTGTCTTTACCTGAAGATAAAGGAAATATTGAAAGGAAGACATGTTGATGACATTCAGGACATCAAGGGTTAATACGACAACTCTGATGGCCATTCCAGAAAAAGAGTTCCAAAATTGCCTTGAAGGGTGGACTAGGCGCTGGCATCTGTGCATAGCTTCCCAAGGGGAGTGCTTCAAAGGTGACTGTAGTGATATTCAGCAACGAGGTATGTAGTACTTTTTCTAGGATGAGTTTGCGAACCCTATTGTCAGACCTCATATATTCATTCACTAACCTTTTGATGCAGATATAAACCAAGGACTTCATATTCAAGGTATGCCTCCTCTTACACCTTTAAAGGGTCAACAATTACTACTTCCAACTTAAAAAAATAAATAGAGTAAGTACCTGTTCTATAAAGTTATCGTGAGAATAAAATTAACAGTACCCTTGTAACAGTGCCTGTCACCAATGAGTACCCAATAAAAGCTAATATTTTTATTAGGTACACATAACTTAGCTTACCAAAAAAAAAAAAAAAATGACACCTATATTAATTCAGCTCATCTTTTCAATAACCCTATGAGGTAGGCTACTATTTACTAATACTCCCATTTCCGAGATCAGAATACTTGAAGTACACAGCACACAAGTGATAAACATACAATAAATAACAAAGCTGAAGCTTGCCCCCAACTCTAGAGTAATGCAAGCAATCCCTCTTGAAAGAGGAAGTGAAGGAAAAGGAAAACTAACAAGAGAATATAGGGAGTCCCATCATGTCTTCCAGTAAGTGCCCTTTCATAACTAACACCTAAGTTGGAAGGAACAAAGCAATAAAGACCTGGAAACCTATATTCTTAACCAAACATGCATTAGGGTTGGTCACAGACTGATGGGGGGGGGGGGGGTACAACTTTAAGCTACTACCCACTGAGTTGAGAAAGGTCTAAGCAGATTTCAAAAACCATTTATTTAGGATACAGAAGATATCCAACATACCAGTGTTACAATGTTGTAGTATTTACTGTTACAATATTTACTCCACAACCAACACTTATTGTAAAATATATTAGAAAACTGATAAAATTCTTTTTCAAAAGTTGACATAAAGTTATTTAGAATAAGTGACCTACTGTTTATCAAAGAGCAAAACAATGCTGCATTGCTATTATTCCTTTAGGTATATCCAGAGATAAAGCAGCCCAGGTAGTATTTTAGAACTAGAGAAAAGAGAGGGATTCACAAACAAGGATGTATGAACTGACATTATGCTGGAGGGAGCCCGACAAAATTGTGCTGGTCTTGGACACACACACACACACACACACACACACACACACACACGTTTGCTTAAAGGGGTCTAAATAAGACAGCTGTAGGAAGATTTTTTAAATAGAATTAGAAAGAAGGAAAAAGATTTCCAAAACATATACAAGTTTGATCTTATAAATAAAACTCTTCTTTGTGGCACATGCTTCTTCTAAATGAGCAGGTTGCATGTAGTTACACAATCATTTATCAAAACACAGCAAAGCCAACAACTTAGCTCATGTTAATTATGAATTTATTTTTTAAATATAAGGATAAAGAATCTGTAAGTTTAGCACAACAGAATAAACAACTGAAACATAAATTTATATTGAATGTGGAATCACTGTTAATAAAAATAAAAATTTTAAAATGTAATAGAAATAACAAAAGAAATATTTGCTGTAACTGCATGAAGTACCTCTCATCCATATTTTTTCTTAAGCCTTACAAAAACTTTAGTAGGTATTAACTCTTTACATTCACTACCTCTAAACTCCAAACAAAACCTATAATGGAGTGGAGTTGTTTTTCAAATTTTAAAGATGAGAAAATGAGACTAGGGAGATTTAAGTAAATTTCCCAAGTCACAAAGACAGATAAGCAAACAGGTGGTTGAAAACAGATAAAAATAATTAAAAGTTCATCAAACTTGAAATTATACCAAGTAATGTTGAGCATTAGCCTGTCCCAGTGAAACATGGCACCAGCATTTTGCTTATTTGTTTTAATAGTAGGATGTATATATTAGGGTGGTGCAAAAGTAACTGCGGTTTTTACAGTTTTTAACCTGTTAAACTGCAATGACTTTTACACCAACCTTATATTTCAGTATAATAAATGTTTTCTGATTGTTTGCAAAAAAAGAAAGACAGAAAAGAAAAAGAAAACAGGTTTGCCTGATTCCAAAGTCCAATCTCTTTTCTCCTAAACAGCGCTAGGCAAATGAAATTGAAGAAATGATTTGCAAATTAATTTTGAGAGTAGAATTAAAGCTTTAAAATCTTCTAGGAAAAATAAATTTACATGTCAACATCTGAGTTATTAGCATAACAACTCGGAATTTCCAAACAAAGGAAACCTTATTGTTCAACAAAAATGTATTAACTATGATACAGACATGAAAGACTCACTTTAATTCTCTGCCAAGTTAACCACTTGCCATTTTATAATTTGTAGTTATACTTATTTATCACTAATTTAATATTTGAAAAATAAATTTTAATGGTTCTCAAGTGCAAAATAATACACCCAAACATGCCTTTAACAATTTACTTTGCTAAGAAAGTTCACAAAAATAAATGCTAACGAAATTGTGCACATCATTTTTTACATTAATACGAAATTAGAAAAATCCTAATATTTACCAATAGTAATGTCCACCAAAAAGACTTTAATTATATTCATTTCAATGTAGACATACAACAAAATACTACAATATGATTTATGCGTAAAATTAGAATGAAAACTATATTTATTGGCATAGGGAGATGGCTTTAAAACACTGAGAGTGAAAAAGCAGGTAGCAAAGTAAATGCATGATATGAAATCATATATGTAGGATTGTATATTTATATATCTAAGCATAAAAATTATCTGAAAGGATGTTTGCCAAAGCATTAACACTCGTTAGTGTTTAGATCATAGTATGTCATATGATTCCTAATACTTTGATGTATTTTTCTGTTCTGTTTTAATTTTGCATTAAGTTTTTAACATAAGAATAAAAAGGTATTTTCATTTTGGAAAAAAAGAATGAATCAGCACATGAGTTTACATATTATTCAGTAAGAACGTGTAAGTAATGATGTCTGTTATGCAAACCCTTAGAAACCTCCTCAGTAAATACAATTTTTCAAAAAACCTATCAGTTTAAAAACAAAAATAGCTGGATAAGCTGCCAAATGTTACCAAAAATGTTATGAACACAATTACAAGTTTATTAAAAATTTATGGGTATTAGAATAACATACGCTTTTCATATCCTTGACCTCGTCTGACACAGAAATGCTATGTTCCAATGTAATATCTGGATACGTAATTAAGCGAGTCACAAAAAAGGCAAGTGAATCAAATGTATATATGCTAAATGTTAATAGTATATATATATATAAATATGATTGCCTTTATTTTAACATGATTTATGACCAGATTCTTCCTTTCTTTCAAATTCAGACCAGTACCCTTCTCATCATAAAAATCTATCATTTAACCTTTTTTATAACACATTTAAAAATATACTTCTCTCATTATCTCTTTTAAATTACATTGTTCTTAGGCATATCATTAATCTGCGCATAAAGTTACTATATAAGTAAAAAACTACCATTCTTTTCTACTGCTTAGTTATTACAAATATCTGTAAAATCTTCTAAGTAAGTCATCAGCACAATGCCTCTATACAATTATCAATTGTTTATCAATGAGGATGATATCCAACACATTTTAATACTGATGAAAGTGAACTGGCATTTTAGGATTCTTAACCATCAAGTTGGAGGGACTGTGGGTGGAGCTGGGCCCTTTGTGGGCTCTCTGCTCTTGACTTCCTGTTGAACTCTGGGGTAACTTCCGGGGGAGCGGGATGCCAATAAAGGGAGAAGCCATCTTGGGTACCTGGGGTCCTTTGTTTCCATGTGGGCAGCTGGAGGGCAGTCAGGAGGTGAGTGGGCTTGCACCCCTTGGTGGTTCCGTTTCTTTTTCTTTTCCCGAATAAACGGTTTTCTTTTGGTGGATTACCTGGGGAGTTATTTGGCCAGTCGACATTACTGGCGCCCAACGTAGGGCCCAGAGAAGACGGCACTTCCACAGCTTCTGACTGGTGAGCGAAGCTATGGCGCCAAACTGAGCTGTTTTGGCTCGACTTTCACTCCCTGTCATTGAAGCCTCAGATGGGTTCCTCTCCTGGGTCCGAGCCAACAGGTTTTGTGTCTGGCGTTCTCCAGGTTTTATTCAGAAATTGTTTTAACTTTTTTTTGTCGCTGAATTTCTGAAAACTAGATTGTATAGTAACAGCGCTGAAACTAAGAAAGAGCAACGGAATGCCTGTTTGGAAACCTCTGATCGAGACTGTGAATCTAAAGTTACCTTTGTATAAAACAGTCTCAAAACTAACAGACTGTTAAAATTTTGAAAAGAAACAAAATGGCGCCTGAAACCTCATGTCCTCCCTCCTCTGAACTGCCTTGTCCTTCCCCCCACTCCTCTTTTGTCTCAAACTCCACTCCGACACCATCTTGTTCCTCCTTGCTGCCTCCTTCACCTTCAACTCAGCCCCCTGCTCCTCTTTCAACTCAGCCCCCTCCTGCGTCTTCTCCTAAATCTTCTCTCTCTCCTCCCTCAGAACCTATCAGTACTTTTCCATTTAAGATTAAACCCTCTGAGGATCCTAGTAAACCCCACGTCGCCTACATTCCCCGGACCAAAGATGAGTTACGAGCTATAGTGAAGGAATTTCCTACAGTAACTAAAGATTCTAACAAGTTTGCTAAAAAATTTGATATTACTATTCAAGCTTATCAGCCTGGATTTTCTGATTTATATCAGGTAATTAATATGTTGGTTGGTGAAGTCCAAGCCAGACATTGGATTAGAATTGCCAGATGGGAACATCCTGAAAGGGATTTGGAAAAGCAAACCTCCGATTGCTAGGAAACTACAGCGAGCAATTCCAGAGGCTTTTCCAAAGATCGTCGATTGAAACAAAATTCAGGATTGCTCACAAAGGCCTGACAAGTCTGTTAATGACTATTACGAAAGATTCCAGGTCGTTTTTAAGGAAAACTCAGGTCTTCCTTCAGATGCTGGCCACACATGGACAGCTTAATGAATTAACATGAATGAATTCTGTTAATGAATTAATATGAATTAATTCTGTTAATGAATTAATATGTTGGTTGGTGAAGTCCAAGCCATACGTTGGATTAGAATTGCCAGATGGGAACATCCTGAAAGGGATTTGGAAAAGCAAACCTCCGATTCCTAGGAAACTACAGCGAGCAATTCCAGAGGCTTTTCCAAAGGTCGTCGATTGAAACAAAATTCAGGATTGCTCACAAAGGCCTGACAAGTCTGTTAATGACTATTACGAAAGATTCCAGGTCGTTTTTAAGGAAAACTCAGGTCTTCCTTCAGATGCTGGCCACACATGGACAGCTTTTAATTCTTTGTTTATCAATGGGCTGAATGAAGAACATTCCTTCCTGGTTAAGAGATCCAGGATGGGGTGGGAGAAAATGCCTACCCTGGACTTGGTGAATTTGGCAAATGAGCTCTCTCACAGCCTAGGCAGGCCACCTGGAAATAAGATTGCCAACACATTTGATTTTCAACAAAGACAAATGGGAGATTCTGTGGGAAACCAAAGAATTCCAACTTTCTGCCATTACTGCAAGGAGCGAAGACACTGGAAAAGGGATTGCTGTTAAGTTTAAGTGTACAAAACACTCTCTGCCTTCTGACCAACCTCTTTCAGGCCTCCCTAAATCCCAGTGACAGGGCTCCAAGGAACTACAGGGGTTTTTTCCAGTCCTTCCCCTTAATCCTCTTGGAGAGACTTCTCTTCAGACTGGGGAGGAAACTATTTATGTTGTTACTGACACCGGTGCTACACTCTCAGTGCTCAACACCACTGTTATAAACAGGCCCCTGCCTCAGAGTAATAAGACGTTTCATATGGTGGGGATTTTAAATAAACCTCAACAGGTTTACATATCTGAACCTATTCCCTTTTGTCTAGGTCCCTTAAGACATGAACATTGTTTTCTCCTTAGTTCTTCTGCCCTTTCCCATTTAGTAGGCAGAGATTTCTTAGAGAACTATCATGCTGGAATATCCTTTTATCGAAAAGGAGAAATATTAGAGTTTGATGGTAACCATTAGAATCACCAATCAGGTGCATTACATGACCCTTCAGTAGGGTTTCCAGGTGGAAATTCTGCACCCATTCTCGTGAATTTTTTTCGACTTCCCGTTCCTGAATCCCGAGAAAAGTTAGTCAGGAAATCGGGAAAATCGGCTCCTTGAACCCAGTAAGTAATACCCACAATGGGAAATAAATGTACTACTCACAATGTATCTCTCAGACATTTTTCCTACTTATCGCTAGGGTTTCCGGGTGGGAATTCCTGCCTGTTCCAGGGAATTTTTTCCACTTTTCCATTCCCGAATCCCGAGAAAAGTTGGTCAGGAAATAGGGAAACTTGGCTTCTTGAACCCAGATGGCTGGTAGTATTGGTCATCATTTTGTGGAAACAATTCATCGTGGAGAACAGAAAACAGTTTATATCTCGGGATTTGGGAGAGGGAAAGCGAAAAATATTCCTGAGAACGGGCGGGAATTCCCACCTGGAAACCCTACCTTTCAGCATCTTTCATTTGTGCTGTCTCTGATGGTACAGTAACTAAATCTGACAGTACTGATTAATGGTCCCTATTGGACCAACGACCATCTTCTTTATGGGCAAAATCTCCAACTGATGTTGGCAGGATTCACAGTGCACCTCCTATCAAGGTTCAAATCGATCTTTCAAAGCCTCTGACTAAATTAATAAATATCCTATAAGAGGCCATCTAAGGTATAAAGCCCATAACAGAAGATTGCATAACTCAGGGTCTTATTATCCCTCGCATTAGTCCTTGTAACACTCCTATTCTACCTGTGAGAAAGTCAAAGGGACGAGGGTGGAGGTTTGTCCAGTACCTCCGAGCAATAAACCACATTGTCATCCCTCAACACCCTGTCATTCCGGACCCTCATACGCTGCTGGCATCCATTCCAGCTGGAAGAAAATTCTTTACAATGATTGATTTATGCAGAGCATTCTCTAGCATCCCATTTGATGAAGACAGCCAATACCCTTTTGCTTTCACTTGGGAAGGAAAGCAATTTACCTGGACTGTAATGCCTCAGGGATTTACTGACAGCCCTTCTTATTTTTCAAAGATTCTGAAGAGCGATTTGGACGACATAATTTTCCCTAAAGATTCTACTTTGTTACAATATGTGGATGACTTAGTGCTTGGCTCTTCTTCTCAGGTTTTGTTGCAGCATGATAGCATCCATTTGTTGACACTATTGGCCTTAAAGGGACATAAGGTCTCTGAAGAGAAATTACGATTTGCCCCAAGCTCAGGTTCAATACTTGGGACATCTGATATCGGAACAAAGTCTGCGCCTGGATTTAGTCAGGCTCCACGGCATCCTATGTTTCCCAAGATCCAAGACTAAGCTTCAATTATGAGGTTTTCTTGGAATAGTCGGCTATTGCCAAAATTGGATCCCAAATCTTTCTCTTATGGCAAACCCTCTGTTAAGGAATGACAGCCTGACCCAATTTCATGGGAACAACAGGGTGACGTAGCCTTCGACGCCTTGAAGGAGAGTTTAATAAACCCGCCTTTTCTTGAGCATCCTAAGTACCAGATTCCCTTCTTCCTTTCTGTACATGAAAAGGAAGGAAATGCCCTCGGGGTGCTCACTCAGAAACATGGGGATCAACATTGACCCCTAGGATACTATAGTCAACAACTGGACACTGTGGCTCGCGGATACCCTCCTTGCCTCAGAGCTGTTGCAGCCACTGCCCTCCTGGTTAAGGCCATAGAAAAGATTGTTACAGGATCCCCTCTAACTATCTTTGTGCCTCATGCAGTAAAAGGTCTCCTGAATTCGTCACATCCAGCATCTTTCAGTTAGCCGTCTTACTTCCTATGAAATCCTTTTGTTATCCACTTCTCACATAACCCTTTCACATTTTAACAACCTTAATCCAGCTACTCTTCTTCCTTCTGAAACTAAAGAAGCTCCTCATGGCTGCCTGACATAACAAACCATCTCCTAGCTCCTCGTGACGATTTGCAGAAAACTCTTCTGGGTAAAGCTAATTTCTCGTGGTTTACTGATAGTATTTACTGAAGAAACAACAATGGTAAGTACTGTGCTGGTTATGCTGTTGTGACTCCTTCTGAAGTCATCGAGGCAGCACCTTTGCCACTGGCCCCTTCAGCACAGCAGGCTGAATTATGTGCCCTCACTCGAGCTTACATTTTAGCAAAAGGTAAAGCTGTCAACATTTATACCGACAGCCGACACGCCTTTGGGGTGGCCCAAGACTTTGGAATGCTATGGAAACAATGTGGTTTCCGTACCTCAAATGGAGATAAAATTAAGAATGGTTCACATGAACAGAAATTATTGGACACTATACTTTCACCTGGTGCTTTGGCCAGTATTAAGATTCTGGGACATCCTAAACTTAATTCCCTAGAAGCCAAAGGAAATTACCTAGCTGACATTTCTGCTAAAAATGCTGCTCTTAAAGGCATCAGCAGCAGTCAAGTGTGTGTCATGGTCCAGAGAGAAGTTTCTCCAGCTGACGACTTCGAAAAACTGGACAGAGAAGCCCAACAATCAGCTTCTGAAGAAGAAAAACATAACTGGAAATCCCACAATTGTTGGTTTAATAAGGGAAAAAGACTCTCATTTGGACCAAATAACAATCCAGTCCTACCAGAAAGTTTGAAATTCCCACTTTTAACCACAGCACATGCACTAGTCCACTGGTCAACTGACAAAAGTATCTTTCATGCACCAATATTGGTGGGAAAATATTAATAAGGCTGCAGAAAGTGTCTACGTCAGGTGTCCCACCTGTCCAAAGTATAACTCAGGGAAACCTGTTCACACTACCCCTGGACATTTTAAGTTGCCAAATGGACCATTCGATGTCTGGCAACTAGACTTCATACAGCTTTCCCCATCTCATGGATACAAGTATGTTCTAGTCATGATATGCATGTTTTCTCACTGGACTGAAGCTTTCCCTTGCAGACAAGCTAATGCATCTGCAGTGGCCAAAGTGCTATTAGAAAAGATTATTCCTACTTGGGGAACTCCTCTTGAACTCCACAGTGATCAAAGAACCCATTTCACTGGTCAGGTGCTAAAACTAGTCTATTTTGGCCAGTCCTACATTTTCACTGTGTTTACTACCATCCTCAGTCTTCAAGATTGGCTGAATGCAGTAATGGTATTATTAAGACTCAGTTGGCAAAATTATTGAAACTTTTCAAATACCTTGGCCAAAAGCATTGCCATTAGTTCTTTTAAATCTCAGATCTACTACTTTTGGGACTCATAATCTCTCACCCTTTGAGATAATTACAGGATGTCCTATGCATCTAGCCCCTGCCTCTCTTGATCCACAGCTGGTGAAAGGAGACATACTTGAGTATTGTAAAAGCTTAATTGATTCTATCAACAATAATCATGCTTTAGTCAAACAATCATTTCACCATATACTCCAGGGAAGTGAAAAACTAAAAATTCATGCTTTACAACCTGGAGATTTTGTTTATTGGAAAAGACACCTGAAAATAGATTCCCTCCAGCCAAGCTGGAAGGGCCCTTACCAGGTACTATTGACTAACCTGTGCTGCTAAACTGCAGGGAGTAGACTCTTGGAAACGTGGCACACCTGAAGAAGACACCAAACCCTGACTGGAAAAGCATACAGTCTGGTGACCTGAAACTAAAACGGTCAAGATTTAAGTTAAGGCAGGTGACCTCTAAGGAACTTGAATTCCCGGTCAATGCCTGCCGCATAAGCGAGGTTGCTATGTTCTAATTCTATTTTAACTGTGACCTATTTGAGCTCTGCTTCTGATGCCGGTCGACACTGGACACCAGCTATTTCCCGATCCATGCACTCTTCCCCATGATGTAAGAGATGACACCCAGAAGAGGCCCTTCTGACACGGAGGGACAAAAGGCCAAACAGACATAGAGGGACAAAAAGGCTAGACACTAGAAACGCTGCGGATAGAAGACCTGACTGTTGATCAATGATGCTTTTAGAGAAAAGATCTTGATCAAGAGGGGGTTACGATGAAAGTGAACTGGCATTTGAGGATTCTTAACCATGAAGCTGAAGGGACTGTGAGTGGAGCTGGGCCCTTTGTGGGCTCTCTGGCCTTGAGTTCCTGTTGAACTCTGTGTAACTTCCCGGGAAGGACGCGAATAAAGGGAGAAGCCATGTTAGGTGCTGGGTTCCCTTTTTTCCATGTGGGCGGACGAAGGGCAGTCCAGCCTTGAGTGTGCGTGCACTCCTTGGTGGTTCCGTTTCTTTTTCTTTTCCCAAATAAATCATTCTTTTGGCGGATTACCTAGAGAATTATTTGGCCAGTTGACACTACTAACGAATATTTTTAACACATCAACTTAAAAAAAACAAAAACAGTCAAACATAATTATCTCCAATATTGCTTATAACTATCAATCAGTCACATAGTATCTTCCTCAATTTTAGTTCCATCTCTATGATACTTTATAATACACCAATTTTGTTACAATTTTACTGTCATCTGCCTGAAAATCCCTGTAATAAATAACAATAATATTAATAAACAAATTCACTTGGTTTATGACATGAACGGTGATCTTTTTAAAGGGATGTCTTTATACAATGGACAACCCACACAAAGATATTCAGTACCTGGTGCTGCAATCATTTAACAGATTAAGAAACAATCAAAGTGAGATCAGTGATTTATACCAAGATTGGATTCCAGAGTTAGAGTTAGAATTCAAGAGTAACAGCCTCAAAGCTACAGATGCATTTCTTCCTTCATATAACATGAATCTTTTCTTAGCTGTGCTATATCACTACAAACTATTTTCTAAAAATCCTCTTTGAATTAGACATCAAAATGGTAGCAAAAAAAGATAAACATGAAGGACAAATAATTTGCTTTGTTTATAAATAATTGTGACTCAAAATAAAACACAGCCTGTATTTTAGAAAAAAATTTTAAATTATGCACACGAATGGATCTAATATGTAAAATTTACTACCAGCACAGAAATATGTGACCCTTAGACACAAACACACTTAAGACTGCATTTAAAAAAAATAAGGTACTTTCTATTATATCTAAATTATTTTGTATTTTTAGTGCTGTATATATGATAAATTTGAGCAAAATAAAATCACCTAAGTCTGTGTTTAATTTTTATAAATTTTAGATATACAATATCTAAACATGATCTTTTAAGCTAAAAACTTCAGAGTCTATAATCATTAAACGTAATGGATAAAACTGGTCAGTAATTAAATTGATCACACCTCCCAGAAGGCCAAAAACCTACTGGATGACAACAAAACTCAAGATGTTCCAGCTGCTGAGAAGTAGAAGCTTTCAACATTTGGATGTACGCAGGCATTTTATTTTCCCAGGATTTCAAAGTCCACATGCAGGCTGCTGTTGGGCTATTATAAGTGAGTAATTCAAGTAGGGCGTGACTGCTTCTTGTATTAACTTGATAAAGATGTTTCACTCCAAGTGCATCAACAGTTGTGTTAAGTCATCCCTTTCACAGGCTGGCTGAGGATTACTTATGCTATGCTTTGTTAACAATGAATCCAATAAATTTTTTTGAAAAAAGGTTTATTAACTTCTATATTTGTTTTTCTAAGGCTGAAAATTAAATTCTACTTAATAATTAACTCCAAGCTAAACCACATAAATACAATCCAATGATTTCAATACTTACTTTCATTTTAAAAAGTCTTAGAAAACAAAAGTAGTAATAACAAGTATTTCAAATCACATTGTAAAATTAAAAATTGTAAATGTGATTTTCTAATTATAGTTATCTGAATATAGAAATACTTTAGAAGGAAAACTACCTCATCATAAATATATACTGAACACATTTAACAATTACACATTTTATACTTTTATGAAAATATGGACTTCAACTAATACTAATTACCAAACATTTAAATAATATGTCAAATTAAAGTATTTGCAATGCTTACACAATAAGATTTTCAACTCATATGCAGTCTTCTGTCATTCCTGGTTTAAATATCAATCCTTCTTTGAGAAACCTTTCCTAGTATCATTCAGTGCTCCTTCCTTCCATTCAAATTAAATCTTTCCCCTCTATTTTCAGACAGAAGTATTTTTCTCCCAATCAATTACAGCATTTGTTAAAGCTGCTAAGCTTGTTTTTAGAATTAGCTGTATATGTATACTACTCAAAGGGGGCACTGTACTGAATAACTTTTTATACCAACCTCTAGTGATATACATGCAGCTAGCCGTCAATAAAAAAAAATTAAATACAATTCAATGAACTGAATAATCAATAACTTAGGGTGTGAATTTCTCGATAGTCTTTGTTCTGTAGTGTAATGAAATGGTTAAGAATATGAGTTCTAGAGTCAAACTGCTTCGGTTCTATTTAAAATGCCTTTAATGATACCTGACACAGATGAAGAACTAGAAAAATATTAGTATTATACCTGTTGTCTCTGTCACCCTGAATAAAACTTGCTTCTTGTTCCTTTGTTCCTTGTCTCAATGAAGGGCACCCCACTGTGTATCCAACTCTCCAAATCAGAACGCTGGGTGCTTGCCTACTGTTCCCTTTTCCTTAGCCATCATATTCAATAATCATCAATTCCTGTTGATTCTAACACATTACAATACCACAAACTTGTGTAACTCTCTCCATTAACATTATCATTTTTTTCACTGCAACATTCTCCTAATCTCCCTGCTTCTTGTCATTTGCCCTCATCCACACTACTGCCTAAAATGGTTTCTAAAGCATAATTACGATAAAAATTTTCTATTGCTCCCTTTGGGTACTCAGTCCGACACCTTTAAAATGACTTTCAAGGCCTTTCATAATCTGATGGGGCTGGCTGATCTCATCAAGCATGAACTCTTATGCTCCCATTCCATTCTAACCTACAGTTGCAGAAAACTAGTTTACAGTTTCCACAAACCTGACTCACTGTTTCTCCTCTAGCTTATAATCTTGGACAGTAATGCTTTCCCAAATCCCAAGTCTGGGTAAAGGGTTTCCTTCAAAGTGAACTCATACTATCTTGTTTTACAGCAATATTTTAACTACCATTTAATTATCTGCTTATGAGTATGTCTCCCTCCATGAACTATAAGCTCATTAGTAAGAAGTAAAAGGCTCTTTTTCACCTTTGCATCTCAAGGTTCCAGCACGAAGTAAATATGTACTGAATGAATTAAGATAACTACCTGGTTACCTGAAAAGGTACCATTTAAGTGAAAATATACATAATAAAAAGAACACCAGACAAGAAGAGGCAGTCTTACCTCTTCCACTCACTAGCTGCTTGACTCTGATGACAACAGTTGACCATATGTAAAGTATTTGCTTTATTCTTTTCTTTGCACTAGAAATGATCTTGAAAGTCTCCCCCCTAGAAATGATCTTGAAAGAAAACATATGTATTCTTTGAACAGGATTAGTAATTATAACAAAATCTTTAAGGAAGTAATGATTTAACAATAACTGCCAATGATTGGCAATTAATGATTTAACAATATCAAATTGATTTTTAAAAACGACTCTTACCCAATAACTGCAGTTTAATGTTGCCTATTCTTTCTTCCCTCTTTCCTCTCTGTTCAGTGGCTGCCCACCACCTGTCAGTAGATTTCAATCTCATCACCTCCTTTCTTCCCCCAGAGATTATTTGCTAAAAACTGCCTGCCTTTCACAAAAATCAAAACTCACTGAAGGTTTTGTTTTGTACTATCCCAGACAGTTAGCTAAAGATAAAATAAAATGTCAACTATATTTTGAAGACATGTTTTAATTATAAATAGAAAACAAATTATAAGAAAAGGTCATTTTAAACATTTTATCACTAGACTAAAACTATCTAAGGAGAAATGCAAATTATGTTATCATGAAATCTATCATTCAGATATATACTAAGACCGCCCCCCCCCCCGCAAAAAAAATCTTTAAAAACTAAGCTGTAGACTGTGGCTTTCAGGGTACATATGTGCTTTCAGTAAAATTTTATTTAAATATTAGAGAAATATAAGAACTACTGTGCAAGAATTCCTAGTTGTGAGCAAAATAACCATTATAAATAAATATCTTGGAAAATATTTTAAAATCGTGTTTAAATTTATAGAAAATTTCAAATACCATAGAAGAGAATAAATATGAATGGGAAATAACTCATAATCCAATCAAGCATTGATAATAAGTAATTTTTCTATGAGTATAATACATGAATATAGATGTAAACATATATTCATATGTACACATTCAGAGAAATTTTAAATTTTATATGTTGGTTTATATTTCTATTTTTTCACACAAGCTTTTAATATGAACATTTTCCTATGATACGTATTTTGTATTGGCTAATTTCAAAGATGTTCTTCTATGGACATACTCTAATTTATTACATAATTTGCCTACTATTTGACAACAAAGATGATTTGTGATTATTATAAATAAGCTGATGTGAATACGCTTACACTTTAAATACTACTCTTAAAATGCATCTTGGATTACTCCCTTAGGATATAGTCTTGGAAGAGGGATAATAAAGGATGATCACTCTTAAAGTCCTTAACACATTATATTAAACTGATTTCTGTATAGTTCATAGTCCTAGCAGACTTCAGCTTTCAATTTTATAATTCATTAAATACCAATTTCACAGATAAAAATTGTTCCTTATTTTTGTTTTGATATCCATTTCTTTGACTTCATTAGTTTAAATTTTTTCATACGCTTTTGATCATTTGTACCGTACTTTTGCCACCTTTGGCCATTTTCCCGGTGTATTTCTATTTTTGTTTTTCTATTTATCTGTAATTGAGTTCTGCACAACTTTGTCTACTATATTCTTACCAGTACAGTACTGCAGAATTCCATCTTCTAAGTGGAAAAAAAATCAGATAAGATGCAATTTTTGTATTTGAAAAAAGGCTTCTTATGGTTTAGATAGTACTACGTAACACATTTAATTCTCATAAGAAAAGATACAATATAATAAATTATCCACAAAAATAAAAATGTCATAATCACGAGAATGTTACTTCTGTAAAGGTCTGGGAACTCCTCTTTCTTGTGGGTATGCACAGACACGTGCACGCTCCCTCTCGCTCTCGCTCTCGCTCTCACTCTTTCTCAAGACCTAAAGCAGTGCCTGACAGAGTAGTATTCAAGCATTTGTCATATATATTTTTTTTTCCAGAAAAGTTTTTTAATAAATTAGAGCACATTATTTACCTTAAAACCAGGTTAGAACATTTTATTTATTTACTAAATTAACAAAAACAAGTGAAAAAGTCTTTTTCTGCAAAGTTGTACATATTAACAAAGCACCATGCTGAAGGAAACTTCATATGACAAGATTTCAAAAGTTAAACTGAAGTTACAGTCTACAGAATTAGCTCACAATTCTTCAACAATCAAAAAATACCTCCTTTAGACAGGAGGAAACTGTTACTTCATCACTGCCCTCTGCCGGTGGTATTATTTCCCTTTAATTTTCCCTCCATGTACTGAATCCTTGCCTCACAAAATTACTTCTGAACTGCCTCTATATTTAAACCATCCATAGCTAAAAATAGCCTAGCCATCTGGAATTTAGTAAGGCTTGTAGGAAAAACATTGTGCTTCAGTGAAAAGCTCTCCACTGCTTAGAGTACACCCTTCCAGGTTAGCTGAGTCTGATTCTATGGGGTTTCTGCACCTTTCATTACCTTTGAGCTTTCTTACATCTATAAATAGTAGATAACTAATAGCAACGCAAAATAATTCTTGACTATAAATGCAAATAAATTCTGTCATATAGAAGTTCAGCTGATCTCCCTTTCCTCCTGTGGAAGAAGCTAGAAGCTAGTTGTGTGTCCATTTCCAAATTTATTACAGTATTACTGATCTGTAAAAGTCTCTTTTCTTCAATTCTCATTTGATCTGGTTGTAACATCTTCCTGGTTCTCTCATTATAATGATGTTAATAATCTTTAACATTTGTCCATTTTATATCTATTTAAAAGTCATGATTTTAGTTTTTAAAAAAATTCTTTAACAAGCTAAATCCAGACTACATTGTTCCCCCACAGACCAATTTAGAAATAAAATTAGGTGGGCTTATAGACAACAGAACTATGCCCAAATGGCAAAAATCATTTCCTTTGGGCCATCCTCTATTTATCAAATACCTATCAAGTACTTGTTATGATCCCTGCCCTTAGAAACTCCTAGCTTCACGGGGAAGGAATCCTATTAACAGTTATAACTGTCATGTGATGTGGTCAAAGTGCTGTAGTACTGCTTAGAAGGGAGTAACCGATTGGGAAAGGTGGAGAGAAGAAAGGGCGGAAGCAGAGGAGAAGGAGTTGGGGCAGAAGTCTTAAGAAGGTGAAAATAAAACAAACAAAAACACTCAGCAAACTACTCAGACTTGCAACATACTGTACAACTGATTCTCATCATTTATTTACAAAACAAAGCAGTGACATAGGATTATTCCTCTGTACTGACTAAAAGGGATACAAAAGCTATCTGTGGAATCAAGTTTCTTCTAGTTATGGGACAATTAGGGGCAGAGTCAGGTAGCAAAGACATAAATTTCACTCCTAAGTGTTTTATAAATCAACTCCTACTGGTTCACTAAGGCTTATACTCCTCTTCGAGCCAATATGACAGCTACTTACAAGCCAACTTCAAAACCTTGACAGGAAAGGCAAAAATAAAAACACACTTTAAAGACATATTTTCTAAAATATAAAATAAACTTAAATAATAAGCTTTCTGATCCATATAAAATATACAAAATATTACACATTTTATGGTGGGTCTACTTAATCCATTATGACCTGAAATATTTCTTGTACAGTAATTTACTATTTACAAACAAAGCTACTACTTATTTACTCTGTATACCAGTTTCCTTTTCTATGCAAGCAGTAAAAAATGCAAAAATTTTGACCTTGTGCTATAAAAGAGGGCAATAACTGGTCACCCACAAGGCTCAAGAGATTTCTCATACTGGCTTCCTTCCAGAATCTGGGACCTTTCAAAGGAGCAAACAAAGCAATTTCCTGTTGCTATTGAGTCTGTCCCTGACTCTACCACCACAGCATCCAGGAGACATTTCAATCTGGAAGGTTAGATTCTTGGACTAGGTAAAGGATTTGCTGCTCCTAGATTCAGAACTGCACACCCACAGGTTTAGAGAGTTAAAGAAAAATTTTAAGTGGATAGGGATCAGTTGGATGTAGAGAACAAGGTAGGAAAGGACAAGATTCAAGAGAAAAACCTTAAGTTGTGAATGAAAGAAATAATAGAGGGCACTATTTTATACAGTCATTAATACTTAAGTTTGCATTATGTTTTAGTTTACAATGTACTGGAGGATATAGTATTTTATTTAATCTACACAACAACCTTAGCCAGATATCAGATATCCTTAATTTACAGATGAAAAACCAATACTCAGTGAGACTGACTTGCTCAAAGTAATATAGTTTACAATGGATGAATTTGAACTTAAAATGTAACCCTTCTTATAATTCATTCATTCAGCCTTAGTATTTATATGCCTATCTCCTCAATGTATTAGAACTTTCTCTATAGTAGAGATTTTGATTCATCATTATATTTCTACACACAGAAAACTTTCTATAAATATTTTCTGGATGAATGAATAAATGACTATACGAAAAAAGCAAATTATGAGAATGGTGAAAAAAATACTGAAACGTGTCCCTTTACTTAAAGAAAGATGAATTTGAGAATCAACCACAGCACAGAATAACATCATGATTTGAAAAACAAAACTATTTTTAAATATATACCGCCTTCAATATATATACACACATTTTAAATATATCTATAAACTCCCTTAATTACTATTCTAGGAAGAAATTTACATTTCTTGTACTTGAAAACATTGTCCTGTGTTGTTATAAGATATTTATTAAATTTTTTGCAAAAATAATTACACTCAAAATGCATTTCGCAAACCTTTCATTGTGTATACATGCATGCATATATGTCTAAATTCAAAAAACAAATTTTTTAAGTAATTGGTAGGATAAAAAAATTCTCTGTGCTACAAATGCAACATTCTCAAAAGTCTATGTCCTGGTTAACTATCATAATCTTTTAGAAATTGTTTACATTATGATTAAACATCACTTTGCTGCTATATTCCCAAAACTAGTTCATATGGTAAAAAGATCAGTAAACTTACTTTTATGCGTAACATCTTTAACATTTGCTCCCCTTTCTGTGCTTGTGATTAAATGTAACATTTTGAAATCCCAAAGTTCTGAGAAAAACATAAATCCTTGTCTCACAGCTGCTGTTTGACTCTAGAAACACATGCATTTTCTTTTCAAGCATCTACCATCAAAACTCCCAAAGGGCTTCGACTGGAGAACACCTGCATCTCTTCATTTAGTTTCAATAACAGAGCCTAAACTCCAAAATTACAAAAATAGACGCTCTGTTCAGCTGTAGTTACATTTTGCCCCTAATTCCCGTGAACAAAAATGCTCAGAGCATGAAATCATTCAGGCAAGCTCTGTCATCAAGAGGATAAGATTTTTTTGCACCAGAAGCCCAGTGGGAACATGATAGAAAACTGGCAACAATTACAGATAAAGTACATAGTAAAGTCCTCAGGGAGGAAAGAGGAAATGTAATAAGATAGATGGGTATAATTTTTACACATTTATGCCCAAACCACAAATGTGAATTGTCTTTAATTGCTACAATATATAAGCATTTTTACGCATGTGTCCTGTCAAAAATACTAAAAACATAACTTCAAGGCAATTCACTTAATTCTACATTGTAAGGAGAAGTTTTTGGAACAAAAACATTCCCCATAAATTAGAATTTACAATCTAAAATACTGTCTCCATGTTAAAAACTACCAAAAAATTCATATTCTAACCAACCAATTCAGAATGGTGAAACAAAGAGTGTGTGTATTTGCTGGTATGTTTTAATCAAGAAAGAGAACTATCCCTTCCCCACTCCTATTTAACTATGAATTTCCAGAAACTATAGAATTGTAATTGTGACTTTCCTTTCCAATAACAATGATCAAAAACTGCCTGTATGTGATGGGGAAAATATAAAATAACTTTTAATATGACAATCTACTAAAGTTAAAAACTTTATTTCTGAAACTGATTACACTGGAAATAGGAAGATTAGCTTAAACTGTATTATTATACATTAAAATGACATTTTAAGAAGAGCACTTGTTTTCCATTATTTTATAACATCATAATCACATAATTCTATTTTTCTAACCTCAGAAGAAATAATTATACTGCTTTTCATATATTAACAGCAAAAGTAGCATGTTCATCTCATCCTACTTATACAAGTAACTATAGCCAAACAGATATTTTAAAAGACACCTTCTTTATTAATATTAAACCAAAATCAATTATATGAAATTTCATAGGAATAAGAGTGAAAGTCTTCAGGTAAATTTATAAACTAATACAGATATATAAAGTATGGAAAACTGCGTTAACAGTAGTTTACGTTAAAAACTCTGGTTCCCAGTGGCACATAAAATCAAGACAAATAAAAGTTCACTATATATATCTGAGAAACACACTCTGTACTTTGTGCTATGTGAAAGACTGTGTTTAATTTTAAGACACATTTTCAAACATGTAGTGGAAGTAATCAGCATGGCAGTGAATCTGAAGACAAATAATATGGGGAATGACTAAAATAAATTTATTATGTTTATCTTAGACTATTCAGTTAAAAAAAAAAAAGCTTTTGTGGAACATCTACCATATACAGGGGTGAAAGACAGGACAATTGAACTAGTGCTGAAAGTGTTAGCAATAGAGGGGAGTACTCCCATTCGTTGAAATAGTGAACAATGGAGTATGAAATGGGGTAGGGGTGGATTTTATTGAGTTTAGTTTTTAAATGTTAGGCACCATTAAATATACATAGGGATATGGTCAAGAGGTGGCTGAAATTTAGAGTCTGGATCTCAAAAGAAAATAAATGGACAGAGAGATATAAACATATGGTAGGTTGCCTAAAACAGGAGTGTTTGATTAGATCATCCAAATAGAAAGACAAGGACCAATACATAATCTGGGAAAGGACCTATATTTAAGGTACAAAGGAAAGAAACACATTTGAGGAGGGAAATGAAGATGGTTCAGCAAGGAGAATCAAAAAACTACATGGTTCTGGTATCAAGAATTCTGAGCCTAAGATTTTACCCTATCACAGTGTCATGAATACTGAAGACAGGAAATTCCTGAATCAAAGGATTGTATTACTCATGGCACAGCAAGCTGCATGAGTATCAACATATTTGCATCAGTTCCCTTTGTCCACAAGTTCCACAGAAGTGACAACAAAGATGTATCCAGATGGATGCTTACACATGCAGTGGGATGCATGATAAGAGAAACCCTGAGTTGAGGAATAAAATCTTTTATAATAGTAGCATGCCTTCCATTGTCTTCAAAGGAAGACACTAGATCTGCCTTCCAAGGTTGTTAATACACACACATCATTGAAGAGACGGTCCAGAACAAAAGGTGTTCAGTGCTTTCATTAACAAGATATGCAAAAACACAAAAGACTTACAGAGAGTTGTCTTCTTAACACTTGGAAGCCATGAGAGACTAAGGTTTCAACAGAAAGAGTATGTCATACGGTAAATGCCAAAGAAAGAGGATGAATACTGAGAAAGGGAAATAAAGTTAAGAAAGGTAAGAATGGGTTTTGTCAAGTATACTTAAGGCTGATTATTTCACGTCATCTTTAAGACTAAAACCAGACCAAGAAATGGAAGTTTCAGTCCAATGAACAGAGGATCTAACAGCAATTAAACTGTCTAACAAAGACAGATGGGGTAAATAATCTCTGCAATAGATACAGATATATGCAGAAGGAGAAGTAAGAGGAAGAAGAAACATAGGGAGAGAAAGGGGAAGGAGGTTACAATGTATCGTATTAAGAACTTACTATTTATCTGTCGAATACATTCAGATCATTGCCCATCTGTCATAAATGTTCATTTATTCATTCAACAAATGATTTCTCAAGCACTGCCTATGTGTCAAGTAACGTTAGGCCCTGGGGACAAAATGACAAGCAACCAGTGACTAACTCTGCCCTCATGGAACTCACTGACAAATGGCGAAGACAGAGTATTCAAATCACACAATTATATAAATATACACTGACATTGGGTTTATGAAAGGAAAGTCTAGTGAACTATGAAAATGAATGTAACAGAAGTACTTAATCAAGCATGGGGACAGGGGAGTTGGGGAAAGGCAGCATCAAAGAAGGCTTCCTTTAAGAGGTGTCGAGCTACCTTGAGACCGAGCTAGAATTAAACACGTATATAAGGTGAAAGAGTAAGGATAGTTGTGAGAATCCCAGACAGAAAAAACAGCATATGCCAAAGTATAATCACCACTGAGAAACTGAAAGAAGGCCAAGAGATCTGAAGCACATAGAGAGGGAGACACATAAAAAGGACTCCTAACACTGGCTTAGAAATTGGAAATTGAAATGGATGACCACTAAGTTCCTTTAATTCTAAGTTTACAGTACTTTGTGATCATTTTATATTTCTAAATAGCAGACAACCCAAAATTTATTTATACATTAATACCAGGATTAACAAAGACTCAGAACTTTTTAACAATCAAAACCTGCTATAAATCATAGGCAAAATATAGCACATAAAAAAGAGCCAAAGTCTATATGTAAAAGATAAAGAAAAAAAAGTTTAGAACCCATTTTAAAATTAAGTACATACATAATTAGTCCCCAAGTGCTCCTACTGATAAACAAAGAAACATCTACTTTCTCTATTTGACCGCTAATTTCTATACAAATGCAAGAAATAGAGGAGTCATTAAATGGTTCCTGTGAATAATAACAATGAATACAGAATGTAGCCTGGCACACTAAACTCCCACAAGAGGCTTCAGCTACTTCACTGTAATTAGTCAAGAAGAGAATGCAGTCAAGGGTGAAAGAGGGAAAAATGCAAAGGGAGTTAGTTACTGAGACTTCAAAGACAAAGTAATTCTGTGACACCATGAAACTGTGGCTCATTTGACAATGCTTAATATGAAGTAAGAATGGAGATCTTAAAGTTAAGGACTTTTAAAGCTGGGGGATGAAATGTTTAGCAATATGGATCCTAAGGTTATATGATAAATATAAATAGTCTAGGAAAATGGAAAAATGTTATATAGTTAGAAGCCCCAAGTTCAAGATCAGAATCTGACTTGCTAGGTACTTGGACAATTTCTAGGCCTTTATTTCCTCTTCTGTAAGATACAAATAACATTTGCTGCGCTGAAAACAGTCATGTTTTGTAAACAATTTATATAAAAGTGACTTTTAAATTGTAAACGAATTTTATAATAGGTCCTACTTATACCATGAATATTTCTTTCAGTCACATATATACCTAATTCCCATTTATAAAGCTTGTCCATTCTCACATTCTGAAGTCAGAGGTAAAAAAAACTCTGCCTCTGTCTCTGAACTAAGCTTCCCTCAAAACTCACTTCCTAACTGACTTCTGTATAATATCCACATTGCTGGCTCCCAGTTTTAATCCTCTGCCTTTAATTTGGGAGCATATGCACAAAGGCAACTGTCTTACACACGTCATGTCATGATAGAAGCCAGTTAGAATGATCACCAAACTCCTCTAAAATACACAATTTGCCTCAAGTCACTTAGCTTATCACTTACTGCTCTACATTCAAATACCTCTCAAATTCTATAAATGAAAGGGAAAAAAGTGCATTAACAACCTCACCTGGACATCTGTCTGTCTGTGAAAAAAGAGCAGTTGATTACTTCTGCTTCCCTTTAACTGTTCACCTACAAGACTTTAACTACCCAGCATCATCATCATCATCTTTTTTTCTTTAAACTTTAGGAAAAATTCCTGTGTCATTTCCCTTTGGTATTCCAGCCACAAAAGCCAAAAATAAATAAATAAATAAAACAAATAAACGTAATCATCACTCACTTGCTCATTCATTCATTAACTATCTATTGATAGCATAGGATATGTGGGATATTGTTCTAGACACTGGGAATACAGCAGTGACTAAAAAAACGAAAACTCCTGACCAAATGAAACATAAATTCTAATAGCAGGGAAAAAAATCAACAAGATAAATCCGTAATATATATATAGTATGGTGGACTCTGATTAAGTACTAAGAAAGACTAAAGAGGAGTAGGGAAATAAGAAATATGTGTCAATGTGTGTGCACGGACATGTGTGAGGAAAAAAAAGGAAAAAAATTTATAAACAGTGGCCAGGAAAGTACTTGCTGAAAGAGTGATATTTCAGTAAAATCTTGACAGACTGTTAATAAATTATTTATTTTTTTCACTTAAAATTTATTTATAATTTGTCTATACTATCAGTTTTATATATACACACACACACACACACACACACACACACATACACACCTCCAATTTAAATCTTGCTACAGGAACATAAGATTAATCAATATTATTTTAAAACTGGCTTTAAAAATTAATACTTACAATCTTTCTCATAACCATATCATAAATACCTAATGTATGAATGTAGATGGCATGTAGATGGCATGTAGATGGCAGTACCAAGGTGAATGGAAAATTTAAATTTAAAAATGCCCCAAATGAAGTATGTGAATGTAGTTTACGTAAAAATACATTACATTTTAGGATTAAAACATACCCAAAGAAATGTTTTCAAAACACTAAATACATGATCACATTAAATTTTACATATAAATTCATAAATATATAACTAAACATAACATTAATATTGAAGACTAGGTGAATTTGCTTAACAGCAAGAAAAAATGTAAAACTTTACCCTAGAAATATCATAGGTATAATTTTTTATAATAGTTTACTTCTAGGTCTATATAATAGATTAGAAATGCAAATACATTTTTGTGACCTTAGAAATGGATTTAAACTACAAAGAAACTATGAATAGTGCTATAAGATCTGATTGTTATTTAAATAATCCTGACTCATTAATCCATTCTAACTGTATATATGGCAGAAAAAAAGACACAGAGTCCCTGGTCCAATTTAAGACTATGTGGTGGATACAAATAAGCTTACTCCTTTCTTAGGTTTCAAAATTCTAAGCAGACAGCCTGGATATTGTAATAAAATTTCAATGATTTATTTGAAAACAAAACCTATCAAAATCTACTATATGGATAATTATGTAAAGGAGTTTACCAAATAGTGTATTAAAGGAACACAACTGAATAGGCATTAACAAAACCATGATGTTTTAACTCCAATCTCTTCTGTCTAAAACCGGGGTAGGTAAACCACATAAGCTAAATCTGGCCCACCTCCTGATTTTTTGAATTAAAAGTTTTATTGGAACACAGTCACCCCCTTCATTTACATATTGTCTACGGCTATTTTTGTGCTATAACAGCAGAATAGCTGAGATAGAGGGACCATATGGCCACAAAGCCTAAGATTAGTAAAATCATATCCATTGGCAGTCTATGGGTTTTGGCCTCATCCTCACATTTTTTCGTTAGGGTTGCATACCTGTTCTCACCATTTAGGTAACTTCCTTTTAAGAAGTGTTGCCTTTCCCGGCATGCTGATAGTGGGTCCTCAAACTTATCTTTCAAAATACTAATTTCCAGTTCCTAATGTAACAAAATTCATCTCTCAAATGCTTTCCGTGTCACTGCATATGTGCACTTGTGCTCTACTTTGAATATTGACATCCATAAAGTCTCTGTCTAGTCAGTTAATTACACATCTATTCATGGTTTCTACTTTGAACTTAGTGTAATATTTAACATATTTTCTATAAATACCTGTTAAATAATCTGAATGGAGCTCTACTCTTAGGCAACTATTTGAAACCACTTCCTCACTAGCCAATTATTTCTAAACAAAAAATTCATTCCTCCCTTCAAGAAACGTTTATAGCTACCTTACTTCTATACTCATTGACTGACCACCTTAGCTTTACTAACCACACACTGCTAATATTTCCCAAGTTTTCATTGATCTTTCTGATGTCTCCTCTCAACATTAGAGGTTTGGCTCTGCTATTATAGTGTTGAATAAAATGAAACAGATTACAAGCAAAGTGCTGCTAGAAAAGAATGTGTAAGTCTAAGAAATACGAACTTGACCTCTGACTTTTTTTCTCAGTTCCCCATCAACACCTTTTCCTTTTTGCAAAACTACAGAGAGCCCCCTTTTGTGCGGGGTGGCGAACGCGGAGAGCGCTTGAAGGCCATCCACAGGCTGCGAGAACAAAGGTAGTGCGGTGCTGCCTGCCCGCTCCCCAGTGCAGCATACCGCCCCTCCATCGCACACACATCTCCGCGCCTAACCATGTCGTCACCAAGTCTCGCTTCTGGTACTCTGTGTGTCAGCGGAAGTAGATGAAGAAGTCTGTCTTCAGGGGAAATTGTCTACTGTGGACGGGCAATTGAGAAATCCCCCCTGCGGGTGAAGAAATTGAGCATCTGGCTGCGCTATGATTCCCGCGGTGGCACCCACAACATGTACCAGGAGTACCGAGACCTGACCACCACTGGCACCATCACCCAGGGCTACCGCGCCGATCCAGATCAGGAAGGTGGAGGAGATCGCAGTCAGAAGTTACCACCGACCAGCAGTAAAGCAGTTCTACAACTCCAAGATCAAATTCCCGCAGCCCCTCCGCGTCCTTGAGTCGCCAACACAAGCCAATCTTCACCACCAGGAGGAGATGAACACCTTCTTTTAGATGCAGGGCCTCCCTGTTCCCTGGTCTGCCTGAATCCACTCTTTGGTAAAACAAAAAACAAAAAAAAAACCCTACAGAAAGCCCAAACACCTAATTTTTATATGGCACACTGTGGGTGACAAAGTACTACTATCCTATGAAAAACGTTTTCTCTCTAGTGTTTTAAATTTCTTTTATTCCTTTCTATGTATTGCATGATATAGTATGCTTGAAAATTCAGTTGGATTTAGTTGATATGAATCTGAGATTGTTATACGTACTACCGAATTACCTCTCATATAAAATAAAACCATCATTGCTTATAAACACGTCATTTATCAAAAATGATACGAAATACTTCATGTGTATTTTCAAAGAGCACAACTGCAGGGAGTATAATGGACACAAATGTTTTTAAAAGGTCCAATTTTAAAAGCCTTACTGGAAAAGAAAATGCAAAGTAAGTGAATAATGATAACTTTGTACTTACCAGAATTGTGGCAGTAGTCCATATTCTGGGGAACTTGGACTGTGAAGGCTATCAAATCTGGAGCTAAGAGAGATTCTGGCTTTCTACTCTCATTGAGCCACTTGCTGCTATGAAGGTCTTTAGTGTCAGAAGGACCTTGAAGCAATGGAATCAACTTCTCTTTTCCACTGTCACCTAAACAGAAACATTAATGAAAAAAATCTTATAAAATAAAATATAGGAGTAGCATGAGGATGCATGATCTTAAAATACTACTAACATAACATTTCAACTTTATTTGGTAATTTTAGCTGTACATTTAGTTATACCTTAAAAATATGACTGATAAAATTAAAAGCACTTTTAATTCTTAGTTTTAATATTTAGCTAATCAATGAAGAACATGTTCAGAAAAGCTTATTAAAAGAAACAGCTTGAACACACGGTGTTTTAAATATTCAACAGAATCTGTACCTCTTTAAACTTATCTAGAAATTAAATTTACACTGAAAAAAATTAAACTACAAGTAGTTTAAGGGAACTATTGTGAAACAAAGTATTGGTAGGAAGGTGAAGTCAATTATAACCTCAAACTGAAAAATAGCTGGGTTTTCTGTTTAATTTTTATTATACTAACATTTCAATTTAATTTTTAGGTGTCATATATATCTATACCTCTTACGCTCCCAAAAAGGATAAATATAAACTTTCCTTTAATTTCTCTCCTTCATGACCATTCTTAAAACTGTAGCTTTTTTCTTGAAATAAAAATTAATTTATTAAAGAGGTATCATTCTGGCACAATTAATAAAAATTTTTAAGTAAAATAAAAAATTTTAAAACCTCTGATTCATAGGAACAATGAGTAAATTCTTGTTTCAGTAACGCTGCTTGTAAAATGCAAGGCCAATTCTCCTATACAGGCAATAAAGTTTTACATGGTCCAGCTGCACATACCTGGGGCTTTGGCACAAATTTTTATTGATCCCACGGTCCCAGAGGCACATTTGACCAATGATGTGCTGCAATACTTCAATTCAACATTCTGGATTGAGCCCTCAAGAGTTGGCAGGGGATTCTTAGATTTCACACCTAATAAAAGAAAACTGCAAATGTACTAGCCGATTGAATTTAAATAATTTTTATACTCCTTCACCAAGGCATTTAAATTTAATTATACTTTAATTATCTACCTCAGATGTTCTTACAGTATTTGCATTAGGTTTCAGAGTTTAGTGTTTAGGAGGTGAAAGGATGCAATTTTAAAATAAATGGGTTGAACTCTCATAACTACACATATGTAGTCAGCTCTTGATTAGTCAAGCTAAAGAAATGAAAGTAAATATTTTAAGCAAATATTTATTTAAAAAGCTGGAGATGTTAAAAATCATATTTGGTTTTAGAATGTAAAGTAAGATTTTTATTTATGAAACAAATTTAACTTATAAATTGAGTTTCATTTAGGCAGAGACACTTAATTTCAACATGAAACTTCCAGAGTAAACAGACTCTTCAAAATATCTTGATCAGTTCGGTGAGGAGAGAGAAACAAGATAGCTTGAAATAGCTCCTAAGTTAAAACGCAGTATCTTATAAACAAAATTGCCATCCAGTCTGTAGATAAAAGAAATCAAAAGGCTTCTGTATCAATTAATGAAAAAAGTGGATGTTAACATCTCTATGCTACTTGGAGAAGGGCATAAAAGCACAGAAGGGAATAATTACCATGAAATAAATGGCAGACAAAACTTAATTCAAAGGGGACATACGTACTCATTTTGGTCCTAAAGAGTAGGTGCAATTAAACAGGCAGAGAAATTTTAAGAACATGATACTGACAATATTGCAGTATCCAATAAAAGGATAATGATGATGAAGAACTCTAATCAACTAACATTTACTAAAGAAATATGTGTTATGCACATTTCTCATTCAGTCCTTACAACAGGCCTATTATAAAGATGTTTACTAGCCTCATTTTAAGATTAAGATAGAATGGATTAGAGGTGTTAAGTAATTTTTACTCAAATTCCTATACTTAGTGAAAGTGTTTCATACAATTTGTTCCCATCACAGAAGGCTTTACCACTCATTTTGTCTATATTCACAAACATCTACCAACATAATTTCCCTTCTTTTCCCTATTTCGCATTTTGATCAAATATTATACTATCCTTTGTATTTGAACCTCCTTTAAGCAAAACTATGTATGAATAATTAAGAAAACCATGAACTTCCCATGATAAATACATTAAACATTATTCTGAAATATTTTATCTCAAACTTTAGTGTGTTCAAAAAGCACCATAATCCTCCGAGAATCTTCCTGAGATGTGCCCCAGGAATATGCAGTTTAACATGCTACATGACGTGCAAATGGTTAAAGGACATCATCTGAAGAAACACCTCCTCACATACTAACCCTTATTTCAGAGGGAACTATTAATTTACTAATTTCTATTTGGCTGTTATATAAATCATGTATTGATTGGTTGCGATTTTCCAATATTGACCACCTGTGTTGTTTCCATCTGAAGTGGTATCTATTATCTTCAAGGCAGGATTCTAAAATGTTGTGTATGGACACATTTTTCTGATTTTATCAGATTTTTATCACATTCCCAAAACCCGTAACTCAAAAAACTTAAGGAACAGTATCTCAGAAAATTATACGACATCAACGATACTTACATAAACATAGTTGTAGCACCTAACATTCACTGAGTACTTACTAAGTGTCATGCACTATGCCTCGTTTATGTTATTTATTCATCACATACTCAACCCAAAAAACTGAAGTAGTTATTACTATTCTAGTTTAGCTATGGGAAAACCAAGACTCAGAGAAATAAAGATTTTGCTCAAGGTTCAAGTCAGAAAGTGGCAAGACCTGGATCACACTTGTCCCTGTAAGAATGGAAGCTGAGCTACCCTACATATTTAACATCCACTGTAATGGCAGTAAGTTATAATTAGTGGATAATTTACCCTGCTCCAATCATTATGTTAGATGATGAGAGGGATACAAAATGGAATAATACCCTCCCATAGACCTCAAGCCCCCACAGTCAAACTCTCATTCTGTGCCAATTTTGCAAAAATAGAAAAATCCAAGATAGCTGTTAGCAAACAACAGCTGCTGAAAGATACTCTCAAGGGTTGCCGATCTGATGGTGTTTGGAACCAAAAAAACTGAATCAGTTGCCGGCAGATGCAAAAGCAAATGAATATGAAGAGGCCAAAATGATTTTGTTTTTAAATTATTTTATAACACTATTTTTTTCACAGTTTACAAACTTTAGGACTCTACCTTGAATCGCAAATGGTAGGTCTTTGTATGCACGTTATACATAAGATTCATCAGAAGAAGCTGCCTAAAACCTCATCTAATAGAAATCTGATGTACGTACTTATATAAAACATCTTGGTTTAAACTAATACTACCAAGAACTTAGTTCACATTTTTATGATCATTACATTTCTCAGATATTTTAAATCTTGTTTCAATAACAAAATAGCCTTATGCACAATTTAAGAAGAGCTTTTTTATAAAGTAATTTATTCTTAATGCCACAAGCTAAGATTTTTAAAAAACAAATTATTTTTATTTCTTGATAGACGTCAAGAAATAAAGATAGACTTCAATGCATCAAAGTTGCTAGTACAAACAATCTTGGTAACATCAACTGTGGAATTTGGGTGATGATGATGAGTCAGTATAGGCTCATCAATGGTAAATGTACCATTCTGATGGGGGCTGTTGTACGGAGGGAGGCTACGCCGGTGTGGGGGGCAGAAGACGTACAGGAACTCTCTGTACTTTCCTTCAATTTTGCTGTCAACCTAAAACTGCTCTTAAAAAAAAAGTCTTAATAAAAAATAATGTTGGTTTCATTCCATTCCATCTTCAAACCAGAACTTGTAAAACGCCTCAAATGTGAGCACTATCCAGGTAAAGGAGCAAGAGGCTTGGCACCATTCACACTGCATTCTACATGAATGCTGCTTCCTGAAATTGTGCAAGGAAATCTCCTGTTAGGGATGCTACTGGTGAAACAAAAAGAGCAAAAGCTCTGAAACTAAAAAAGCACAACTTTGTGTATAGGCAGCATTGCTTATCTAGTAATTGGATAGCTTAAGGTAAGCTACTATTTATTATTGTTACATGTGGAGGCCAAAATACCATATACTATTCAAGGTATTTAACTCTTAAGAAATCAGCTGAACTTTATACAGAACGTAATTTGGAGGTACAATATTTGATAAGATGGATAGTCAGCTACATGAGCCAGTAAGACAATCATAAAGACAGTGACTTTTGAAATAATGCCTTAATAAAGCATTCACATATTTATTCAAATAGTGTTGTCCTAGTCCACTAGAGGAAGGGAATTGAAATACCATTTTATACTGTACACTCTGTTAACGAAATAATCTAAAACTACCAAATTTTTGTAATATAATATAAAAGAATGTACTGCTATTTCTTCCCGTGGTAGTACTCGTATGAAAAATATAAATTTCTAACACATATTCTTTGACCTATGGTAAACTATTAACCATAACTGATTCTTTTTCTACCAACTTTCTTGCCCACCATAATTCTTCCATCCTCACTGAGACCTTAACCCTCAGTGTCAACTCTCCAGTGTTGAGTGATACACTTATGATCCTCCCGTAATTATCATCTACAAATTAAAAAGATGAACTAATGACAATCACCTGTATATCAGTGTAGAATTAAAAGATTAAGGAATCAAACCACATGTAAGTTTATCTCTGTCCCCTCCTTCACCACCAAAAAGCTAAGAAAAAAATTTAGGGCCCTAGACCAATAAAGAAATGAAAATGAAAAGAAACATAAGAGCTGAATGTGCAGCTCCCAAACAGGCAAAAACTGTCATCAAAATTTTGGAAGATGAATATTTGATGAAAAAGTAGCAAAGAGATGAATTAGTAAAACAGAGAAAAGTGCCCATGGGTAATTAAACTACGAGGCAAGTTGATCTGCAACAAGCCCTGGAAATATAAAAATTAAAGGAACTAGGCAGTTCAGAGAGCAGGAATGCAGATGAGGCTAAAAAGATGAGAAGACTAAAAGTCTAATGACTACAGCACCTTTCCCTTAATTCATGCAGCCATGCAACTACCCCACTCATTCTGGTAAAAGATTGAAGAATACACTCTGGAGAGGTTAAACCAAAAGAACTTTGGACTAAGGGATAAAACCAAAGGGTCCATGTTAAAAATGGGGGATGTCTAAAACTTTACATAGAGTACATATGTACTCGATAATGAGATCTCCTTTTCTTTTACTCTCTAAGAACTCTAAGTGCCAGGCTTAAGACCTACAGGAAGGAAATGGAAGGATTTCTCTCTGTGGAAAGTGGCTAATTCAAGAAAAAGGAACCAGAGATCATGATAACTGATTATTCCCCCCCTCCCAAAAAAAAAAAGTTAGTGTCCAATTCCCCTACAGTGACACCAACCAGTCAACAAGCTCCAACCTCACACACAGGTTCCAATTAGTTACTTAGTATTTTATTCTATAATATAAAGAATCATCAGTTATTAGGTAGAAATCACTAACATGAAAGGTAGAGATTAAAAACACAGAGAAAAGAACATTGGGGTAAATAGACAATTTGAGGAACAGAAAACTTAATAATAATAATAATAATAATAATAGTAATAATAACAACAACTATTTCCAAAAGGAGTACAGAAGATACTACATCAAGAACAGGATGTTTAGTTAAAATTTTCAAAAACCAAATAACAGCTCTTAGAAATTAAAACCATAATGTTAATTCTCCTTAAAGTAACAGAAAGATTGGAACATAAACTTGAGTAAATCTACCATAAATTAAAATAAAAAATCTCAAAACAAAAACAAACAAAAAAAATCTCAAAAGACTCAAAATGGGAGAGAAATGACAAAAGAAAGGATCACCATAAACAATCAAATATTTTAAAACCAAAAGTTCCTGGAAATAACTATTAAAACAAAATGGAAAAAATAATCAAAGAAATAATTCAAGATTTCCCCAAACCGAAGAATAAGAGTTTCAAATTAAAAGGGTATACCATACATCTAGCACAACAAATGAGAAAAAAAAAAAAGAAAAACCATACACATAAAAGACTGCCAGCTGAACATCAGGGCTAAAAAGAAGCTCCTAAAAGCTTCTGAGATAAAAAACAAACAAATGCATAAAAGCAGAAATAGGTAACATGCAAATTAGAATGGAATCAAACATCCCAATAGTAATACTAGAAACAAGAAGACAATACGACAGTGCTTTTTAAATTATGTAGGAAAATGATTCCCAACCTACAAACCAAGCTATTAATCAAACATAAAGTTAGAATAAAGATTTATTCAGAAATGGCAGATCTGAAAAAAGTTTATTTATTCTGCTGGAAAGATAACTAGGGAATTATGATCCACCAAACAAAGAGAGTAAATCAGGAAAGAATAACATATGTGAATCAAGAAACAGAGGGTCCAATATAAGAGAAAAGGGTATTACTAGGACAATGATAAAAGGAAACTTTAAGACATCTCTATAGAAGGATTAGAAGCAAATAAAAGTGGAACAGGAGGAAAGAGTACCAAAATAATAATGATTACAAAAATTAAAACTATCTCTTGTATTAGAACATATTAAGAGAAGACTTACGCTTCTGTTAAGAGTTTGGGGGAATTAATTAATAGTAAGTACACTGAACACTAATGGAACAAAAAAAGCAAATGTTAACTCTAAGAATAAAAGTTGCATAAGAAAAAATATTAAATGGAAGTATAATTCATATATACACAGCCATATTACATTAATAATGAATATAAATTGAAGTAAAAATTGTGATATAATTATATTAGATAATTCATGAGGAAGATCAGAGATAGAGACAAATGAGTGTTGGCCCTAAAAGCTAAATCCTATTTGGTAGACAAAGTAATGTCCCTTCTCCCCAAAGATATCCATATCTTAATTGCAGGACCTGTGAACATGTTACTTTACATGGCAAAGGAGAATTAAGGTTACAGATGGAATTAAGGCTGCTAATCAGCAAATTTGAAATAGGGAGTTTATTCTTATTGTTGGATCCAATGTAATCACCAGGGTCCTTAAAAATGAAAGAAGGAAGCAGAAGAGGAGAGTCAGAGAAAAACATGTGATGACAGACACACAGTCATAGAAATGCTATGTTGCTGGCTTTGAAGATGGTGGATGAGGGCCACAGGCCAAGGAACGCAGGTGGCCTATAGGTGGAAAAAGTCAGAAAACGGACTCTCTTCAAGAGGCTTCAAAAAGGAACACAGCCATACCGACATCTTGATTTTAATATGACACTCATTTCAGACTTCTAAACTACGGAACTATAAGAAAATAAATATATGTTGTTTTAAGGCACTAAATTTGTGGTAGTAGAAAGTATGTAGATATAATAATATCTAAATATGGAAGATAAACAAATGACAATATTTTATTTAGAAATTTAAATATCTAAGAATAAGCTAAAAATGATTGTCTATTAAAAAGCAGTTAAGACGATAGGGGCCAAGAGGACTGCCCATTTTGTTACAAGCCTTGCAAAACTATTATTTAATAAAATAAAACAAAAGGTCATTCAGGACACTCAAGCAACCAGGACTCACGCTACATACACAAAAATAATAACATCACAGGACAGTGAACTAATCATGAAGATTTCTGAAAGAGGGAAGAGATAAATTCTTTTAAACTTTGCATTGAAAAGATAGCCATCTTAGCAGAGTTATTAAGGAACATTACACAAAATAACAACAGCAAAGCACTTCCAAATGGTTGGTATTATAGTAATCATTTCAGGGGAAGAAAAAAGGGAGAGGAAGATTTATCGCATAAAGAAGAAAGTGGAAGAGTGACCAAAAGTGGCTGGGTAGGCAAGAACAACGAAAGAGGTAAAACAAAAACGCTGGTTAGTTCCAAGACTCAGTGGGTGACAAAAATTGCAAATGGCTCCCACTGATAACACAAGCAGATAGGAGGAGACAGCAAACTTTAAAAGGTAGTGGTTGTTTTGTTAATTGTTGTTTATAATTATTTTGTTGTTTTAACATGGAAAAGCAAATGAAGTGACATTCTAGGATTAAATTAAGCCAAAATATTTGGGTAAAAATATAACAGTATTTTCAACAGAATATAAAATATAACCACTGAACTATAACCAATTAAATAGTGTGAAATAAAAAGTAATCTCAAAATTTTAGTTCCCAGTGATATTTAGATGACAGACTTTAACTTTAAATATTCACAAGGAGCAAAAACCAAGTCTTACTTTTCATTGTTCCACCTCACTTGCATCTCATAGATCCCTGCCCATATTAGCAAAAAGAGAGTCAACAAACATTTACTGACCACTTTGTATTACAGATCTGCTTCTCTGATTCTTAACTTTTTTAACATCAACATTGGCAAATAAACAAGTAGACTCAGCTTCATACTGACAGGATGATAAAGAGATGCCTGAGTTTAAAGCAATATATTCTGCTACCTAGTTTATGATACAATTCTTAATATAAAGATTAACAAAATAAAATTTGCTTCTAACTGTGAAATTCTATGAATTACAGTTTCACTCCTACATGCCTTTATCACACTAACCATGTACACTGCTATTTTGTATTATTAAGAATTAACCTGCTGGGGGTGGCCGGTTGCTCAGTAGGTTAGAGCCTGGTGCTAATAACACCAAGGTTGCCAGTTGGATCCCTGCATGGGGCACTGTGAGCTGCACCCTCTTTAAAAAAAAAAAAAAGAAGAAGTAACCTTAACCTGTTCCTCTTCAAGCTTACTTACTTAACTTTGATTACTATGTTATGCTTACAAGTGTGGGGATTTGGACATTTCTGCACTAGAATAAGGCACTAGAAAAATAAATCTTTTCATTTGGAAGTGAGGGAGCCTGGTTAGATTATCTGAAGAACTTACAACTTACAGATACAGTCTAACAAGATTCAGTAACTGATTTTGGCTGGAAAGGGCAGAATTACTAGATTGTATGGGCTTAAAAGAAGAGAATTCCAGACAGCTTAGCACAGTGCCTCAAATATAATAAATGTTCAAGATCAAATAATTTTCTTTATCCTTGACATCTTCATTACCAAGTATGGGAAACTAAAAAACTAACATTAATGTTGGTAAATCATGTCATTAATTTATTTTCTCTTGGGATGCTCTTAAAGTTTTATGTTCATCTCTAGCACACTGAAGTTTCACCCTAATGTATCTGCTTAGAGATTTACGTTTATTTTTCCTGTTCAGGATTTATAATTCTTAAATCTGAAGATTCACATCTTGCATCAATTTTGTGGTTTATAAAAAATAATCTCTAAATATTGCCTCTCTCCTAGTTTCTCTTTCTGAGAGTCTTATTAGACATATATAGAATTGTCTCATTCTAGTGTCCAGATCTATTGACCTATATTTTACATTTTCATCTCTATTTTCAATGCTGCATTCTGGATAATTTCTTTATATCCATCTTCGAGTTAACTAATAGTGTCTTTGGCTGTGCCTAATCTGCTATTTAACCCATTCGATGACTTCTGACCTACAAAAATTATATTTTTCTTTTCTAAATTATCTAGTCTTTATTGACAATATTGGGAAATCTCTCATATTTTCAACTCCATCTTTTTCTTCTTTAATAATTTTAAATGTCATTTTATACTGTTTCTGATAATTACATTAATCTGAAATTCTAGGATTCTAAATCAGCCATTAGAAGTCAATATTAATTCCTGCTCTTGGTGGATTATTTCAAGTTCTTGGTAATTTTGGATTCTGAGTTGACATTTCACAAGGCTTTCTTTTGCAAATACATTGCCAGAGTTGAAGGTATGTATGTCACAGCAAATATATGTGCTTACTACGACATATCCAGAGATGTAACCAGTCCACCTAGGATCACAGATTAAGTTGACTTACTGACTTAATGGCTCCTAAACCATGAAGGATATTTAAACCTGAGTGATAACAGGACTATAGTTACAAATTCTCACAGACAGCACTGTTCCTCTTTCCTATCAAGGCCAAAACAAAGAAACTTCTTTGTTAAATCAAGAATGGGGCAGATTGTTGAAATCTTTCCACTAGTCCTTAAAAGGTATGAGTTTAGGGAGATGGAACATCACTTTTAATTCCTCCCTTCTTGTCCCACCCCTTTTGGTGTTTAAAAGGCAAGCTCACTGATAAGTGAGCAAAGTTTTAGTGCCTGCTTACCACTCTGGTTTTCAGTTTCCTCCTTCATTTAGGCTTTTTTTTCCCTTTCTTGCAGGTTCAGCAATTCACTTAGAATTATATAGGTTATATATTATGCAGCATGAATGTTTGTAGAGGAAAGGTTTTTCAGGTTAACCAGTATGTCACACTGCCAGGCATAAAAGAATTATCTGGCCCAAAATGTTCAGAGCTGAAGTTGAGAAACCATGGTCTGAATCATAGTGCACAGGATTTAACAACTCTTTTGTCAAATTATTCCAGCCATCTCCTGCAGTGTGTTGTATTTTATTCTTCCAGGTGTCAATTCAGGTGAGAGAATGTCTGGGAAACATAATTTTTTTCTCAACCCCCTAATTAGTTCTGGCCATCCAGGACATGGTTGCAAATAGTAGTTAGAAGACACTGACCCAAAATGTATTCATTATTTTGTGTGCTACAGCTATTGCTATAATCCTTATATTTAGAACAAAGCTGATTGTTAAATACAATAAACATTCATAATACTTTGACAATTAAAAAAGTCATGTCATGCTATGCTGTATGTTTCTTAAGTATAATAAATGTAGCTTATAAGTGAATTTTTTCCTCCCTACGATTTCATCCATGATAGATGAGGAAGCAACAAGTTTTTTTTTTTTTTTTTAGGTTAAACACTGTATGGTATGCAGAAATATTAAAAGCACTATGAACCCCAAAATGTACTTAATTACATTGTTTCAGTTTCCCTGAAAGCGAATATAAATTACTGGCTACCTTACAAAGTAATCATTAGCACTGAAATGATAAATTTCCATTTATCATTGAATGGAAATTTATCATTTCAGTGGTTAAAAAAGCATTTATGTAAGAGTTCAATAAATGTTAGCTAGTATATTCGCATTATTGTTATTATTACTACAAACTATATAAGCTTCGACTGAGGAAGTCAGTTTACATACATTAATGAATAATGAGGGAATTTACTGAAAGATACACTAATCGCCTTTATTCTAGTATGAACTCTGCTATCAAATAGCTATGTAATCTTGGATTTGAAACTTCTGTGGCTCATTTTTTTCAGATGAAAAAAGTGAGTTTTGGGATTTGATTATGACCAAGGTATCTTTTAGATCTAAAAGCCAATGATCAGCTGCAGTGGAAGGAGATTAAACACTCCATGAGAGAACACAACACTGCCATATGCCATCAGTATTTTTTTTTAAGCAAAGAAAACTTACACCAATTAAATGAAGCAGTTATTATGTTTTTGTACATATGGTAAAAAATAATATGGACTAGGTAAAGTCAGTTAATGACTTTAGTGAAAGATGAAGAAAATTTTAAAGAACTACAAATCTGTTTACAAACTGTTACTGCAAGGCTAACTTTTGAAACCTTTTATATCTTCCCCTAGCCTCTAGAGATGTAATACCAGGTGAAGAACGATAATTTTCTTTGTGATACAAATAACAAAGTGGTACAATAGGTTTGTTTTTTCTTATAAATAAAATTTTTTGGTTGAAATAAAAATAACATCCAATTATTACTAGTGATTATCATTTAGTATTATTATACCCATACATGAACTTTAAAAAATAACTCTTAGAATAAAACATGAAAACAAAATGCTTAGGAAAAATGCCTGATTCTTGGATTAGGTAATTTCAAAACGCATATAGGAAGGAAACATATTAAACTAAATTTTCAGTAATAACCATGGGTGAAATAGCCAAAGAAGGGCTACCATGCAAAAGTCATATTATATTAAACTCCATATTCTGACAGCTAAAGTGGGGAATGGGGAGAGGAAGCCATCACTCTTAGTCACTAAATTAAAGGGGAAAAAAAATGAAACAACTATGTAGACATCAGGACAAAATGAAATGAGATCATTTAAAAATACCACACAGGAAGCCTAGAGTCTATTTTAAAACACCTTATGATAAACACAAGAAGGAAATTGTGACAAAGTTTTTTTATTTTTTTTTTTAAACGTGGAGAAGGATGTCAGTTAGTTAGAAGGATGCTAAATAACTAACTGACAAAATAAAAGAGGTCACAGTAAAGGGGAAAACTATCTTTTAAATTAAGGAAAATTGTGTGTGTGTGTGTGTGTGTGTGTGAGAGAGAGAGAGAGAGACAGAGAGACAGAGAGACAGAGAGACAGAGAGACAGAGAGAGAAACAGAGGGGAGGGGGAGGTAAAGGGCACACCAAAATAAAAATAAATCCAACATTCACTCATTCTACACAGGACAAGATCATTCTTCTTTCCTTAGTTTAATTCACATTGTGTTATAGCGTACTCTTAATCTTACCACAAAGTAAAACTGACAAGCTAATTATCTGACCACTATGAACCCTTGACTCCAACAAGCTATTCTTTTACCGTAAGAAGTCTGGCGGCATGCAACCAAGATTCAGTCTTGGTACTTCAATCACTGATCTCGGATCCTGGCAAAATCAAAGGCCTACTGCATCTATCTGAATTATTTGTTTCTCCTCGCTGTGGAAGGCAATCATCCTGGCTTAAGGATGCAAGGTTTTGTCTGCACCTAAGTATGATTATCTACTGTTGGTCCCTCACATATACACTAACTCTGACTCACATGTCTCATTCATTCACTCACTTATTCATTAAGTTTTTACTATACTACTATACACCAAGCTCAATCTGGGGTTATGGCACTAAAAAACCAATTCAGGCTCTTCTCTCATGAAGTTCACAATCTAGTGAACGAAGCACTACTGGATATTAAACTAATAACTACACAAATATATACCCACATGATAGTGTGAAAAACACCAAAAATGAGAAGTATGGAGTGCTATGAAAAGATAAGGAAGGGAAGGACTGAACTAGTCTGGGGAGCCTGAAGAAAATACCACTTGAGCTATGACTAAGGAGTTATCCAAAAGAAGGAACTGGAAAGAATGATTCATATTCATCTACTGTCTTTGCCTAGACACGATGTCACAACCAGGAGAGCAAACAGATGGCCAGTGTGGACACCATTCTCTCAAAGGGCAATGTACTACCAAGTCTCATTTTCATAAAGATATTTGTTGAATGAATAAATGAACCCATGAATCAGTAAATGGTAAAGAATACAAAAGCAAATTCACATAAGAGGAAATACAAGTAATAAAAAGATATATGCCAAAAGATCGATTTTGCTGTAACTAAAAGAAAGTAAATAATAGGAAAAGTGAAGTATCATTTGTGTGTACAATCTACAATATTATATGTTGTTGAGGCTTTATTAAAACAGTCATTACTCTTCATTACCAGTTGTGTTACATATTCATGGAATGATTTGGGAAAGCAAAACATATTATACGTTATTTTTTAAAGTTTATTATTCTTCACAAAGATATTCAGTCCTAGAAATTTATCTCAAAGAAATAACTAAAAAGAAGGGAAAAAATGCTTATAGCAATATAAATTATATCAGCAAAAAAATCAGAAAACACTTTAAATGTTATGGAAGAGGAGAATGGTTAGGTGCATTACGAAATACCTCATTGAGGGAGGAGGTTGTTAAAAGCGGGGGAAAGGGATCAAATATATGGTGATGGAAGGAGAATTGACTCTGGGTGGTGAACACACAATGTGATATATAGATGAGTATTATAGAATGTACACTTGAAACCTATGTAATTTCACTAACCATGTCACCCCAATAAATTTTTAAAAACCTATGTTATTTGATGTTTATGTAAAAGTATACAAAATATATTTATTAACAAATGTTAAATCAAACAATGGAATATAAAATGCTATATACAATATGGTTACAACTATATGAAAACTATGCATGGAAAATTATTAGACATTATAATACACAGAAATTTTCATTAATGTAGAGAAACGAAATTTTGTAAAAGTTCATATATAATCTAAAAATTGACTTACTAAGTTTGGAGACTTAAATACCATCATATAACAAGGTTTCACATTTAAAAATAAAAATAAATAATGCTCTGTAATTACTATAGGTAGAATCAGGAGGAAACAGAAAAAAAACCCCT
Organism: Rhinolophus ferrumequinum; assembly: GCF_004115265.2. Lineage (NCBI taxonomy): Eukaryota > Metazoa > Chordata > Mammalia > Chiroptera > Rhinolophidae > Rhinolophus > Rhinolophus ferrumequinum. Next base: position 41,045,779 of record NC_046297.1, on the reverse strand, counting down.
ACTAATATGGGTATATATAGACAAACTTATAAGTGATATGAAAGAGTACAATATATAAATTTACAAATAATATTAAGCCTTTCCAATAAGTAATTCAAAAAAAAATAAAATGAAAGAATATATCAGGACTCTAAGAAATATATTTAAAAGATATGCACAAGAAGAGGAAGAATAAAAATGATAATGCAATCTATACATAAACTGAGCTCTAAATTATTCATGGATCAGGGCAGGCCACATCCCTAAAGAACAAATGTTGCTACCGGTAGTAGATTCAGATTAGAGTAAGACAACATGTGGGGTACTTTAGGTATGATTAAGCTATGTATGTATGTAAATATTATGTATGTATGTGATATATATATATGTACATATATATGCATTTATGATTAGCATCAACAAACAGAAGACTACTCAAGGTCACATTCATCCTCATTCTAATTAAATAGAAACAATTTTTTCTATTAAAGTTTATGTGAGTGACAAGTGTCAGTAAAGTTACATAGGTTTCAGGTGTACAATTCTGTAATACATCATCTATATATATCGCATTGTGGGTTCACCACCCAGAGTCAGTTCTCCTTCCATCACCATGAAATGAAACAATAGAAATTACCCAATCTGAACAATGGAGAAAATAGGGAAGAAAAAAAAAGAACAGAATCTCAGGGACCTGTGGGACCATAACAAAAGATCTAACATTCATGTCATCAGACTCCAAAAGGAAAGGTAGGGCTGAAAAAGTACTTGAAGAAAATAATGGCCAAAATCTTCCCAAATTTGGCAAAAGACAGAAACCTGAAGAATAAGAAATTGAGCTAAACCCAAACAGAGTGCTCAAAGAAATCAAAACACATTATAGATAAACTTCTGAAAATTAAAGACTGAGGGGAAAAATCTTCAAAAAACCAAAAGAGAAATGACACCTTACGCACAGAAGAAAAACAATTCGAACGACAGCAGATTTTTCATTGGAAACCATAAAGTGCAATAGGAAGTGGCACAACATTTTTCAACTGCTGACAATATCCTTCAGGATTGAAGAGAAAAACCAGACATTCTCAGATGAAGGAATACTAAGAAAATTTGTAATGTTCTGTTAAGTATTTAACTTAGTGGAACTTTTAGGTTTGGAACTTTTAGTCCAAAAGAAATGAACTTTTAGGTAGCAGACCAACCCTAAAAGAATAGCTGAAGTAAGTTCTCTAAAAAGAAAGAATAAAATAAGAAATTTGGAAATACTAGAGGAAAAAGAAAACAATAAGTAAAAGTAGAATAAATATAATAGACTTTCCTTCTTGAGTTTTCTAAACTATGTTTCATGTTGAAGCAAAAATAATATCTGATGTGGTTCTCAATACACTTAAATATTTAAGACAATTATAAATAGGGGCAGGTAAGCACAAATTGGTAGCCACAATACTGCCACGGGGAAACAAAAGAAAGTTTGGGGAATATAATCAATAACGTTGTAAAGATTTTGTAAGGTGTCAGACAGGCACTTGTCTTATTAGGGAAACCACTTCATGGACAGTATAGATGCTTGACCACGGCGCTGTACACCTGAAGCTGAAGCTGAACAATACTGAATGTGAACTATAAATATATATATATATATATATATATATATATATAGAGAGAGAGAGAGAGAGAGAGAGAGAGAGAGAGAGAGAGAGAGAGAGAGAGAGAGAGAGAGAGAGAGAGACAGAGAGCGAGAGCGAGAGAGAGAGAGAGAGAGGATGTGGAGTATAGCATAGGGAATAGAGTCAATGGAATTTTAACAGCTATATATGATGTCAGAAGGGTAGCAGATTGGGGAAGGAGGATTATCACTTTGCGAGGAGTGTAAACGTCTGACTATTACATTGTTTTGTACACCTTAAGCTAATAAAAAATAAATGAATAAACAAACAAACAGGGGTGGGTAAAGAAACATAAAGGTAGGTAGGTTTCTGCAAATGACTTGAACTGGAAAAAGGATGATACCAGTAGACTTTAATAGCTAGATTTATAAAATGTAAACCTAAAACAATCACTAAACATTTTCACAAGATGCACTCAAAATATTACACATAAATCAAACTGGAATTCTAAATAATGCTCAAGTAACCAACAAGGAGGCAGAAAAAGAAAACAGAAGATGAAACAGAAAGCAAAAGCTAAAACGGCAGACTTAAGGCCTAACCTACTAATAGATTAAACCTAAATTATCTAAATCTAGCAATTAAAAGACAAGATCGGCAGACTGAATTAAAAAGATGAACCAACTATATTCTGTCTACAAGAAACTCACTTCAAGCGTATGATGTAGGCAAGTTGAAAGTAAAAGTGTAAAAAAGGTAGATCATACAAATATTAATCGAAAGAAAGCAGAACATGAAATAGTAAGGTGCCACTTCACTAGCTATTAAAAATAAGAGAAAAAGTAAGTAATGTCAAGGATGTGGACAAATTGGAACTCGCATACATTGCTGGTGGGAATTTAAAATGGTGTGGCTCATATAGAAAACAATTTAGTAATTCCTTACAAGTTAAACAGAGAGACATCATATGACCCAGCAATTCCACTCCTAGATAAATACACAAGAGAACTGAAAACATATGTCCACACAAAAGCTTGTACAAGAATGTTCATAACATCATTGTTCTTAATAGTCAAAAAGGGGAAAGGCAAATGTTCACCAACTGTTGAATGCATAAACAAAAGGATAGTATACTAATATTACCTTATTTATCCCTAAAAAGAAATCAAATATTGATATATGCTACAACATGGATGACCCTTGAAAATATCATTCTAACTGAAATAAGTCAGATAGAAAAGATCACATATTGCATGATTCCACTTACAGAAAATATTGAGAATAGGCAAATCTATAGAGTCGTAAAGTATGGAGATTAGTGGTTGCCCGGGTCTGAGGGTAAGTGGAACTGGAGAGTAACTACTAAATGGATATAGTTTCTTTTGGGGTAATAAAATGTTCTAAAATTAGACAGTGGTGATGGTTGCACAATGAATATAATAAAAATTTCAGAACTATACTCTTTAAAATGGCTAACTGGTAAATGTTGTCTTATGTGAATTTAACCTCAATTTGAAAAAAGAAAAAGCAGGCATGGCTATATTAACTCCAAAAGTCATAGCAATTCTAACTGTGCATGACCCTAACAACATAGCTACAAAAACTATAGCTCAGCTGCTAAGCAGAGACATAAATCCAAAATTCTAGCTGGAGACTTCAACACCTCTCTCAATTATTGGCAGAAAAACTAAACAAAATATCACCAAAGATATAGAAGATGTCAAAAACACTATCAACCTATAGGTGCTTTTTGAAATTATAAGGATGTAAATATTGTATACTTTACAATATTTAACAGTCTATTTTATTTTTTTCTTCGATTCTTTGTTTCCTTCCCCTCCTCCCTCATTCAATTGCTCTGTTTTCCCATGGCTACGTACATACCTCATTAATCTGGCTAATCACCAAAACATGGATTTAAAAGCGACTGTTTCAGCCCTTAGACTTCTAGCCACTGATAATCAGGCTGCAACTTCCTTGCAATTTTCCACAGATGAATCGCCCCTGCATGAATCGCCCCTACAACAGGGTCCAACATAACATTATCTTGGGACAAACCAGACCCTACGATGCACTTTTCCAGACATCAGCACCCAGGAATCGCCTAACTCCCCCTTTCCTTTGTTTTTCTGCTTCTTACGTGACCATAAAACCTTCTGGCTGATCTAGGAACGGGGAAGATGGCGTTTGAGACAGGAGTCCACCATCTTTCCCAGAATGCTGGCATTTTGAATAAACCTTTCTTTCCACCAACCCTTGTCTCTCAGACTTTGGCTTTCATGAGGCAAGCGGCTGAACCTGGGTTTTTCAGTAATACTGTAGAACAACAACAGAATACATATTCTTTTCAAGGGCATACAGAACATATAACAAGATGGACCATATTATTCTGGTCCATAAGTAAACCTCAAGAAATTTAAAAGAATTAAAATCAATAGAGTTTGTTCTCTAACCACAATAGATTCAAATTAGAAATCAGTAAGAAAAAGATCATTGGAAAATCTTAAAATACTTGGAAATTAAACAGATCTAAATATTCCACAAGTCAAAGAGGAATACTCAGGGAAAGTAAAAAAAATACACCTTGAAATGAATGAAAACACAACAGAGCAAATTTGCAGAACACAACTAAAGCTGTTCAGAGAGGGAATTTTATAGCACCAAATGCACACATTACAAAAATAAAGGTCTCAAGTCGATAATCTAAGTTCTCACCTCAAAAGTGCAGAAAAAGAGCAAAATAAACCCAAAACAATCAGAAGGATATAATAAAGATAGCAAAAAATCAATGAAATTCATTTAAATTGTTTTTTTACTATCAGTAAAATTGACAAGATTCTACCAAGACTAGCAAAGAAAAATAGAGAGAAGCTATCAATTGCCAATTATCAGGAATGATACAGAATATAACTACACTCTGAAGACATCAAAGGATAATAAGAACTACCACCAATAATTCTGTATATAGAATTTGACAACTTCAATAATATGGATCAGTAAGTCAACTTAAAAAATACTCGCAAAAAGTAAATCTCCAGAGACAGATGAAGAATTGTACTAAATCTTTAGAAAAGAATTAATACCTCTTCTACAGAATCTTTCCCAGGACACAGATAGGAAGGAAACACTTTCCATTTCATTTCATGAAGCTACCCTCATTCCAAAACAGACATTACATAAATGGAAACTACAGACAAACAGTCCTCACCAATATACATGTGAAAATACTTAACAAAATATTAGAAAGTGAAATTCAGCAATGAGTTTGGGTGTATAAACATAAATAATATACCGTGTCAAAATGAGTTTTATTCCAAGAATGGATGTTTAGTTCAACATTGGAAAATCAATGTAATCCCCCATATTAACAGACAAGAACAAAAATCATGATGATATCTATCAAGAAAACGCATTTAACAAAATTCAACACCTATTCACAGCAAGAAAACTTACAGGGAAATAGAAGTAGAGAGTAACTTCCTTAACATGAGAAAGAATATCTACAAAAAAACCTAAAGCTACTTAATGGTGCAAGACTGAATATTTTCACACTAAGACTGGAACGAAACCAAGTATGTCCACTCTTGCTGCTCTTATTCAACATAATGCTGGAAGTTCTAGCCAGTGCAATAAGACAAGAAAGACAAATTAGAGATATATACAGAAGGGAAAGGGGAAAAAAAAAAAGATAAAAAGATATCCCTCTGTACAGTTGACATAACCATGTATAATGCTTAAGGAATCTTTTTAAAAACTTCTAGGAATAATAAGTAAGTTTAGTAAAGTTGCATGACATGAAATAAAAATAGAAAAATCAGTGTATTTCTATATACTAGCAATGAATATACGTGTACACAAAAATTTTAAATGCAATATCATTTACAATTACTGAAAAAATGAAACAGTAAAATTAACAAAAATATGTAGAGGACTTGTATGCCGAAACTATAAAATGCTGATCAAAGAAATCGATGAAGATCTACATAAATGAAGAGACATACAGTATTCACAGACTGAAAGACTCAAAACAATAAATCTTTTGCTGTAGATATAAATAATATTTTTCTAAACTATTTATGGAAAGGCAAAGGAATGAGAATAGCTAAAAAAAAAATTCAAAAATGAAGAAAGTTGGAGAAATAAATTTACCCAATTTCAAGACTTATTATACAGCTTTAGTAATCAAGACTATACAGTATTAGTGGATGAATAGACACATACGGATAGATAAGGGGAACAGAATGGAGAACCCAGAAATAGACATTCAAATATGCCAAATAACTGTTGACAAAGCTACAAATGCAATTCAGTGAAAGAAAGATCGCCATTTCAACAAATAATGCTGCACTAGGTGAACATCCATAGGCCAAAAAAAAAAAAAAAAAAATGAACTTCAACCTAGGTCTAACATCTTATAAATAAGTCAAAATGAATCATGGACTTAAAAGTAAATGTAAAACTATAAATATTCAGGAAAAACAGAAAATAGGACCAAATCTTTAGAATCACGGGCAAGGTAAACAGTTTCTTGACTTAACAACAAAAGCAATAAAAAATAAACAAACTACTGATACACACAATAACTTAAGAGAGATCTCCAGAGAACTATGCTGAGAGAAAAAAAGCCAAACCCAAAACACCACCCATTATATGATTCCTTTTATATGGTATGTCCATAATAGGCAAATCCACAGGAACAGAAAGCAGATTAGAGGTTAGTAGGGGATGGGGCAGAGGAGGGATTAGGGAATGATTACTTAAAGGGTATGGGCTGTCTTTATGGAGTGATAAAAAGGTTTTAAACCAGAAAAAGTAGGCAGTTTCATAACATTGAAATACACTAAATAACACTGACTTGTACACTTTAAACTTATTATAAGTTTTGTGAATTCCACCTCAGTAAGAGAGAGACAGAGAGAGAGACAGAGAGAGAGAGAGAGAGAGAGAGAGAGAGAGAGAGAGAGAAATCAATCTAGGGCAGGTTTAAAAAGAAAAACAAATCTGATGATTTTTGTTCTATTTCTTTAAAAAATGCCATTGGGATTTTGATGGGGATTGCATTAAATCTGTATATTGCTTTCAGTAAAATGGCCATTTTAACTATGTTGAAATTGATGCTTCCAATCCATGAGCACGGAATGTATTTCCATTTCTTTGCATCTTCTTCAATTTCTTTTAAAAATGTCTTATAGTTTTCAGCATATAGGTCTTTCACATCCTTGGTTAAGTTTATTCCTAGGTATTTTGTTCTTTTTGTTGCAATTGCAAAAGGAATTGTTTTTTTAAACTTCTTTCTCTAGGATTTTATTGTTAGAATATAGGAATGCAATGGACTTTTGTACGTTGATTTTGTAGCCGGTAACTTGACTGTATTCGTTGATTGTTTCTAATAGTTTTTGGTGGAGTCTTTAGGGTTTTCTATCTATAGCATCATGTCATCTACAAAGAGTGACAATCTACCTTCTTCATTCCCAATTTGGATGCCTTTTATTTCTTTGTCTTGCCTGATTGCTCTGGCGAAAACTTCCAACACTATGTTGAAAAGCAGAGGCGATAGGGGACAGCACTGTCCTGTTCCTGAATGTAGAGCAAAGAGCTTCAGCTTTTCACCTTAATTACGAGATTAGCTGAGGTTTTGTCATATATGGCCTTTATTATGTTAAGGAACCACAAAAGACCCCGAATAGCCAAAGGAATCCTAAGGAAAAAGAGCAATGCTGGAGGTATCACACAACCCCACTTTAGCTTGTACTACAGGGCAACAATAATCAAAACAGCATGATATTGGCAGAAAAAGACACACAGACCGATGGAATAGAATTGAGAACCTAGAAATAAACCCACATAAATATGGACAGATAACTTTGACAAAGAAGCAAAAAACATACAATAGAGAAAAGACAGCCTATTCAATAAATGGTGCTGGCAGAATTGGAAAGCCACATGCAAAAGAATGTAACTGGACTGCTGACTGTCACCATGTACCAAAATTAATTCAAAATGGATCAAAGACTTAAGCATAAGACCTGAAACAATAAACTGCATAGACAAAAACATAGGTACTAAACTTATGGACCTTGGGTTCAAAGAACATTTTATGAATTTGACTCCAAAGGCAAGGGAAGTAAAAGCTAAAATAAATGAACGGTACTGTATCAAACTTAAAAGCTTCTGCACAGCAAAAGAAACCATCGACAAAATAAAGAGACAACCAATTGAATGGGAGAAGATTTTTGCAAACAGCGCCTCCAATAAGGGGCTAATATCCAAAATATATAAGGAACTCATACAACTCAACAACAACAAAAAAAAAATCCCTGTTGAAAAATGGGCAGAGGGCCTGAAGAGACATTTCCCCAAAGAGGACATACAAATGGCAAATAGACATATGAAAAAATGTTCAACATCACTAATCATCAGAGAAATGCAAATAAAAACCACAATGAGATATCACCTCATTGAATGGCTATCATCAACAAGACAAATAGTAACAAGTGTTGGAGAGGCTGTGGAGAAAAAGGAACCCTCGTACACTGTTGGTGGGAATGCAGACTGGTGCAGTCGCCATGGAAAGCAGTGTGGAGGTTCCTCAAAAAATTACAAATAGAATTACCATATGATCCAGCAATCCCTCTCCTGGATATCTACCCAAAAAATCTGAAAACATTTATCCAATGTTCAGATTTTTATTTTAAAAAAAAAATGCTCCAATGTTCATTGCAGCTTTATTTATGGTGGCCAAGACATGGAAACAACCAAAATGTCCTTCAATAGATGAATGGATAAAGAAGTTGTGGTCCATATACACAATGGAATACTATCCAGCGGTAAGAAAAGATGAAATAGGACCATTTGTGACAATATGGTGGATCTTGAGATTATAATGCTAAGTGAAATAACTCAGACAAAAAAAGTAGACAACCATATAATTTCACTGATATGTGGTGTCGTGCAGGGTGTCATGCGGGGTCTCAGCTCCCGCTCCCCTCATAAGAACGCAGGATATGGTTAGGCCAAAAAGGAACACCCACAGATCCATAGATAGGGAAGTCATACCACTATATTATCACTGGTGGCTGGGTTGGAGACACAGGAAGCAGGAGCCACACTATCCTCAACCTGCTGTCCACTTCTCTGACAACCAACCCCACTTGCTAACTGCAATCCACTCTTGCTAGCTCAGCCACCATCTTCTTGCTAGCCCCCAATTTCTGCTAGTGTAGCCACAGCAGTTATATTAGTGGCCAATGGCTCACTGGTTACAGCTGACGGCCAACTAGCCACAGCTGATGGCCATCCAATCACAGATGATGGCCATTTACGACCTGAGCCAGCACCTTTCCATGTGAAGCCGAGAGCCTGGAAACTGCACTCCAGAGCCAGGATGTGGTATATAACCAAAAACAACAAAAGAACAAGACAAGCAAATGAAAAACAAAAACTCATAGACACAGACAATAATTTAATGGTTACCAGAGGGTAAGGGGGAAGGGAAGGTGGTAGATGAGGGTAAGGGGGATCAAATACATGGTGATGGAAGGAGAACTGACTCTGGGTGGTGAACACACAATGTGATTTATAGAGGATGTAATACAAAATTGTATACTTGAAATTTATTTAACTTTACTAACAACTGTCACCCCAATAAACTTTAATTTAAAAAATAAAGAAAAGAAATACAACTGATTCACATATATAAGACCTAAAACAAATTTGTATACCTATTTATTACTCTTCTCTTTGATCTCCCTTTTATGTTTATGAAAATTCAATTGTGGAAGAGTGTTTAGTGATTAAACTACAGCAAGTGCTATTCTAAGAGTTGAAGGGAAGAGAAATCTAGGCACTTGTATATGTAGGTAGGACCACTATGAATCTTTATGGGCTAATATACTTTTTTTTTGAACTAATATACTTTAAATTCTTCATGATGTTTATCAATAATTGCAAAGTTATCCTAAAAATAGTTATTTTACATTGCAAAAGTGGCATTTATCATTACTAAAGAATGATTCCTATGTCCCTGAAAATAATTTTTCATAACTTAGGGACAAATTTAATATACTATACAATGCTTATACTGACAGGTTATTACACCAGGAGAATATTAACCTTCAATCCTGAATCATTCAAGAAATGTTTGCAAGAATACTTTTGGCCTTCTTATCTGGTCAAAGCACTAGAAGCTAAGTGGTGTCTATACAAACAACCAATCATTTCACCAGCAGTTTTATATTTCTTTAAAGCCTCATATAAAAAGCACCTGCCTAAAGTGAGTAATGGAGTTTTATATTCATTGCACTTAGGAACAGCGTATGTAACCTATTCCGTTTTCCTCCCTTGTGGAATATATTTCAGCTTATATTGCACAACACATTACCAATGCATATAAAGACTCTCTGATCAGCCATTTGGACTGCAGTCAGCAACCTGCCTCAGTGCCTTATTTTTTTCCCTGCCCTAAATAACATACTCACTTTATTCAACAACTCAAATGAAAAAAGTCTTTTTAAGATGGTGATCTTACTTTCTTAATAAACATGTAACACATGTATGTGTACTAACTATATTTGAAATACAAATGCTAACACACAATCCTTGAACAGAATTTATGCAGTAATAGTTGAAAATTAGTTGAACACATCATTCTAAGAAAACAAAACAGAAGCCCATACAGAATGCCTTCGTGTCTGTTTTCTCTCCTGAGCAACCTACAATTAAAAAATTATTGTAACTACACTAACAACAAAAGCTAAGCTGATTTTTACCCATTAAGGGCCTGGAAGTAGGGCCAAACTATTATTAAAATTGGATCAACCCCACATCTGCCAGACCCCGATGTATTTTCAAGACGTAACTATCCCACTCATTCCAAAACTTCCTGAAACAGGAATGAAGGCAAAATTTCAAAAGAGTAATAATGATGAAAATGTGGTATGCTATTTTGTAGCTGACATAGAGCTAAAACTGAAAAACTGATAGAGAGTCATGAAGATTGAAGAAAATTAAAGAAATGAAAAAAATTAGGAGACTTGCCATAATTACGAAATTATGGCTTGGTAACATTGTAAAATACTGTAATATCTGTTTTAACATATTGTAATTATACAAATGAATGAGTAAAAAATAAATAGCAGGCTATGCAAGGCAAAAGCGCCACGCTGCATTTGCTGGAACCCTCTTGCAATAATCTAAGCCCAATTGCTAGCATCAATTAATGAACAACCTACTCAGACCCAACTAGGCAAAATTAACTTTATTAAGTGTTGAGGTATTCAAAGACGTTATAACATAGTGCCTGCCCTCCAATAGGTCACACTCAATTAGGCATGAATAAAAAGATATCCAAAACTCTAGCTAATTCACCAATAAATTACATCAAGTACAAACATGAAATCTAGGAAACTGGCAAAACTACAATCATCAGAGCTCAAATCCAAAACAGGGTTTGGCAAACTTTTCCTGTAACTGACCACACAGCAAATATTTTAGGCTTGGTGAGACTAAGGTCTCTGTTGCACTTATTCAACTTGGTTATTATAGTACACTACGAGTACATAGACAATACCTCGCTAAATAACCAAATAACCGTGGCTATGTACAAGTGAAAAATAGACAGTGGACTAGATTTGGCCTGTGCGTCATACTTTGCCAATGTCTGTTCTAAAGCAGTACTTCTGAAACCTGTATCTACATTAGAGCGAACCAAAAAGTTTTTTTGCTGTTGTTTTTCTTAATGACCAACATTCAGGCCTCAGCCTCAGAGATTCCAAAATAAGGGGTCTGGTGTGGGACTTGCATATTTTAGAAGCTCTAACTACAGCTCTAGAAGCAAAGAGGTTTTGATATGAGACACCTACAAGACCTAAAGTTAAGATTATATTCTTGCACTTACCAACTTTTGGCCTAAGAATGACAAAGAAGAATAAAGTTGGGACAGTGTGGAGACCAAGAGGTTTATGCTCATAGTCTTGCATTAAAAATTAATAATACATGAATCAAAGACATATCTGCACTCCTATGTTCATTGCAGCATTATTTACAATGTCATGATACAGACATAACCTGTGTCCATCAATGGTTGAATGGATAAAGAAGATGTAGTGTGTATATGTACACACACACACGAATTATCATTAACCCATAAGAAAGAAATCCTGCTGTGACAACATGGATGGACCTTGAGAACATTATGCTAAGTGAAATAGGTCAGACAGAGAAAGAGAAATACAACATAGTATCACTTATATGTAAACTCTAAAGGAAAAAAAAAAGTCAAACTCAGAAACAGAGAGTAAAGAAGTGGACGTCAGGGACTGGAGGGTGGAAGAAATAGGGAGAAGTTGGTAAAATGGTACAAACTATCAGCTATAATATGAATAAGGTCTGAGGATATAATGTGTAACATTGTAACTATAGTTGATTATGCTATACTGTATAACTGAAATTTGCAAGGAGTAAAATTTGAATGTTCTCACCAATTACATATAAAAATGTGATGGCTGTGTTAATTAATCCTTTCACAATGTATACATATACCAAATCGTAATTTTCAAGTATACAATATGTCAAATCTCACAATTTTATCAATTATACCTCAATGAAGCTGAAAAATCAATGATATTTGAAAAAGAACAATAGCTGGGCGCTGTGGCGCGCGCCTGTAGTCCCAGCTAACAGGAAGCTGACGCAGGAGGATCGCTTGAGCTCAGGAGTTCTGGGCTGTAGTGCGCTATGCCGATCGGGTGGCCGCACTAAGTTCAGCATCAATATGGTGACCTCCCGGGAGCAGGGGACCACCAGATTGCCTAAGGAGAGGTGAACCGGCCCAGGTCAGAAACGGAGCAGGTCAAAGCTCCAGTGCTGATCAGCATTGGGATCGTGCCAGAACAGCCACTGCACTCGAGCCTGGGCAACATAGAGAGAACCGTCTCTTAAAAAAAAAAAAAAAAAAAGGAAAGGAAAATAACTATAGTCCTAAACAATTTTAGTGTTATGTAAACTGACATAAGAAGAATTAAAATACTCATATCCCTTCATTTTGTTTCTACTCAAAAAATAAATCAGAATTGTTCCAATTTCTAAAGTCAAGGTATATGGCAAAGAAGGATTGTTATCACTAAAAAAAATCAGCAAAGTAGACTCTGAAATTTACAGAACCAATTATAAATTCATTCTCATTAGTTATCAAGTTCTTACAGTATTGAAGACAAACTCATTCCCTCTTCTCAGGATGTTTAACTTCTAGCAGAAACTAGCTGAAGTTTACTGAAGCTTTAAATATGTGCAATGCACTATGCTGTATATTATTTTTCCTGAAATATCACAAAAACAATATGAGTTAGATAAATAGCACTATCACCACTGAAAAACTAAGGATCTCAGAGGTTAAGCAACTTATCCAAGGTCACACAATGTGACAAAATTGTGACTTGTATCCCAGTTTGATATTGAAGACTATGTTCATGAAAGATTCATTACCCATTAAAAATAATTACAACATTAAAGTGATTGTAAAACATGAGAGAAAAACACAAGACACCCAGAGAACAAGAGAGAATAATTATTATCAGTCACATTCATTCATAGTTGTTCTCTATATGACAAACATGAGCCCCAGTAGATAATTACAATGAAGGACTAATCTTTTACTTCTCATGTGCTATACACACACACACACACACACACACACACACACACACACACACACACCCCTATATTTTAAATATATAAACATGTTTGTGTGTATCTCCTGCAACAATTTTCCATGCTGAAGTATGCATAAAGCTAACGTAATATAGTCCTTCTTCCTGTTTTTTAGTGAGTCAGTACTCTGATGGACTAATACTGACAAGCAATACGCTGCTGATTTAGTATCTCATAACACTGTCTATCAATTTTAAGAGACATGGCCAAAATGATGAACATTCTTAATGCTATTCTGGAACAATCTTCTAAATCATGACTATTTTACAGATAGATTAAGATCCCTTTTAGAGTCATGTTCCAGTAATTTGCAGAAAAATAAAATGTGAAGATAACTTTTTTAAATATATAAATCCTTAAAAATTATTTTCTCCATAAGAATTTTTTGTGCTGTAACCATGACAGATCCTTATGTGCAGAAAACTATGATATATCTGGCATATGCTACTTTTAAAATCTACATTAATTAAGCTTCAAGGGAAACACTGAAAGTAACTGAAAAAAGCAATTGCAATATTCACAAATTAACAATTATCTAAAAACCAAAATATTCATTATAAAAACTGTACTGGTTCAGGTTTCATTGTTTTTTAATATCAGTAATTTCTAATGCAACTTGAAACATTTATAATCTTGTAAATTTCAAAGAATTATTTTATAACTTGGCTTAATTTGTGAGAAAATAGCTTTTATGAATGCCAGTTGTACTTCTTTGGAAAGACAAATGTAAACCTATTTAGTGATCTGATTTTCTCTTTCATCTTGTCTCCAGTTTCTGTGTAGATTTATAATGTTCATTGTTTCCAATTTTAACAAATCACCTAATGGCAGAAAGGAAAATATGTTAACCTTGGAATTATTTGCAGTTGGAGAAATCCCTTTTGTCTGGCCCATACAGGGCCTGCAATCTGTTTTAAACACAGATTGTCTGTCTTTCGTCTGACAGCCACCAAGCTGCACAAATTACTTTCTGCCTGTTCACCTGTTTGCAGCTGTGTCTGTAAGCTAAAGATTCTGCAGTTTGACTTGAGCAACCACTTCAGGATTGATGACATGTGCTGCTGATAAAGTGAGCAATTTGAAGAAATTACTGGCTATAGTTATTGAAAGACATCTGGGCATGAGCTGAGAACTAGAAGCCTTCAATCATGTGCTTGCAACCTGCAGCGGCGGCAGCAGTGTTTGAAGTGATACCCTACTAAAAAGAAGTTGGCCCTGGCACTAAATAACCAAGCGTGTATGGAACATAATCTCTCAAATGAGTAATAAAAGGTTCTGTCTTGTAGCTGTAAAAATTTGAGGTTTGGTCCTTTCTTTAAAATATTCTTTGAGAAAAAAAAAAAGGAAGGCAACAATTCCTGTTTCTTTTCTGAGTTAGCTTTACATATACAGTATCTCTTATTTCCAATGTAATTAATTTATTTCAAACTGCTGCTACTACTGCTGCTATAAAAAAATTAGTCAACATTTATTGCATACCTACCACATGGTCCACACCCTAACCCTAGAAAGAGCTTTATGTCTATTATCTTATTAAGACTCACATCAACTGGATTAAAGCAGAATTACTATTCCCTTCCTCTGGTGGAAAAACTAAAGCTCCAGGAAACTAGCCTAATGTCACACAACTGTGAGTCTGTCTCCTGTTGGAAGATCTCATTAAACTATACTATGCTCCCTTTCTACTTTGACTTTTTGGGGAATTTTCTGGTCTCTTGGTGTACCTCTGATGTGTGATTAATTGTACATTTTGCCAGAACCATTCTATCCCTCAAGTTAGCCATTAAAAGACGTGTTTTCTATTCCACCTTTCTGTCTCATCATATAAAATTTATTCCAAATCAAGCTGTCTTCATGAATTAAGAAGCTTCCCTCAGTTCTCATACTTTTCAAAACTCATACTTTTATGGCTAAGGAATAATGCTAAAAGCTCAAGCCTTCCCACATTTGTTGAAGTAAAATTATGCCAGAAATAACAGAAAATGCACATCTTTTTATGAGGAAACAATGCCTACTGTTGAAGAAAAAGAAAGCATACCTACAAATGTGCTACTTAGTAAAAATAAAGGCATTATTAAAAATATTTGTGAGTTTGTTATCAATAACAATGAATAATGAATAATTAGTAAGGTATATAAAACATCAATACAAATATAATCAAACAATAAACTATGATAAGGCAGTTCTACAAATACAAATTCAGAACAAACTTACAACTTACATCAATGACAGAAGAAGAATCAATTAATATACTTAGATGGACACATGTAAAATACTCATTTAGTATGTTTCAAATGCAAAATTAGATAGCATATTTTATAGTATCACTAAATTTTTCTATTTAAAATTAATATGATTTTGTATAAGCACTTGAACTCCTCTCTACTTATAAGTATTTATAAACCAGTACAGATCAAACACAGTGAAAAAAAATCACTAAGAAATCATAGGTAAAACTAAAATATAACCATTCAAATAACCAATTCTCCTCATGCAAAGTCGAAAAAAATCTTAATTTTGCAAGTATTTCAAATACAGTAAAAGTCAAGACTTTTAAAAATAGTTCAATTTAAACATGCCCATTACCACTGGAAACTATATACTGAAAAAATTCATTAGTTTGTAAGCTATGATAGCTCTTAGAGAAAATGACTACTATATCAAACACTGTCCAAAAGAGGAATCCCAACTCGAAAATAAGCCATGGTTAAGTAACAGATATGAGAAGTCTAATTTGCAAGTATTAATTTGAAGTTCAATTTTCCAACTATCAAATCATTACTCTTGTTTACCATGGACACATTAAATGGGGTTCTTCAGTTGGTTAGAGGGGACATGAAACAAAAAGCTGCCTTTTTCAAATGTTCTTCTGAATAAATGGCTTTTATATAATTTTTATTTTGACGTTTAAATCTCCATTGTCTTGGAGAATACTATCCCTGTAAATACTGATATTTCTTTCAGAACAAACTTAAATACATTGGTAAAATGCCACCCAAAATGCACTATCATTTCAATTTGTTAAAATTAAATATACTGAAAAATAGAAAGGCCAAAACCTTCAAGCTAAGGAACTATAAATTTGACTTTCACGTTTCAGTAGTCAGAAATTGGATTAAACATAGACCTGACTGACTAGCCACAAAAGAGGATATATCATTAATGTTTATAATAAATCAAGCTTTTATTTATTTATATAATGATACAGCAATTATAAAATTCTTCCACACGATGATACTTAAGAAATACCACCTATGTCACTATCCTCTTTCCTAGTTGTGTCATGAGTTCATATTTTTAATAGCACCTTTTATTTTAAAAGACCTAAGTCGTGAGAACATTCTTATGTACTACTTCATAACTTTGACACAAAGTACATATAAAAAGATTAGACTTTATTTGGTATAAAATCAGTTGGCAGTTTTACATCTGTGCATGCAACATAAATACACCAGCTGGCATCTCAAGCACACACACATATGGACTTCAAAACAGAAACTTCCTTATTTGCAGCACTGCCAGGGTAATTTTGTATCCTCTGCATACTACAGCTATTTGTCAGGCCCCTGCAGGTGTGCACTGCACATAAACACACAGCTGTAGTCCAGCAAGCCAAGTGTTCCATCAAACACATAAAGGGAGACCTCAGCAGTTGGATTAGTCATCCCTACAACAGGTCCAGGGAGAACAATATGGGTTAGTATTTTTGGAAAAAGCACGGATGGGAAATTTATGATTATGCTAGTCTTACCAAATAACTTGTGGATTGTGTCATTTTTAAAGCAATGCCTACTATTAAGTTTTTGTTAGTATGGCTGGAAGAAACTGGAATTTATTTTTTAATTTTAAATATAAGCGATAATCTATAAATTCATTTATTAAGTACAAAAATGTGAAAAGATTTTGGAATTCATCTTTAGTTTTTGGAAGTTGGTGCAAGCATGCCTTAGCTATAATATTTACAACTCACAATTAGTATACCTTAAAACATTTACTAGTTCTACATTATATTTTATTATATTTATAATTCTACTTTCCAATTCATATGCATTTAAGATGAACTTGCCAAAGCAAGTATTTGTGTCCAAAAGTATGTATAACATTTAACTATCAAAAGTTACATGCTATATTAGACTGTAAACAAATATTTAGTTCTTACAATTAATCTACAAATGACTAGAGAAATAAATGAAAATGTAAGACATGATCATTTTGCAATCATGTGAAAGCTCCCAAATTAAAAGTGACCTGATTAATATTCTTTAAAATAACAAGTAAGCACTTCAGGCAGCTGATAATTATGACTACTTTAACCACATTTCCTCCAAAATGCTCAAAGTCCACCTGGCAGTTGACAAAACATGAAAGATAACTTAGAAAATGAGCTTGAATGCATTATGCCTAATATACTAATCTTCAGTGAACCTGAGGTCAAAGAGTTTGTAATCAAGAAACACTAGCGGTCTCTGACATCAGGGGCTTCATGCTATGTTGTGTCTGGAAGGTATAAAGGTACTTAAAAATTATGTTTCTCTGATACAAATCCCGTTCTTCTACACAAAGCCTAACTTTATTAACTATTACTCTAACAGCCACAAAAATTCAATCTGAAGTAGGAAAAGAAAAAGTAAATGAGGGGGAAGGAGTGGAAGGCTTATAATTATTTAATTAGATTCCTTTAAAATAAATTCTCTTGTGTCTATTGTATTCTTTTATGTAACTATAAATAGAAAATACTTGGAATTCAACCTGGATCCCCATATTGCTGATGGGTCCCTGAGGTGTGATTCATAGCTCTTTAAAGCTTCCTAGTAGCCTTCAATGCTCCAGGTTGGATCTAGCTAAGTTTTGGTTCTGAATCTCAGAATAACTCTTTTTCAGCAATTCTGGCTCAAACATTTACATCAGTAGCTTTTGTCACAAAATACTGTCAATGAGAAAAGTGTCAAATAGTGAGGATGAGTAAAATACCTTGACCTTTATTTAACATCCACAATATATTTGAAACAAATTTTAGTTAACTGTATCTATTCCCATTACTTATTGCTATGGAACTACTCCAAAACTTAGTGGCTTAAAACAACAATCTATTTTTATCTCTTACAGTTCTATGGATTTTCTAAACTCATATGAGTGGTTTCTGCCTAGGTCTCTCTCATGCAGCTGCTTTCAGGTGGTGACTGGGGCTGGACTCATCTGAAGTCTTGACTGAGCTAGAGCTCCAACATGGTTTCATCACTCCCATTTCAAACACCTCAACAGAGATGACTGGAACAGTTGGGGGTCAGACAGGCACCTCTTTCTGTCTCTGTCTCTGTCTCTGTCTCTATCTCTCTTTCTCTCCCCACTTACATTAGCCTACGTGGCTAGGCTAGGCTTCCTCAGAACATGACGGTATCAAATTGGACTTCTTACATGGTGGCTAGCTTCACCCAGAGTAAAGATTCCAAGTGACTCAGGCAGAAGCTGCATGGCTTCTTACAATGTTGCCTCACAACTCATTAGTCAAAAGTGAGTCATCACAAGTCTAACCCAAACTCAATGTGATGAGCTGATAAAAGGATATAGGAGATGTTATCAAAAAACACGGTGAATGTTTAAATTTTAAAATTTATTACATTGCTATTAATCACCCGTAAAATACTCCCCCTCTGTTCAAACACATTTATCCCATCGTTCTTCCCATTTTCTGAAGCAGTTCTGGAAGTCCTCTTTCCCGAGTGTCTTTAGTTGTGCTGTCGTGGCTGCCTCGCTGTTCTGAATCAATCTGACTTTCGGGAAGAGTCAGAAGTCACATGGTGCCAGATCTGGTGAATAAGGTGGATGAGGACACATTGTAATGTTTCTATTTGACAGAAATTGCAGTATCCCAGAAGCAATGTGTGACACAGAGCATTGTCTTGAATGAGGATGAAGTAAAGACCCTCATGAAAGAGGACTTCCAGAACTGCTTCAGAAAGTGGCAAGAATGATGGGATAAGTGTGTTTGAAGCAAGGGGGAGTATTTTGAGTGGGATTAATGGCAATGTGTCTTTTACTGTAATAAATTTTTTTATTTAAACATTTACCATATCTTTTGATCACACCTTGTAAATACTGAGAAACATGGTTCATGGCCATCTTTGGAGACTGGCTACCTCACTATAGTAATAATATCATTTTTAAAAAATTTATATTTTTGCTAGTAATCTGTTAATCATTTAGTATTTTATTTTTGTAATTATTTTGTTATTTACTAATGATATTAACATGCATGGATTTAATTATAAACTACAGTGACTAAAGGATAGCAAGGTAAGATACACACTTCATTTTTTTTCAAGTTGGTTTCACTGATTCCTTAGAAGTTAAATCTATACCCAAAACTAATTCTAATTGTTTATAATTTTAAACATCCAAATATAAACACTGGAGGTTTGCCTCAATCACTAAAAATGATCAATCTTTATTTTAAGAGCTTAAAATATTCACTACTAAATATTGAAAATTTTGTAATTCACCTAAATAAATCATATCTCACTTGCTTAAAAGTACTATACTTAGTAAATAACTGCTACGACTTTTAAGAGACCTCTTAAAGGAAATGCATTAGGGGTCAGGGGAGCAATCTTAATTATAAGAGACAGAAAGAGCCTCCTATCTACACACACACACAAATACACAAACATATACAAAAAACTATATGGGCATAATACTCATTTATGGGAGGGTAAGAGCAAACTTCATAATGCTAAGAGCTAAATTAAATGATACATTTCCCCATACAATTAGAAAGAATTTTCAGGAGACAGTAGAATAAAATAAGAAGGAACAAGGGAAAAAGAAAAATATTTAAAGTTTTTATTTGAATAAGTAATTCCATAATTATATGGCTTTTCTCAAGTTTATAAACACAACATGAATATACACATCCATTTTGTAAAAATAAAGGTAGTGTGCTACTGTACGTATTTGTCTGCAACTCATTTTTTACTTAGAATCTATCAACCTATCCTCCCTATTTTAATAGATGACTAATATTAAATAGCATAGTATAATATTGTATAGCATAGATATATGGTATATTCATATAACAATACCAATGAAGCACATAAACATTTTGTTGAAAGAAACCAGATACAAAATAGTATATATGATTGCATTTATAAGAACTTCAAAAATAGACAAAACTAACCAATGGTGACAGAAATCAGAACAAGAACTGGCTATCGGGGTGATCAGAATTGACTTGCAAGGGGGCATAAAGAAACTCCTTGATACTGAGTCTGGAAAAGGTTGAAATTATTTCTGGCTGTAAGGCATAAAATAAAACCATGTATCAACAGACCATTTCATATCTTTGCTCCTTTTTCTTCAACTGCAAATAAATAGCTCTCTCAAAATACTAAGTCATTATTTTCCACATTTGGAACAGTAGAGGAAACTGAGGTTCTGAGAGGTGAAGTAATTAACCGAAGTCCCATGAATATCAGGTAGAAGCCACATCCAGAACTCAAGCTTTCTCACTCCTAATTCAGAGCTGTTTTTCCTTTCTCTTTTAATATTGTACTTTCTAGATTGCATTACAAATTTTCTTGAAAGTTTTCAGCTATTCTAAGTAGGAAAGAATATCTACAAAATAGGAACTTGAAATTACTCTGCACAATCTTCTTCATGAGGTAAAAATAAAACTTAGCTACTTATAACACAATTGATGTAATGAATTGGAAAAAAGTAGATGAGAAAATAATAATTGGAAAGTTATGCTCTGATTGACCACACTGAATATGTTTTGGTGGTATAGGTATGGATGATTTTCATTTCATTCTATGTGTTTTCTAGTAATTCCCATGGTCTATAACCTATTTTTGTAATAAAAATGTTTTGTAAGAAAAAATGTTATGTATCTTATAAAAGAAATTAAGGTGAAATAGACATTCTCTCTGACCTACAATCCCACATTTTAGATCCATCTTATAGAAAGAAAAACAAAAATATGGCGATTCATATGCAAAGTTATCTGCTGCACCACTGACAATAGTGGCAAAAAGTGAACATCCTGAATGTTCATTAAGAATGGGAATGACTGAATAAATAATAGAACTCCAATACTATAAAGTAGTATGCAACTAAAGAACAAGTTATATTTGGACCATTATGCTGGAACAATAACTATACGTGGTATTAAGTGAAAAGGGCAGGTTCTAGAATGTGCATACCATCACAATGAAATACACACACATACTCAACACAAACCTACAAATGTGTTTATATTTGTATAAGCATAGAGAAAGTGAGGGGACAAAGAATGGAAAGGAAATTAACTTTTAAAAAAATATTTCTTTACATACCCATAAATTGGTTTATATGTTAAACATGTGTTACTTTTTTAACTTAGTAACAAAAATTAAAGGCAAAAAACAAAGTAAACACTTAAGTGTTGTATCTTTTATAAGCAATATATAATCAAAGAATAACCAAGATTTAAAAGTAAGTTATTCTCTTACAAAGTCAGTGGAATATACTATTATATTACAATAATTTTTTTCACTGTTCTTACAAATCAAATTGACAGTTTACCACAGAGATGAATAAGATATACTTACTCTCAGAATATGGCATTGGCAGAATGTCAGATATATCAAAGTAAACTGTATAGTATAAATGAAGTTAAATTATTATTAATTAGACTATTTAACATTTCAAACAGTAATATTGTCCATTTTTATTTTTCCACAGATTATAATAAACAAAACCACTTATAACACAATTTATTCTGCAAACCTGGGTACCCAAAGAATAAGTATAAAGTAATTTGACTGCTTTCATCAATCCATACATGAAATCTGATGCACTCAAATAGGTAATATCCCATTCAATATACTTAAGAGTATTCAAAATTCATTACAAAATGGATATAACTGTTCAAAAGAACTTCAGATTTATACAAAACGTATCAGTCCTGCCACTAAATAAATGGTCAGGAGAGTTATGGTCAATCACCTGGATGCTTATTAGGTCAACTGCAACAGTCCCACCTACAAAATAGAATGGACCTGAGAACCTGCATTTTAGCAGCACCGCCAAGTGACTTTTTAATTAAAGTATTCAGGATTTACCATAGGACAAATATATCTAAAACATACTGTTATCATTCAATAGACCAAATAAATCATTATAGAACAGCAAAATGTGACCATAAGGCATATGTGTTTTTGTACATAATGCTATTTATCCTTCAATACCCAGTTAATTTGTTAGTGTTTAAATTAAATACTTATTTTCATTTTACTGTAAAGTAAAATAAAATGGCCAATAACTGTCAGTATTAACATGAAGCATCTGCATTTTTCAGACTTTTTTAAGATTTTTCATATAAATTACTTATGAAATTTTCATTTTGTCCAATATAAATTTTATTATAGTCTAACATCCTTCTCCTTCTTTACTTCTACTAAAATAGTGCCAGGATACACAGAGAAAAAATTCCTACCAAAATTTAGTTAGCTTTTACCAGCTACCAGGTCCAGATTCACACATCCTTCAAAACTCAGTACAAGCATCATCTTTCACTTAATCTTGCCTCATGGCCAATTATTCTTCCACAACCTCCCCAGGTTAGACAATACGAGGTAAAATTTAAATATTTAATAAATGTTTCCTAAAATTCAAAACTGGTAACACTGGAACTGGAATCCATTCATTCAAAACATATATATTTTGTGCTTACTAATCACAAATTGGTCTTTTCCTACAAAAACTCTATTAAAATCATTTGGAGAAATGGATAATTAAATAAGGAATTACAATAAAATGTGGTAAGTGGTATGATAGAAGTACAAGATGCTTTTAAATTATATACACAGGGGCCCCTAGCCTAATTTAGAGAAATGAGACTACACGTAAAAGATAAAGAGAAAAGAACCAGAAAAAGTGAGGGTAGAGGGAATTGGGGTGCTCCCGGCAATGGAAAAGCATGAGCCACAAACCTGAGGAAAGAAGTAGGACTCTCTATAAGAACGACAGGAGTGAAACCCAGTGGGGATAGTAGTGAGAGTGATATGAGATGAAGCTGGAGAAATGTTGGGACATTTCTTAGTTTAAATTAAAAAAAATAAAAACAAAGATCACCCCAAACTGCATATTGTAGCCAGAAAACAAATACTTCCTAAATTAATTCCATATCCCTATAGTGTAGCCTATTGTCCAGACATTCATGACACTTTTTCTGTTTTAATCATGACCTTTTATTAAATATTTATTTTTTCACTTCTCCTTTCTCACTGACAATATATTTCATGATCTGTTTTCCTGTTTACTAAATAAACCTATTATCCTGGTCACTTGCCCTCACCATTTTCATGAAAGGCCTCAATTGTTACCCTTGCACTAACAGCAGACTGAAAGATAATGGTGACAGAATGCTAGTTATAATCCTATAATTTCATAGTAATTTTTCAAGTTCTTATCAAGTAATCCCAGAAGTATCTATAAAAGCCAACACTACACAGCTGTGGGGTGGGGAAATACCATCAGGTATCACATTTACTCCAAAAGTAAAAATATGGTTACAGATCTAGAATTTTTTTTTATAACTGCACTATGTCTAAGGCAGTTGACACAGCATTATGAAATGCTATGAGGTTCCAGAATATTCTACACATCACATAAGAAGTGCCATCCTTTTTCTCCATTTTCCACTTTCCTTCATTTAACAATATAGGCTATTTTAAAAGGTCATGATGGGCATTGCTGATTGCAACTAGAAATAAACCCTTCTAATTCATCTACTCTCTGCTTCAGCAAACATGGTAAAATCATTACAGTTTCATACCTAAAAGTCATTAAGAACAGATTTTAGAAATGCCACTCAATCAACAAATGACCTATACACTGTTATCATTAAAGCAAAATCCTTGAGAACTGTTTTTCAGAACTTAGACTATGCCTCTACGACACATTTGGCCAATGAAGGTGGATGAAAAACAATAGGGCTTTGAAGCATTAGCCAGTTAATGGACTGTGGTTTACCCTGAGTGGGATGAACACAATATCAGGCCATGGTTAAATTAAATTAAACCGGTTCTTGTATTGTTAAAATGTGTCCTGTATTACTTATTTGGATACTGCACAACTGCTTTTAAACTTTAAGGTCTCTATCGCCCACCTAAAGTAAACACCATTCTGTTTCATCTACTGGTAATGGAATCATTAATAGGGGTTACCAGTGTTCTACTGCAACAAAAACAAAACAGAAAAATTTTGTTTTATTCGTGTTATCACCCTCTATTTCACAGTAAGTAGTTTTAATAACTCTATCTTACGAAAGAACTGAGAGTAAACATAGCATGCATTGACCTAAAGGGAATGAAATAACACATAGAAAATGACTGTGTATAAATTATGCTGGAAGGTATTTCAGTTTTTTTTTTAATGTGAATTTAACGTAATGCATTATTTAGCTAAGAAAAAATATTTGACAATGGTTCCAGTTGTACATGTTGAAACTTATCAAGACATCTTTCAAATTCTGTATATAATATTCAATCTACTGAATTATTAATCAAAATAGAAACTAACCTTTGAAAGTTTTTGAAATGAAAATGCAAGATTTTGACGTTAAAAATATTTACTTCTAAAATTACCTAACATTCTGTATATTTTGGGGAAACTGATAAATATGTCAGGCACATAAAAGGAAAAAAAAACCTTTACTACTTTCCTATATTATTATATTAAAATACAGCATACTACTCAGGTGCAGCCAAAACTAAATATCACAATAGAATGAATTTCTGGAGTATAAGAATAAATATAAATTCTAGTAAAAAAGGAATTATCATTATAATTGTTTAAGAAGGATCTTAAGAGCCAAGTTTTAATTTGACAGTAGAGTATACAATTTCTCACCTGTTGTAAGCTGCTAGGTTACTTCTGTAATATGTAAGTCTACACATTTGCAACACTAAATTTCAACACATAAAACCTATAAGGAAATGCTTATTCTGTTACATAGAGAATGCTTACCTGTAATTGAAAGTGAATACTGAGACAATAATAATTCCAAGTGGCATGTCTCATTTATTAAACTGATGCTGTTAGGCTATTAGATGTGATGGTAAGTATTTTTACACACAAATTCAAGGATGTCAGAAATGATACTAAAGTATTGTGCTATTCAATCTTTCAAAGGCTGAGGTCAGAGCTTTTAGATGAATATCCAAACTGAATCTATATTATCATACATCCCTAATAAAGTAATAATTGCATTTAAAGTAACATTAAACAGTCATGGTATAACAGATATTTTGTATTATTTCACTGACTTCTCACTATAGGCCTATAAAGCAGGTACTATTGGTCTTCCCCAATCTACAGAGAAGGAAACTGAGTCTTGAGGAGGTAAAGAGACTTACTTAAAGTCACATGGTTAATAAAAGGTGGGACCACAGTTCAAACTTTAGCACTGAGAAGACACTTTTCAGAACTGGAACTTAATTTTCAATAAATAATACAAGCCTTAAATAAGAGTCATAGGTAACTAAAATCATTCTCAACTAGGTAAGTCAATATTCGGAGGAAGATAGAGTACTAAAAATTCCTATGGGAAGAGGGCAAACTTCTGATTGCAGGAAAAATAAGGGCAGTTATGGAAGCCAGCAATGTGTGGGTCTCTGTTATATGCAAGAAACCTGGGATCTTTAAATTCTGTCCTGCACTACACCAGAGAGAGGTATGGATCCAGTGAGGGACTAGTTAAACTTTAAAGGCTTGCAACACATTCTCATGAAGAGTTTCAACTAAATAAAATCCCTACAAAGAAATTTACTTGCTTTTTTGCAGAGTTAACAATAGAAGAAAAGAAAGTTCTGTATAGTCAACTAAAAATCAAATTAAAATGGCACTTGTAATTGATTAATGAATAGTTATATTAAAACAAAGAATTAATTATTTACTGTAGAAAATGGGAAATGGGTAAAACAAACTGACAATGGAACTGGGGTGTGTGTGGGTGTGTTTGTGGACAAGCGCACACGCACATGCACACATCTTTTCTGCAGATGTCATACCACTTCCAGCAGTATAAAGGAATTCTCCAAGTGACTACATACCGTGTTAGTAAAATAAGACTGGGTCTTATGTTAATTTTTGCTCCAAAAGACACATTAGAGCTGATTGTCCGGCTAGGTCTTATTTTCGGGGAAACAGGGTAGTTTACTCGTATCATTATGTCAGAAGTCAAGACATGTTTGCATTATGACTGTTAAATATAGAAACTGGTAAGCAGGGGTAAACTTTCCAACCCTAAGTCAAACTGTACCATTCTTCTGGTTAAAACCCTCCGATGACCTCTCACTACAATTATAATAAAATCCAAAGCCCTTCTTGTGCCTTACAAGGCTCGTGGCTCCAGCCAAACTTTCTGACCTCATTTCCCTTCCTCCTCCTCCTCTCCTTCTCCATCTCCCCCTCTCTCCTTCTGTTTCTTTTTCAGAACTCCTTAGCCAAAGTAGCCTTCGTTCTTTTTCTCAGTTTTGCCAAACCATTGCCCACAGCAGGAGCTTTATATCCAGTGTTTCCTTGGCTAGAAATCTTCTTCCTCCAGATCTCTTGCCCTACCTGAGAACAGGAACATATCTGCTTTGCTCACATCTCCCACGCCCAGCATTATTCCTAGCACAAGTGTCCAGTGATATTTACTGACTGAGTAAATTAATGAATGATTAGTATCACCCCAAGACCTACCCCACCCTGGTTTCTTGTGGCAGACACATAGATGTGCCCCACAGATCACCCTTGAACAAAGGACACACTGCCCACCTGCAAGGAATGTGATTAGCTGACAGCCTCCAGCTGTTAGCTCCTTTAGAGTTTGCCTAAAGAAGCTTTCCAGTCAAGGACATACTTCCAAGGAAGCCCACCATTAACACCTGAGTAATGGCGGTAGAAGGGCCTAGCCATTTCCACCCACTGCAGGACTCCTCAACCAACCTTTGTGCCAAAGGCCCCTGTTGGATTGGCTGCGACTTTGTCAAGTAGCTTCACAATGTGAAGACTGCTCCTAACCAATCCTGCTGCCACTCTTTTCTTTTTGCAGGTATTACTCCTCAGTAAACTGTTAGCAGTCCTAACTCCATCTCAGTGTCTGCTTCAAGGAGAACCCAACTAGTACTGTTTGCATTTCAAAATTAATTCCTTACGCCTACAAATTAAAATGGTCATTTTTAACAGTATATAGAGCATTCATTTTATATTAAGCATCTGATGACATTGCTACCACCACCCTCATTCCTCACTAACATTCATACATAAATACAAACACAGACACCCACACATACTCCCCTAAACTCCGAACCACATGGCACTTAGGAGATTTTACTTTACATTTAAGTCTTAATTCAAATGTAACCTCCTCTACGAAGCCTTCAAAATACAATCAACTGCTCTTTTTCTATGGCTCCTTTGGTACATCTAGCAATACTGACCATATTATAATTATGTGCTTATATGCCTATTAAAGATGGAGCTCCTTCAGTCTGTGCCTGCCTCATGTTAATAACCCCAGCACCTTATAATGCACTTGGTTCAAGTAAGATGTTCTCCAAATTTCTTGATAAAGAAAAGAAATGAGATAAATAAGAGTAATTTAAAAAAAAAACACCTTTAAAAGTACGATTTTCAGTTTTTATCTGTAAGGCTGAATAAAAATAGTCAATATATTCAGGCCCCAACATTCACATATTCTAAAAATAACTTCATTCTTCTTAGTGAATAAACTTCATTTTGTTTTCAAGAAAGTTATTAACGTTAAAATTGAAAGCTGCTAGGCAATTTAGAACCTATTCATTTTGAACTTTTAGGACACTTCCTTACAAATAACATATTAGTTACCAAGGAAAAATGAAGCATTGGTTTTTACAACTCATTAAATTTCTTTTCAACTTCATATAACCTGTCAGTTCTCAATTACACCCTCCTGGGACAAAATCAAGCCAAACATTCCTAGCATATAAGCATAAAATAAAACTAAAAACCATGAAACACACACACACACACACAAACACACACACACACACAGTTAAGCATCTACCAGGAAGAGATTTTATGAATTTGAAATTTTTAATTTTGAGAATTAACACAAATGGTTAAGCCATACTAAGTTTAATTCAGTGAGTTAAAATGGGTAGGCAGCGTTACTCTTCCACCCAGTAATCATAGAATAGGTGAACAATTTAAAAATCCTAATATTTTAAAGGAAGGCTAAGCCTCCCATAGGAAATAAAAGTGGAAATGAGTCCAAGGAAAAAAATGGCTTGGTTCCACACCCTTAAAATTGCCTACAGCAATGCATCAAAAAATAAAATAAAATAAGCCCCCAGAGTCTGGGTCAGCAGCATAGTGTTACAACTTAAGCATTGGGTCATCAGTGGCAATGGTAGGCTGATTAAGGGTTGAGGTAATATATTTACTTACTGTAGTAAGGAACTGTGTAACAGTACCGCCAACAGTACAAAGAGTTCTTGTGTGGATATCATGTACAAAGAAATATTATAACCATCTGTTTATATTTTAATATGAAAATATGAAATATACTTGAACAATTGTTTAAGTAAATAAGTAAACATACATAAACTATATTATAAATACTAATAGTTCAACTTGTTAAAAAACTAAAACTGAACTTCATTCAGCAATCCATTAATTTTATGTTCCAACAAAAACACTTCAGTTTTATTACTTATTAAAATCGAATCATAATTAAACAACCTTCCTCTAATATAAGGGATAAAAGCAAAAATACAATGCTAATATGGAAAAAGGCAGTTTTGCAAGTAATGAAGCCACTTACAAATACAAATAAAAAAACCTGTTAAACTTATGGTATTAATAGGTTAAATTAAACATTGATTTGCCTTCATATTTAACAGGCAGCTCTAATCAGTAGAATACATGTATGTGAATTATATTATGCATATTGCTGTTCAAAGGTCTTGGAAAACCTATTTTGTAATTAACCAAGTAAAGAGTCTTACTATATTTCTGTTCCCAGTGCCTGGCATAAAGCTTGGCATACACTGGCATCCACATACAGTTTATTAAATGCAAAAATTAATGCATATCCCAAGGTCAGTTTTTTTATAAAGATAAAAAATAAACAGAAAATGTCACCAGTACCAGTAATCTTGATTTCTGGAAATCATTATACCTATCCTATAACATATATTTTGGGCAAGACTGACATTAAGAATCATTACCCTAAGAATGATGCCCAAAATTCATAAAAAGTGTCCCTATCTTTGATCCAGTATTTCTTGGGATATTTTGGTAGAAAAATAATTTTTAAAAATATTAACATGTATGTAGCTGCAAAATGCTTATCTAATAAACAACTGTCAATCACCTAATTGCAAATGTTAATGAATTCCCAAAAAATGAACTCAGTGGAATAATATTTAATGATACAATTTTAAAAACACTTTTGAGACATATATATCTGGCAGCATACTCCAGGAATACAAAAGAAGTTCACCTAACTCAAACTAAAAGATATGAAGCTTCAGTTAAGTCTTAAAGGGAAAGAAGCAATTAAGCAGTCAAGAGGAGGAAATGGTTATGAGGGTAGAAAAGTTGTTCCAGGCAGATGTAACAAAGAGGTATG
This sequence comes from Rhinolophus ferrumequinum, assembly GCF_004115265.2. Lineage (NCBI taxonomy): Eukaryota > Metazoa > Chordata > Mammalia > Chiroptera > Rhinolophidae > Rhinolophus > Rhinolophus ferrumequinum. The sequence goes on along the minus strand of NC_046297.1, from coordinate 41,015,851 downwards.
AGACAGTATGTGTGTTTGGGCACCCAGTAGTTCAAAATAGCTAAAAGAAGGAGCTTGAAGAAAGTTTCCAGAGATGAGTCTGAGAAATCATGAAATAATCTTGTACTGACATGCAAGGAAGTTCCAATTTTATCTAAAAGGCAAATGGGAAATCATGAAGGACATAATCAGAATTCTATTTTTTAAAAGATCACTGAGACTGCAACAAAGAGAAAGAATTAGAAAAGAACAAGAGAGGGCAGGGAGATCACTTGGTAAGATACTACAACAATCCCAGCTGGAAATAAAGACATAGTAACACAAAGCACAGGTCAGAGGTCAGGAAGATTTAAGAGGAAGAACTGACAGAACATGACTCCTAGATGTTTTGCATAAGACAATGGGTGAATGGTGATACCATTAGCTATGATTTGAAAAAAGAGTCAAGTTTCATTTTGAATACAGTGAGTTTTAGATACTTTGGTACATCCAAATGAATTTATCAGTTTCAGGAAGAAGTTCTGGGCTGGAGAATTTAATGAAGCAGTTGTCAGTTTATGGATGGTAGCTGAAGCCACACAGGCGAAAGAGATTACTCCAGTACTCCCTCAAGGTAAAGAATAAAAGACAAAGAAAAACCCACAAAACAAGAACAAAATTTCTTATCTTAAAAACTACAAATTATACACAGAATTCAGCATCAAAGCTAAATGGAAAGGCAACATATATATCATTTTGTTATTTCTCTATGACAGAAAAGAGAAAGATAAAATGAAAGGTTGAGAGGGACTTCGAATCTAAGGAAACTTTCTTTGTATGCTTTTTACAATGGGAAGACAAAATTATGTGACCACCAAAAAGAAAAAAACTAATGTAATATTATAAAAGGAAAGCATAAAATGATATATACATAATAAATAAAATCATGCAAAACTATGTATGTGTTAGAAGGGAACATGGAATCTGAAAATTCCATGTTAATCTGAAATCTGCTGAAATCTGCATGTTAATCTGAAATCTGCATGTAAATCTGAAAATGAGTAAAAAGAGAATAATTGCTCTATACATCTCCTCACCAAATCCCATCATAATGTTAATATAATTAGAGATGGCTAACCTTATTAAGGAAAAATATATCTGTGATTCAATCCTAACTTTCTAATAACCATCCATTCGAATTCTAACATGTGCATTCCTAAAAGTGATCTAGTTGTTTCAAAATATCCCAGTTCTTTAAGACTTCCATGTCTCACTAAACTTGGAAAATATGAGGCAAATGACATATTAACTCGAACAATCATAAAAATGCTTAGAAAGTAAAAGGCTAATTTAATGAAAAAAAACTTAGAAATGTTTCCATATGTTTCTATGAAGTATTCTTTCCCCACTAAATGAACACATTCAAGATTTTGTTTCTGGCTTTGTTTCAGAAAAGAAAAAACCCATCTGCATAGTACGGCACTTACAAGTACATCTCAGTCATGCAATAGTTATGTCACAGCTCATATATCAAATAAAAATCACATTCAAGCCCACACAACCTCACAGACCCAAAGTCTTCCTTTCTATTAAGAGTATTCCTGAGAGAGCTTTCATTGCACCTCACTGCTGATGTCACATAACTTTTGTTAGGAAGTTAAATCCTGAAACTAAAATATCAAACAGTTTGGAGTACAGTTGTGAATGACATAAAAAAAACAACTTTCGCTAGTTATAAACTATGAACATTTCCTTTTCACAGAAACAGGTGCAGAAGTGGTAGAAAAAAAAAATGTTATTATACCTCCCCAAATGGTGATTTTTAAAAAAATAAAGCATTATTTCATTATATTAAAAACATAATAAAATGGTAATGCTTCATTTATACTTAGAATAACCTTGGTAGATATTTTGAATGCATCTCTATTTAATTCCATATATGTATATATGGAAATATTCAGTATAGGTTAGAAATATTTTATTATCTAGAGCAGTTTCCACAAACTTCGTATATTTGTGTACCAATATCATTATTGCTACAAATTGTATTATTTGTACTATTATTTACTTAATAAAGCAGCAGTATCTCACAGTGGCTAATGTCAGAGCACATAGACTGATATTCCAGCTCTGCCACTAACTAGATCAGGGGTGTCCAAACTGCGGCCCACGGTCCAACTGTGGCATGCGATCCACTTTAATTGGCCCACAGCAAATTCCAAAAATACATTTAGTTTACTTAAATAAACCAAGTGAGGCAATACGTACCTCACCTCGAGTGAGTGGTCCAGCTGTTTGTGTATTTTATAGCATATGGCCCTTGGTGAAAAACGTTGAAAAAAGTTTGGACACCCCTGAACTAGATCTATTACCAAGGGCAAAACTGTTCATCTTTCTGTGCTTCAGTTTCTCATGTGTAAAATGGGGATAATAAGAGTACCTTCCTCTCAACACTTTTGTGAGGATTATATGATTCAATAAATATCAAACACTTATCAACATGCTGGCACACAGAAGTACTAAAGAAGTAATTAGCTAATATTGTTAATATTTTTCTTTAAATTTACCCACAATTTTTTACTTTATAATACATATAGTTCATGACCAAACTTTTACTCCACTATTATTTTAAGCAATAATATATGAAATCATGGGTATGACATGTGGGATATATTTTTTCCTAATACGAAGTAAAATAAATGACTTCTATAATTAAAGACAGTTTCCAAAATTATCTCCAATTCCAACAGTGATATTGCACCAATAAAGAACACTTAAAAATGATATAATGGCTACCTTTTGTGGTACACATTAAAAACTACATGCCCCAGAAAAAAAATTTTAATCCATTCAAAGGAGATGGAGATAGTTAAATAACACACATCCTATGATAAGTGCATTGCCAGGTATTACAAGAAAACTACACAATGCTTTCTGTAGGGTAATAGCATTAGAAAACAAATAAATAATGTAATGCCATTCAATGAGTAACTGTCATCCTGTTCAATTCTAATTTCAGGGATTTAATAATCCCACCAATTCTTCTTTCCATCAAACTAAATTCCTTCTAGTTTTAGCTCACTGCTTTCCTTTATAGAATTACAAAACTCTGTTACCTTTCATAAAATCCTGAAATAATCCAAGACATGTTGTATTATTACTGTCAATATAACTAACAGTAGCCACCAATCATCAAGCCAGGCACTGTGAATACAATTTATCATAACAAAACCATGAAAAATGTATCATAATCCGTATTTTACAATGAAGAAACTGAAAGTTTAAGAATCTCAGCAACACGCCTAAGATCCCACAACTAGTAAATGGCATTGAGGAGGAGAAGTTTGCATGGGAGTAAAATTTAAACCCTTAAGGTCCTCTCTATGCTACAGTGAATTAGCAGTCAGCCAAGAACTGTTCTTCAGTGTAGTTATAAGCTAACTATACCAGCATTTCAATGACCAAAACATTTTGGTATTCTTCATTTACACTGACTGCCTGTAAGTCATTCTTCTGAACTATCCTAAGGATGACAAATCTTTATCATTTGATAGGTAAGTCTGAATATTGGAAAGAAATAGAATTCAGAGTCAAGAAAAGGATAAAGTAACACAGGAGCTCAACCAATCTTTATACTCTAACAGAAGGCATCGTTTTGGATACATATTCAAAATTACATTTTGTTTCTTTGATTCAGTCTTTAAAAGAAACAGGTAATATGTAAAGTACTGATTTCCTCATGTGTCTACTAAGTTGGTGACAAAAACAATTTCAAAGAAGTTTTTAAAAGCTATGAATATGACAGTGTCTATGGATTGGAAACTGTTGGCCAAAATTAATTACTTAGAAGAGCGACTGTCATTTGGATATACAGTTGACTCTTGAATGATGTGGGGATTAGGGGTTCCAACCCCCCATGCAGTCAAAAATCCACATATAACTTTTGACTCCAAAACTTAACTACAGTAGTCCCTCTATATCCACAGGGGAATGGTTCTAAGACCTCCCACAGATATCAAAACCTATGGATGCAAAGGGTCCTTTATATAAAATGCCATAGAACAATGCATACAGTCAGCATTTTGTATCCACAGATTCCCAAACGCAGATCTAAAATACCATGATTTTACTCCCATATCGGGGATACGGAGAGCCAACTATATGTCTACTGAAAAACATCCATGTATAAATGGATCTGCAAAGTTCAAATTTGTGTTGTTAAGGGTCAACTGTATAAGTTTTGTTTTCAGTGTAACAGAATAAGCTTCAAAGACATTCTTTAGAGAATAGTCATTAAAGCCTTTTTAAAAACTAACATTCTTCTTGTTTTAGAATTTTCCTCATTTTCCTTCCTTTTCAAACAGCTTATCTGAAACCTGTTCAGTATTTTTAAAATTATTTTCTAATGTGTGATCAACAATAACACTCAAAATTCTACTAGTAAAAAATAAAATTAAAAAGAGTTTCTCAGTTCTTCCTGGTGAATCTTTTGATTTGGAATCTATCCAAAATTATGTTAGTTCATTTACCGATATACTGACAACTCATGTTCAAGCAACAAATTCATATTCCCTAGGTCCAGTATAATCCATAACTTTTCTTGTTTGTTCTGATCAAATTTTCGCTTTCTAATTTTATTACTTTTAATCCAAAGCACATTTTAACCTTTTATACTTCTTCCTAGTCCTGGAGATTCACTTTATATGAATAACAACTGACCGATTTAGAAATAACACCTAATTTAATGTGCACATATTTTCCTTTCCTTCCTCCATGACATCATATAAATAAACAGAAATGAATCAAAATTAAATACCAATTACTATATCTCTGATGAAGATGCCAAACCATCAGTAATTATACTTTGCATAAGACAATAATATGTATTTGTTAGGACTCATAATGGTCAGAAACAGAAATCCAACTTAAGATAGCTTACAAAGAAAGTTGAGATTAATTTGCTTATAGAATACAAAGAAGGGGTAAGGAAAAAAGGTGATAAGGCCTCAGAAGCAATTGGTACCAGAGTCTGAAACGACTCCAGAACTCTTCCCTTGTCCATTTAGGTCACTCTGATTCTCAATAGACCTGATTTCTCACCATGGCAGGAAACAGTAACTTCCCAATCCCCACACTTTATGTCTTCTTCCACCAGAAAAAGCTAACTTCATTTTCTCTGGATCCAAATTCAAAACTCCCAGAAAAGGATACTGATGGACAAGACTTGGGATTGTGGACTTTTAACTTATTGGTAGGCATCACCACCGACTCAGCTTCAGTAAGGTCCTTATCCCTAGTCAAATGGAAATAGAAATTGAAGAGCATACCCAGCGTGGCCCTTGCTGCATTTTGGATTTACATAAAAGCAAGGCAGCTATCCCTTATGGGGAATCTTAATCTCCCCTTTACTTGAAGCCAAGCTGTAGGCTTAATGGGGCATTTGATACAGAAGAGGTCCCCAAAATGCCAGGATCTAATTCACTGATGGTTCAACAAAACTAAAACATAATGATGTCCACTGTGCTACTGCTGCTATTCAACCTCAGTTCCAGCAATGTGTAAACCAGCTCAGTGGGCAGAATTCAAAGCCATTCTCATAATTCTGCCTAATACTCCCACTGGCAAATCTTGATTTAATTTACTGACCCTTGATTTGTTGCCAATGGCCTAGCTGTTCGATCTGCCACTTGGAAAACTACAGAATGCCAAATTAAAGACTAAAGATTCAGGGTCACAAATTATAGAAAAAAGCTATAAAAGAAAAAAAAACTATAGAAAAAAAATCACAACTGAACAAATCATCTGGGTTACTCATGCTGATGTCCACAGCAGCCACTCTTTCTCTGATAAGACCAACAGGAAGCAACCTGCACCACCCAGACTGCCCCCACTGCTACCTGTACGCGTCATTGTATCAGACATAGCAGAACATTCACTGTCATAGATAGGGCATAAAATGAAAGATTCTATCTTCTGATGCAGAGTTACTATACTATTGCCACCTATTACTACCAAAGATCAACCATTTCATAATGTGGTCACGAAGGCCACACTGCACTAGGTATTACCAACCCATCCCTGTCCAGCTTACTCATGTCAAACTCACCATAGCAGACCTTTAACCCCTAACTCCTGTTCAATCTGATCAGTTAACTCTGGACACACCAATGTGACCATCAAAATTAAGCTGTTACATATTTTTGGCTTTCAAGGCCATTTACCAGCTAACAATAGCGTACCTCCTGTTATAAAGGGCAAACAAATCAAAAGTTAGAATAGTTGATGGGAATTCCATGCTCTCTACCTAATCCACAGGCATCTAATATGAGGTCAGACAATTAAGTTCGCAACCTTGTTGCAATGATGTTGCTAACCTTTTTTGATATCAGAGGGATTATTCATTATGAATTTGTACCAACTGGACAGTTAACCAAGTTTACTCTTTGGAAGTGTTAAAAAGGCTGCCTGAGAAAGACAATCCTGCACTTTTCGTCAACAATTCATGGCTCTTGCACCATGACATTGCACCAGCTCCCACAGCACTGTCTGTGAGGGAGTTTTTAGCAAGTAAATAAATAACTGTATTGGAACACCCTCCCTACTCACCTGATCTGGCCCCCAATGACTTCTTTCTTTACCCAAAGATAAAGGAAATATTGAAAGGAAGACATTTTGATGATATTCAGGACATCAAGGGTAATATGACAACAGCTCTGACGGCCATTCCAGAAAAAGAGTTCCAAAATTGCTTTGAAGGGTGAATTAGGCGCTGGCGTCGGTGCATAGCTTCCCAAGGGGAGTGCCTCAAAGGTGACCGTAGTGCTATTCAGCAATGAGGTAGGTAGCACTTTTTCCAGGATGAATTCAGTTCGCGAACTTAATTGTCCCACCTCATATGTCAAGCACTGGAATGACTTCCTGATAAATCAATTCAAAAGGATTCTGACTCTACTACCCTCACCTTTGTATGGTCCACATAACTCGGTAGGTAGTTTACTCACTAAATGCAGCTGTCCTAACAAAGGGTTTATCTCCCCTTGACCACCTCCAGGATAACGATCAGGGAAAAAAAGCAGTGGAAATTATAAAGGTCAGCAAACATTTCCTGTAAAGGGCCAGAGAGCAAATATTTTATGTTTTATAGGCTACATAGGATCTAGGCCACATTCTTCTTCTTCTTTTTTACCATTTAAAATTGTGAGAAAAAAACATTGTTAGCTTGCGGGCTACACAAGAACAGGCCACAGGCCAAATTTGGCCTGGGAGCTTTGGTTTGCCCATTCCTAGTTTATACATATTTTGAAAGCTCAGGATTCTACCCTGACCATGCCTGGACTACTAACAGTAGTCCCAAGGAAGTCTAAATGATATACCTTCCAGGTAGAAGCCCAGCCAAAGGAAACCTAGGCTTCCAACTTAATGGGGTCCAGCCACCTGGATTCTCTTCTTGGATTGATATGGTCCTGGATCAGACAAACATTTTATGAAAAGGGCCAAATAGTGTTTAAGCTTTGTGAGTTATAGACTCTCTATTGCAACTACTCAAATTCAGCATTGCAATGCAACAGCAGCCACAGACAATAAGTAAACAAATAGGTACTACCAGATTTGGCCCAAAGTAAGCCTAGCTGCTAGCAAGCCTAGTAACTTGCTTTTGTTTTGTTTGCTCTACTTCTTCTGGAAGGATTTGCATACAAAAGGCATCAACTCATATTTTATAATGGTAAGGTTCATAAACTTCATATTTGTTTTCTTTTGTATCGGAGATTCAACACTTCATTACTGAGAATAAAGGACATAAAAACATCCATATACTATAGCTGAAAAGTATAAACTAAAAACGTTCTCAATTTGATTCAAATCAAAAATACTTATTGAATACCTAGTATTCAATGTGATAAGTCTCATGGCCAGAGATCTGAAAGTATATTACCTCATTTAATGCTCCAAATCACCTTCTGAGGCACTATCATTACCAGATATGGTAATTAAGATTCAAACATGCTGCGTCCTTGAGCGTGTTACTAATGCCTCTGTGCCTTATTTCCTCATCTGGAAAAAGGGAATAATAAGTGTATACCTAAGAAAAGAGATACTCTAAGAATTAAAGGGGTTAATACATATAAAGCACTTTAAAAAGTGCTAGGCACACACTAATCACTTACGTGTTAATTATAGTAATAGTAGTAGTATACAAGGACTACTACATTTTAATAAACCTGCCAATTTACCCCTCATAATTGTTTTGATCATTTACTTAAATGACCAAAAAAAGTAAATAGCAAATTTTGTATCAATTTGCCCCAAAACTAACTCCAGTATAATATAAAAGAGGTAAAAGCCCTGAAACAGAAGAGAGTTTGGGGTATCTGAAGAACAGAATGAATATCAAAATGACTTAAATGCAGTGAACAAGTGTCACACATGATTTGCCCCATCAGGTATTCAAATTTTCCTGAAGGGAGACATGAAAAACATCTTAAAATAAAGGGAACGGTTGCCATCTACCTAAAACTCACTCCCCATTCTTATTTACTAACATAACTCCAACTTTGTTCAGGGTAGAAAAGTATCTAGCTAAAAACACTCACCCCCCCCTAATTAGAATAAAAAGCAGATATTGTTAGGTAATATATTGTTTTAAGAACTGTAAAAGAAAGACTTAACAGCAAGCCTAAGGCTGCTATCCTTAGAAAGATGGAAAGCTGGCCTTTGCCTAGCAGTGTCCAGAACTTGGCTTGCCTCCATTCTCTAACTGATAAGAATGGTTTACCATGCTTAGACTTTTGTACAAAATAAATAAATATATATATACATATATGTGTGTGTGTGTGTGTGTGTGTATATATATATATATGTGTATATATATATATATATATAGAGAGAGAGAGAGAGAGAGAGAGAGACCGAGACAGAGAGAGAGACAGAGAGATCACCTGAGTTCCTTCTGGGTATTCAGGATTTGGGTATGTGCTAGCCAAAGGTTGCTTACATGAGCATCCCCTAATAAAGAACTGGGGCACTGAATCACTAATGGCCTTCCCTGGGCAGAAACAATACACGTTACTATACTTTTCATTGCTGGAGAAAAGGGCATGTTCAAACATATCCCTGCACAGGAAGTAGAGGGCATAAGGAAGCTTATGTATGGATTTCTCCAAACTACCTGTGTCCTTTTCCCTTATCATCTCACATGTATCCTTACTACCTTGCTATAATAAATCTTAGCAAGGGAGTACAACTACACGCCGAGTCCACTGAGCTCTTCTAGAGAATTTCCAAATGTAGGAGTTTGAGGGACCCCAAACAAAAGAATCCATACAGCAATTCCATTTTAACAAGTTTTCACTGGTAACTTAAATCACAGTATTTTCTTACTAACAATTATCTCCCATAATTTGATTATATCCTTGGTTGACTTGGTTCATACACTACTAGCACACAGATCTCCTAGCTCCCATCCACTCTATTACAGATGGTGTCAGAGGATGAAAAAAAGGTGATCTTAATAATCGATAGAATTTATAAACTATTTACATTCTGAATGGTCACCAAAAAAAGCAGACGTACAAACATTTATCATCTTTAACATTTAAACATTCTCCAAAATAAATACTAGCTGCTATGGATATAGCAGGGGACTAAATGAGACATGCTACCTGCCCTCGTGAAATCTATTTTTTTATTTAAAGAAGGATCCTCTGAGGAGCTGCCATTTGACCTCAGCTCTGAAAGACAAACTGATATAAATAGGTGAAATAGAGGGACAAGAGCAATGCAGAAAGATGGAATAGCTTGAGAAAAGCCCTAAGACAACAAGCACAACTCTTTTGAGAAGCTGAAAGGTTAATGGAGTTCAGGGCAGAGTTGGGATTTTATCCTACAATTAATAGGAAGTCAATGAAGGGATGTGATCACATCTGACTTTTTCAAAGCTCACTCTGGTACATGGTAGGAAATATACTAGAAAGGAAAAAAGAAGTGGAGTTGCCCTTAAATAACGTAAGTGCTAAAGATGGAAAGAAATGAATGTATTGTTAAAGTACTTAGAAAATAAAGGTGACAATACTTGGTGATTGGTTTACTATATATGTACCTGATTAAACACTGGTAAAAGTATCAATTACCATAATCACTTAATCCTATCTGTTTTGGATGAGACACTTTTCCTTAATAAAATGGTGATTTAAAAAATGAGAGTTAAAATAAAAATTGTAGAAAGTCCAAAACCTGCCGGCCTAACATCTGATTAAGAGAAAATCACATGAATAAATACGCTACTTTTTGCATTAAAAAATCTATATAAAATACAAAGTAGGATGTTTTAAGTAGGTCCCAAATGAAAAATGCAAAGCTATAAACTAAAAACAGTAGTCCCTTCTCCACAGGCTATACGTCCCAAGACCCCCAGCGGATGCCTGAAACCACAGAGAGTACCAAACCCCGTATGGTTTTTTTCTATATACATACTTACTCAATGATAAAATTTAACTTATAAGTTAGGTAAAGTAAGACATTAACAATAACTAATAATAAAATAAAGCAATTATAACCCTATACTGTAATAAAAGCTGTGTGAATGTGGTCTCTTTCTCTCAAAATATCTTATTGTACTGATTCACCTTTTCACTTAAAAGACACAGTTTACTACTTCTCTTTGGCATGTCCAAATTGCCAGCATCACTACTCTTGTGCTTTGGAGTTACTGTTAAGTAAAATAAAAATAAGGGTGACTTGAAGACAAACACTAACTACCACAACACTTGATCTGATAACCCAGACAGCTACTAAGTGACTGAAAAGCAGAGAGCGTACACAGTGTGAACATGCTGGACAAAGGGATGATTCACGTCCCAGGCAGGACAGAGCGGAACAATGAAAGATTTCATCACACTACTCAGAACAGTGTGCAATTTAAAACTTAAGAATTATTTATTTCTGGAATTTCCCATGCAATATTTTTGGACATCTGACTGTGGGTCACTGAAACTGTGGAAAACAAAACCATGGATAAGAAAGGACTACTGTATACCAGGAGTCGGCAAAATTTTTCTGGTGAAGGCCCAGATAGTATACTTTTTTGGATTTGTGGGCCATATAGTCTCTATTGCAACTACTCAACCATGCCATTGTAGGACAAAAGCAGCCATAGAAAATATTTAAAGGAACAACTGTGGTTATGTTCCAATAAAATTTTATTTACAACAACAAGCTCTGAGCCAGATTTGCTGATGCCTGAACTAGAGAATGGGAAAAAATGCAACCTCTGAGACTAGTGGTCAGATCAGATGCCTGTCCAACAAAAAACAATGCAATAGGAATCCTAGCAGGCAAATGTAATACAATCAATAATTACGTTTAAAAGAAAAAGACAGTAAAAATGGGAAGTCAGCAAGTAGATGTCTTTAAATACATCTGGAAATATTTAGTGAAAAATACCACATCCACAGGACTGACATTAAGGCAAACCCTCAAGAATCTATGGCAATCTGGAAAGGGAAATTCATCACCTTGGTCTTTGATGAGATGGAATGTGGCCAGCCCAACAAAACTGACAGGCATCAAGCAAATGAAATGGCAGTTCAACATAGCAGCTTGGTCAACTCAAAAAGAAGTTCAATCAATAGAGCTAAGTACTAAATACTAACATTGATGCTACATTTTATATAGAAAAGAGGTAATCAATCAGCACTTTGTGGAGGATGAAGACAAAGTGAAGAGCATGGTATATGGGATTTGATTCAGCCAGAGGTGAGAAATGAGGAAGAAATGAGGCTGTGGAGGGCCCAGGTCCTAAAGGGCCAATTCATGCCACAAGACTTTTACGTTTATTCTGAGGGCAATAGGGAGCCACTGACAATTCATGAGGAGTGATGGGGTCACTCTTACCTTCTTGGTACAGAGTTTAGGAAGGGTGAGCCCCGAGGTGCTTGAATAGCCAGATAAGGGGGAAGGGGCGGTTAAATCCAGTTTTGGCAGGAGCACCATCCAAGAAATGAAGGGTTTCCAGGGAAAAGGAAGAAGGGAGCATGAGGCCACCTCCCCACAAGTCTTCCAACCCCAAACCACTGACCAGTTCCAGCCCCCATCCTACCACCAGGGTCTGTGTGGTCTTCTCAAGAGGCCCCACAGAACACAAGAACACAATGCTGGTTACTCAACTTGTTCGGTGCTTTACTGAACCAAGGCCCTGACAGACAACTCATCAGAGTTACAAGCACACCCCTTCCCACATGCTGAGATTCACAATACAAAGGTGGCTATCCCTGTTTTCACTGCTGACATGGCATTTCCTCTTGAATATTTCCAAACCTTAAAATGTAAAGATTTTGTCCACATAGACAGACACACATATGCTCTTACTGCAGGCTGTCATGCTCTCTAAAATGCTTCCACACAGCAGTCTGTGTGCACACGTATGTATGGCATTGTGCATCCACCACCATCTATTTATCCATCCATTTGTTGGTCCATCTATCCATCCACAAAAAGACAGAAGCAGCTTCTGACTTGTCAGGCCCCACGGTTCAAAGAATGGTCCTCAAATTAGTCCAACAAAATCGAAGAGGAGGGAAGACTCCCAACTTATTTAACAAAGCCAGCATTACCCTCATGCGAAAGATGTATAGCATAAAGAGACTAAAGAAAACTACAGACCAATATCTCAGAGGAATATAGATGCAACTATTCTCAATAAAATTCTAGCAAACCAAATTCAGCCACACATTAAAAGGACCATTCACCATGATCAATTGGACTTCATCCCTGAAATAAAAGAATGATTTAAAATACACAAATCAATAAGTGTGATACATCACATTAATAGAATGGAAAAAAATCATATGGTAATCTCGCTAAACACAATAAAAAGCGTCTGACAAAATTCAACATCCATTCATAATAAACATTTTCAACAAATTAGGTATAAAAGGAACATTCCTCAACATAATAAAGGCCATATATGACAAGCCCCCAGCTAATATCAGACTCAATGGTGAAAAGTTGGAAGCTTTTCCTCTAACATCAGGAACAAGAAAAGGGTGCCCACCCTCACCACTCCTTTCGAACATAATACTGGTAGGCCAAGTCACAGCAATCAGGCAAGAAAAAGAAACAAAAGGCATCAGAATTGAAAAAAAAGATATCAAACTATTTCTATTTGCAGATGACATTTTATATATAGAAAATTCTAAAGACTCCAACAAAATCTTCTACATCTAATCAAAGAATTATGATTAAATTGCAGGAAACAAAATTAACATTAAAAAATGAGTAGCATTTCTATACACTAATAACAAATTATCTGAAAGAATAATAGAAAATGATCCAATTTATAGCACCCAAACCAATATAATATTTATAAATATTTAACCAAAGAGGTGAAAGATCTCTATACTGAAAAATTAAGACACTGATGAACAAAGTCAAAGAAGACAAATAAATATAAAGATATTCAAGTTTGTGGACTGAAAGAACTATAATTGTTAAAATGTCCATACTACCCAAAGCCATCTATAGGTTCAGTGCAATCCCTATTAAAATTCCAATGGCATTTTTTTTTTACAGAAGTAGAAAAAAAAATCCTAAAATTTGTATGTGACCACAAAAGATCCTAAACAGCCAAAGCAATCCTGAAAAAAAGAACAAAGGGGGAGGCATCACACTTCCTGATTTCAAGCTGTATTACAAAGCTAAAGTAATCAAAACAATACGGTCCTGGCATAAAAACAGACACACAGACCAATAAACCAGAAATGAGCCCAGAAATAAACCCATAAACATACAGTCAACTAGTATTTGACAAGGGGGCCAAGAATACTCACTGAAGAAAGACAGTCTCTTCAATAAATGATGCTGGGAGAACGGGATATTCATTCACATGTGAAAAAATGAAACTAGTCCCTACCTTACACCATTCACAAAAATTAAGTCAAAATGGATTAAAGACTTAAATGAAAGACTTGAAACCATAAAACTCCTAGAAGAAAACATGGGGGGAAGCCCCTTGACATTGGGCCTTGACAACGATATTTTTGGATATGACACTTAAAATACAAGCAACAAAATAAAAAATAAACAAGAGGGACTACAACAAACTAAAAAGTTAATGTACAACAAAAGAAACAATCAACAAAATGAAAAGGCAACCTACCGAACGAGAGAAAATATTTGTAAATCACACATCTGATAAGGGGTTAATATCCAAAATATATAAAGAACTCATACAACTCAATAGCAGAAAAATAAATAATCCAATTAAAAATGGGTAAAAAACCTGAATAGACATTTTTCCAAAGAAGATATACAAATGGTTCCCAGGTACATGAAAAGATGCACTAACCATTAGAGAAATGCAAATCAAAACCACGAGGACATATCACCTCATACCTGTTAGAATGACTATTATCAAATAGACAAGAGACAACAAATGCTGGCAAGGATGTGAAGAAAAGGGAACGTTTGGAGCAATGTTGGTAGAAATGTAAATTGGTACAGCCACTATGGAAAAACAGTATGAAGGTTCGTCAAAACATTAAAAACAGAACTACCATAAGATCCAGCAACCTTGCTTCTGGTTCTACATCCGAAGAAAATGAAACCACTATGTTGAAGAGCTATCTGCACTCCTATGTTCACTGCAGCATTATATACAATAACCAAGATATGGAAACAACCTAAGTGCCCATCAACAGATGAATGGATAAAGAAAATGTGATTGATGTGTGTGTGTGTGTACACACACATGTGTATATGTATATACATGTGTATGTGTATATATGAGGTGAGATTGAAAAATACAGTGAACATTTAAATTTTTAAAAATGTATTATAGTAAAAGAGACATTGCCACTAATCCCCCTCAAAATACACCCCCTTGCTTTGAACACACTTATCCTATCATTCTTGCCACTTTCGAAAGCAGTTTGGGAAGTCCTCTTTCGTGAGTGTCTTTACTTTATCCTCATTCATGACAACACTACGGGTCACACATCGCTTCTGGTATAGGGCAATTTCTGTCAAATAAAAACATTACGGTGTGTCCTCATCCACCTTATTCACCAGATCTGCCACCATGAAACTTCTTGCTCTTCCCCAAAGTCAGAATGATTCAGGACATCGAGGCAGCCACGACAGCGCAACTAAAGACACTCACTAATGAGGACTTCCAGAACTGCTTCAGAAAGTGGCAAGAACATTGGGATAAGTGTTTCAAAGCGAGGGGGAGTATTTTGAGGGGGATTAATGGCAATGTGCCCTTTACTGTAATAAAATCTTTTTAATTTAAATATTCACCATAGGTTTTGATCACACCTCATACACATACAGTGGAATACTATTTAGCCATAAAAAATAAATGGTGCCATTTGTGACAACATGAATGGACCTTAAGGGTATTATCCTGAGTGAAATAAGTCAGACAGAGAAAGACAAATATTGGTTGATCTCACTTATATGTGGAATCTGGGGTTTAAAACAAAAAAAGTCTCATAGAAAAAAAGATCAGATTTATGGTTAGCAGAGGCAGATTATGGTGGTTAAGGGAATTAGATGAAGGTGGTCAATAGGTACAAAAACAAGATAAATAGTGTTGGGGATATAATGTATAACATAGTTAACACTGCTGTATTGTATATTTGAAAGTTGCTAAGAGAGTAAATCCTAAATTTTCATCACAGGGAAAAAAATATATTCTTTTTTTGTATCAATAGGAGAAAATGGATGTTAACTAAACTTACTATGGTAATCATTTTACAATATATGTAAGTCATAATGCTATACACCTTAACCTTACATAGTGAGGTATGTCTAGTATATCTCAATACAACTAAAATAAACATGAAAATCACTGTACTAGCCTGTTAAGAAAAATCCTATAGCTTTCATGCAATCTGAACTTTAGTACATTGTAGGTGGATATATCTAAAATTACCTTTTATATGGCCAAGTTAGTCATTTTTGCATCTGCTGACTAAAGGTGGTCATGTAATTCCCTCTGTAGCTATGGTTTCCCACCTTATAATCAAAGCAACAGCAGACTTGCAGGAAGTGTAAGTGTCTGGCTGAGAAGCTCCTACAACCAAGCACCACTTCCTGTCCCTTAGTCACTGGTCACCCAAGATAGTTCTCACATACACCTTTAGTTCCTAGCCCAAAAACGCAATCCCTAAAGGAAAGACACTTAAGCATTACATTTTGTTTTTTAAGCCCTTAGAACATGTAAGCTAATTTTTCAACTACCAGACATTCAACTTCCAAACACAGTTTCAGGAATGCTCTATGTCTAACATGACAGCACTAAATGTGAGTGGATGTGTGTATACACAAACAATACAAAAACAACTGAGACCTGATCCAGTGAAATCCAAAGGTGGCCAAGATGGAAATATATTAAGAATAATGTACAGTGCCATCAAAGTATACCCCAAGAGAACATAGCTGAACGGGAGGCAAGTTTCAGAACACTGGGGACAATAAAAGAATTCTGTGACAGGATTAGAGGTGAGGCACAGAGAATCTGTAGTGTAAAATGAGCTCCTCTGTTTTGGAAAATTAGTCATAGGATAGGGAAAGCTGACTCCCAAAACATATGTGTACAAGTGAGGCTGAATAAAAGCAACAGGATTCTGGTGGAGCATTCACCTGCCCCCTTCTCTTTATTCACTTAAACACAGAACTAGCCTATGTGCTCACATTCAGAAAACACTTAGCACATTCTTAATTCTTTATACTCACAGAAAAATGAATGATTATGTATGTGATTATTCATTTCTTAATAATTATCACATATACTGTACATGAGCTCTCAATAACTACATGAATTCAAGTGAAAAGGAATCTTTAAATTCAATAAACATTCATATAATGCAAAATTTATATAAGAGCACTTTAAAAGTCACAAGATTCACAAAAGTAATGGCTTTTTACTCCAATTTAAATATCAAAAATATATTTTACTGGCAGTTCTTAATGCAAATCAAATTCAACTCACTTTTGTTTTTAGACAAGAATAAATTTACAGTCAATGCCTCTATGTGGAAAGGCAATTTTATAACAGCTCCAAAATACGTATTTTAGAACCTACAGGAGGTTTTTTTCAGATGTGGTAAAAAAAATGTAATTTGAAAACTGAAGAAGAGAAAAAGCACATCGCTATACTCAGTCTTTTTCCTAAATGGTTAAAGAACTCGTCAACAACTCCAAAACCCTTTTTATATGCACACCTGGGAAGAATACCGAATCCCTAACTTTGCTCAGTTACACTGATGTGGTTTTAGACCAGATGTTTAAATGTTACAGTATGTACATTTTCTTCCCCTCTTCTAAGGCAGAAGTAAAGTAAGAGGAATATTTGACTTCACTCCACAAGAGACCTATTTAATAGTTTGGCGGTTATGTAAGTAAAGGTAGCTTGGCTAAGTCAATGTTGACGACATACAGAACGACATGATCCTAATGAGTTGGAAAATATTGGCTCTCATGAGAATAGACCAGATGCTACTGAGCTGAGAAAGCTACTGTATTATTGAATTTCATTTTTATGAGGTAAAATTTATTATTCAACCATTAAGGTATCCCACATGAAATCTTGCATAAAATACTTTTACAGTTACATTCTGGAAAGTAGATTTTCATTTTAACATTAAGACATCACTTAAATGAGAGATTCAAATGTCCATTTGATCACCTTCAGCACAGATTTTAAAATCTGTAAGTAATTTCCCTGCAAATACCAGATTAATGGAACTAGGCTATCAACAAAACAATGAACTATGTGAGTAAGGAAAAAGTGGTAGCAAGTCCTTGTTTTTCTGAGCAAACACAAACCATGTGGGACTTTATATTTCATCTTCTGGGAAAATAAATTAGGGTTAGAATTTCTATGATTTGAGTGCCATCAGAAACATGAACAGCAAAAATATGTAAATTCAATAATCCAAATTAATAATACATATTTAGTTCAAACTTTAACATCTCTACTTATTCTTTATAATTATTTAAGTTTCCTATATTTGCTATTCTTCCTTTACATAATTTCAAACGAAGTAGCAAACTATCCTACACTCTATTTCTGGTCTCATTTACCAGAGAGGTAATTTAATGATAGTAACAGGTCCAAAGGCCTGGCTTCAAAAACCCACTTAATTCGTAAATATCTGTGGGATGATATTTAAGAAAAATACTGAATTGTTCTGAGCATAAATTTTCACATGCGTAACACAGGATGTATAACCTGCCAATGTCAATATTACCATTAAGAAGTCAGTGAAATTAATACATGAGAAACATCAACTTAAAATAGGTGAGTAAAATCAGACTATTCAAGTAACTTTTGTGGTAGGTATCCAGTCCCTACATTATGCACCTCACTAGAGGAAAAATACTTAGTAAACAGCAGTAACATGAAAAGAAGGTAAGAGGATAAGGTTTCATATATCTATTATCCCACTGCATTGCAACATCCATTTATAGGTCTGTTAACCCACTCCCTTTTGGAATCCCTAGCAGAACAGAGAATATACATGTATCATAGGTTTCTCGGAGCCTGGTGTGGCCTCTTTTAAACAGCTACATTAAATGGGCATGAAGCAGTTTATTCAATTCAGTCCAAACAAGACATAACCAATGTCTTGAATTTTGTTTTTCTCTCAAGTTCACTTCTCATTATTCTCTTTACTTTCTTGCCTTACCCTTTCAATTTACCATTGTCCTGTATCTTCTCAGTTAAGACACTAAATTACCGATACAGAGGTTATCTCATTCTCGAAGAACTTCATACATCAATAGGTAATATCCCTTTATGTATGATTCCAGTGGGATTCTATATCCAGGATAACAACAACAAATCAACTCCACTAACAATACTATCTTTGGCACTCACAAGAATTCTATGAGTAGATATAAAATATTATCATCATTTTACAGATGAGAAAGTTAACTGAAACACAATGAAACAAACTGAACTTCCTTTAGATATATAACTAGGTACTGAGAGGATTTCCACACTATAATTCAGTACTCTCTCCTAAATTTCAATAGCTGAAAAGGGAAAATATTCTTATTACTTGAGAGAGATAGTAAGATATTCACTACACCAACATCTATATGCAACATACCGATTAATAAAATTCAATGCACAAAATTAAATGTCTAAGAAGGATTAGCATAGAATGTATTATTTATTATAATATCTTTTAATTTTATTCTGATTTTGGCAAGAGGTGAGGAAGAAAAATTAATCATTGTAGCTTTAAAGAACATGTAATTTAATATTCATATAAATATTCTCTTAAGGCCTCCGACAAACATATACACAAAATAGAAACTAAAAAATGATTCAACAAACAAAAATTATTTCTAATTTTGTAACATATTATAATACAGTTTACTAAAGAAAAAAGTCTTTTCTTTCTAAAGGAATTTTATAGTTTTGACACTTGAAATTAAAATTGATATTGCACAACTGAAGCACCATTATTAACCCAACATCTAGGATAAGAAGACTGAGGCACAAAGTATTTGCATATTCCATATTAAGTCCCAATAAAATCCAATAACCTAATGCTATTTGCTATTATATATATAGACCTATTTAAGCAATTAAAACAATTAAAATCGTAACATCAAAGGTCACTGATCACAGATCACCGTACCAAATATAATAATGATGAAAAAGTTTGAAATATTGCAAATATTACAAAAATGTGATAGACACAAAGTGAGCAAATGTTGCTAGAAAAACAGCACCGACAAACGTGCTCAACAAGGGTTGCCACAAACCTTCAATATGTAAAAACTGCAAATATCTATGGAGCACAATAGAGTGAAGCACAATAAAATGAGATATGCCTGTACTGCATTTTCTTGCCACGAAATGTTAAAATTTGAAAAGTATGTCATTAATTACGTATTTCAGTTCTTTCTTTGTAAAGACTAGATTTTCTCCTTTTTGTTATTCAGGCCTTTCTTATTCATGTCCTCTCAGTTTCCAAAACTCAGATTTTAAGAAGCAATTACACAGAAGTTTAATACCTATTTTCACTAAGAAAAAAATTACAGCAGTAATTCTATTTACTAGTAATGTACGCCTTTCATGATTATAAATATAATAAACATAATACTTTCTCTTACTACATTACATGCATTCTAGTTGATCCTATTTTATTCTTTTAAAATGCTTAGTAGTAACCAATGAACTTGATTTCAAAACCCAGTAAGTCACAGTCTGCAATGAATAAAATAGAAAATAGAATTCAATTATATATCAATTTTTCTAAAGATGCCAAAAAACAGTAAAAGTTTTGGTGGTAGATGTAATACACATAAAAATTTCTATTGCAAGCAGAACATGTTGCAGAATAGGCATGGAGAAAACAAAGATGAAAGAAAAAAAAAGGGAAGAAATGAATCTAGGTTAGCATCTCTGAAACTGTTGGCCTTGGGAATCAAGCTAAGTAATAAGAGCAGAAGGATTCTGTGGTATAAAAATAGTTTGACCAAAAACTAGAATCAAAAACAAAAAAGAAACAAACCAATTTTAAATGATTACAGGGTCCAATGTAAAGAGGTTCATGAGGATACAAGTAAGGAAAAAATGAGACAGAAGGACCATCCGGAAAGTAAAAGACAACCCACAGAATTGCAGAAAATGTTTGCAAACCATATATCTGAAAAGGGACTTGCATTTAGAATACATAAAGAATTCTCACAACTCAAAACAAAAGGATGAACAGGCCAAATAGAAATAAACAAAGGACGTATACAGACCTTTCTCCACAGAAGATATATAAATAGCCAATAAACACAGGAAAAGATGCACAACATCATTAGCCATGAGGGAAACGCAAGTCAACACCACAATGAGACACTACTTCACACCCAGATGGCTAGAACCAAAAAGACAGGTAATAGAAGTATGGTGAGGATGTGGGAAAATTGGAACCCTCATACACTGCAGGTGGGAATACACAATGGTACAATCACTTTGGAAAACAGTCTGGCAATTCCTCAGAAGGTTGACTGTAGTTACTATATGACCCCACAATTCTACACCTAGAAATACGAGCATATGTCCACTCAAAAACTTGTATAACATTATTTATAACTATCAACAGTAGAAATGACCCAAATGTTCATCAACTGATTAATGGATGAGCAAAATGTACTATATACATACAATGGAATATTACTCAACAATAAAAAGAAATGAAGTATTGATACATGCTACAGAATGGATGAACTCCGAAAACAGTATGGTAAATGAAAGAATTTACTCACAAAAACTGTATTTAATGTGCAGAATAGGAAAATCCAGAGAGACAAAAGGCCTAGGGCTTGGGGGGGATGGGAGGCTTGGGGAGTGATGGCTAAAGAATGTGGGACTTCTTTTTGGGGGAATGAAAATATTCTAAAATTGATTGTGGTGACAGACACAGAACTCTGAATATACTACAAGCTTAAAATTGTGTACCTGAAAATGGTGAATGTGTAGTATGTGAATTATATCTCAAAAAAAGCTGTTTCAAGGGGGAAAAAAAGGATTGCACAGAAAAACTGGGGAGGAGAGAAACCAAGGTAAAACATTTCTGGCATAGGCGGAGGGGGAAAACCTGGGCAAATGCATGAATGTGGAAAAGAACTTAATTTTTTTGAATCCAAGGAGAGTGTAAGCATAGTATGATTATCCAAAGGAAAAGACTGTTTTTGACTTGTGTTAAAGAAGTATCAAAGAAAAAAGATAATGTAGGACAATATGATGAAATCAGACTTTTATGTTCAGCAGAGGCAGAGCCAAAAGCCACCAGGCTGAAGGACAGGAGAAAACTGGATGCTGTGGGTTCACAATGATCAATAAGAATGCAAGAAGTAGGAAGGGAGGCTAGAGGCACAAAATTATGATAGAAGGTGAGGCAAAACATGGAAGAGAAGTGCTCAGCTTACAGCTTGCAGAACAGAAGAATAATGGTTCTTCCTCCATACATTATCAGAATATAACTCTGAAAGGTCCAAGAATAGCCTGAATAACCACTTCATTAATGTAGTAAATGAGAACTAGTTGTAATGCAAAGCAAGGATCACATGCTTAAACCAAACATATTAAAGTTTAACAGTGCTGAGTATTGTCTATTGACAGCCTACAAATGCGAGATAATAAAATGTTAAAACTTTACACCTTAAATATATAGTTCCTGGATCTTAAGATAGAAATTTTGGAGACACAATAGTGTAAGTACTCTACTAAGAATAAAATAAACAGAATAAGACTTTGGGGAAGCAAAAAAAGACATAACAAACCTGGGCATTTGGAAATCTGGATTTTAAAAAAAATTTTAGGTGATACTTTTAATTCATCTATTATAAGTTTTATAGCTGCTTTATTTGATAAAAATAAAATTCTTTGTCAAAGAGGTGAAACATCCTAACATCATTCCATTTTCCTCAATTCCCCTACTCTGTAAAAAATTAGCTCCAATAATTTTAGGTCTTACAAATGACAGGACATCAGGTTATGAATCATGTAATCTGTTTCCTTGTCTGATCCACTTCTTAAGACATGTAACTGCATTCTGTTAGGACAAAGTATTTCCAGAATAAAATGGGTTTTGTTTGTTTGTTTGTTTGTTTTAGCACAGTCGGTCCATTTGATAAATCCAGAAAAAGAAATAGAGAATTAGTTTGGTTAGAAAAAAGGAAAATTATAAAAGCAATTAACACCACCACCCGCTTATTAACAGAAATATTGGGGCATCTAAGCCAGGAGACAAAAACAGAAATTTTAAAATAAGGAAAGGCAAATTAATATTGTGAGACAATATTAGAGAACATCACAGGAAACAGAAATTTGACAAATAAACAAAAAATGAATTAGATAATTTCAGTGATAAACACTACTCCCAACTAAGACCTTACTGTAGGCCTCATGAGTAAGGATCTAAAAGAAAAGATTTTATATAGTAAGTAACTCCACATAAAATAATGGCCACGTAAATAGCAATAACCTAATGTCTTAGTCCATGTCGGCTGCTATAACAAAATAACACAAACTGGATAGTCTATAAACAATAGTAATTTATTTCTCACAATTCTCGAGGCTGGAAGCCCAAGATCAGGGTACAAAGCATGGCCAGGTTCTGGTGAGAACCTCTTCCAGTTGTAAACTGCTGATTTCTCACTGTGCCTTCACATTGTGAAAGGGGCAAGGAAGCTCTTTCTGGCTTCTTTTTATAAGGATATTCATTTCATTCATAAGGACTCCACCCTCATAATCTAATCACCGCTCAAAGGCCCCAATTCCTGATACCATTACATGGGACATTAGAATTTCAAAATATGAATTTTGGGGGGATGCAAACATTCAAACCATAGCACATAATCTCACCTATTAATACATAAATATTCATCAATTTAAAACATTTTTTAATGAGATAAAATACATGAAACATAAACACCCCTTTAAGGTGTATAATTAAGTGGAATTTAGCATGTTCACAAGCATGAAAACATCATTACTATCACATCCAAAACATTTTCATTACCCCAAAGAAAATCACGCTCCATTTGCAGTCACTCTCCATTCCTCCTTCTCCCCACACTCTGGCAACCATTAATCTACTTTCCATCTCTATGAATTTGCCTATTCTAGGCATTTCATACAAATGGAATCATAATATGCGACTTTTTGCATCTGGCTTCGTCAACTTAGCACACCATTTTAAAGGTTCATCAATATTGTAGCATGTACATATCAGTACTTTACTCCTTTCTATGCCTGAATAATATTCCATTGTAAAGATATAAGACATTTTGTTTATCCATTCACAGTTAATAGACATTAGTGTTGTTTCCACCTTTTGACTATTAAGAATAACGCTGTGATCTCTTTTACATGTGGAATCTAAAAACGTCATAGAAGCAGAGAGTAGAACAGTGATTACCGGGGGCAAGGTGATGGGGGGGGGGAAGAGAGATGTTAATCAAAGGGTACAAAGTTGCAGTTGCAGAGAATGAGTAAGTTCTAGAAATCTAATGTACAGCGTGATGACAGTTAATAATACTGTATTGTATACTGGCAATTTGCTAAGAGTATATTTCACTTGTTCTCACCACAGGAAAAAAATTACAAATGTGTGAGCAGATATATATGTTAACTAGCCTGACAGCAGTAATCATTTCACCATGCATATCAAAACATCATGTTGCACACCTTAAATATATAAAATTTATTTTTAAATAAACATTTTTACTACAAAAAGAAAAAAACAATGCTATGAACATTCATGTACAAGATTTTGTGTGAGTATTTTTTTCAATTCTTAGGTATATATTTAGGAGTAAAATTGCTGGGTCATATAGAAACTCTACATTTAACTTTTTAAAGAATTACCAAATCGTTTTCCAAAGCAGCATCAGTTATCTTTTAAAGTAAAAATTCAACAGAAGTATACAAATTCCAAACAAGTAGAAAGAAAAAAATAAGAAATAGCAAATTTTTTAAAGTAGTATAGATAAAACAGTACAAAAGGAAACAAAACAGTAAGATGATAGAAATGAAGTCAAAAAAGAACAATTACACACTAATATAAATGGATTAAATTTACTACCTAAAAGGCATATTATAAAACTTGATCTAAAATATCCAGTTATATGTTATTTCCAAGATATCTACCTAAAGTATAAAAACAGACAGGTTTTAAGTAAAAGAATGTAAATGGAAGTATAGGCAAATACCAACCAAGAGAAAGCTAATTGTAATTGTGTGAATATAAGAAAAAACAATTGTAAGTCAAAAGACTGTCTGAGGGATAGATTCAATACATTAATAAGAGAATCAATTCAAAAAGAAAACATAAATATGTGACATATGTGTTTATACACAAACTAAAATTTGCATACTATTTTAGGGGATTCAAAGCCCTTTCATTAGCCACAAGAACTTCTATAGGCTAATAAAACATTTCTCATTCTTTATAGAATTCTAAAACCTGAGACAAAACAAAATTTTACATTAGTCATGCTATATCAAATAAAAAGGCTGTATTATAATGCATTTTTAGTATTTATAATATATAACTCATAGTAAGGTCTAAAATTAAAACCTTGAAGAGCATCATGTAAGATCCAAAAAGTTTTATTTTAATAGACAAATGCAGAAGACAAAAACAATGTTCTTATTTGAAGCATGATTACACGTATTAAATAAAAATATATCTTTCTTGAAAACTACTTTTGTGTTACTGATAAAAAAGTAACATAATTATTTTGAACTGAAACAATGAAAAAAAGCAAAACTTCAGTAAGCATTTTTGTTTATATGCAAAGTCAACAACAACATGAAGATAATATCTCTTATACTGGTATCAAAGCAGATTTTTCACTTTTAGTAGTTCATTCATGGTAAGACTGTTTTTCACACAAAAAGAATGATTTGCTTACCAATTCTTAAAGTATTATGATCAACAATTTTATTCCACTTTACCAGCATAATCCAACATATTGTATTTATACTTGACTTGGTTATCAGTTCAAACATATACATTCTTCCCCTCAAAAGTTACACATGTAAAGCCAAAGACTCAACTACACAAGGAGTTGGTTAAAAATAATCTCTTGCAAATATAAAATATATCCAGAAATTGATGGCAGGAAATGAAACTGAATGGCTTAACTCATATCCTGTATTTTACACAGGAACTATAAATACTCACTTTCACAGTACTATACAATTTAAATTGAGCATGTTATAGATATGGATTTGAATGATAAAACATTAGTCACCACTAATAAGAATTTTCCATATATTTATCAAAAATACTGTGCTCTTACCTATAGTTTGGAAAACTTCATTCATCAAAGCTTCATTCACTGCTGAAGAGCTGACATTTCCAATATGAGACCAACTTTGATATATTGTTTGCAGCAGAAGTGTCTGTGCTCTTGTAGCTTGAATTGTAAGATTAGGAAGTTCAAATAAACCTTCAGTTAGAGCAATCTGAGATCTTTTGGTCCTGCATAAGAAAACAGAAAGAATAACAATATAGTAAATAGCATTTATAAGCAACAACATATAAAATCATTTAGGATGTTTCAAAATGGAATTATCAAATAGATACGCAATTCTACTAACTTCAAATAAGTTTCGCTATTTCAGAGCTTTTACACTAATAAAAAATAAAAATACAAACCAGAATTATGTCCATACACACACATATTCTACTCAAGTAATTATGCTTTTCAATCAATTATCAGAAATAATGAAAATAATACTAGTTAACACTTAAAAAGGATTTACTAGCAGATATGCATTGTTACAAGTATCTTGCATCTACGTATTAACTGATTAAATCCTGCAATAATATTCTTTGAGAGAGGCATTATCATTATCTTCATTTTTTATTTATTAAATTTATTGGGATGACATTGGTTAGCAAAATTATATGTTTCAAGTGTACATTTCTATAATACATCATCTATACATTGCATTTTTAAATGGGGAAAATAAGACACAAAGAGATAAATTAAGATATCAAATATCATACAACTAATAAGTAAAAAGTAGGAATTTGAGTCCAGGCAATATGATCCAGAGCACCCAACCTATAATTCCTCTTATAAGTACTTATGAAGTATTTACATTACATCCAGGTTACTTACTACTTGACAGTAACACAAAAAAATTATTTCTAGAATCTCAGCCCTGCAATATCTAATTCATTCTTGCTTTATTCATCTCATTCTGTCTTTGAATGAGATGCCTACATAATTAAATATTCCAAATAGCAAAACTTTAAAGTAAGGAAACATTTAAATATGTCTGTTGAGAAATAAGTTGATAGTGAAAGTTAATGAAATATGTAAGATAAAGTGAAAAAAGAAAAATAAGAGACAAGAAAAAAGATAGTAAGATGCTACCATAGTAGATTCAATCAACCCACTCTCTCCTCAACCCCACTTCTTATTCCAGCAACTGCTTTGGAGACCAATTCAATGCAGATTTTCACTGGCATTGCCTAAGGCCACTGTACAGGTGAGACTCCAGTAGGAATTATTTTGTATTCCTGTATGAGGAGTCTGAAGTATAGGAAGAAATGCTTCCCCCCTTTCATTTCCTTGGCTGACAATTTTGAGATGCATTTCATAAGTCTCTTAGGAAGGTCCCAGGAGATCCAGGATCAGAGAGGAAAAAAGACTGAAATGGTCTTAACGAGCTTTGGAACAGTATCAACCAACCTCAAGCAGAATTGAAATCCCAGAAGAAGGGAGACAAGTAGAAGTGGAACAGAAAAATATTTAAGGACATAATGGCCAAAATTTTTCTAAATTTGAAGAAAACTATATACCCAAAGACCTAAGAATTTCAACAAACCCAAAGCAGAAGACACTTAAACCATACCAAAGGTACATTATAATCAAATTGCTTTTTTAAAAAAAGTTATTAAAGAGAAAAATCTTAAAAGCAGGCAGAAGGTAGAAAAACACATTCCATACAAGGAAACAAAAATGAAAGCATGATACCCTGCTAAGGTCCGGCTGCCTGCTTCTTGAAAAACTTAAAAATGAAGAAACATGGCTGGTGGGAAGAAAAGCAGGTTTATTCAGAATGCCAGCATTCTGAGATGATGGCAGACTCCTGGTCCAAGGGCCACCTCCCCATTGCTAGATCGGGCAGATGGTTTTATAGGTGCACAAGAACAAAGGAAAGAGGGAGTCAGACAGATAGGTCCAAGGACTGACATCCTTCCTGGGGCCTGGTCTGTTTTAAGATACTGTTATCTCTGGACTCTGGACAAGGATTTAGCCACTGAGGCCTGGGGCTTTATGTGCATTCAGGCATCTGGGTGCCTGAGGATTGAGAAATTGCCATTTCCAGGTTAGGATATTGTTAATTAAAAGGATTAACAACAAGATGGCCACGGGGTTTTGAAAATTAATCTGGGGAACGTAATTTAGTGGTTACCAGAGGGTAAGGGGGTTCGGGGTTGGGAGATGAGGGTAAGGGGGATCAAATATATGGTGATGGAAGGAGAAGTGACTCTGGGTGGTGAACACACAATGTAATTCATAGATGATGTGATACAGAATTGTACACCTGAAATCTATGTAATTTTACTAACAATTGTCACCCCAATAAATTAAAAAATAAATAAATAAATAAAAATGTAATTACTGAATAAAAGACTGGGAATAGAAAAAAAAAGGATTAACAAGGTATGGGTAGTCTTGAGAAAAGGAACAAAACAGAGTTCTTTTGTTACTTAGTGAGGGAAAAGCAAAGAGAAAATAGCGAATATATCAGGGCGAATCTAACTGCAAACTAGATAGGTTTAATTGCACGTGGCTAAATAGTGGGCTATGTGGTAAGTCAAACTGTAAACTAGCTAAATCTAATGATGTTATTGATTTACCAAATTTCACCCTTACAAGCGGACTTCTCATCAAAAACCATGCACAAAAGAGAACAACAGAATAACATTATTGAAATGATGAAAGACATAAAACTGTCAACCTAGAATCTAAAATTCAGAGAAAACACCTTTTTAAAATGTATGCAAATTAAACAATTTTCAGACTAAAAGATGGGAATTTCTCACCAGCATACTTGCACTACAAAAACTGTTAAAGAAAATTCTTCAAGCAAAAGAAACGAGATACCAGATAGAAATTTTTGTGGATCTACACAAAGAAATGAGAAGAGTGCCTGAGATGGTAAATACATGGGAGAATTTTTTTAAAAAGAATAACAAACATGCTTTCTCAATATCTTCTAAAGAGATTAAAAACGTAACTGTTTAAGGTAAACATAGTATTTGAGGGGTTCAAAACATATGTAAAATATGTATCAACAACAGAACAAAGGACAGGAGGGGAGAAGTGAAAATACACTGCTATGAGATTTTCATACGGTATGTGTGAAGTGGTATGATATTAATTGAAGGTAGCTGTGATAAGTAAAAGACTTAAACTCTAAACTTTAGAACTAAAGCCATAAAACAAAAAAGTAGAGCGAATAGAGGTATAGTGGAGAAGAAACAGAATCATAAGAAATACTCAAACCAGACGAAGTTATAAAAAGGGGAAAAAAAGGAACAAGAAACAGATGGGACAAGTAGAAAACAAACAGGAAGATGACAGTCAAACTCAAAATAATAAATAATTACATCAAAGGTCTAAGCATGTAAAGGCACAGATTACCAGATTGAATTGAAAAATCCAAGCCCCAATTCCCAATTATATCCAATCAATAAAAAAACCACTTTAAATATTAAAATATAGGTTAAAAGCAAAGAATGTAAAAATTAAAAAAAATTTAAAAACTTATCCAACATGTAAATCTAATCAAAAAAGAGTTATGTTAATATCGAACAACATAGATTTCAGAACAAGGGATATTACCAGGAATGAAGAGGGAGATTTCATAATGATAAAACAGTTAATAAGGTTTATATGCACTACAGACCTTCAAAATATATAAATCAAAAAAGATAGAACTGAAAATAGAAATATACAAATCCAAAAATTGGAGATTTCAACATTCCTCTCTCAAGAACTGGAAAAAAAGACAGACAATAGAATCAACCAACTTGGTCTAATTGACACATTTAGGACACCCCTCCCAACAAAAGCAAAATACACATTCATCAAAGCAGGCTACATTCTAGGCCACAAAAACAAGTCTTCATAAAATTAAAAGAATTCAAATCACACAGATTATATGTGCTGATCACAATGAAATTAAACCATAAACGAATAAAAGAAAGTATCTGTAAAATCCTCAAGTATTTGGAAATTAAAAAAAGAAGACATAACCCAAAATACAGTCTGGAACATGGTAGATAAAATTCAGAAAGTCACACAAAATCAAATTTTTGAAAAATTGAAAAATGATTTTAGAAAAGTACTTTGACTTAGATGACAGAAAAGAACAATCTAAAATATAATCAGTGTTCCTAGAGAAAAGAACAAAACAAATGGAAAAGAAATACTATATGAAAACATCGAACAAAAGAAATCTTGCCTAAAATAAAGACCTAAATCTATACACAAAGTGCATGAGTCACACAAAATATTAAGAATGATTATCAAAAGTTACACGAAAAAGACAAAGAAAAACATTCTATGGGCATTCACTCAGATAAAGTAACATGGAGGTACCAGGACATCTCCAGAATTTCCCCTACTTTCTATTATCCTCCCTGAACTGTTCACTACGAAAAGTAATTAATGTGTATGCACAACTCATCATTAGAACATAAGGGAAGTTCAAGCAATAGCCCTTACAACTGAGATACTAATGAGAATTTCATGCCAACCAGTCATCTTTTAAGTCAAGGGGCTCCTTTTCCACCCATTGCTATTACAGCCAAGGACCACCTAGCTCATAAACTTAATGTCCTTCAAAGTCAACATTGGGTTTTCACTTGGCAATTCCTAGGTCTATACAGAAATGAGCTGTAATGTTGCTGCGGTGACTTGAACTGTTTAGATCTCATATTATACCTTGTTGTCTTCAAGCTTCATGTTGAATCTGTTCTCTAAGAAATCTATAAAATCAGCAAATATTTATTTATTGCCTACTATACAGCAGTCATGTACTAGCTACTTAGGAAATATCTTAGTCATTTTAGTCTCCTTAACATATCTATGAACAAAACAAAAAAAAAATAAAATCCCAGTGTCCTCATAAAGCTTACATTCTAATGGAGAGGTGAGGCAGATAAAAATCAACAAACATAATAAATAAATAAATGATATAAGTAAGTTAAAAGACAAACACGATTGGAAAGAAAAAGTAGAAGACAGAACAGGGACTGCTGAAGGGGTAGAACTTTCATATACAGAGGGTAGATTTTATTAAAAGGACAGCTCTTATTGTAAGCAGAACTTGAACGGACTTGTTGAAGGAGGTAAGAGACAACTATGTGGGTGGGTATGGGTGGGTATCTCTGGAAAGTGATTCATGCAGATGGACAGTTTATATAAACTGAGGTAAAAGTGAGGTAAAACCCTGAGGTAAAACTGGGCCTGGCAAGTCCAAGCAATGACAAGGAGGCCAGGGTGGCTGTAGCAGTTTGATGACAACATACTTCACTAATTCAATTGGTTTTCCAAGGGTTCTGTGCGTAAGAAATATCGGGATAGACTTTACACAGCCATTCTTCTTCTTTTTTTTTCAGTTAAAGTTTATTAGGGTGACAATTGTTAGTAAAATTACATAGGTTTCAAGTGTACAATTCTGTAATACATCATCTATATATCATGTTGTGTGTTCACCACCCAGAGTCAGTACCTCTTCCATCACCATATATTTGATCTCTTTTACCTTTGTCTACCAAACCCCTTCCTCCTTACTCGCTGGTAACCAATAAACTATTCTCTGTGCCTATGCCTTTTTTTTGGGTGGGGGAAGGGGGAATATTGGAGAACAGCGTTTTTCCAGGTTCCATCAACTCCAAGTCGTTGTCCTTCAATCTAGTTATGGAGGGTGCAGCTCAGCTCCAAGTCCAGTCACCGTTTTTTATCTTAGTTGCAGGGGGTGCAGCCCACCATCCCATGCAGGAATTGAACCTGCTACCTTGTTGTTAAGAGCTTGCGCTCTGATCAACTGAGCTATCTGGCCGCTCCTCCAGAAGCTCAGGGGCAGCTCATTGTCTTCATTCTAGTGGTGGAGGGTGTAGCTCACTGGCCCATGTGGGAATCGAACCCGCAACCCTTTTGTTCAGAGCTCGCGCTCTAACCAACTGAGCCATCCGGCCGCCCTATGCTTATGACTTTTTGTTTCTTCAACTTGTTTGTCTTGTTCTTTTGTTGTTTTCAGTTTTATATACCACATATCAGTGAAATCATATGATTCTCAACTTTTTCTGACTTATTTCGCTTAGCATAATAATCTCAAGATCCATCCATGTTGTCACAAATGGCGCTATTTCATCTTTTCTTATGGCAGAATAGTATTCCATTGTGTATATATACCACATCTCTTTAATAAACAGTAAATAAAGCTGCAGTGAACATCAGAGCACATATATCTTTACGGATAAATGTTTTCAGATATTTTGGGTAGATACTCAGGAGAGGGATTGCTGGGTCATATGATAATTCTATTCTTAATTTTTTGAGGAACCCCCACACTACCTTCCATAGCTGCTGCACCAATCTGCATTCCTACCAACAGTGTATGAGGGTCTGTAAGATTCCATTTCCTGAATTTATTTACACAGAGGGTGCCAAAAAAATGTATACACATTTTAAGAAAGTGAAAAACTGTATTAAAATTGTAATACAATGAATGACGCTAGCATTCATTTGATTAACGCCATCTTTTGAACAAACGTCATACTACACATTGCTACCATAATTTAATTCAACTTCAAAAACTAATACATAAATAACATCTCTTAAAATGTGTACATTTTTTTGGTACCCCTAGTATTCTTAAATTGCTTATCTTTAACTTTACTTTCAAAGTTTTTTATTTAAGATACCGGTTCTAGGACATGAAGTTAAATTTTAAAACCCTGAGTCTGAATTCTGGCTAAATGACTTGTTTCATGTTTTAAGGAAGAGAAAATTACGTAACTGTTCTGGGCTTCATTTTCCTCTTTAAAAAGCAAGTATAATAACTACTGCCAAAGCTATCAAAGATGATTGTAGTGAAAATCAATTATATTTAACATTTAAAGCTACCAGTTCTTTGCAAGGATCTAAGAAGGGCACTATTTTATACTCAAAGAATTCAGAGTCCAGTTGTGAGACGAACAAGTAAACAAGTAATTACAGGTTAACATTGTAAGTGCTAAAACAATGTTATATAAAGGCTCCTGTGAGATATACTGAAAAACTGAGGGGGTTATATTTATATATATAAAATGTATATATTTATATATAAAATTTTATATATTTATATATAAAATATATTTATTTATATATATAAAATGAATGTGTTATATTTAAATTTAATCCTGAAGAATAAATATGAATCACTTCAGGAAATAATTTATAAATTCTTTAAAGAAAAAAGATATCTCAATACAAGAATGGTTCAAGGATATAAACAAAAAACACAGAATATAAAAAAAGAAATGACCCATGAACCTAAGACTCTAAGTCACACCAGTAAAAAGGGAAATTCACATTAAAACAATGTATGATTCTTTTAACCTCAAAGATTAGAAAAACCTCTCAGGATCAAATTTACCTTCTAGGAATCTATCTGAAAGGAATTCTCATGAGTTGCAAGAATACTTACACAATGTCAGTGTTTGCAGCATTATTTAAAATAGCCTAAACTTGAAACAAACTCATTGTTCAATAAATTCTGGTACATTAACTTTATGTAAAATTACTCAGATATTAAAATAATGGAGGTAGATAAATCTACTGACATGAAAGTATATGATGAAATATGGATGAGTAAAAAGTTATATAGTTGCAGTATAATATGGTTCCATGTAGTGGCAGGAAGTGGTGCGTTACCCACACGTAAAACCATGTCTGCATATGTTTATATATTGAAGATTAAAAGTTCTGGATAGAACTATTAATAGTAGCCACTCTTAGAAGATAAGAATAGTAAATGACTTTTATGTGATTTTTCCTTTTGTTCCCTATGAAATTTCCATATTGTATTACTTGGTCCCTTGAAAAATCTATATTGTTATTTTCTGAGAAACCTATGTTACTCTTTTTATCAAAACTCTTTAAGAAATTGCAGCATTTCAAGATGAACTAAAGAAATCACAAACTACGTCAAAATGAATTAATTTCATAACATTTTAAAAGTGTAAGATGTAGATGTGATCAACAAATAAGGTGAATGTTTCAATTTAAAAAAAGTGTATTACAGTAAAGGACACATTGCCATTAATCCCCCTCAAAATACTCCCCCTCTGTTTGAACATATTTATCCCATCATTCTTGACACTGTCTGAAGCAGTTCTGGAACTCCTCTTTTATGAGTGTCTTTAGTTGCACTGTCATGGCTGCGTAGGTGTTCTGAATCGATTCAAAATGTTTACCTTTCATGGTCATTTTGACTTTGGGGAAGACCCAGAAGTCACACAGTGCCAGATCCAATGAATAAGGTGGATGAGGACACATCATAATGTTTTTATTTGACAGAAAGTGCCATACCAGAAGCAATGCGTGACATGGAGTGCTGTCATGAATGATGAAGTAAAGACACTCATGAAAGAGGACTACCACAGATGACTATAGTGAAATCATCTGCTTCAGAACTGCTTCAGAAAGTGGTAAAAACAATGGCATAAGTGAGTTCAAAGAGGGGGCGAGTATTTTGAGGGGGATTAATGGCAATGTGTCTTTTACTGTAATGATTTATTTTTAATTTAAACATTCACTGTGTTGTTTAATCACAGCTTGAATCAGCATTATTAATGTATCCAACTACCTCTCCTCCCTGTCCTGACATTGGATTATCAAATAATTTCTTACCTTCTCATTGCATTGAAATAAACTTCACTTAAAACCTCCCTAAAAAGGAATGACGTCAGTAAAAAGGGCAGAGTAAGGTACATCAAAAGTCTGTCCCTCCATACAAGCAACAAAAGAGCTGTCAAAAACTGTCAAGATTTAACTTTTTCAGAACTCTGGAAACTAATCAAAAGCATGCAGCAAAATGGGGAACACTTAAACATAAAAATTTTTCTTTTTTAAGTAATAAAAACCTACCTCAATCTCAGTAGAAACAGTGAGCTTTATGGTATTTTCTACTTATCCATGTTGTATACCCTGCCCCCAAGTTCAGAAGTGGCATTGAATAGCTCACATTCCCAGTATAGGTAGCAGTAACAAAGAAAGCAAAACAGACTTTATCCACAAGGAGTTGTGGTTGTTTGTTTTGACTTGTCTGGGGCTACCTAGAGAACCTATTCAAAGAGCTTGCTTTATCTTTTTTAATTCAGAACTCTCCTAAACAACTACCTAGGGGTATTTATAGAAAACACTTACAGGCAAATGTATTCCATTAGTTCCTGCTGCCTGGAAGAATGGATAAGAGAAGGGGCAAAAAACAGACTAACCAAAATCTTGGGAGAAAAGTTGGGAGTGATGCTTCAAGGAATAAAAAGACTGAAAAGCTCCAACATTTTCCTGGTAATAGAGAAGGCCATACACACACTCAAGACTGTACAGTTGCAGAGGCAAAACCAAAGAGTCTTAAGCTTGCCACCCTGGCTGACTTTCAGGGTCTACACAACAAGGAAAAAAGGCAGAGTTGTAAACTGTCTAGTTGAGTTTTCAAGGCATTCCCCAATAGAAATCATAGAGGCCACGTGATAGTGGGATGAAATATTCAAACTGCTGAAAGAAAGAAATGTCAATTCATAATTATACTTCTGGCAAAACTATCCTTCAAAAACGATGTAGAAATCTCCCAAGAAAGAAAAGTTCAGGACCAGAAAGCTTCACTGGTGAATTCTACCAAACAGTTAAAGTAGAATAAATACCAATCCTTTTAAAACTAGTGCAAAAGAAATGAACAAACCCTTCTTAATTCCTTTAATAAGGCCAGTATTATCCTAATACCAAAGGGAGACAAAGACAACATAAGACGAATATCCCTTGTGAACACAGATGCAAACATCCTCAGTGAAATACTAGCAAATCAAATTCAGAAGAATATTCAAAGTAGTATCACCTTAATAACTGTAATTTGTCCTGGTTCAACTTATGAAAATCAATGTAATAAACTGTATTCATAAAATGAAGGAGGGGGAAAGCATGTTCTTCTCAAATGACACAGAAAAAGCATGGGGAAAATCCAATACTCTTTCATAATAAAAACGCTCAACACACTAAGTATAAAGGGAACTTCCTCAACATGGTATAGGATATTTACCAAAAACATAACTAACATCATACTTAGTGGATAAAGACTGAAAGCTTTTTCTCCATGATCAGGAGTAACACAAGGATGTCTGCTCTTCCCTTTCTATTCAGCATTGTAGTAGAGTTTCCAGCCAAGAAACCAGGAAAGAAAAATAAAAGGCATTCAGACATTAAAGGAAAAAACCAAAACTATCACTCACTACTCACAGATGACATAATCTTATACACTCAAAACTCTAAAACACACACACACACACACACACACACACACACAATTAGAGCTAATAAGTTCAACTAAGTTGCAAGATACAAGGTAATTACACAAAAATCAGTTTTATACCTATATATACTCACAATAAATAATCTAAAAGAAAAATTAAGAATATTCCATTTACAATAGCAATAAAAAGAATAAAATACTTAGGAATAATTTAACAAAGAAGTTCAAGATTTTTATAATGAAAATGACAAAGCACTGTTGAAAAACATTAAAGGGGGGCGGACGGATGGCTCAGTTGGTTAGAGAGTGAGCTCTGGGCAACAGGGCTGCCGGTTCGATTCCCACATGGGCCAATTGTGGGGAGCCATGATTTCTTGTTTATTCTGTAGCCTTGCAGACTGGCTCAGTTTTTAGTTCCTGAGGCATTGTCTCTGCCTGCAATTGGAGGGTGCTTGCAAGCTGCTAAGGAATGAGGTGGGAACGGCCAGTTCCCGGACACAGATCACTGATGATTATCAGGGTAATTGGTAGGCTTTGTCATTGAGATAATGACTTTGGGAAAGTTTCAATGAGTCTGTAGTTCATATGTAAAAGTTGAAAATTTTACTTTCAATGAGGCAATGCACATTCGTGATTGCTAAGCTGCACATACACAGGTGGTTTAAATTGGTAAAGGAAAGTAAACTCCGCGCTTCAGGATCACTGAAGACCGGCCGCATCATCACATGTGTGAGTGTCTTTTTTCATTCCCACTCCCCCATTCAGGTACTGTTCGATTTGTGGCGGCTGGCACGCCACAGCCAATGAGCTGCACCCTCCGCAACTAGAATGAAGTCAATGGGCTGCTGCTCAGCTCTGGGGTGGCCAGATGGCTCAGCTGGTTGGAGCACGGGCTCTCAACCACAAGGTTGCTGATTCAATGCCTCGACTCCAGCAAGGGATGGTGGGCTGCGCCCCCTGCAACTAGCAACGGCAACTGGACCTGGAGCTGAGCTGCGCCCTCCACAACAACTACGATTGAAAGGACAAAACCCTGGAAGTACACACTGTTCCCCAATAAAGTCCTGTTTCCCTTCCCCAATTAAAAGATATATATATATATATATATATATATGAAGTGTTGCATGACAACCACTAACACAAAAGTTAGAGGGGGGTAAATGGAGTTCAAGAGTCTAAGGTTCTAGTACTATTGGAGAAATAATAAAAATAAAATCTGTTAAAAAAAAACATTAAAGGGGTCTAAACAATGCTAAGAAATCCCATGTTTATGGATTGAGAATTTTAATATTGTTAAGATGACAATATTTGCCAAATTGATCTATAAATTCAATATAATCCATATCAAACTCCCAGTTGTTTTAACTAAATGAATAAACTAATCCTAAAATTCATATGGACTTACAAGGGACCTAAATGGCCAAAACAATCTTGAAAAAGAACAAAGTTGGAAGACTCACACTTCCTAATTTCAAAACTTACTACAAAGGTACAGTAATCAAAACAGTGTTACACTGGCACAAGGAAAGACATACAAATCAGTGCACTAGAATTGGCAAACTAGAAATAAACCCATATGTCTATCATCAATTGATTTCTGAAAAGGGTGTCAAGAACAATAAATGGGAAAGTCTTTTGAACAAATGGCTTTGGAACAACTGGATATCCAAATACAAAAGAATGAAGTTGGACTCCTACCTCACACCATATACCAAAATAAACTCAAAACTGATAAAAAAGCTGAATCTATAAAATCTTAGGAAAAAACACAAGTGTAAATCTTCATGATTGTGGATTAAGGAACGGTTTTTTAAATGTGATTCCAAAAGCAAAACCAACAAAAGAAAAACAAATAAATTAGAGTTCATCAAAATTAAAAACTTATATATCACAAGATGTTATCCAGTAGGTGAAAAGACAACATAAAATGGGAGAAAATATATGCAAATCATGTACCTAATAAGAGTCTAGTATCCAGAATTTGTAAAGAACTCCCACAATTTAACAGCAAAAAGACATACAGCCCAAATAAAAAATTAACTAGGATGTGAATAGACATTTCTCCAAACAGGATACAGAAATGGAAATAGCACATGAAAATACTCAACATTATTAGGGAAATACAATTCAAAACCACAATGAGATGCCATTTCACAGCCAGTAGGATGGCCATAATAAAAGAAACAGAAAATACACGTATGCACTGAATAAAAGATTCTTTAAAGCAAACAGGTAAAATAGTAGAGATCAACAGACAGCAGGAAAAACAAATAAGATCCAACTCATAAATTTATATTTCATTATCATCACTGGTTTCTTTTACTTTTCCAACATTGCAGCCATTTTCTAAATAATTTTAATTTCTTTCATTAAGGGTTTAAAAATTTAGAGGTGTTTCTCTACTGTGCTCTCAAATTTCTGCTCAAAATTCCTGAGCAAAGAAAACAGTTTATTAGTAGTAATACTCAGTAAAGAAAACAGATATTTGGAACACGTACACTATAAAAATGTACAATTAATCTAGCTACTCTAGCTTCAGCCAGATACTCTGTGGTATTTAAGAAGTCCTATGCTGTGGCAAGAGCTATGTTCTTATAACTACAGCAATATTTATTTACAGGGCAAAATTACAGTCGGGATTCTTTTAACAAGTAGGTCTTTACTATTTCATACCAAATTCAGCTACTGTATATGGTACTCTAACTTTCAAGCCATCAAATGTCACATAAAATAATTCCCAAATGGATAACATAGACTTAAATAAAAACTTAAACATATGCAAATTTTAAAAGATTAATTTATTCTACATTTTAATAATACCCAAGGGTAGGAGGCAATTCCCTCCTTCTGATTCAATTTAATTTAACATCAAAAGAAATAACTCACGTTGTACAAAAGCCAGAACTCGATAATAAACAAGTAAGTTATATCATACACATAGGACATGTTTTTGTGGTTTGTTTTATTTTCCAGCTGTAACCAACTACAAATAAAGTACATTTTATTATACATCTGTTAAGTACTCCAGTAGCATTTGAACTAAACTATTTTAAAATGATTTGGCAATAGATGGTAGCTTATACAATATACTTATTACTGTAATAATATCAATGAAGACGGGTTTTTTTCCTTTTATTTTTCTCAATTTTAAAATGTAGTTCTAACAGGTTAACAAGCACAAGAAATAAATATCCATGTACCCATTTCATCAACCCAATTCATTAAACCCTAACATTACACCATATTTGCTTCAGAAATTTTTTAAAAAATCAATAGCTTTTATAACATTTTTAAAGCTATTTGGGTAGCTCATTAAAATGTCAATGAAAATACACAATAAAAGTATAATCTTCCTTGTGATTTATGCCACTACAAATTTATTTAAACTTTGTTTAAAATAAACCAGCTAAATAAAATTCATACTCTAAAAGTAACTTCTGGATTTACCTAATTTTTTTTGAAATATCACTAAACCTATATTTTAACAGTTAGGTGGTGAAAATAATTTATTTAACAAATGTCTAGTCCACATATCCGTAAGTCCTAGTCTGAACATATGTTCATTTTACAGAATAGGTTTAAAAACCATCAATTGAAACATTACTCTCTAGGGGAAAATAAATCCTAATGTAACTAGTGGGATAAACAACTCATTAAAACTAAACTTGGACAAGCTCCAGGATAAATTTAAGGAAATAGAAACAAGTAGGTCTTGATTGTGTAGTAGCAAAGACTGAAAATGAATATGCTCTAATTAACAAATACTTTAAAAGACTCTGTACCATCTGCTGACAAATTATAATACAAAGCTGGTGAAATTTCTGGATACTGCATTTCTGTATAGAAAATACTTCCTTCAAATTTTTAAATAAAAAATGTGGAAGTGTTTCTTACTACTCGATGCAAAGGAATTAACATACAATCCATTCATGTTCATAGGAATACCATAAATTTGCCATACATAAGCTTGAAGAACAGCCATCCATTCTTTTAAAATCAACACACCTCACAGCAACTGAAAGAATATCCTCGGCAACAGCTGGATCTAAAGATTTATATAGAATCCCCAAATGCAAAGTTTGAAACTACAAATTAGTTCCAAAAATGTATTTTTGTTATTACTCATATCCTGTACAGTAAAATAAGATTAGATCACTTTTTCCTAAATAAAATGAGTATAAAACTTCACTAACTCAACTTTAAAAAGCTAAGAAATTTGTATTTAGTTCTGTATACAATGACCCCTTAACTTACATATCAATACTCAAAAAGAAAAAGTGTTTTTAATTAAGTGGTAGGTAAAATGAAAAGGTTAAACTAGCTCCTCTTTCCTCTTTCTGATCACACTCCACTCCCCATAGGTAACCGCTTTTTATGAGTTTAGCATACACACCTACAGACCTGTGTCTATTGATTTTATGCATTCATAAATACACATGTAATTTTTTTTTAAAGATTTTATTGGGAAAGGGGAACACGACTTTATTGGGGAACAGTTGTATACTTCCAGGACTTTTTTCCAAGTTAAGTTGTTGTCCTTTCAATCTTAGTTGTGGAGGGTGCCATTCAGCTTCAAGTTGTTGTCCTTTCAGTCTTAGTTGTGGAGCTATGTGCAGCTGCAGCTCAACTTCAGGTCCAGTTGCTGTTGCTAGTTGCAGGGGGCGCAGCCCACCATCCCTTGCAGGACTCGAAGAATTTAACTGGCAACCTTGTGTTTGAGAGCCCACGCTCCCACCAACTGAGCCATCCAGAAGGCAGCTCAGCTCAAGGTGCCATGTTCAATCTTAGTTGCAGAGCCCACCATCCCTTGCGGGACTTGAGGAATCGAACTGGCAACCTTGTGGTCGAGAGCCCACTGGCCAATGTGGGAATAGAACCGGCAGCCTTCGGAGTTAGGAGCATGGAGCTCTAACCGCCCAAGCCACCGGGCCGTCCCCGATATACATATAATTTTAATGGATACATATATGTATATGTTTACAGCCTCCTAAGAATGAGTAAACAACATTATCTAGAGGTCATCAGGATCTTTCAGCATCAGGATATATACTTCTACTTTGGTGTTTTTAATACATATTTGATATTACACTGAATCAAGTTTCACATTCATCAGCAGTATATCAGAATACCCCTTTTTCAACATCACCACTAGTATTAACTACTATACTTTTTAATTACAATTATTTTTAGCATTTGCAAATGGTTGTAAAATACAAGTTATATTCTGTTTTGATGTGAAAACAATTTACCATTTTTCAAAATTTCTGAAATAAGTATCATTTGAATTTAAATATTACTTAACAGATGGACAAGGAAAATGGGAAGTAAAACTTGTCTATCTCTAAAATAAAATACGGTGAATGCTTGATTATTATAAAGTCCAAAATCTTACAAAGAACTATGGGTGATAGTAAACAAACAAAATACAAAAGGAGCAAATGCTGTCTAATCATTAATCTCATCATCTCCTACACAAGTTATTCAACATAGATAATTAATTCATCTACTTAAGTAAAAATGTTTACTCAGGGAAAAAAAGAGAGAAAGTGTGTTTCTGTGATATATTTTATATATGTAATTAATAACATTCAAATATAATCTTGAAAATTCTGATTAGGGGAAAAAATCACAAAAAATTTAGTTCAATTTCAGTAAATAATTAAGGTCATTGGTTTTTGCTTTGGCCAAGAGCACATTTACATGTATTACGTAAGTAAAGAGGAGACAGATTTGGTTGTCAAAAAAGTATACAATCTAAATCAATCTGACAACCAAAGAACACTGAAATCACTTAAGAAATTACCAGCTGCGTATCAAAAATGATTCACTTGTGCCTATCATGGATTCAAGGTTTTGAAATGTCCTCCATACAAAAAAGAGATAGGCCTTATGGAGTTTAAAGTTTAAAAAAAAGAAAAATGAGAAATTAAATAATCACACAAACCAGTATAAAATCACTTCTATGAAAAATAGTACAGTGAAAAACAAGAATATTGCATGAATTATTAGGGGGATGTGACTTAGTCAGAAAGAGATCAATTGGTCCAATATCTGAAGGGTGAGTAAAGATTATTTATGGTAAGGACTAGTGAAGCTATATGGTGAAAGACTTGGCTGAAAGAAGGCAAACTGAAATAGGACAAGGTGGGAGAGGATAGGGAGGAAGATATTCAGAAGAATCTAGACAGCCAAGAAGAGGCCAGATCTGGAAGGCACTGCAGAATGCTTTAAACATCTTAATATTTAAAGTAAAAGCTATGAGAAGCAAAGTATTTTAGGCAGAAGAAGGACAATTAGAACTATCTTCCAAGGGCCGGCCCAGTGGCTCAGGCGGTTGGAGCTCGATGCTCCTAATGCCTAACGCTGAGGGTTTGATTCCGCCATGGGCCAGTGGGATCTCAACCACAAGGCTCTTGATTCGACTCCTCGACTCCCGCAAGGGATGGTGGGCTGCGCCCCCTGCAACTAAGATTGAACACGGCACCTTAAGCTGAGCTGCCGCTGAGCTCCCGGATGGCTCAGTTGGTTGGAGCCTGTCCTCTCAACCACAAGGTTGATGGTTCAATTCCCACAAGGATGGTGGGCTGCGCCCTCTGCAACTAACAATGGCAACTGGACCTGAAGCTGAGCTGTGCCCTCCACAACTAAGATTGAAAGGACAACAACTTGACTTGGAAAAAGTCCTGGAAGTACACACTGTTCCCCAATAAAATCTTGTTCCCCTTCCCCAATAATTAAAAAAACAAGAACTATCTTCCCAAACCTGGGTTGCAGACATAGGAGTTAGCTGGTGATTAAGAACACATCTAAATGCTTAAGAGAATCAAGAAAGAAAAAACAAATACAATTTATTCATATAGGGATTGCAAGGCCTATAATACAACAGTTTGAACATGATAGGTGTCTTAAAAAAATATTCTTAAAACAAATAAATGACTCATTAATCAGTTGAAAATTGAAAAATTCTAAGTATTAACAAATTCATCTAGGTACCTGGCAATATTTTTTTAAACTTATAAATCAAAATCAATACTATCAAAGCTATTATCGAGAACTTGCTAATCAGTTACCAACATGCTATTAATGACTCCATCACCAACTAATTAAAAGATGTCTAGAACACGTGATTTCATCTCTCTAGATTCCCGATATCACCTTCCCTAATCCTCCATTTCTACATCTAAAATAGAGATAATACCTGAGTTGTTTATTCCAAAAGTCAGTTGTGAAGTTCAAATAAATCCCTGTATGTACTGGAATTAGTTAAGTACAAATGCTATTAGGTTGGTACAAAAGTAATTGCACTTTAAAAAGTTAAAAATAGTTGCAAAAAACACATTACTTTTGCACCAATCTAATATATGAGTATTATGATGCTGTTCTTAGATATTGTCTTCTGCCCCTAAATATGCACTGTATGATCTTTTGAACATGCGTAACTCCAACGATCATTTGTTCTTAAATTTCAAGTTAATATATAAAAAAATAAATTAAATCATCAAACATAGTTTAGAAATAAATTTAGAGGCAATAATTAAAAACACAACAGGCTAAATTTGGTGATTTTTAACCAAGACATTTCCCTTGGTTATACTAATAATTTAGAATTCTTTTGAATATACTCTTAAGTTTCAGCTTCCAAAAAATAATGAAACACAGACATACTTAAAAGATACTGTCACTAGAACAAAATGTTGTCACTGGATAATATTCTCATTTTATACATAGACAAAACTAAACACTAAGAAAAACCTAGTATTATTCTTCTCAAAGAAAGAGATACAGGTCTTGTAATAACATTCTCCAATAACCAAAAATCAAATTTAAAGGCAATAATCTAAGAATAAATTGTAAATGTTCATTTGGGTACCACTTAACAAACTATTTTACTAAGTTCAAAACTTTTAATAAGGGATATCGATGCATCATACCAGCCTATACAACTTCACATTCAACTGATCACAAAATTGCATGTGTGAAATATCAAATGTTTCCAAAAGCAAAATCAAAGAATATCTTTTTTTCTCATTGGACCAACAGTCTCTGGTTATTAACATGTGTTGCATGATCTTCGTGCCCTTATTAATATAATCAAAGGGGAAATTTTGATATAAAAAGATACTATCTTTTAAATTCCAAACACAGACAAATTCTTTAAAAAAATAAACTAAAAAAGTAGGCATTTTTCAACTGGTCACTTATTTAAGCATGCTATAAACTCAGAACCAAAATATGACAGAAAAAAAAAATTTGGTAGGACTATTAATAAATATAAAAATTGGTCAGTCTTTCCAGGTAATATAACAATAATACATTAACATTCTAAATAAGTAAATGTATTTTATAAGTAAAATATAAAAGCATTAATAAAATGATTGACAATATTTATAATTTCATAATTAAATATTTTTAGCTAAATGTGGCAAAGTGTTGAAACTAAATCCCAAACCAGCACAAGCAGAGACTTTAAAAGTACTAAGAAACAGACATATAGTTTAGAACCAATTATGTTAATTGTTAAATTCAAGATTCCTGACTTTTATTCATATAAAGATTACTTACAAGGAATTCTTTAAAATTTTAAACATAAATGTTATTATAGAAAAGTATTCAATCAAGACAAATTCACGAAAAATCAATGACATATTTGGTAGGAAAACATCCTTAATGAAAATAATGGCTAGATTAATTTCTATTCTATATTTTCCAACTTCCAAAAAAGAAATATAAATACATATCACTTAAAAAATAA
The DNA here is from genome assembly GCF_004115265.2 of Rhinolophus ferrumequinum. NCBI lineage: Eukaryota > Metazoa > Chordata > Mammalia > Chiroptera > Rhinolophidae > Rhinolophus > Rhinolophus ferrumequinum. The sequence continues at coordinate 40,971,080 of NC_046297.1, read as the reverse complement.
AACTATTCTTTCTAATACGAACAAACTGCTATTGCAGACCTCAAAATCAATTTAAGTAAAATTTTCACCTTGATAAAAATACAAGGCTATAAATAAATTTAATACACAGAACAATAGTAAAATAAGTTTTTAAAAAATTGTAAGTTAACCTTGTTTAAGCGTTAGGCTACTAGTCAAATTGTCACAAAATATATTAGAGTCCTTTTATGTCTCATATTTAAATTATGTTTTTATTTTCCTATTTTTATTACTGTTTTTAAACTATCTTTTAAAAAAAATTACCTAAGCAAAAGATGCTCAATGAACTGAAGCGAAAATATATGAATGTGTGTATATGAAATCTAGTTACAATATCCTTTATTATGCCACTGCAAATGCTACCTGCCTCAGTCTCTGGCAGTCCTGTAGGCTAGAGAAATCCCAGAAGCCTTAGTGAAGAGGCTCAATCATTGACGGGTTTGTGTAAAGGATGAAACAACAAAGCAAGAACAGTGGGATTGCTAGCAAACAAGAAATTAGTCATCCACTAGTCACCCTACAACCGGGGAATCCAGATGGCATTACCCTTTACCATGAGCCAGCTGCCCTCACCAAAAACTGATGTACTCCAGGAGGAAACAAAGGGAGTGACTGCAATGAAACAAGAGAAAAACGGGGGAAATAGAAATGTTCTACATCTTCATTTTGTTGGTGGCTACATAACTACACACACACACACACACACACACACACACACACACACCGTGTTTCCCCAAAATACCACACACACACACACACCGTGTTTCCCCAAAATACCACACACACACACACACACACACACACACACACACACACACACACACACACACACACACACACACACACACACACTGTGTTTCCCCAAAAATAAGACCTAGCCGGACAATCAGCTCTAATGCGTCTTTCAGAGCAAAAATTAATATAAGACTGGTGTTGCTTTACTATAAGACCGGGTCTTACATAAAATAAGACCCAATCCTATTTTACTATAATATAAGACCGGGTCTTATATAATATGATATATAAGACCCGGTCTTATATTAATTTTTGCTCCGAAAGACACATTAGAGTTGATTGTTCGGCTATGTCTTATTTTCGGGGAAACACGGTATATGTGTTAAAAATCACTTAATTATACACACAAAATTGTTGAACTCTGCTGTATTTAAATTATGCTCTAATTTTAAAATGAAAACACTGTTACTGAAAACACTTGTATAATTCATATAATAAACCATTACAGAAAAATTTATAAACCACGTTCCAACAACTCTGAAGTACTATGAAAGTTTGCTACAGTTACACAGTATTTTCAGGTATAAGCAGGCCTCTAAGTACTTTTGTAATTTTTTAAATTACTCACAGGGATTTTATAATGAAATAAGAATATTTTGAGAAATAAATTAAGTATAAAAAAATAAGCATTCACCTTCAAATATTATTCTAAAAAAACAGTTAAAAGAAAGAACATCATGATACTAAAAAAACTAAAATCCAGACACACAAACTCTAAGAGGATTCACATATCTGAATATGTGCATGTATTACAATGAATTAAAACTGAAGATATTCAAGAATAGTACAATTACCTTATATTTCTCTTCAGATGCTAGACTCTACAAGCATATTTGCTTTAGAATATTAAACCTTCAGTTATTAAAAATTTAAAGATAAACAAAAAAGGAAACTAAGTTTGGTCACTTTAGCTACCTTTTCTTCCTTAAATATTAATATAACCAAATATACACGTTCTTTCTAATGTCTTCAAACTTTAAGTTAACTGATCTAAAAATGTTTATAAAATTAAATTCTACTTCAGTTCATTTTAATTAACATTATTGAAAATCTATTCTATAACTAGGTCCTGGAGCATAAACACAAGTATGAAAAGTAAATCTAATCCAGATACAAAACTGATAAAAGTCCTATAATGACAAGACTAGGCATTTTCAGAGTTAACTTACCAAAGACTTAAATTTAAAAGAACACCCAGTACCAACTACTTATCTTCCTAAAGGAGGCAGACAAGTCTGATACAGAATTAAATTCTGTATTTAAATGAGTTTTAAAACCAACAATCACAAATCAAGAAGGAACCTAAACACAATTCCCACATCCATAATATCTCAAAAATTATGGCAAAAGCTTATGTCTATTTGAGATAGAAGAAGGGGCTAATGACACAAAAGGACATTCTTAGAACATCCCAAATCAGTTACAGCAGCAACTGTAATAGGTTTGGAAATCTCTCGTGCAACTCTGGAAATTAGACATCTCTGAATAAGAAAGAGTAAGGATAGCTATTTGCAAGCCTGAATACATTCGCCCCCCCAATTGAAGGAAAGCAATATAGAGATGTGAAATAAAAAACAAGTTAGCTACTGACACATGCTATGTCAAGGATAAACCTCAAAAACATTGTGCTAACTGATTGAAAGCCAGATACAAGATACCACATATTGTATGATTCCATTTATATGCCAGAAAAAATAAATTAATGTAGAATGAAAATAGATTAGTAGTTACCTGGGGCTGAAGATAGGGATTAACTGTAAATGGGCATGAGGGATGTTACTGAGAAGATGAAAATGTTCTAAAACAGATTTATGGTAAACGTTGTACCACTCAGTAAAGTTATTAGAAATCATTGAACTGTACACTTGAAATGAGTGAATTTTATGCTATATAAAGTATACCTCAATAAAGATGTTTATTAAAAATACAAGTTATCAAAGCTATGGAAGGATGTCTAAGGATGCAAACTTAACTCCAACTTGCAATATACTCTCTCATTAGTGGTGGAGGGGACTGCTAATCTAGGGTCTTGATTCAGATAGGCAGAACTAAAACTGAATTCCAACTTCACTATTTATTATACTATAAGCATTAACAAGTTAAGACAAAAATATGCATAAAGTGTTTATAATAGTGTCTCTCTCTTAATGCTGCTATGATGAATAAATAAGATAAAGCATAAGACTCTTAGAACTATTCCTGGCACATATATGCTATTATTATTATTAATTCTGTATTATTAAAACTCTCCCCACAAATTTTTCACATGCCACTTATATAAGTTGAGAAATAACTCTGTTCATGAATTTTTAAAACATAAATTATATGCAAAATACAAATAAGTATTTCTCAATGAATATAAAAAGTAACAATAAACATGAGATATAATTACTAAGTAATACTACTACATTCTGAAAGTCCAGCCAAAAAAATTAATCTCAGTAACTTATAAATTAAAGAGAATATATCTTCACATGAATGTATACAAGTATTAAAAATTTTATAACAAAATCTTTTAATTAGAGTTTACAGATTTCTGAGGTTTATTCACATAAACATTATAAAATAGGAAAATGGATATTAATAATATAAAGCAAGGGGGTGGCCAGATGGCTGTTTGTTAGAGCGTGAGCTCTGAAAAACAGGGTTGACAGTTGAATTCCCACATGGGCCAGTGAGCTGCGCCCTCCACAACTAGATTGAAGACAATGAGCTGTTGCAGAGCTGCCAGAGGGGCAGCCAGATGGCTCAGTTGGTTACAGCGTGAGCTCTCAACAACAAGGTTGTCAGTTCAATTCCTGCATGGGATGGTGGGCTGCGCCCTGCATCTAAAAGATTGAAAATGGCGACTGGACTTGGAGCTGAGCTGTGCCCTCCACAACTGGATTGAAGGACAACGACTTGGAGCTACTAGAGAAACTCTGTTCCACAATATTCCCCAATCAAATTTATGAAAATTAAAAAAAAAAGAATATAAAGCAAGATTGCAAATATAATGTGTATATATATGTGTGTGTGTGTGTATATATATATATATACATATATATATGTGGGTATATATATATATATACCCACATATATATATGTTTTAAATGCTCTCATATAAGTTAACTTCTATGAATATTGGACATTGTAATACATAAAATAACTGAGAAATCAAATTTTTTAAAAAGCTTACAGTAAGTCAAGAATTGTCAAGTACATTCTACAAAATCATTCAACAAAAAACTAGAGAATGTTTTTTAAAAGCTGGAAAATAAAACAATGATATATGTGATTTATTCAATGAGTTTTCATTTATCTGTAGGAACCTATATTTCAGTTCCTATCACTGCTCCACTAATTAGATAGTTTTCAGTTCAAGCATTAATCATTTAAAAAAAAAACTAAACAGATGAATGTTGATAATTCAAAAATGTTACGCAATCAAAAACGATGTAAACATCTCCTTCAAGACCCAACACAGCTAAAAGGACAATTTTATAATAGATTTTTAAAAGACAATATACATTTCTTCTTAAAGCAATTTTTCTCTCCTTAAAATTCCCCTACATAATAGAATGTGTATTTTCCACTGTAATCAGGGCAGATACGTTGCCTATTTTGTTTATTGGTGCATCTTTAGCCAGGGCCCTGTAGAGTGTTTGGCACACAGTGGGCATTCATCACGTATCTGTGGAATAGAACTGAATGAATGAACAAAGAAAATCTCAAGTGTGCAAAAAGGCAAACAAACTCACTGGAAAAACTCACTGGAGTTTTAAAAAAATAAAACTGAGGAATGCTGTTGACAAAATTAAAGAAAATAAGCACCCTGTATATTCTGGTCATCCTTTCCTGCTTTAGTCATCCCTGTAAGGATATGAAAGAAGACTTAAGCCTGTTAAAAAGTTAGTAAAGTTAATAGAAAAAGTTAGTAGAAGGTAAAAATAGAAAGTATGAGCAAAACGAAGAAAGGTTCTAACAAATGCTTGATTAATAGTGGAAAGATGGTTTCATTAACAAGAGAGGGCAAGTGTACACCAATTCACATACAACACAGAATTCCATAAGATGGAAGACTAAAGGAGGTTATATCACGCACAGAGGCACCGGGACATAGTTCATTGTTTTATGTCTCACATGAGATTATAGCTCAAATAAAAATATCACACCTTAGTAGATAGTACTAATAAGGACCTAACCAGCCATTTGCTTTAAGAAGCGTTTTTTTAAAACTGAGCAAATTTGCCACAAAGTGAGTTACTACAATACAAAAGCAGAAAAGAATATTTCAATAAGTTATCCAAATCAAAAGAGAAAGCTGGTATGAGAACAGTTTGCACTATGAACTTTCCAAATCAAATTTTACCATATGATGCAATGAGAAATTGATCAAGATGGAATATTTTCATTGTGGTCATGCTTAATCACCTCTAATGTATAAGCAGATGAGATAAAGTGTATTTTCTTTTAAGGCAGTGAAATTTGGACTTATCAACCCACCATTAAGGTATCACAAGACAGCACATTCTTATGTGTTCAATCTAAAACTTTATGTGGCAGAAGGAGCATTTTTCTAAGAAAGTTCAACTTTAGATGCAAAATGGATACATACTTTGAGCAAAAGACAAATGAAGACTGCTGTAGTTCTTATTTTCAATTGCCCTAAGCTTCTTTAAAAGATCTATAAATTTTCTAGAACTGTTAGAGCCCTTTGATTAAAATAAGAGCACAATTTCAGAAGTCATTCACACATTTCTATGAGTTTGAATCTTACTTGCAAGAATCATACTTTGATTCACCTATCTTTGACGTAGAAACTTGTACCGGCAATGCATGCCAGCTTCAAGAGAATCTTAGAGAGCTAAAAAGCAAACAATGCTGAATTTTCAGAAACTAACATATGAATCCCAGTCTATCCTGGAATGTCTAACTATGTGAGCATACACAGTGTTCATATCTGCTTGGATTCGTTAAAATACATTCTTTCACTCAGACAGTAAAAAACGATGTTAACATCCATCATTACGGAAACAATCTTGTAATCATAATAAGTGCCTTGGCTGAATTTATTTACCATTTAATCCCTCAAAGAGCTCTATTTCATTATTCTCTTAGATTTCAACTTCAATAACAATGAGCATTAGGCCTACAATAGCATTGTTTAATGAATATTGCTCACAAAAATAAATCTGAATTCCAGTAGTATTACCACTTTTTTAAAAACCCTCCTGCTTTCCAATAATTAATATGCACTACTGTTAATAACAAAAAGGTCATCAAGCCACTATGTATGTTGATTTCAAAACAGGAGATGTCATACAAGTGAACAACAGAAAAATCAAATTAAAAACAGGCAGAGGACCTGAACAGATACTTCTCCCAAGAAGACATACAAATGGCCAACAGGTATATGAAAAAATGCTCAACTTCACTAACTATTAGGGAAATGCAAATCAAAACCACAATAGACACCACCTCACAGCCATTAGAATGGTTATTATCAGCAAATAATAACAAGTGTTGGAGAGGCTTTGGGGAAAAAGGAACCCTCATACACTACTCGTAGAAATGTAAATTGGTACAGCCACTATGGAAAAAGGTATGGAGGTTCCTCAAAAAATTAAGAACAGAATTACCATGCAACCCAGCAATCCTTCTTCTGGGTATCTACCAAAAAAAAAAAATCTGGAAACATTTAAACATAAAGATATATGTACCCCTATGTTCACTGTAGCATTATTCACAGGAGCCAAAATATGGAAATAACCCAAGTGTCCTTCAAAAGATGATTGGGTAAAGAAGATGTGGTCCAGATATACAATGGCATATTACTCAGCCATAAGAAAAGATGAAATACAGTCATTTGCAACAACACAAATGGATCTTGAATTTAGGCCAAGCGAAATAAGTCAGTCAGAGAAAGTCGAGAACCAAATGATTTCACTCATATGTGAATTATAAAACTGAAAGCAAGACAAACAAACAAAACACATAGACACAGACAATAGTTGAATGGTTACCAGAGGGTAAGGGGGGAGGGAGGTGGTAGAAGAGGGAAAAGGGGGTCAAATATATAGTGATGGAAGAAGTGACTCTGGGTGGTGAACACACAATGCAATATATATAGATGATGTATTATAGAAATGTATACTTGAAATCTATATAATTTTACTAAACAACGACAGACACTCCAATAAATTTAATTTAAAAAAAGACATGTGACCTTATTCACAGAGAGATAATATGCAACATACTTTGGAATTGCAGAGAAAAACTACTTTGGCTTAGAAAGTTATGGAGAAAAAGAAGGAGGTAACTTTTCAGCAGTTTATTAAAGAATGCATAGAATTGAAAAATAATTCTGTACTTTTTTATACATTGTTAGGTACTTAGTTTAATGAATTTTTTTTTAATTTATTGGAGTAACAAATGGTTAGTAAAATTGTATTGGTTTTTGGAGTATTATGCAGCCATAAAGAAGAAAGAAATCTTACCATTTGCAACAACATGGATGGATCTAGAGAACATTATGTTAAGTGAAATAAGTCAGACAGAGAAAGATAAGTACCATATGATCTCACTTATTTGCGGATTCTAAAGAAAAGAATAAGTGAATGAACTAATCAGAAACAGTTTGGGAGACAATGAGGAAAAACTGAGGGTTGCTAGATGGGCGGGAGGGGTGGGGGGTGGGGGGTGGGGGGGAGGGTGAGGGGATTGGAGGGCAGTCGGTGACCACAGGATGGCCACGGGGTTTGAAATTAACCTGGGGAACGTAATTTGGTGGTTACCAGAGCGTAAGGGGGTTGGGGGGGGGATGAGGGTGAGGGGGATCAAATGTATGGTGATGGAAGGGGAGCTGACTCTGGGTGGTGAACACACAGTGTGACTTATGGATGATGTGATACAGAATTGCACACCTGAAATCTATGTAATTATACTAACAATTGTCACCCCAATAAATTAAAAATTAAAAAAAAAAAAAAAAGAACAGCTTATCGATTCTTCCAATCATAAATTGTGCATTTGGTGTCTTACATAAGAAATTATCACCAAACCCAAGATCATCTAGGTTTTCTCCTATGTTATCTTCTTTAATTTTTATAGTTTTGCATTTACATTTGGATCTGTAATCCATTTTGAGTTAATTTTTGTGAAGGATGTTAAGTCTGTGCCTAGATTCATTTTTTGCACATGATGTCTCATTGCTCTAGCTCCATTTGTTGAAAAGATTTTTTGCTTCACTGTATTGTCTTTGTTCATTTGTCGAAGATCAGTTGTCTATATTTATTATGTACATGGGCCTATTTTTGGACTCTGTATTCTGTTCTATTGATTGATTGATTGATTGATTGTTCTTTTGCCAATATCACACTTTTTTGATGCCATCATTTGATTATTCTTTAACATGCATTTATTGTACTTTAGCATTTGTCATTTTAATTTGAAGAAATACTTAGCCATCCTGCTGAAAATAGCATATTATTAAAATTAAACCAAAAAGATGGGCAAATCCCGTGTTACCTATGAAATCTCTACATCCTTCATGTGTTTCTTATTGAATTAATTTTTTCTTAATTGATAGAGTCCAATTTTTCTTAATTGATAAAATGAGGGTGAAAACTGGCAAATGACCGTGGGACCCAGACTTAAATCTGTACCTCAGAATGCCTTTATTTTCTTCTTTTTAATCACATGCTCTCTCATACTACAAATGTACAAATATTTTACATCTTTCAATACAAATAAATGACAATGAAAAAAAAAATTGTATTGGTTTTAAGTGTACTAGTCTATAATACATCATCTATATATCACATTGTGTGCACACCACCCAGACTCAAGGAACTTTTCATAACAACCCTATGAGATAAAATGATATTCCCTCTTATAAAACTAAAACTCAGAGAAATTATGTAACTTGTCTAATGTCACACAGTGGCTGAACAAGGATTATCATGGAGGGTTATCTGATTGCAAAGTCCTTGATCCCTTTCTTACCTGAAGGAGTGAAGACATACATAATCTTTTATGAATCATCTTTCAAGGCTCAATGTTACTTCTTGCCGTATATAGTAAAAGTGAATTTCCATGTACTGAGAGGCTAATTATGGTAGCGCAGCTAATAAATCCCCTAGTGTTAGTTAATAGTGTGTATATATATTATTGTGATGCTGATCTCATACAATTGTAGCTTTAGGGTTAGGTATTATCTATGTTTTGATAGCCATCGCACTACGTGTTAGGATTGGGGAAAGAATAAAGTAGAATGCAGTGAGGGTAAAAGATATCCCCTGATCATGAAAACTTACAGTCTTGTCACGGAGGGCATTATCTCATAGGCATTGTCTCAATTCCTGAGTCTATGACAGCTTTGATTTATACTCATCTATCCATGGCTTGAATATTTTATTGAAAGGGAGACAGCTACTTTGTGAGGCAGCCAGATTCATTGCTGGGCAGGTCTCAAGTTCTTTTATAGAATCAAAATTGACTTTGTTTTTTCTCTTTCATAATTATTGCTTACATCTGAACCATTTCCATACTCATAGGAATGTGGGAAAATACGTATTTCTTTATAAGATTGAGGTATTCTTTTAAGCACCCATTCCTTACTTGGCACATTGCCAGATAGCTGGGTTTTTGGCAGATAAAGTGATCCTCTTGCTATCCTGAAATGGAAACTGAAGCAGCCATTTTTCGGCTCTAACAGAATAATACAAGACACAGTGTGATTTATGGATGATGTAATACAGAATTGCACACCTGAAATCTATGTAATTTTACTAACAATTGTCACCCCAATAAATTAAAAATAATAAAAAAAAAACTAATAATAATACAAAAAAAAAAAAGAGTAAATGCTTTCAGCTTCAATGGGAAATAGGCCCTTCAAGTCTAACAAAAATGCCAATAATATTTATTAGCAAACCTAGAGAATAAGTAAAACACCCCACAGGGCTCCAAATGTTTGCTCAACTGCCCTGTCCTTTATAATACACTGCAGTTTGAGGCCTCAAGAACTTAGAGTTGGGTGTTTTTAATGCTCCTGTAGATCTTTTTGTTTCCAAAGCTACGTTTATTTTCATGTCTGCTTACTGATTAACATTCTCCTTAACAAGGATGTGTTAAAAATGGGAAGGTCTAACTCGAATGTTAATTCTCTTATCTCTACTTGAGTGGCAGCAGCCTGATTTTCAGTTTTGGTTCTTCTGGCATCTGGAATGTGCTTTTATGGGCTGTTTTGAACTGAAAAGAAACTCTGACATCATCTATTACAGTCTTCTCATTTCAAAGATGAAAAAGCTGAAGCCCAGAGAGGTCAAAGTATTTACCTAAGAATGTACAGTTAGTTAACAGCAATGCCTCGATTTGACCATCATTGTCTTGATTCAGGGCTCCTTCAACTGTACCAAACTGCTTTAAAAATTACACTTTTTTCAAATTTTATTGTGGTAAAATATACCTAACATAAAATTTACCATTTTAACCATTTTTAAGTATAGAATTCAGTTGCATTAAGTATATTCCCACTGTTGTGCTATCATCACTATTCATCTCCACAAATTTCATATTCTGTATCCATTAAAACAGTAACTCCTCGTTACTCCCTACTTCCAGCTCCTGGTAGCTACTATTTTCTTTCTGTCTCTAGAATTTGACTACTGCGGGTATCTTATGTGAGTGGAATCGCTCATATTTGTCCTTTTGTGTTTGGCTTATTTCACTTAGCATAAAGTTTTCAAGATTCAACCATGTTGTTAGCATGTATCAGAATCCCTCCTTTCTCCCCTCCCTCCCTTTCTTCCTCTGAGCCTTCCTTCCTCCTAAAAGATGTTAATTAGGGAGGGAATGGAAGAAAGAGGGAGGCTCCCCTTCTTATTTCATTTTAAAGGTTGAATAATATTCCCTTAAGTATACGCACGACATTTATTTATCCATTCATCCATCAGTAGACATTTGGGTTGTTTCCACCTTTTAGCTATTGAGAATAATGCTGCTATGAACATGGGCGTACAAATATCTGTTCCAGTCCCTGCTTTCAATTCTTGTGGGTATATACCTAGATGTACAATTGCTGAATCATAAGGTAATTACTTATTTCAGTTTTTGAGACTGTAATTCAGTTTTCCATAAAAGCTGCACCATTTTACATTCCCACCAGCAACGCACAAGGGTTCCAATTTCTCTACATCCTTACTGACAGCTGTTATTTTTCATTTTTTGATAACCATCCTAATGAATATGAAATGGTATCTTACTATGATTTTGATTTGCCCTTCTCTCATGATTACTGATGTTGAGCATTTTTTTAAGTGCTTATTAGCCATTTGTGTATCTCCTTTGGAGAAATATATATTCAAGGCCTTTGCCCATTTTTAAATCAGATTGTTCTGTTGTTGAATTATAGGTGATTCTTATATATTCTGTATATTATTCCTGTATTTATATATATGATTTGCAAGTTTTTTCCTCACATTCGGTGGGACCACCTTGCTTTTCAACATTAAGTCTTTCTATCTTAACCTAACTCCAAAGCCAGGAGCTGAGTCACCTCTTCTTTTTATTTTTTGCTTTTGTTTGAAACGGTTATCCTTTAGATGTGACACAGTGTTTCTTAAAATTCATATAGCTTGAGCAAGTAAAAAGTGGTCAGGTGCATATTTAGAACAGTTCTACCTAATTGTGGGATTAATTCTTTGGGTTGTTTAAAGTTTATCTTCATAGTTTCTGCTCTTCCCATTTACAGGGATGACTAACTTACAAATTGTTTTTCTGTAGAAATATTTTATAAGTTTCTGCATTACAAGGGGATCTATTCCTGCTTAAGTTTCTTTTCATTTTAAATATGTTCTAAAGATTTTAAATATGTTCTAAAGATATATATCTGTTAAACTCTTCAAAAGTTATAGTTCTTGATAGTCTTTAGATTATAGACAAGTTCAAAACTACCAAATAAAATAGAATCAAAATTAAAACAAATGAACAGCTAGTTAAATCAAGTGACCATTCACCTGGTTACTACTTACTTTGACTCAGGACAAGTTTCAGGAGGATATAGAAGTTATTAGAAAAAGTAGAAAGATAGGTGTCTTAGTATATAATTTTATCATGATTTGTAAATACCTCATGGTTCCTATACATCTGGGATCACACACACAGACACATTTGTTTCTTTATTTTATTTTCAAAATTTTTATTAAATTTATTGGGGTGACACTGGTTGGGAAAATTATATAGGTTTCAAGTGTACAATTCAGTAATACATCATCTTTCTTTTACATTGTGTGATCATCACCCAGAATCAGTTCTTCCATCACCACATATTTGACCACCTTTACCCTCTTCTACCACCCCGCTTCGTCCTTACCCTCTAGTAACCACTAAACTGTTGTCTATGAGTTTTTGTTTGTTTGTCTTGTTCGTTTGTTGCTTTCAGTTTTATAATTCACATGTGAGTGAAATCATTTAGTTCACAACTTTTGTGTGATTTATTTTGCTAGGCATGATAATTTCAAGATAAACCCATGTTACTGCAAACGGCAGTATTTCATCTTTTCTAATGGCCAAGTAATAGTCCATAGATAACTGAATAAAGAAGATGTGGTAGATACATACAAGGTCACATTTCTGAACCCTGAATTATAAGAGAAAGTGAACTTGAGACTGTATCATGATTACAGTTGAACAAGCCTGATCAGGAAGAAATGGTGCTAATGAATACTTGATTAACTGGTTTAACTATTTTTAAGTTAAAAAGCTTAGACATCCTTGGGCGGCCAGATGGCTCAGTTGGTTAGCGCACAAGCTCTCAACTACAAGGTTGCGGTTAAATTCCCACACAGGATGGTGGGCTGCGGCCCCTGCAAATAAAGATTGAAAATAGCGACTGGACTTGGAGCTGAACGAAGCCCTCCACAACTAGACTGAAGGACAACAACTTGGAGCTGATGGGCCCTGAGAAATATACTGTTCCCCAATAAAAATTAAAAAACAAAAAACAAAAAAACTTAGACATCCTTATTCATGTCCAAGACTAGACCCAAAGTAACTTTCCACATTCCGCCACTACTATATCCATTCACAGATACAATGGACAACCGTGAATTTGTTCTAACAATATATCCCCTAGAAGCCTCCACACCCCAACCAACCTCTCAACGCCTACATATCTGATTCAACCATTAAAGCCCAACTTCTCTGAAGCTATCACTGTTGTCCAGGGAAATTTTCTATTTTCTTTAAACAGGATATTTTGCTTAAGCCTCAATTTTGTAATTTAAAGACCACTGTTGTCATATGTGTCTAGTGTTCAACAAGATTGTAAGTTTTCACAGTCACTTTACCCTCACTGCATTCTACTTTATTCTTTCCCCAATCCTAACATGTAGCACAATGGCTATCAAAACATAGAAAAATAAAAAAAAATATTCAATGAATGACATCTAATGTGCCCTAATACAACTGAAGCTTCTTAAGGAAAATTGATATCAAAGAAATAAAAAAAATAAATTGACACAAACTTCAGGTACTTATTTTTAAGTTAAAATTGTGGATGAAGAAGATATAAATTGTCAATGTTCATGTAATAGAATACTGTATAGTGATAAAAGCAAACAACCTAAAAACTACATTCCGTAGTATAAATGAATCTCACAAGTATTATTTTGAGTGACAGAAGTAAGTCAAAAAATGATACATGTTGTATAATTATATTTATAGTAAATCCAAGAACAGACAAAACCAATCAATACTATGAGAAATCAGGATAGTGGTTAACCTTGGGAGAAGGGTGAACGAGAGAGGCTTTTGGATGCTAATAATACACAGTTTCTTGATCTTTCTGCTGGTTACCAAGGATCACCTCAGTTATGAAATACCACAATATATGCACTTTCTATAATATATTAATTTTGCGATTAAAATTTTTAAAAGTAGAGTTGAAATACTTATCATTTCTCTGTTCTGAAAAAAATGTTAAGTCCAAGAATGCATCTTAAAAGCCTAAAGCCATTACCCACTTTAGAAATTTTAAATATAATATCTAATCTACAGAGACAAAGGCTTAATTCTTCTAGAGATAACAAGGTTATGATACTTTGCTGCCCTTACACCAACCCTTTACTGCCATTTTTAAAACATCTTCTTTTTTAAAAAAGAGGTAAATTAAGTTAAATTAATTGCTCAAGATTTCTGTCATTAAATGTCATTGGTCAGTGTGTCTTTCCTACGAACCATATCCTACATATTTCAATCTTGTCCAAAGAAGCTTAAAGAACTAAGTGTAACCTGATACAAACGAATAAGGAAAAACTTTTGTTGAAAAGTTTGTATGTTTGGAAATTATGTGATACAGAATGAAAGAAAATATAACCAAATAATTTGAAAAAATTAAATTCTAAGAAATTGGAGTTTAGTAATAGCTTGCTCATTAAGGCTAAAATATATTAATAGGAACAGTTAAATGGGAGAAAAATAACTTATTTTCAATATTACTTTAACCACATATTTTTAAAAATTTATTTGCAAACCTGATTAAAGTAAATGGTAATTAGTCTGAAACTTCATACACAATTAAAGGCTCAATTTAAAAATATTTTTAAACACAAAAAAATAAACTGTTTTGATAATTTACATAAACTCTCGATTTTCAATGCTAACTTAAACATATCAACTAAATTTCTTTTCAATATTCTATAAAATACCCTTGTTTCAAAAGCTGTAGCTTGTTGTAAATATGCTTTTCTCATTATTTAATGAAATATATACACAGCATCATAAATGTGCTTTAAGAAACTCTGGAATGTGCATTTTAAAAATCCAAATGAAACAGCTTGTATAACTTGAGGAAGGGAGAGACCATGAATGCAAACAGAGCTGACATTTAATGACATATCCAGGGTGCCTTACTAAAAAAAAATCCTCACTCACTGCATGAGTTAAATAAATCTTTCAGTTCTCATGTGATTTTGATTTAATTCAAGCACTATATGATATATTTTATCTGGTATTTTATTCATTTCACATAACTAAGATACATCTCAGTTTACTGAGGTTTGTATTTATTACTTTCAATATAGAGTTGCTAAGAATAGATTAATTATAGTTTACTTTCTATTTATTAAGGGAACCCAAACAATTTAAAGAAACTATTTCAAAGTAACATACTTCTGTAAAGTATAGCAAAACTATCAGTGAAATAATGAGAAGTGGTCTTAACTACAAAAAAGCAAGTCATATCCAAATAAATATTAGCATTCTGTGATCTCACACTTTTAGTATTTAATTGCAATATTTTCTTTTAGATGTCAAGAGAAATATTTTAAATCACATTTGCCAATATTTTAGTAAGCCCTATAAGTCCCTAAATTAAGCCTTGCATATGTAAATATTCAATATTTTTCATATGAAGGTTTTAATTCATTTTGGAAATTTGGGCTTTTTATTTTAAAAAGTTAAGCATTTTCTACAGTAAATTGCACTATGTTTTTAATAAAATTTCAGTGTTATGAATGATAAGTACATGATTGAGATAAAAGTATTCACAAATATCTATTAAAGCTGGTATCAACATATTTCTTAATAGGTCAGAATAGAAAACTGACTCAAATGCAATATGCTATGTATGCACAAATATAGTCTGAAAGTGAATCTCTAAACAACACAATGAGTGACAAGAACAAAATTAAACCTATCAAGAGAAAATAAGAATAATCATTTAATAATGGTTTTATCTAGTAGAAAAACTAGTTTCAAGATTTAATTAACTACAATTTCAGGTTTTTTAAAAATTTTCTGCATCAATAGGAAATTTCTTTGAAAATGTAAGCATTTACTTTACAAATGTTATTCTAACAATTATATATTATTAAAAAAACAGTATTAGCAAATGAAATACTTAATATAAAGAAATTAATATTTATTTTCTGAAATGTATGTTGCTTTTCATAAGTAACTAATGGAAAATGTATCCTCTAAATATAAGCTTCTTAATTAGGGTAAGAGAGCAAAGATATATTCCAAATAATTGAAATAATCTAAATTTTAAAATGTAGAACTATTTCACTAGAATATAATTTTATATATTTAAGCAATTATTTCTTTAATATATTACCAGTTTGCTTTCAACTAAACGAAAGGTATAAATCTCTTTGAATTTAGGGAAATATGACCTCCAAATAAAGTAACCCAATACTGATTGAAAATAAGAGCTAAAATCAATTTCTTCCAAAATTCAGTGATTACACATAAACACGTCAAATATTTTAAATGTATGTCATGGGTATACTTTTCTCACTAGCTATGAATACACATAAAATTTTTATTTAGGTGGTAAATACAGTGGCCTTAATATTAACATGCAACTTTTCCTTTAATCTTTGTATCCTCTCAAAAAGGAAAAAGGAAAGTATTTACCCTTACAATCCCGTGTATGAAGCAGCGACATTTTACAATAGCTCTAACATGGATTAAGTTATTATTTATTACCTCAACAACAGTCATCACTACCACAAAGGCTACTATGACCTAATACACATGAGACATGAAAAAGAGATTTTTAGTATCTCAGTAAAAGACAGTATAAATTCAGATAAGCTTCTAAGATTTTGTATAAAACTAACACCCTGGCATAGACAGATTTAAGGTGTTTGTTCCCCTCCTAAGATAATAAATAAAAATTACCATAAACCACATTTAACATAATACTTACCAGCATGTGGGTAGTTTCAGAAGTTTACCATAAAGAGCAGTGCTGAAAGAGGGAATGAGCGGCACAGGTAAGCAGTAAGATCCCCTATAATCCAAAGAAGTCAGTCCTGCCTGGAAACCAAATATCTGAAACAAAAATGAAAGATCCAAATGTTCGCAGAGACAAAGTTTTAATAAGCACAGGATGAAATACGTCAGTTTAAATTTGCTCTACAACAGCTGCACACTAAATGTGTTCCAATGTCTTTTTCCACTTCCGAAACATCAACATTTTATTTTACTCAATTTGACATTAAATAGTCAGAATTAAGAGATTTAAATATACAGTATTTCTTTCACATCCCTACTCTTTGTTTTAGACTAACTTTTTAAGTTTCACATTTTATTTCTATACATAATTCTCATTTAGTGTTTTATTGCCTGCTAAAATGCACATATTTTCTAACAGAAACAATTGACAGTGTTGTGCACATGGTAGATATTAACATTAACAAATTACTATTAATATCATTTTATGCCTAAAAGAGCATTAACTACAACAAGAACAATCTTAAAAATGTATTTTGTCTTCAACTTACATTACGCACACACAAAAAGAATATCCAAATATATCCTAAACTGTCACATCTTTTCCCTTTTGTGGGTGAATATAATTGTAGGTCTGAGGTTTTTCTCACCCAGGAAATTTGGAACACAGCATAAATTGTTCTTCATACATTTATATTTACAATGAACAGATCACACTCAAAAATTTTATAAGCGTTCTCTGAAATTTCTGAACACTATTTGCCTTTATAGGAAGAATCAGTATAACATCACATTGTTCACAAAACATTGCAGAGAATTAAATACGATTATTTCTGCTCCAGTTATTTCCAATAAGGTGAAAGATAAGCATCTCAAACAGGAAATACTGGCACACAGGGATACAAAACAGAGTTATTTGTTTCCCAACAACATGGAAAAGCAGCTTAACTCCAACATTTATCTTTCATTATTATTTTTTATTCCTTCGGTTTAATAAAGCACTGACTTTCCTATCTCTAGGATTAACAGTAACTGCCCAATTCTATAGTGAAACATGTTTAAAAATTCTCAATAACTAATTTTCAAAATAAAATATTTTCACTTAATAAACATCAACCAATGATCATTTTCTTAGAAAGTATTAAGCTACCTCCAATGGTTACAAAACCCTGGATGTCAAATCCTTCCCTCTAAAGTCAGTTTTCATGAAGCAAAAAAAATTTTTTTTTTTGAAATATGACTTAATTAGATTACATACTTTCAGAGAAAACTGCACTTCAAAGGACTTACCTATCAACCTAATTACTATCAAGGAAAATGAAAACACCTATTAATTCCTGTAAGTCCCGCTATTAGCCAAGTGGTAAAAAATACTAAATTGAGAAAAAGGAAAATAAAACATGTTTCTAATACTTAAGTAATCAACTTTAAAAATTAAGTTATTCCACATTCATTCCCTTTGAAGACTTGTTCTGAGCAACACTGTATACCAAGAACTTCTGGACACTGTACAATTTTAGCACTTCGTATTTCCTCTGAAAGACCCATTATTTAAAGGACCCTAAAGTTTACAACTATTAATACTATTTAATACAAAACATGCTTATTAAACAATTCCCAACCTCCAAATATTTCTAGAGTATAGAGTACATAGAGATATTTTATCACATTAGATTATCTATGTCCAACAAAAAACTCTCTTCAGCCACTTTCTCACAGGCTATAAAATGCCCTAACAGTATAATCACAGACACTATCATTAACTGTACTCAAAAGGAAACTGGGTGTAGAGGAGATCCCCTGCTGTTAGTTTGCAGAACTGCAAAGGACTTTGGGGAAACTACATATTATTTTGTAAATTTTTTACAGCTTTTACTAAATTTACATGTTGCCTCCAATAGAATATTCAAGCAAGTATAAATCATAAATGAAAAAGGGCCTATCTATTATACTACATCAAAAATAATTATTTCAAGATAACCAATTTTCAACTCTCTTTTAAATTACAGCAATAAGATGCATATATTTACAATATCAACATAATCTAATAACTTAATCTTGACCAAGGTTACAAATACCTTATCTAGGAAAAAAGGAAAACCAGCACAGAATGAATTAAGGTTGTTTCACCAAAGATAGTTCATATATTCAGAAAGAGAATAAAAGTACTGCAAAGTATTGTAGTCTGAAGTAGTAAGAATGTATGAAACAGTAACTGTAACCACCAATAGAAATTTTACCTGATGAAAATGTCAACTTGAATAAGATGACTTACATGTTACATTAAATGAAAAGTTAAACATGTTGTGTCATCTTAAAAAAAATTGAGGTAGAAAATGAAAGTTAATACACAATCTATATTTTAACACTTTAAGACATTCTTGAGTTAACATTTCATATCAAAGAAACTATAGCAGAATTAAAAACATAAAACAACTTATTTCTAATACATTTTTTAAAAAGATTGGTATGCTAACTTAGGATTTTCAATGGTAAAACAACAAAAAATATAAAAAGCACACACTAAGTGTAAGTAACAATGAAAACACGTAAGTATGATGTAAAACAAATCATTTTTATGCTGTTGTTTTTATAAGACAGTCAGTATATTAGTATAACCACAACATCCTAAAGACGTCCCTTTCTTAAAGGGACAAAAAAAAATCAAGCATTATCTCTATGTCAAAAGTTAATCTGTATATAGTAAACCATTGGAACTTGTAAAAACTGCATAAAGAATGATTATGGGGGGCAGCCGGTGAGCTCAGTTGGTTAGAGCACTCGGAACACCAGGGTTGCCGGTTCAATTCCTGCATGGGCCAGTGTGACCTGTGCCTTCCACAACTACCATGTTTCCCCGAAAATAAGACCTAGCCAGACAATCAGCTCTAATGCGTCTTTTGGACCAAAAAGACCGGGTCTTATATGTATTATATATATATATTATATATATTACATATATATTAATTATATATTATATTATATATATCATATATCATATATTATATATTATATATATTATATATATTTATATTATTATATATAAGACCCTTATATATATATATATATATTATATATATAAATAAGACCCTTATAGTAAAATAAGACCGGGTCTTATATTAATTTTTGCTCCAAAAGATGCATTAGAGCTGATTGTCCGGTTACATCTTAATTTCAGGGAAACACAGTAAATTGAAACACCTACTTGACTTGGACCTGATGGGTTCTGGTAAAACACAAATAAAATAAGTAAAAGTTTTTTTTTTAAAAAAAAGAATGATTATAACTAGAAATCTACAGCATAAGAATGAACACTTTAGGAAAAAAAGCCTTCAGGGGAAAAGGATGGAACCAGATCTAGCTGATTAAAAATTAGAACTTCAGAGCCAGAACTGCTTGTTGATTATTTGACTAAATCAACTCATTTCACATACAGGAAAAATGAAGTCCAAAAAGGATAAAGAATTTCTTCAACATTATATATTGCTAGAACAGCAATATAATGCTTCATTTGATTTAGCTCATCATTAGCTTACAATTTCACTCTGCCTTGCTTCCTCCCTCCATTTCCTACTTCCCCCTCTCCAAAAAAGTATGATTGATTCTCCACTTTTTCTTGAAGAAAAAACAAACCATCTTTCTCACCACTACTTCTCCTCTAACCATCAGCAAAATTCTATTTCTCACCTTCCATCAAAAATATCTTCAAACAGTAACCTGGAGAATGCAAATTCTTTTTCATTGCCTACTCATTCCTTAAACCCACGAAATCTAGTTTCTGTTCATGTATCATGTTCACACACACACAAAAAAACTGTGAACTGAAACTGATGCTTAGGTTCTTTTCTTATGGAGAGAAATGAAGTATTATCTCTTGATTATTTTCCCGCAATAATTTAAGTGAGGAATCAATAAATAATAGTGACTTTTCCATCACCCACAATTTTAAAAATATGAATACTGTCATTCTGTCACATATACTATTAAAAAAACAAAATCCTTCAAAATACAGTAATGATTACAACTCAACAGTGAAAAGACAAATACAGTGGTATCTTGGTTTTCGAACGTCTCCGTTGATGACCACTTCGGTTTACAAACACCATAAATTTTATGGATCTATGGTATCATTCGATAGTAAAATTTACGTTAACTTTGCAATTCGAGGGGTTGATTTTAATGGTCTGGAACAGATTAATCCATTTAGCATTACTTTCTATAGGGAAACCATGCCTCAGTTTTCGAACGTTTCAGAACTCGAATGGTCTTCTGGAACAGATTACATTCGAAAACCGAGGTACCACTGTAACTCAATTTTCAAATGAGCAACGACTTGAATAGATATTTCTCCAAAAAAAGATATGCAAATGGCCAATAACCACATAAAAAAATGTTTAACATCAGTCATGAAGGAAATGTGAATCAAAACCACAGTGAGATGCCATTTCACAACCACTAACATGACTAAAATCAAAAAGATAATAAATAACAAGTGTTAGTGTCAATGTGGAGAAATATGAACCCTCATTCACTGCTAGTGGAACAGTAAAACAATGTAACAATCCCTTTGGAAAAAAAGTTTCTCAGTCCCTAAAAATAATAAAGAGTTACCGAATGACCAGACAACTCCATACTTAGCCATATACCCAAGAGAAATTAAAACCATGTGTTCACACAAAAACCTATAGACAGACAAAAAACCAAGATGGCACAGTAGGTAAATGCTGTGCTTACCTTCTCTCACAACCACATCAAAATTACAACTAATCTACAAAACAACTATTATTGAGAATCACCTAAAATCTAGCTGAACTGAAGCCCTTCAACTAAGGATGCATAGAAGAAGCCACCTCCAGACGAGTAGGAGGGGCAGAGACATGGAATGGGCTGGTCCCACACCCCCATGTAACCATTAAAGATCTGAAGGGATATTTTGGATTCCCCAGAGGAACGAGACATCCCAGCCCACCCCAGCCCAGGGTTCCAGTGCCAGCTAGAGAAGTTCCCATAATTTCCGGTTGTGAAATCCAGTGGAAATTGTGACTGAGTGAGACTGAGGGTGGCGCACTCCCAGGAGCTCCTCTTAAATGGACCGTGCATGAACTTACCCACTAACAGAATCACTCGCTCTGAGCTCCAGCGCTGGGGCAGAAGCTGGAGAGGAGGCAGGGCCATATGGTGGGGAACTGAGATGTCTAGCTTGAGACAGGGGGGTTGGAGAGGCAGCTTTCTCCTGGACTGGGGAGCTGATGGAGGCCACTGTTTCACTGCTGAGCCCTCCCCCTTCCACGCGAGAGGATGCAGGCAGCTGTCATATCTGACTCTCTGCCATTCATCTGAAGCATCCAGGCCATTCAAGACCATTTTCAACTTTCGGGCACACCCAGGCCGCTTCCAGTGGCTTCTTCGTGCAGATGGACAAACTTGGATCAAGCTGCAGACTTTACTAGGGTCACTCAAAGGTTCACAAAATCCAAACAAGCAGCATCTGGCGTGTCCTGTATCTTTGGGTGAGCAGCCCTAAGCACGGCAATAGTGGCAGCAGGCCTTGGCTCATGGCTTGGCCTCTCATGGAGCCTCCAAACCATCTGTGGATCTCTTTGTGGCTCCTGTCAGATGGCCCTGAGTAGGGCACGGGCTGTGGCTGAACTTCACCTACAGCAGATCCCCTCCAACGTGGTACTGAGGCTGGCGTCCCCAGTGGCCAGCTTCAAAATGAGCTGGAGCATCACCCAGCCACCCCCAAGGTACGACACACCCAAGGGGCAGACTGGGCAGGGACCAAAGTCCTGCTGAGGCAGATCCGGCTCCATAGGATCAGCCTCTGCACAACAACTCTTCCACTGTAGTCAAGGCCAGTCCTCACAACCAGTGAGGCCAAGGGTCAGTCCCTCCTATTGATGTGCAATCATCAACCAAGGCTCAACTACAAGAGGTCAGCACACATAACCCACACAAGGGACACACCTGGAGTGCATGGCTCAGGTGACCAGAAAGACTGCGCCACTGAACCCCACAGCACACCTACTAAATAAGGCCACTCTACTAAGACCAGAAGACAAAGCAGCCCTACCCAATACATAGAAACAAACACGGGGAGGCAGCCAAAATGGGGAGGTAAGGAAACATGTCCCAAATAAAATAACAGAACAAAGCGCCAGAAAAAGAAACTAAGCAAAATGGAGATAAGCAATCTATCAGACGCAGAGTTCAAAACACTCGTGAAAAGAATGCTCAGTGATCTCAGGGAGAACTTTAACAGAGAGACTGGAAGCATAAAAATGAGACAGAAACCATGAAAAATACCAGTCAGAAATAAAGGATACAATAACGGAAATGAAGAATATATTACAGGGAATCAACAGATTAGATGAGGCTGAGGATCCAACCAGTGATATAGAAGATAACAGAAAATACCCAATCAGAGCAGCAAAAAGAAAAAGAATCCAAAAAATTGAGGAGTTTAAGGGGCCTCCAGGACATGATTAAGCATACCAACATTCACATTATAGGGGTACCAGGAGAAGAGAGAAAGTAAGGAACTGAAAACCTATTTGAAGAAATAATGTCAGAAAACTTCCCTAACCTGGTGAAGGAAATAGACGCACAAGCCCAGGAAGCACAGATTCCCAAACAAGATAACCACAATTAGACCAACACTGAGACATATCATAATTAAAACGCCAAAGGTTAAATACAAAGAGAGAATCTTAAGAGCAGCAAAAGCAGTTAGTTACTTACAAGGGAGTCCCCATAAGACTGGCAGCTGATTTCTCAACAGAAACTTTGCAGGCGAGAAGGGAATAGCAGGAAATACGCCAAGTGATGAAAAGCAACAACATACAACCAAGATTACTGTACCCAGAAAAGCTATCATTTAGAATTGAAGGACAGATAAGGAGCTTCCCAGACAAGAAAAAGCTGAAGGAGTTCATCATCACCAAACTAGTATTACAAGGAATCTTACAGGGACTTCTTTAAGATGGGAGGGGGTTTAAGGAGGGGTGATAGGGAAAGGGATTAAGAAGAACAAACTGGTTGTTACACAATAGTCATGGGGATGTAGGGTACAGCATAAAGAATATAGTCAACAATATTGTAATAACTAAGTATGGTGCCAGATAGGTACTGGATATATCAGGGTGATGGATGGGAATGGATTTGGGGGCAAGGGGGAAAAGGTGAAGGTATTAAGAAATACAAAATTGTAGTTAATACAGTATGGGGAATATAATGAACAATGTTGTGAAGATCATGTAAGGTGCAAATTGGACACTGGACTTATCAGGGGGATCACGTCATCAACTGTGTAGATGCCTGACCAATGAATGCACTGTACACCTGAAGAGCTGAAGTAGAATACTGAATGTCAACTAAAATTAAATATATAGGTATATATGGTCACTGGATATGGAGTACAACATAGGGAAGATAGTTGATGGTACTGTAACGGCTATATAAGTTACCAGAGGGGTAGCAGCTTGGGGCGTGGGTTATCACTTTATGAGAGGTTTTAATGTCTAACTATTGTGTTGCTTTATACACCTGAAAACTAATTTGAAAATTTTTTTTTAAAAAAACCTATACACCAATGTTCATAGCTATATTTATAATAGCCAAAAAGGGGAAACACCACAAACGTCTATCAACAGATAAACATAATATAGTATATCCATACAATGGAATATTATTCATCCATTAAAAAAAGGAATAATGTACCAATACATGCTACAATATGGAAGAACCTTGGAAACAAAATGCTAAGTAAGAAAAAACAGTCAGAAAAGACTATGTTATATGATTCCACTTACCTGAAATACCCAGTTTAGGACAATACGTAGAGACAAAGTAGATAAATGGCTACAAGGGGGAGGAGTGGAAGAGTTAATGAGGAATGAATGCTAATCGGTAGAGGGTTGCTTTTTCGGGTGATGAAAATGTTCTGGAATTAAGTAGTGGTGATGGTTGCATTAACTCTGAAAATACTAAAAAATCACTCATTTCTGTTCTTTATAAAAGATGAATTTGTGGTATGTAAATTATCTCAAGTTGTTATCTAAAAAATTAAAAATCTTACAACATAGCTAAAGTCTACTTTAAACATGACCCTTCCACTAGTTCCCTCCCCAACCATGCCCAGACCACCTAAATCCACTTTCAGGAGTTCAGCATGTATCCTGCCCATTTGTTATACCTTTACAGACTCTTTTATACCCATGAACAATCTTTAGTATTATTATGTTTTCTTAATTTACACAAATGGCAACATGCTACATATACCATCATGCTTGCTGGTTTTCCCACCAAAAATTACATTCCAGAGAGCTATCCATGTGAGCACATATACAGACCTCTAGTGATATATATCATCATACACAAAAATTCCACTGGGGCAGGGGTCAGCAAACTACAGCCCACAGGTCAAATTCAAACTCACTGCCTGATTTTGTATTGCCTACAAGCCTAAATAATTTTTACATATGAACATTTATAATCAATTTGATGACAGAAAAACTAAGTTGGATCCCCAATGAGGTGAAATGTTATCCCCCAAAAGAGAATTCCATTCTTCTCATTAGCAAAATTGTATTACAAAAAAATTTGAGTATTGTAGTTTGAATTTGATGAACTCAAAATTTATGGAAATTTGTTCTTTCTTATTAAGTACCTACATAATATCCTAAAGTTTCCTCTTGTCCGACAAAGCCTAAAATATTTACTATCTCACCCTTTAGAGAAAATGTGCTGGCGCTGCTGTGAGATACAGACTGAAAATTGGAATGGATGGTAAGGTAGATGTGTTTTTCAGCTTATTAGATCCTAAGAAAGTACTCCCCAAAATTATACTAATTTATAAACCCCACAGCCGTGTATGAAAACAACATTCCCCCAAATTCTCAGGAAAAACTTTTAACTTGAGGTCAAAAATTAGCAAATCTCAAAAAATGTAAAGGGTTTTGCTTCTACTATAACCTTCTTGATCTCTCTGAAGCATCTACCATAGGATACAAGTAATGTGGCTTTAATTTTATATATCATTCTATAGTGTATAGGGTACTTTCATTAACTTATTATGTTTCAGACATCACATGCTTTGCAATGCGTTAGCTACTTGATGCCATATATATTCAAAGGATGGGGTTAAGTAATTAAATAAAGATGACTTGGTAAAAATTGTGAAAGTTTCATCTCCATGTTTTCTTCACACATCCATGCCAATTCTCTTAATTAATAAATTTCATTACATAAAACTAGAACTACATACTATTTCACCATACAGTTAATACAGTCAAAATTAGGTATACAAAATTCAAACGTGAGACTTTGAGTATTTAATTGAAAATTAAATTTTAGGGTCTAAATTTAATTCATTTTAGGGTCTAAAATGCTGTCCACATGAAATAGACATTTAAATCCTCTGGTATTTTAACACTGTAATAGTGAAAACTAAACTTTGCAAACTTCTTCAAAGGTTATATATAGTAATCATCCCAAGTAACATGAACTGCTAAGAGACTTTATAACAAATCAGTATTCTGAGTCATATAAATTAAAACTCTACCAATCCTGAAATTTTTTAAAATATACTAGGCCACTTAAGCAGCATCAAACGTGCGATGAAATGTTCAAGAGTCAAGCAAGGCTTTATTTTTTTTTTAAGTATTCAATGTGCATAATGCCAACCAATGAAAAGTTTTTCTACATATATTATACTAGTCCCACTCTGCCCAACACCTAACTTCCTGGAACATTTAATTTATCCATTATAGTGAGAATCGAACTAACCAAATATAAAGACAAGTTAGACAGCATGTGTAGCAAAAGACCTTTACCCAAAACAACTTCATCTAGATGACACTGTAACTTTTATATTACCCTAAATATTTAACTGGGATTTTAACATATTAACAATAGTAGTGGTAAACAACTATTCCAATTAACGTTTAGGTCAGTGTGGATGACAACCATATTGATGACCAATGGCTTTGATGACCAATTTCCTTGCGGATGGGGCATGCCTTATTGATCTTTAATGCTGAGTGTCTGCAGTAAAGAAAGAACTTAATATTTACCAAATTAACAAATCCTATATAAGTAGAATACCTTGGAAAGATTAGTTAACTACCAAAAAGTATACCTGTTTCAGAAAAACAAGGTAAATTTTCTTAACATTGTAATCTGATATTCAAGTTGAATCAATACTTAAAAAAAAAAAAACAACATACACCTCAGTGTATTAATTGTGGGAATGAATAAAAAAGCATAAGTATGAAATATCTATATATCTAGCTTTCAAAAATACCTTCTGTTTCTCTCCACATAATATAAAACACTGTGATAGACCATTATAATGATCACCATGAATCACATTTCTCTTGTGTCC
Source organism: Rhinolophus ferrumequinum (assembly GCF_004115265.2). NCBI lineage: Eukaryota > Metazoa > Chordata > Mammalia > Chiroptera > Rhinolophidae > Rhinolophus > Rhinolophus ferrumequinum. The sequence goes on along the minus strand of NC_046297.1, from coordinate 40,944,160 downwards.
CCACCTCTTTGTACATGATATTGTGGCTCTTCCATCAAAGGAGTGGAGTCTCCTCCATCCTCTTAAAAATGGGATTTGGACAGACAGCTAGCAAAACATGTTCTACTATACATGGTTTGAAATCAGTCAAATTTTAACATCTTAAATACACTTGGAGGTGATCTAAAAGTGGTATCTTTAAATTGGTTTCTTTTTACTTTATAAATATGAAAATATTTAAGAACTTTAAAATAATAAACATGAACCAAGACTATTTGGAGCCCCCTCATTTTACAGTACTTTACATAAAATTTTGTGCATTTTTAGTACTTGATCTTTTTTCACTTTTTTAAAATTTATTTCCCAATTACAGCTAACATATATTATTTCAGTCAAATGTACAACAGTGATTGGACATTTATATACCCTACAAAGTGATCACCGTGATAAGTCTAGTACCCATCTGAAACCATACACAGTAATTACAATATTATTAACTATATTCCCTATGTTGTACTTTACATCCCTTTGACTATTTTTATAACTGGCAATTTGTACTTCTTAATCCCTTTCAAAACCTTTTTCTCTCATCCCACCAACCCTCCTCCCATCTAGAAACCATCAATTTGTTATCTGTATCTATGAATTTGTTTCTGTTTTGTTAGTTCGAAAAGATACATTCATCCCTATGTTCACTGCAACATTATTTACAATAACCAAGATATGGCAGCAACTTAAGCGTCCATTGATAGACAAATGGATTAAGATGTACTACATATATAAATGGGATATTATTCAGCTATAAAAATCAATTAAAATCTAGCCATTTGCGACAACACGGATGGACCTTGAGCATATTATACTAAGTTTAATTCTTATTCTTGAATTCAACTTTGTATAGTTTCCTTTGGTCCATGAAACAGAATTTGATTAGGTATATGCTATCCACAGCAATCAGACAAGGTAAAGAAATAAAAGACATCCAAATCGGTAAGGAGGAAGTAAAATTGTCATTATATGCAGATGACATGATACTATATAGAGAGAACCCTAAAGACTCCACCCAAGAAACTATTAGAGCTGATAGATGAATTTAGTAAAGTAGCAGGATACAAAATTAACATTCAGAAATCAGTTGCATTTGTATACACCAACAATAAAACATCAGAAGGAGAAATTTTTTTAAAAATCCCATTTACAATTGCTTCAAAGACTATAAAATACATGGGAATAAAGTTAACCAAAGAAGTAAAAGATCTGTACTCAGAAAATTATAAGACACTGAAGAAAGAAATGAAAGAAGATACAAATAGATAGAAACACATACCATGTTCATGGATAGGAAGAATTAATATAGTTAAAATGTCCATACTGCCTAAGGCAATATACATATTCAACGCAATTCCTATCAAACTACCAATGACGTTTTTCACAGAAATAGAACATAGAATCCTAAAATTTATATGGAACCATAAAAGACCCCGGATAGCCTCAGCAATCTTGGAAATAAGAACCACGTGGGAAGTATAACAATACCTGACATCAAATTATACTATAAGGCTACAATAATCTAAACAGCATGGTACTGGCCTAAAAGCAGATACATAGATCAATGGAACAGAATAGAGAGCCCAGAAATGAATCCATGCCTATATGGCCATTTAATCTACAACAATGGAAGCAAGAATTTATGGTGGGGTAAAGACAGTCTATTCAATAAATGGTGCTGGGAAACCTGGACAAACACATGCAAAAAAATGAAGCTGGACCACCTCCTTACACCATATACAAAAATAAATTCAAAATGGCTTAAAGACTTAAATGTAAGATCTGAAACCATAAAATTCCTAAAAGAAAATATAGGGAGAAACTTTACAGACATTACCCAGAGTAAGATTTTTACTGATATATCCCCTCGCGCAAGGTAAGTAAGAGAAAAAATAAACATGTGGGGTTACATCAAACTAAAAAGTTTTTTCACAGCAAAGGAAACCATCAATAAAACAAAATGAGATCCTACTGAATGGAAAAAGATATTTGCCAATGATACATCAGATAAGGGGTTAATATCACAAATTTATAAAAAACTCACTTAACTCCAAAAAAACAAACAACTCAATTAAAACAATGGGCAGAGGACATGAAGACACATTTTTCTAAAAAGGACACACAGATGGCAAACAGACATGAAAAAATGCTCAATCTCACTAACCATCAGAGAAATTCAAATAAAAAACACAATGAGATACCACCTCACCCCAGTCAAAATGGCTATCATCAAAAAATCAACAAACAACAAGTGCTGGCGAGGATGTGGAGAAAAGGGACCCCTTGTGCACTGTTGGTGGGATTGCAGATTGGTGCAGCCACTATGGAAAACAGTATGGAGGTATCTCAAAAATCTGAAAATGGAACTACTTATGATCCAGCAATTCCACTCCTAGGTATCTATCCGGAGAAATCCAAAACTCTAATTAAAAAAACTTTATGCACTCCTATGTTTATTGCAGCACTATACACAATAGCCAAGACACGGAATCAACCAAAATGCCCATCGGTAGATGACTGGATTAAGAAACTGTGGTACATTTATACAATGGAGTATTACGCAGCCATAAAGAAGAAAGAAATCTTACCATTTGCAACAACATGGATGGACCCAGAGAACATTACATTAAGTGAAATAAGTCAGACAGAGAAAGACAAATACCATATGATCTCACTTACATTTGGAACCTAAAGAAAAGAATAAGTGAATGAACTAATCAGAAACAGTTTCGGAGACATAGAGGAAAAACTGAGGGTTGCTAGACGGGAGAGGGGCTGGGGATAAGGAGGAAGGTGAGGGGTTTAGAAAGCAGTCAGTAACCACAAGATTGCCACGGGGTTACGAAAGTAAATTTGGGGAATGTAATCAATAATGTTGTAAAGATTTTGTAGGGCACTTGTCTCGTTTTGATGGACACTTGTCTCGTTAGGGAAACCACCTCAGGGAAGATGCAGATGCCTGATCACTGCACTGTACACCTGAAGCTGAAGAATAATGAATGTCAACTACAAGTTTATATATATATATATATATATATATATATTTACAAGAAGCGGAGTACAGCATTAGGAATAGAGACAGTGGAAATGTATTGGCTATGTGCGATGTCAGAGGGATAGTGGATGGGGGAGGGGGGTTGACACAGTGTGAGGAATATAAATGATAAACGTCTAACTATTACTTTGTTTTGTGCACCTAAAACTAATAATAATAAAAAAGATGTTGGAAAAAAAAAAGATACAGGAGAGCCGAGCAAAGCCTCCAATAATTAATATAACTTGATATAAAGCCATTAAAAAGTTTTCCTTTCACATCAAGAAATTAATATTAATAGGAGGAAAGTTGACTAAAACGCAAATGTGTTAAACCCTTCTTATAAAACACTGTCTCAAATAAATGTTCCCCTCGAAGAAATCATGAGCCTTTTACAGCATCTTTATAAACTAAGTGCTCTTTCACACGGCTTATAAATATTATCAATGATACAAAAATTCTTCAAAAATTATAATTATTATTATCTTATAAACATCAAGGTATTAATCCCAAATAATTGAAGGAATATCTTACATTTTTTATTCATTTCAATTATATTGATAATGAATGTATCTAGCATATCTTATTTAAATTTCATTTTATGGGGTACTAATTATAAGAAATTACAACTCAAAAAAAAAAAGACATTTAATTCTCTCAAAGCCAATCAGATACTAATAAACAAGAAAATTCACTTTCCATACCTTAAGGTAGCAGTGTGCATAGCAATAATGAAGCAGATTATCAGAAGGCTGAGTAAGGTTGCTGACCACATGCACCAAATGTTCAGCATACATCGGCACAGAATGTTCCAAATTAATTTTGTCCACCAATATCTGAATAGATGGCAAAGGCCGAAGAGATTGGAAGTTTGTAGTGTTCATTAAGTTGCTTGAGTTCTGGAAAATAATAATGTTCACTTTGTATTTCAGGAGAACAGTGACGGACTTTCAGTGATACAAGCTTCAGATTGGCACATTTTGCAATGATATCAAATGAAACTAGAAATGACACTGTTCTTTGGGATTCTCTTACCAAAACAAAATACAAACACCTTCTATATATTTTTCAGTATGTCCCAGATTTCAAAAAAATGCATACTTATTGCAAAGTTGTCACTGCCCTTTTAGCTAAAGTTTTTTATATTTTCATCAACTATAATATTGCCACTACGTGTCTCAATACAAGGAAGATGTTTTCTTAAGTTCAAATCATTCCAAAAAAATTTCCTAGATATTCCAGAGCCAGCCATCTTTTATCTTCTTTCCCTTTATTCACATTCAGATGACTAAGGGACTAAGTAGACTACTCCAGACAGTTTCAAGATACTCAGAATAAACAAAGTTTGTAAAACATAAAAACTTATGATTCATACCTAAAAATATAAATGTTAAAAGTTCATAAAGTCCTAAGAATCTCAAGATAGGCTTAGTATTTTCAGTGTTATAGACAGAACTTTTCTCAGCTTCCAAATAAATACAGGTAAATTTCATGATATCCAGAATATCAAGCAACCCCTTCCTGTTCTAGACTTAACTTAATTCTATTAAAATGCCATACCCGTAGTTCTGAAAGAGGAACAGTGTGACCTTCTATCCAGAGGTATGTGAAAAAATGTGGGGAGAGCAGTTTCACTACTTTGTTTTGTCTGTCTTTCATTGTCACAATAATTGGGGAGCAGTACTGGCATTTAGCAGACATTAGCCAAAGATGGTAAAAGCTACATAATACTTCTATAATTAAAAAAACCAATAGTGCCATTATTGAGAAACACTGCCTAAAATTGACTAAATTGAACATACAATCCTGCTTTTTAGATTATTAATCATAATTTTTAACCACCACTTCTTATTCAATTACTTTAAGCAAATTCAGTTTGGATTACTGAGGTATAACATACAGTAAATCACAAAATCTTAAATGTAGAGCTTGGTGAACTTCTACATCTGTAACCACCATACATTTCAGGCACTTTAGAAGGCTCTTTATATCTATACTCAGGCAATATTGAACCCCACCAATCACCATAGCCAATCACCATAGATAGTTTTGTTTGTTCTTGAAGTTCATATAAATGGAATCATACAGTATATACTTATGTCTGCCTGCTTTCATTCAACATAACATCTGTGAGAATTATCTGCGTTGTTCATCTTAGTTGACACTTTCACCATTATGAAGTGGTTCTTTATTTCCAGTAATACTATTGCCTTAAGCATTACAGTTGCTGGTTTTAAAACAGCCACACCATTTTTCCTTTGATTAACATTTAAATGGAATATCTTTTTCCATCCTTTTCCTTCTATCTCACATCATAGTTTTCAGTTCCAGAACTTCATTGGGTTCTTTTTTTATGGACTGTGGTTTTTTTTGAAATCTTCTACCTTTTTGCCTCTTTCTTGAACTTATTAATCATAGTTCCATTAAAGTTCATGTCTAATACTGACATATTTTAATTTTCTCCATTGTAACTTTCCACAGGTGATCTCTTTACCTAGCAAAACAATAATTAAGTTTGATAGCCAATAGAGCGCAAATATACAAAATGAAACTAGTGCATCATAGTCAACTCCCTGCCAGACTTCCATAAGTTCTTATTTACCGTTAGAGTTAGGATAGTTTTTACTTCTATAATTATCATTATTGTATAGACTTCAAAAGAAATGTAACCAAAAAACAATAAATTAAAAATAACAAATACCTTATATGTATATGGCAAAATCAGAAAGCAATACACTATATATTGACCTTCAATAAATATTAAGCATCTAATAAGCTCTCATTAAATACAATAACAATAGTAATCACTGGGTCCCTAATATGTGCAAAATGATTTACATGCATTATCTCACTGAATATTCAAAATAATTATAGAAGCTAGGTACTACAGGGGAACTGCTCTGTGCCAGCACCCTTACAATCTTCCACAAATCCATGTAGACCACAAAAATAAGCCTCAACCACAGCAGCCCTAAGCCTTGGGAGAACATTCTGTGATACTCTTAAAACAGGGAAAGATAGGTAGTCTGGTGAAGAGCTGCTAAAAGACCGTTTCTCATTCACCTTCTCATCCTGAGGAAGGCTGCTATGAGACGTTTTCTCATCAGTATCCCTCATTCCGGTGAGATAAGGGCCTTTCTACCTATCCCTCTTAAGAGTAAAGCTATAGGCTACATAGCCTGCTTAGCCGCAGTGTAGAACTGAATCCTTATCAACAGGGTACCCTACCATGTATGTTGCACGTCATTTGGCCCTCTGGTTTCAGGGTAATCCTGAAAGAGACACAGCAAGCTGATACCACTATTGATTTGTTTTTGCTGTCTATATAAGTAATAAATTACCTAAATATCTGGGCTCGTTGCTTCTTTACTGGCTGAATCTGTCAGCCCATTTGAAAAACATAATTTTCTTTTGTTTTTCAGAAAAGGAAAATTAGGCTTAGACATATAAAGCAAGGTGTCATAAGGTACCATAACTACTATGTGGTCTGACTTCTAGGCCCATGCTCTTCACAATTTCTCTATACAGCCTTAGCTTGAGGTTATTAGAAAAAAAATTTATACATGTTTATACACAGACATGTATAAATTTTTTACATATATATGTTACTTTCTAAGAAAAAACAATCAGTTACATTACTTTATCTTCACATGGAAAACTATATAAGCAGATATTCTTTTACTTAATCACCTTCCTCTTACAATATCATAGGACCAACAAATATGCATATATGGAAAAATGAGAAGTAAATCGCAAAATATACCTTTTCTCCCATAATGATAGGTAGCAAGTGATCCAGCAAATTGAATTCAGCCATGAAAATTGTGCAGGTACATTTGAGGAGAGTAATACTTGTATGTCGAGTAGGAATATATTCCTCCAAAGATGCCACTTCTTCTGGACTCAATATTGTTTCATTTTCATCCTTAATATCTAAAACGAAATGATAAAAATTTAATGAAAAATTATTTTTTAAAAATAATTTTCTTCAATGAGTCAATAATTGGTTACCCAAATTTTAAGGTCAAATTCTATTTTTTTCCAATAATAAAGCATTGTAAAACAATGTTACCTTTAAAAAATATAAATTATACTACTCTAGAATATAAATGTATGTCTTTACTGTATAAAATTTTACATTTTTGATTTAAAAAAACTTTTTTTTTTACAAATACCATATGATCTGACTTATAGGTGGAATAAAAAATAAAAAATCTCATAGGTACACAGAATAAATTGGTGTTTGCTAGAGGCAGGAATAGGGGGAGGGTGAAATGTGTAAAGGTGGTCAAAAGATAAAAACCCCCAGTTTTAAAATAACTAAGGCATGGAGATGTAATGTACATGGTGACTATAGTTCATAACACTGTACTGCATATTTGAAAGTTGCTAAGAGCATAGATCTTAAAAGTTCTCATCACAAGAAAAAATATATAACAAAGTGTGGTGATGGATGTTAACTAGACTTATTGTGGTGACCATTTCACGATATATACAAATCTTGAATCATTATGTTGTACCCCTGAAACTAATATAATATTATATGTTAATTATGGCTTAATAAAAAAAATTTCTTAAAAAAAAACTTTTTTTTTTTTTTTAAAGATTTTATTGGGAAAGGGGAACAGGACTTTATTGGGGAACAGTGTGTACTTCCGGGATTTTTCCAAGTCAAGTTGTAGTCCTTTCAATCTTAGCTGTGGAGGGCGCAGCTCAGCTCCAGGTCCAGTTGCCGTTGTTAGTTGCAAGGAGCGCAGCCCACCATCCCTTGCAGTAGTCAAACTGGCAACCCTGTGTTTTGAGAGCCTGTGCTCCAACCAACTGAGCCATCTGGCCACCTGGGAGCTAAGCGGCAGCTCATTAACTTCATCCTAGTTGGGGAGGGTGCAGCTCACTGGCCCATGTGGGAATCAAACTGGCAGCCCCATTGCCCAGAGCTCACGCTCTAATCAACTAAGCGTCCACCCAAATTTTTCTATCGTCCACCCTAATTTTTTTAATATTTTAAAGAAATTCTCATTCTCTTATGTTAAAAGAATAACAGCTTTTAGATATGTGAGATAATGTAAAAGCAAACCACAAACTGGGGGAAATATCTGCCATAGATAGATACATAGATAGATATAAATATCTCCACAAAGGACTTGTACTCATAGCATACTAAAAATAAAAAAATTTAAACCTCCTAAAAACAAATAATAAACAAATAATTCAATAGAAAAATGGCCAAAAAAGCCTTGAATAAGCAAAAAATAATATATCCAAATGGCAAAAAATTACATCAAAAGCTAGTTACCACAATTAGCATCAGATACCTGCAAATAAAGTCACAATGTCATAGAACTACAGAGCTACTGGAATGGCTAAAATAAAAAAGACTAGGAATACTAAGTGCTAGCGAGCAGGTAGACCAACCTCAGCAAATTTTTTCTATAAAGACTCATACAGAAAATATATTAGGCTTTGTGGGGCATACAGTCTCTGCCACTGTAGTACAAAAGCGGCCACCGACAAAATGTAACTTAATGAACATAACTATGTTCCAATAAAACTTTACCAACGAAAACTAACAATTATACTTCATGTAGTTTTCATGTATGACAAATAAGATTCTTCTTTATATTTTTTCCAACTGTTTAAAGTGCATAACCCACTATCAGCTCACCGGCTATACAGAAAGAGGCAGTAAGTCATAGTTTGCGAACCCTTGATCAAAAGCAACTAAAATTCTCCTACATTGCTGGTAGGAGTATAAAGCAGTTCAACCACTTGGGAAAGCAGTTTGGAAATATCTACTAAAGGTGAACATATGCAATCCTTTTACCTACGTGATTCCATTCTTAAATAGCCAACAGAAATGAGTACATATGTTTAACAAAAGGCATGTACTAGAATTTTTGGCATCAATATCATAATAACCCAAACTGGAACCTAACCAAATAATAATCAACAGTAAAATGGATAAAAGTTACGGTATATTCATACAGTGGGACACTATACAGCAATGAGAATGAAGCTCATAAACATAATGTAAGCTAAAGCCAGAGACAAAAGAGCACATACTGTGTGATTCCATTTACATGAATTCTAAAATAAACAAAACTAAATCTATGATGTTTGATGTTAGGAGAGTGGTTTCCCTTGGAGTCAGAGTATTAACCAGAAGAGGGCACAGAGGGGACTTCTGGAGTGTTGGTAAGGTTCCATTTCTTGAACAGTTACATAGATGTGGTTAAGTCTGCAAAATTCACAGAACTACAGCCTTAGGTTTTATGTGCTTTCCAATATGTACATTACACTTCAAAATAGGTACAAAATAAGTGGAGAACTGCTAACTACTTAAGACTTAATACATACGCACTCACTTATATGAATGTACAGGCAGCTCTCGCTTTGCACACTTCTGATATGCATTAATTTGTTCAAAAAAGCCAGTTCAAAAAAAAGCACAGTTCAAGTATCAGTTACCACTGTATAGTAACTATAAATAACTTCGTAAAGTACAACCTTCACTGCTAGTTCTTCAGTCCACAAATCATTACATAAACAAAAGATGAGCATAATGATCTATATAACCAATCATGTCACTTCTTTTCAAAGTTTGTCCGGTTTGGTTATTGGTATTTTTTATATTTAGCTTATGCATTGATAGCAAAGCATGCAGTTACATTGCCTCCTTCTTTACTGATGATAAAACCACATGACATTTTATAAAAATGGATAATTGAAACAAAGAATTGGCGATCAAAGACAAAAGTGCAGCAAAGAACCAAAAAACGGTACGCTGGAAGTGAAATTCTAATCGAACATAAATGGTGTTACAGAACAGCTGACCGTGGGAAATACCCACACTGCACCACTGGAGAGACTCTACATATGCAGCTAAGAGAACTTAGTAAAGACAAACTTATCGGTTTGTCTTTAAAGAATGGTTGTGATAAAAAAAAAAAAAGAAGAAAAAAAATGAAGATGTGCCAGAGGAAGTGATATAAGCAAAATACTTCCTGTTAAAGGAACTCTAAGAGGTTTTCACTACATGGACAGTGTATAGGATAAAATGTAGGAATCTGATTCAAACTTAGGAGTATAACAATTTGCCATGGCACAGGAAAGGCTCTCCATATTGTAAATTATATGATGAGAAAGAGACAAGTACTGTTCAAACTACTCTTAATAAGTTCTTTAGCAATAAAATGTTTAATTTTTTACTATTTCTTTTACTACTTTTTCCATTTCTATTTACATTTATACCAAGTGTAAGACATTTTTCAGTGTTTTGACAAAAATATCTAAAAGTGTGGAACAACTAATTTGTCCCACTTCCCATGATTTCAGCTTACACATTTTTATGGTCCCTAACTACCATGCACAGTGAAAACTGCCTATATGTTAAACTAAAGGCAACAAGCAGCAGTTTGTTTATATAAATCACATTTTTGAGATGATAAACCTCAATAAAAATTCATAAAAACTTCAAGTACAAATTCATGTTTTATATACTTACCTGTGCACGCGCACGCGTGTATGTGTGTGCTCACGTGCATGCATCGTCCACATGTCATAATGCCACTGTGGCAGAGACTGCTAATCACAATCTCTTCTCTTCTTTTTTCTAGCTATAAAACCCTCTGAATTTAAGTCAGGTTTTTGGACTTCTTGAAACTGTATTTTCCAGCCTCCCTTGCTGCCAGGTGCAGAGACAATTTACTAAGTTTTGGTCAATCAGATGACAGAGCCATGTCATTAAATGAAACTACATACCTACCATTTTCTCTTGTCCCCCCTTCCTATTGATTAAATTCAGACATTGTAATGGTGAATCAACACTGACCATGCAGATGACGTATATCTCAGAGGACATTAGAATAACAAGATAGAAGGAATTCTGGGTCTGAGACAGCCTTATGAACACAGTTGCCCTAATTCCCTGGAGTATCTACCAGTGTGGACTTCTACATGAGAAAAACAAATAAATTAAGTACTGTTTTCTTGTGTGTGTGAACATAAGTTTTCATTTCTCTAGGATAAATACCCAGGAGTGCAGTTACTAGGCTATATGGTAGTTGAGTGTTTAGTTTTGAAAGAAACTGCCAAACTGTTTCCAGGAGTGGCTGTACTATTTTGCATTCCCACCAACTATAATGAATGAGTGATCCAGTTTCTTCATATCCTCCCCAACATTTGGCGTTGTCTGTGTTTTTCATTTTAGCCATTATGTACATACTACCCCAGCACTTATAAAAGTGTCTGGGATGGAGTAGACATCCAAGCAAGGTGCAAGAAACAAATGTGTTATGTGCTTTTACACGCCCTAATCTTTGGAAGTTAAGTCCTATTAGTGTATCATTTAGGATAACACAAATATGCTGTAATAAAAGTCAAATAATAAAAGCTTCAACAAAAACAGAATCTTATTTGTCTTTCACATAACAATTTGAATCTAAGGGATCCAGAGTTGACATAGTATTACCACATACAAAAACCTAACTTCTTTCTATCTTATTGTTCTGTCATACTCAGCATGCAGTTTTCATCTTAGGGTCTAAGATGGCGGCTCCAGCTCCTGCCATTATAACTGCGTTCCAGGCAGAAGGAAGGGAAAAAGAAAAAAAAGGATGGCATGCTCTTTTCCTTTGGCCCAAGAATTCACATGAAGTTCGCACCCATCCCAAATGCCAGAACCTAGTCATATGACTATTCTTGGGATGTGTAATCTTTACGTCTATCATAAATATTTCTACCACAGGAATTTGTATACTACAAAATAACATGAGAATGGATATTGGGAAGACAATTTAACCATCTCTTCCATAGTAATTAAACAAATTAAAACAGAGAAACAAACAAAACAATCATTGGTGTTAATGAAATTTCCTAAGGTCAATAATAAGTGGGAGTCGGAATTCAAACTATAGTCTGACCCCTTAGGCTGAGTTCTTTACTATCCTTTACTCCATCACTGGGCTATCATGTCCTACTCTAAGGTAATTTATTACATAAAAAAGGAATTTTTATTTTATGAAACTGTGATAACCATACCTTTATACCCTGTAGAAAAAATTCATTGCACAGTAAATTCTTTTTTACCAGTAAGCCGTAAGTTTTCTTGAATCTTAAATGTATATGTTTAGAGCCCATCTTCACGTCTGCTCGTCAGAATCCACTACTGTGGGAAAAGGGTCATATTTTAAGAGTATTCACTGGAGGGTTGGCCTGATGGCGCGAGCTCTTAACAACAAGGTTGTCAGTTCAATTCCCACATGGGATGGTGGGCTGCGCGCCCTATAACTAATATTGATAACCGTGACTGGACTTGGAGCTGAGCTGCGCCTCCACAACTAGACTGAAGGACAACTACTTCGAGCTGATGGGCCCTGGAAAAAAACACTGTTCCCCAATAAAAAATTTTAAAAAAAGAAAAACATTAAAACAAAAAAGAGTATTCACTGGAAAGAGCATCAAAAAGGTGTGACAATAAAATACTGACAAATACTGGCAAATAAGTACCTATGCAAATAACTTCCAAATCTTGACCTCTCCCATAACTTCAACACACAAGTTTATTCTTCAAAATCAACAACTAAATACATGAAGATCAGATAGGCAAAATATACTAAAAAGGGTAAGTTAGCAAAACATAACAAATTGGATTATATAATCATTCAAGTCAACTGGCAAGATATTTAAGTCAAAAAACAAACCTGGCTTTAGCCTGCTATATGGTTCATACTCGTGTTCCAAGGCACAAACAATCATTTTCAAAATTCTATGTACTGCACTGCTATCCAAGCGAAAATCAAGAGGACCTATAACAAGGCTTTTGGTAGACTTCTCCTGAACTGTTCCCAAATCTTCATTTTTTCCTGAAGAAAAGTCTTGTTGATTTGCAGAACCTTCAAGAAGCCAAATTCTATATTAATATTTTAAGCATCAGATATACCAAGTATACATTTTAATATTACTTTTATCTCATCTTTTCACTGTATATTTTAATGTTTTAAAACCAATTCTCCTGCATACAGCTGCATACACAGAATTTTGCCAATCTGTAATTTTCTCAATACAGATGAGAAGATATTACCATCAAAAAACAAGTGATTCAAAAAAAATTATTCCTTTTATCTATTTATGTTATAAGAAGTACTACAAAATTGAAATGGTCATTCTTAGAATATTATTTTCTAAAATCTAATTCTTTATATAAATAATTCTATACACAATACTATTATGTTGACTGGAAAAGGAGCTTCTGGAGGATGTTGCCTTTTACTACTATTTTATCTTAGAAGTTTCACTGAAAATTAGACTGTTTAAAACTACATGTTCACAGGGTAAATTGCAACTTTTATGATGACCATGGGAGTGAACAACAGGTATTAACTGCTTTGAACCTTTACAGAGTAAAATTATTATGGCCATGCTCCATGTGGCAGAATGCAAGTATCTCAATCCCTTATCGGGACACACATTGAAGAGAAACAAAAGCTGTCTTCTAAAATATATTTTGGCTCTACCTACAGGTATTTCCCCTTGTGTACACTCCGTATAGTAGAGATTTGGTTTTAATACATAAATCCTCTATTATAAGTGATAATATGTGGTAATTTTTCATTCTTAATCCATTTTTTCTATTCACACAAAAATAGGAAAGGAAGGCTTTTCAGTACCTAATACCTTTAGAATCTAGAAAAGCCCAACGAAACACAGAAATTCTATAGCTACACCTCCTAATAACTTTTTCAAAAATACATTTCCTTCATTTCAAACAAAGGAGTTCAATTCTATCTCTAGTCTCAGTACAATGGACAAAGTGATTAACTTATTTGTATATTCTTAGCAAAATGACCACACACAGATTTAAATGTCACATCAAATAAGACACGCATTACTCTTATACCTATTTTATGATATGTATAAATAATATCAAGTCACATTAGAAATTAGGTATAAATAACATATTCACATTGAAAAAAATTACTATCCATAGCTTAACCAGGCATTTCTCTTAGGATGGGGTAACTTGAAGACAACCAGAAGAACTCTGGTTGCAAATCACAATATTCAAAAACAAGGAGAAAGCCCTGCTCTGAGTCCTGTAGGGGCCACTACGCTGCCTGAACAAATGTCACTTTGTGAGAAAACCCTTCTTTTAGACATCAAATTATGTCTAAAAATAATAGAAACCTATAGCCTTCAATTTTTTTCCAGATAATGTATCTTGATTATAATACTGTTTAAATTTAGATGCCAGTAGCTTGTCTGAAATGTAAAACTGTGACTGGCTTTTTACTATATATTTTCAGTAAGGTATTTATTTGTGTCCACCCTCAATATATTTGGTCGCTCAGTCCCCTGCATGTTTGGATACTCTAATTTAGCATCAAGATAATATGCAGCTGGCATGACAAAAAACGACGGACTTGTCAGTCTCTCCAGGACAGCCAGAGGCAACAGAACCTACAACGCCCCCGTCTGCCTATACTCTTTTACCTGTTAATAAAAAAATTATTCTTCCTATCTGAGAAGGAATCTGCAAACTATCAAAACAACTCCACCAAGAGTTTGTGCTGTCTGTGTGCAAAAAAATGCTACTTTCATTGTTGAGAAACACTATATCCCAAGTTGTCCTCTTACTGCAAATTCACGTGCTCTCTTCCCCCACAGTCCTCACTAAAGTTTGTTTGTAGTTAACCTACACCTTATGAGTCTGGGTCTCTATATGAAACCCACACTTTTAAAGAAAAAAGCCTATTTTAGCCCTACCCCAGGAACTAGAAAACTAATCCTTAAATAGAATAATGTAGGAATCAAGAATCGTTCTATTGCAGCAAACACCTAAATGAACACCAACACTCTCCCAAGACATCAAAATTCAAAAGGGCAATGAACCATGTCTCTCTCATCCTTTCCCTCAATCCAATAATGGAATTGTTTCAATTTTATCTTTTTGCACATTTCTAAACTCCCTGTTGTAGGTTACATTTTCAGCTATCTACTTTAGGTCCAGATAACTCCCTAAATTAAAAAAACTCCCTAAATTAAAATAACTTTTTTTGCCATAACTCCCTAAATTAAAAAAACAAATGGGTAATAGTTATAACAATGACAAATATTTAAACAGTTATATTATTAATAACAAATATTTCAATTTAGTTTTTAAAATATTGTTTGCTTTCAAGTAGCAGAAGATGCTTATCAATATCAAACAGTAGCAAAGGAAACTTATCAAATGAATTTCAATTTATATGCCATTTTATAATATGGGCAAAATAATACTACATCATTTATCATAACAAAAATAAATAATAACACAAGCTCTTTTTCTTACTGCATTTACTACTGTCCTATATTATTTAGAATACTATCATAAATTTACTTAAAACACATGAATCAAATATTTTCAGAATTCACTACAAACTCTGTAAAATTAATTTCATATGTATTTAGATACTTAGATAAAATTTCAGCACTTTTTGATAATTTAGATTATAAAAACAAATAAATGTCAAGTAAACCAAGAATTTTAGATAAAATATTTATTTAAATTATTTAAAATTAACCTCTTGTGAAAATTCAAAATATTTTTATTAGGTTCCTAAATACTAAATACTCTACAGATGTCTTGTTTCAAGTAATACAAGAAAGAAGAAAGTCTGCACAATACAGTGTTTCCCTGAAAATAAGACCGGATCTCGTATTAACTTTTGCTCCAAAAGAAGCGTTAGGGCTTATGTTCAGGGGATATCATCCTGAAAATCATGCTAGGGTTTATTTTCTGGTTAGGTCTTATTTTCGGGGAAACACAGTAGCTATGAATGTAGGCTGTAGAACTAGGTTAGCTGGGTTCAATCCCACGTAACAGGTGTGTGATGTTGACAAAGTTACTTAACCTGTAAGGACTGGTGTTCCTCATCTGTAAAGTGGGGATAATATTATCTATCTTACAGGGTTACTAGGAGAAATAAATAAGCTAATACATGTAAAACACTTTGAACAGCACCTTCCATCATTTAAAACTCTTCAATAAATATTAGCTATTATTATCACATCATCACCATCATTATATTATAAGTGAATACAGATTCACAATGAGAAACAAACATGAACACAACAACCTAAAAGCAGGGAAAGACTAAATGAACAGATTATTAAGTGAATGAAGGAACACATTTTTAAAGTACATATAACATTCACAAATTAAATTAACAGTAGGATTTTATTATTTTCCAAAAAAAGATTATTTGATTGCACAATTGAGAGATGTGTAAGTGGTAAAAACAAAAGCTAGAAAGTGATTCCTACAAATCTCAGAATACCAGTTTCCTAGTAAGAGAGGGAGGAGAGTCTGATAGAAAAGGAACATAACACAGGAAACTTATCAGACACTGACACTGTCCTATTTCTTGGCTTGTACGGAGAAAACACAGTTGTTTGTAATTCTTTGTTATTCTGTACATAAATGTATAGGACTTTTCTGTTTCTATGAGCTAACATTTTGTTTTTAAAAAGAACGAAAATATTTATAACACTATATATTATTCACAGAAATGTAAAATACAAAAAATTCAAAAGTTAACAAACTACTAGCTTCTCAGACAGAAAATATATAAGCACCCTAGCAAATATACCGTGTTTCCCCGAAAATAAGACCTAGCCTGACAATCAGCTCAATGCATCTTTTGGAGCAAAAACTATTATAAGACCCTACCTTATTTAACTATAATGTAAGACCGGGTCTATAATATGTAATATAATGTAATATAATGTAATATAATGTAATATAATGTAATATAGTGTAATATCGTGTAATATCATGTTATATAATATAATAGCTGGTCTTATTTTACTATAAGACCTGGTCTTACGTAAGACGGGGTCTTATATTAATTTTTGCTCCAAAAGACGCATTAGAGCTGATTGTCCAGTTAGGTTTTATTTTTGGGGAAACATGGTAAATCATGTTTCTATTTTTTTAAAACTGTAGAAGCAACATATGTACAAATAATAGAATTTTCACCAAGTTTTCTTTACATGAAAAGAGACCACTTCACACTCTACTTCTTCACAAGATACTGAATCATAGCACGTGCATAAGACAGGTACTAAACAAGATGAAATCTACCAGCTTACATTTGGCAACGATGACACTATAACAATTTGCAAAATTCTTAGAACACAGACTTCTATGTTGCACTTTTCATATATCTAATTGGCTATTAAACATCTCCACCTCAATGTCCACCAGTACCTCAAAATGTATCTTTTCCTCTAAAAATCTTTTCTTACCTCCGTCTTCCTTAGTGGTTACCACTATCCACCAAGTAATTCAAGACCAAAATCTGAAAAACTATTTAAATTTTATTGTCAAATACAGCAATGCAAAGGCAGTGAGGATTTTAGGCACAGGAATTAAACCAATCTGATTGCAGTATGGATTATAGGAGGGCAGGAGTGGAAGCAGGAAGCCAGTAAAAAGCTACTAGAATCTAGAGATTAGACGAGATTGATTACAGTGGTGCTTATGAGAAGTGAATAAATTCAAGATAGATTCCAGAGGTAAAATTTGACAAAATATGCTAATGTACTGGACGCTAAGAAAGAAGGAATGTGTCATGATGGTTCCTGGAATTCTGGTTTAGGCAACTAAAAGATGATAGAACTATTTTCCAAGATAAGAAGACAGAAAATAGAGAGAAGCAATAGGCAGTAAAGATATTAATAATTCAACTTTGGTTATATTCAGTTTTGAGATACTTGTGAAACACAGAAGTGAAAATGTCAAGTATGCACTGGATATTTAATTCTAAACCTTAAATAAGATGTTTGGACTAAAAATACAAATATGAGTATCAACAACATACAGAAGGTACTTAAATCCATGCAAAAGAATATTACCTCAAGAAAGCGTTTAAGGAAAGAAGTGAATCCAAGATTTGATAAAAGAGAACACCAACACTTAGAAGTCCATTACAAAAGGAGGAAGCAGAAAATTACTGCTCCTTCCTTCTGTTTTCATCTAACAAAAGTTAATGATCTTTCAAGATCAACTCCTCTGTGAAGTCTTCAACCCCACAGACAAAGGTAGTCATTTTCTTACGAGGGTCTCTCTTCACTCTGTTTATACTACTGTTCGTAACATGACACATTATAGTCATTTATTTAAATGTACAGCTAAACACTATATATTGGTTTCTTGAGAAATGTTTTAGTCTTCTTTGCACTCACAGTATCTAACTTATCACCTTTTTGTAAATAAGAAAAATTAACCAAAGAAATGGTGAACCTATTTTCATTTAGTTTTCAACATGAAAAAAAGACTACAATAATAAGCACAATATTGTATACTGATATGCACATAAAATATCAAATGGTTAAATTTTCTAAAACATAATTTGACTGTTAACATAATAAAATTAGAATATGAATAAAAGATATAATAAAGTATAAAAATACATGTCAATAGTTCCTAGAAAAATTTATTTCTATTTTCCTGCTTAAAACAAATGCTTTTATAAATAAAAAGATCTATAATACATAAAAAGATGTATTTAATACAGGAAAACAATGTTTATTCTTTTGACAACTTAATGTAATATGAAATTTGATGTACCAAAATTTTAATATTTGGTAAACATGAGAACTCTCATTTTTTTATACAAAAATCTCTTTTTAATCAACTTCACAAAGAAAGAATTAAAAATGTCAAGAATCTAAGAAAATAGGGAGCTCAGTTGGTAGAGCATCAGACTTTTAACCTGAGGGTCCAGGGTTCAGGAATCTAAGAAAATTAACATGACACTAAACTTCAACCATTCCCCAAAATAACAGAAGGTAAATCTAATGTAACAGAGTACAACCAGTCAAGGACCAACTGATTCTGAAGAAGCCTTTGTTTCTGTTATTCAAGGAAAACCAAACATAAAAGAAAGAAACCAGTACCTCTGCCACCAGTGTTCTCCATTGTATACAGATAATCCATGTAGAAAGCCCCAAACCTTTGCATTCCGGCTATCTCAGTATATGTCTCCTGCCAACAAAGCAAAGCAAACAGAACACACATTGTATAGAACAGACTTTTGAGTTTAAAACCTGATAGGTCAAAAATCAGACACATATCCTTACACAGAATGTGTATCAACTCAAAGGATTACCAAAACAAAAAAACAGAGGTGATCCAAAGAATTCACTTCTAAGAAAGGCAATGTTACCTCTCTTATAGGCCACACAAAAGGGTAACCATAATTCTACCACACATTTTGACCACTTTATCAATAATCTGATTAATGAAGGAGGACAGTCTACTCTTGACCTTTACCAACATCACAAAACTGTCTAATAATAAAGTATACTCTCAAAGAGAGTTAACCCTTAAATATTTCAGTACACTTATATGGAACGGTTCAAACATTAAAAATATACTAAAATATTTAAATGTATATTAATTATGCAGGTCAAAATTAAATACTTTCAACTACAAAAGTAAATCTGTAGTGAAAGGGTTAAAATGTAAATTATTTATTCTATTTTACCAATCTTCAGTTAACTTTTTTGAATTTTAAAATTTATTCCATAAAAAATACATTAATATAATCTTATATGGAAAATACTAAGACATACACATAGTATATGTAAAATTCTTCATCTTGTCCCATAAATCCCATAACATAAAATTAACTCAAATTAAAAGAGATACTTCTACCCTATTTCCCCAAAAATATGACCTAGCCAGACAATCAGCTCTAATGCGTCTTTTGGAGCAAAAATTAATATAAGACCTGGTCTTATTTTACTATAACATAAGACTGGGTCTTATATAATATAATATAGGTCTTATATTACATAATACAATAAAATAATATTATATATGATATAATAAATATAATGTAATAAATATATAATAAATATAGTATAATACCACGTCTTATATTAATTTTTGCTCCAAAAGACGCATTAGAGCTGATTGTCCGGCTAGGTCTTATTTTTGGGGAAACACAGTATGTTTCTTCCATGACTATTTTAACAGTAGGGAATGGATAAACAAACTAATTGTGGCTGTATACTGTATAAAAATAGAGATCTTTGTGAACTCCTCAAACCTCTCTAGATGTGGAAGCTAGGCACAAACATACTAAATGTCTCAATAAACAAATAGCATTCGGAATATATTACTTGAGAAGAAAGATAGCAATCACAAGTATTTATTATACAAAGTGTCCACCCAAACACAGTCTAGAAGTTGGCTCAAATATATATTCTCTGACCTTATGATGAGCTGCATCCAAGATAAATTCTGCATGAGTACCATTATTTTCTGGGCTTCGGTAATCAAACAATGAATTTGTAAGGTATGTCAAACCTTTCATACTCAAATTTTCACCACAAATAAAGAAACAGGCTTCCTGAAAATAAACACAAAATTTTTAAACAGAAGGAAAAATCATTAGACTGTTAAAGAAAATAAACCCTTGGCTTTATAACACCGACTCAGTAGTCAATAGAAATCACTACAACTTGAAGTCCTGTAAAAAGACAAGGAATGCTGTCTCCATTTTCACTGCCTATTTTGGCAAAGAACATTTTAACAAACCAAAAAGGAGCTCCAAGTAGCTGCCATAAACAAGAAAGAAGAAACATTTATGAATTGGAAAGTATCTGGAACTACTGTCCAGGTGTTAAGTGCTACCAACTTTCTAAATTCCCCTGAGTTCTATAAATTCTTACAGGGGAAAACAGTAAAGTTCCTCTCTCAAGCCAAAGATATATGTAGTCTAACAGATTTTTGGTATGTTAAACACTTCAATAAGCACTTCATTATCCTTGCATTCTATCCAAAAAAAGCGGGGAAAGGGAAGATTTTGACTTACGGTTTCACTTCTATTAATATTCTCTTCAAAATCTTTAACACCCATAATTCCTTTCAGGCACATTGCTCTACAACCTACAAAACCAATCTGGCAATCAAAGAAAGGCTCTCCCATCATAAGGGCCTATAAAAGGAAAAAGCATTACAACTAAGAACTTTAATTTCATAAAAATATTACAGAGTTTCCTTGTACAATTTCTAAATTTGTTGTAACATCTTTAGGAGTGTGGCCTTTCCAAAATTATTCTCCTCAGATCATAAACCCTATTAAGGTAAGAAACTTCTTCCTTGTCCCCATATCCTCAAACCTTTGTATCCTCAATGACTGGCACTTCATAAATATTAATCCACACATACATATGAGCACACTCAAGTTAAATGAAAAAAATTAATGCTGTATATTACAGTAAAATCATTGTTAAAAGTATGAATTATTTCAACCAATAGTACTAACCACTAAAATAGAAATATAAAACTATAAATTTATTTTAAACATACCACTTATGATAAAAGTCTATATTTATTAAATATTAACTTTAACAACCATTCAAAAGACATTACAAATGTATGTTCAATGTTGAAAAATTACCTCAACTGTAGTTCCTTCTTGTTCCCAACACAACACTTCTTTAGATTTTACTTTCTGAGGGCTGTAATAACTACTCTCAGCTTGCATTTCAGTCAGCTAAGAAACAACATAAGAATATTAAATAAGTCAAATTAGTATTAAATGGCAATAAACTGCACTTATTATGATGAATTGATGGAAAGTAGGCCAATTTTAAGATTCAGGAAATTTAATTATTAAGCAGGAAAACAGGTGCAACAAAAACAGCTGTAATGGATTATCCATGGTAAAAAGGTTGAATATGCTAGTCTA
Source organism: Rhinolophus ferrumequinum (assembly GCF_004115265.2). NCBI lineage: Eukaryota > Metazoa > Chordata > Mammalia > Chiroptera > Rhinolophidae > Rhinolophus > Rhinolophus ferrumequinum. The sequence continues at coordinate 40,922,356 of NC_046297.1, read as the reverse complement.
AGCTCATACAGAGAATTTAAATACCACTTATTTTATTTAACTCCTTTTTCTTAATATTGTCTAAAAAGGAGAAAGCTGTACAGCTATAACAGTCCCACAGTCATAGAATAGTTTCTATATTATACCAAAATTTTACATATATTTTAACCTCAATTCATTTTGTATTCACTAATATATTCAACCAGATTTAGTTCAATCATTTCCAAGATTTCTCCCTATTTGTAATCAAAAAGAAAGCTGTGAAGAAACACAAACAGAGTCACCAAATTCTTTCTAGTTCTAATGATAGTAGGTTTGCAGGTGTTTATTTTCAAAGTATGTGTCTCACAGTATGTCTCACAGGTTCATAATCATGCAACAAATACTGAGTGCCTACTAGATAACAAGTACTAACCTAGATGCTGACAAAAGAAAAAAATATTCTTGCCCCCCTGAAGCTTACAAAGTATTATGTATATATATCCAAAAACTAATTTAAATTATTTTTTAAAGGTATTTTTCCAAATGCAATGTAGTATCCTGGCTTGGATCATGTAACAGAAAAAGGACATTATGAAATTCAATTAAAGTCTGGAATTCAACAGTAATGCATTAACGATGGCTTCTTAGTTTTGACAAACGTACTGTGAAAATGTAAGTGGTTAACAATAAAGGAACTGTGTAAGAAGTATATGTGAACTTTCTGTACCATTTTTGCAACTTTTCTGTAAATCCATAACTATTCCAAAATAAAGATGTTATTTTTTAAAAGTGAGTATTCTGCTCATGTTTGTTAACGATTCAGCAACCCTTATTCTCATAAAATGGATGTGTGTGTGTGTGTGTGTGTGTGTGTGTGTGTGTGTTCTCCAAACTTAAATGTAAAGTCAAAGATCACTTTAAAAAAAAAATATTTAACTTAGGTCAAATAGAATTTACTGAACCAAAAAGTTATGATTTTAAGTATGATAACATCTTTATACTAAGAATCAACTAATTTTTCTCATTTTTTGTAACAAGGAGTTTTTTATATAAGCCCTTATAGCTTGGATGCTTCCAGAACTGGTACACATATGTTGCTGTTTTCAACTACAATTCTATAACCTAAAATGCTTAAGTAACATTGAATATTTTAAACTTGATCACCTTTCAGCTGTCTACAATTATTGTAGAGAAAAAGCAATTAATTGATTAAAAGGACTCAGACATTACAAGAACAATTTTCAACATTATTTTTTAAATGCTACATTTAATTTAGCATGATTTTTGCTGGATTAATATCAACTGTTCAGAATGCTAATGTAGAAACATGACCTTATTTTCTGACCAAAATATGAACCGCAAATTAATTCCATACACATTCTTCAAATCCAAGCTGAACAATGAATTCTAATGTTTTCCTCCTAAATATCAACATATTTCCCTTAGTGAAACCTTAGACATAAATGTTTCAACCTTCTAAAAAAATATATATTAACTAATGACAAACACTGCCGAAAATCTATAAAAAGTTCAGTATATAACTGCCTGTTCTGACTCAGTTTAATACAATTCTTCTCATCAATGAAGTTAACAGAAACACACCGGAATAATTTCAAATTTAAAACACGCAAAAGTCACCAGAAAAGATAATTCTTTACTAGCAATCCTTAACATCCCTCACCAACTTAGATTAAAAACAACTTCCTAATTTAAACGATGTAAATTTGGTAATATATCGAACAACAGTTGGCAAAAGCTGGCTTTTTATTATATTTAAAGATTTTACTGTTTTATCATTTTTAATATTGCAGACTGATCTATATTCCTTTAGTTTAGTGAAAGGTCAAGCAGTGAATTTCAATTAAAAAATTACAATAAAATAATTTATTTCAGTAAAGAATTCAAAAATAATAAACGATGGTGTTAAAATAGCACAGCTAATGTATGTATTTTTATCATTTTTTCCCCAAATTTCATTTGCAAAAAAAAAAAAAAATCTTTGAAATTAATCAATCCTTGACTAAACTTGTGTTGAAACTTAGTCTGTGCTTTTCAGCTTTTGTCTTATTATAAAATAATAAATTTTAATTAGAAAACTCTTTAAAGTCTATTTAATATTTTTAATCTAACCCAAAAACATACTTTTAATATACTACCTGCTGTAGTTATAAATTGTATAGTTTTACGACTGATTGAAAAAACTTATTTCAAGCAGTTAACAAACAATCCAAGCTAAGTTAAAATATTAGAGCGCATCAACTTGTTTTTTCCACTGCCAATTTCCAGTATCTAACAACTTGCCTGGAATAATACCTGTTATACTGCTTCACAGGTTAGACACATGAGTTTATCTCCTTCAGAAAAATGTCTCCATGAAAAAATAAACCCACAAAGACAAATAAAATTTGAGAAAAAAAAGAGGATTCCAAACATTATGGAAGATGGAAAGCAGATGAGGAGATGGGTAGATGGATGAATGACGGATGGATGGGTAGATCGATGGATGGATGTATTTATTCAACAGATGTTTGCTAAATATGTACCGGGAAATTTCCAAGAGCTAGAAGTACAACTAACCTTGTTTAAAACAATCACTTATTGAGTTTGGTGTACTATCAAAAAAGAATATCCATGATTTTCTGAAAACGCTATTATTTGTTCATCCATTGATGGACATTTGTGTTGCTTCAACTTTTTGGCAACTGTAAATAGTGCTTTTATGAATATTTATATACATCTATTTGCTTGAGTACAATTATCAATTCTTTTGAGTATATACCTAGGGGTGGAATTGCTGGCTCATATGATAATCCTATGTTTAACTTATTGAGGAATCATCAAATTATTCCACAGCAACTGCACCATTTTACATCCCACCAGTTTTCCCATTTGTTTTTAACCAACTCCAGCTAAGATTCCACCAGTGTCAAATCACTGCTCTGGTCAAGATCACCAACAATTTCCACATTGCCAAATTCAATGATCTATTCTCACAAATGACCTGCTCCCTCCACTTTAAAACATTTATGGTACTTAACTTCCCAGACACTCTACTTGCTTTTTTACTACATCACTGGTCACTTATTTTCAGTTTCGCTCACTGTTTCCTCCTCACCTTTCCAAATATTTAACATCACAGTGTCCCAGAGCTTGGTCCTGGAATCGCTCCTTTTTTCTATCTATACTGATTCCAGATTTAATAAAATCCTGACTCTCAAATTTATAGACCCAGACCAAACTTCTAATCTGAACTCCAGATTCATAAATCCAACCAGATAGCTATACTTGAATATACATTGGGCATCTTAAACTTGTCCAAAACCAAACTCCTGAAATTTATCTCAGACCTAATCCTCTCACAATCCTCCTCTCTCAGGAAATTAGAACTCAACCCTTATTGTTGGCCAGGAGGGATCCTCAGATCCTCTTTATTTTATTTATGTCTCACAATAAAATCTATCAGGAAGTCCTGTCCTCTTGACTTTTAAGACACATCCAAAATCCAGTTACTTTTCACTACCTCCACTTGCTACCACCCTAGTCCAAACCATCATCATCTCTTGCTTGAAAACTGCAATCCTCTCTGTCTACTCCCCTTACTTCTGCTTTTGTTCTCTTATAATCTATTCTCAACACAGCAACCAGAGTGATGCAATTCAAAAGATAACTCAGATTATTCTATAACTACGATGCTAAAAATTGTCCAAAAACTTGCTATCGCACTCAGAATTAATGACAAAGTCCCTAAAATGACCTACACGGTATTATAATTTATGGACCTCTCCCAACCTCATTGCCTGACCTGATTTTGTACACTTTCACATTAGCTCACTCTGCTCTGGCCCCACTGGCCTCTTTTGCTGTTCCTTGAACTTTTGGGGTCTTTCCATTTGCTATTCCTAGAATGTTCATTCCCACATATCTACAAAACTTCCTCTTTCATAGTCTTTGCTTAAGTATCCCCTTCCTATTAAGGCTTTCCTTGATCACTCCGTTTAAAATTGCATAATCTCATGTCTAGTGGAAGTATTCACTATTACTCTTCCCTCTCTATTTTTCCTACATAACCCATATCAGTGGGCATACTGTACATCTTTATTTATTTATAACAATTCATGTTTAAAGAACTAGGGATTTTTATCTAATCTGTTCACTGTGATACCTCTAGAGTCAAAACAGTGTCTAGCACATAGATGGTTTTATATATATTTATTGAATGAATTACATACTGTTCAGGAATATTGCATGTGTGGTAATACTATTATAAAAAGCCAAGGAATAAATAACCTAAAATTAAGGCTGGATTATATTTGAGGGGCAAAGAAGACAAATATGATTAAAGAAGAGCATATAAGAGGTGTCAAAGTACTAGTGATTTTATATTTCATAAAAGTTGCCCACTTTATTATTCTTTAACTTGAAAATACATATTGTATAATCTCTTTTGAATATATATTTTACATATATTTGTTAATGGAGGAAGTGGTCAAAGTATGTTAAACACTGCAAAAAAACAGAGTGAAATGAGGACCTAGATAAGAAATTGGATTATTTTAGAGTGAAAGAGAGGTGAGGAAAGAAAGAAACTATACAAACAACTCTTTGAAAGAAATTTTGTAATGAAGGAAAGCTCGGAGATGAAACAATAGCTGGAGGGGTATATGAATTCAAAGGAGTTTTTTTTTTTTTATGTGCCTTGCTTTTTTAATGGAAATATTAAGACATCTTCTATGCCAACAGAAAGATTTAGTAGGGAGAGAAAAATTTTCCATGAAGCTGATAAAACAAGAAAAATGGAGTAGGTCTTAAGAAGATGGGAAGAGATCAACGTTCAGAGATTTCACATCAGGGGACATATACCTTTATAAAGTAAGGACTGCTAATCTGTATCTTATAACTACAAATTGTAAAATGAACTTTAAGCAAGATCCTTACTAGAAATTATAGTTTTAAGCATTGAGAGAGATAAAAGTAGTGAAAAAAAAAGGAAACCTACTTTGAAAGTCACAGTTGCCTTTGTACAGTAAAATCCTATAGAAACAATAGGATCCTTCAAAGTCTGTGCTTTTTGCTGATGCGTGGTTGTTGCAGGATCACTCCCAAGGTAGTCTTCCTCACCATCATCATAACTCACAATTGCAGGCACAAATGACCACGCCCAGGATACCCATCCCTGTGACTGCTCATCCTCTTGCTGTGAATACAACTCTTGTCCTTTGTACTGAGCAGGATACTGAATATCTATTCTTGTTTCACCTTCAACATCTATCAATCAAAATAAAGTCATTTTAAGTAAATCAAAAGGATTTAACTAAGAGGAAAATTAGGAAGATAAATTCTATAAAAATATATCTCACATATCCTTTCTACATGTAAAGTTTGACCATATCATATACACTGGCAATTATTATTTGAAACCAGTAATTTAGCATTGCCACTTTTAAGTTTCTATACATTGTCTGTATCAACCTTCTTTTATAGGCCACAATTAATGTTATGTGCAAAGTAGTTTAAGATCATTTTAAATAGATTTCATAAATACACAGAATAAATTCATTCTTTGGCATTTCACTCATTAATTTAAACAACAACAACAAAAACCCTACATCCCAAAAATAAGGCTAAAGTGCTAAAAAACTGACTTTTCTCAGAAATATAATACCAGAAAGATCCAAGAAAAGTTCTTGATTCCCTTGATGCACCCAATGAAAAAAGAGACTGACAAGTGTTCCTAGGCAAACCGCTTACCCTAAAAAAATTATCCAAAGAATGTAAACAAATGTTATAATGAATTTTTCTCATATGTAGTTGAGAAAAATAATACTGTCAGTGACTCTTTACTATTAGTCGGTAACATAAATTAGTCTTTCCTATTTACAGTTGAAAAATTATAGCAAAAAACTTTTATTTGGTTACAATCGAGCAGACTAAGAATTTAAATTCCAACACTCTAACGTATTCCAGCTTTGTAAAGACAAATTCCACCAGCTTCTTAACATTATTGTAACAATACAAACAAAAGAAGTATATATTCATGAAATTTAGGGAAAAAATACTTTTAAAGAAAGTATAAGCAATCTCCAGCAGATTCAAGTATATATACCCTTCAGTGATAAATCTATAAATACATGCATTCCGTTAAATATCATCCTCCTTCAGATCCACTTCTAGGTTTTCTGGCTAGCAAAACTACTTAACTTTTTTAGTCCTATGACAAGAGACTCCTGGAACATCCTACACTTACAAGTTAAACAACACATGGCCCTTTTCTTTCTTTCATCTGGAAAGGAAAAGACTTAATAAGTACTAAGTAGAGTACCTAAAATATAGTACCAAGGGGCCATAGCCATTTTACTTCAAAATAAATTATAAAAGTTACAAATACAGAAAATGTTTGCATATATCCTGCTGTTTAAGCATAAACATTATATAAACATCTACCGGGGAATAATAACGCCTGTTATTAACCGTCCTTAATAAGATCTCAAATTGGACATCATCACTAAATATTGCAGTTATAAGAAGTCAATCACCTCAACCCAGGAAGCAGTGACCAGGTTGGGTCCACAGAGGTCGACCCTAGAACTTTCTTGTCTAACCCATTAAAAAAGAAGGGCTATCCACAGCTTGATCTTTTGAAACAAAAGAAACGTCACTAACAGAGGTTTGAGAAACCAGTCACTATAATTTATACTTAATATTAGTAAAAAAAAAAAAATAAGAGGGATTTTGATGAAAGATGCTTTTGAACTTCTGAGTCTTTGCTCATTGCCTTGTCAAAAGAATGAATTAAGGCCTAGAAAAGAAAAAAGCATCTCCTTGAACTCTGGTCAGAATTTCCTACAATATTCTTTTCCTTTGAAATATTGCATTTTAATCTGGAGGCCCTTTGACAATGGAACAAATGAATTTCAATGGAAAAATATACATTAATTATTTAACTAAAATGTAGCATTGTTTTAATTGTGAATGTAGGTAACAAATCACAGTTGCATCAGTAGTCTCTTCAACTCTAAAATCTATAGAAGTCACAGTTGTATCAAATAGTGGTTGTGACGCTATCTCAAAATATTTATACACATCACTACTTTGAAACTATGACAACTATTAGACTTCCTGCTATATTTTGTTGTTGAAAATGTTAACATAGAAGCACATATAAAAATATAACAAAAAAGGCAAAATATATGAAATAATGGTTTTCAGATACTGGATATCAGGCAGTAAGACCAGTGAGTCCTGAGAGATGGGAAACGAGAAATGAGCTCTATGATTGCCCCAGCTTAATGCTTGGAATGAGTTTCTAAAGTCACTGCCAAGAAAGCAGGAATCCAAGCAGACCTCAGCAGTGTCCTTAGATGATAAGACAAAGTAATTAGTCCAAGGAAACTAAGGTGGCTAGAGTTTGCAGGGCAGAGTATCAGATGAGAAAGACCTCTTGAGTAAAGAGCTCCTAATATCTGCAGAGGGTCCACCCCTGTCTTCAGCTGAGTAGTAATGAGTTTCGTGTAAGGAAACTACAGAGACCATGAAAAGAACCACCAGAAAAGAACAATGGGAACAATCCCCAAGGCTTATACAGAATTGGGAATACTCTGTGTTCCCACAGACCATGGGGGAAAAAAAAAACAACTTTTAATTCAGAGGGTATCAGGCAAACTATTCAAAAGGGTAATTGTCTCAACAGTGGGACAAACCCAGGCTTAAGCTAAATGGCTGCTCTGATCCCATTGAAAAAAACCAAGACTTCAATAAATTATATGGTTTCCAAGTAACTAAACAGTTTGCTAGAATACAAAAGTATCTAGCCCTCAACAGGAAAATTTCACAATGTCTGGCATCCAATTAAAAATTATTTATCAGGCATGCAAAGAAGCAGGGAAATATAACCCAAAATGAGAAAAAAAAAGTCAGTCAATACAAAAAAACCTAGGAATGATGCGTTCATGGCAATAGTAAACAAGGACATTAAAACAGCTATATAAATAATATACAATATTCAAGAAAGCATAAACAAGGAGAGATAGACGTATTATTTTAAATCCAAATTGAACTTTTAAAGATGAAAAATACAGTATCTGAGATGAAATATAAACTAGAGGGGATTAACAGCAGATTAGATACAGAAAATTAGTAAACTTGAACAGAAATAGAAACTATCAAAAATGAAACAGAAAACAAAGGAAAAAAGAAAAAAATAAACATGAACAGAGCATCACAGAGGAGCTCTGTCGAACTTCAGGTTGCTTAATACACATGTAATTGGAGACCCCAAAGGAAGAGAGGGGAACTGAAAAAAAATGCTTGAAGAAATAAAGCCCCAAATTTTTCTAAATAAATATGAACCCACAGATCTAAAAACTCTAATGTATTCCACAAGTAACATGAAGAAATGACACCAGGGCATATCAAAGTCAAAATGATTAAAACCTTCTGAGAAGAGACGTTCATAGGCTTTATCAGCATGTCAAAGCAATCCACAGCACACACAACAAAAGGTTAAGGATCCCTGGTTTAGACAAATGAGAAAACTAGTTCAGACTTCTCTGGAAGCAAATAGTGGAGTTGCTTTATCCCTTTGTCTTAACATACAAGAGAAACCTAGTCACCTTCTTAGATCACAGAAAGCAATAGTCCATAAAGGAAAAATTTGAAAATTACATTTCATCAATATTTAAAACTTCTGCTCAAGAGACATCTTTAAAAAATGAATTAAGCAAGTCACATTCTGGGAAAAAAACATTCCTAAACAATGTATACGACAAAAAACTTGAATTCAGAATATATAAAGAACTTCTACAAATCAGTAATGAAACCCAAAAAGGTTTAAAATAGTCAAATATTTAATATATACTTCAGAAATATAGATATAGTAATGTAAATAACCAAATGAAAAGTTCAAAATAATTGCTCAGAGAAATGTAAATTAAAACAAGATACCACAACACATTCATCAAAATGGCAAAACGTAAAGACTGATAACACCAAATGCTGGCAAGGATGTGGAGCTACTGGAGCTGTCATACATTGCGCTGATGGGAATGTAAAATGGCACAACCACTTCGGAAAGAAGGTCTGGTAGTTTCTTAAAAAACAGAAAAAAACTGAATATACAACTGCACTCTTAGGTATTTACCCAAGAAAAAGAATAGCACATATCTACAACAGACTTAGAAGACTGTCCAGTGCAGCTTAATTTATAATACCCAAAACTAGAAACAGTCCAAGCATCCATCAACAGGGAAATGGCTAACTAAACTATGGCATATTCATATGGTATATTCATACAATGTACCTAGCAATAAAAAGAAAATTACTACTGATAATGATGAATCCCAAAAATATTATGTCTTTAGGACAGTGATAATACTATGTGTTATACCATGATAATACATTATAATACCATTATACATTTTGTCCAAACCTACAGAATGCACAACAATACACGTGAATGGTAATGTAAACTATGGACTCTGGGTGATGATCTGTCAATGCAGGCTCATCAACTACAACAAATGTCCCACTCTGGAAGGGATGCTGGTAATGGGGGAGGTTATGCATGTGTGGGGACAAGAGGTATATGAGAAATCTCTGTACCTACCCATAAATTTTGCTGTGAATCTAAAACTGCTCTATAAAAACAGTCTTAATAAAAAATTTTTTTTATTAATTCTTATTCTTAATGAAAGAACACTTTCAAAAGAAAGTGCATACTATATGATTCCATTTACACAAAATTCTACAATCAGCAAAACTAATCTGTGGTTTCTTTAAAAATTCAGAAAAGTGTTTATCTGAGCAGAGGGACTGTAGAGAACAAATGAAAAGGGCATGAGAAAACTGTGTGAGATGTTAATGATCTATATCTTGATGGGTGTTTTGCATCACACAGGTGTATGGATTTCTCAAAACATGTTGAGTAGTATACTTAAGATTTATGCATTACACTTTGTAAATTTAACCTACAAAAAAATAAAAAGTCATTAATATATACAAACTCTTAACGATATGCTGCTGAAGTCTAGGGGTGAAGTGTACTGATGATGTCTATAACTTTGAAAGGCATCAAAAAGGTTAGTTGAATTGATGAAGACAGAGATGCCAGACAAAGAGATATATGATAAAGCAAACATAACAAAATATTCATTGTAGAATCTAGATAATGAGTACGTGGGTGCCTACTGTATAATACTCTTTCAACTTTTCTATATATTTGAAACTTGTCATAATAGCATAGTTGAAAAAAAATAAATTGAGCACCTTTTATGTGCTAGGTTTTGTTCTAGGTGTTAGACACTGTTCCTGTCCAGGAGTGCATTGTCTGACAGGAATTCACTATCTAGTGTGAAATAAAAGTATGTTTTATTTTATACCTATATATGATTATTAATGTTGTTCCCTAAGCTTTTTTTAAGGTGATAAGATTTTTAATAAGTTATAATTTAGATATTGTATAAATTTGGCCTTTAAAAGTATACAATAGTCTCAAAGTTGTACAACCATTACCACTATCTAATTTTAAGACATTTTCATTACTCGATAAAGAAAACCTCCACCTATTAGCAGTCACTCCCTATTCCCTCCTTCCCCTACCCCCCTACCCTGGTTACCCTACCCCCCTACCCTGGTTACTAATCTATTTTCTGTTTCTATGGAATTGCCTATTATGTACATTTCATATAAATGGAATCATACATTTCTTTTTGACTGGCTCCATTCACTTAAAATAATGTTTTCAAAGTTCATCATGTTGCAACATATATCAGTATTTCAAAAATTCCTTTGTATAGCTGAATAATATTCCAATGTACAGATATACCATAATTGTTTATCCATTCATCAGCTGATAGACATTTGGGCTGTTTCCACTTTTTGGTTATTATTATGAATAATGCTGCCATGAATATTTACATGCAAGTTTTTATGTGAACATATGTTATAATTCTCCTAGGAATAGAACTGCTGGGTCATATGGTAACACTTTGTTCAACTTTTTGAGGAAACAGATTGTTCCAAAGCAGCTATACCATTTCATATTCCCAACAGCAACATATAAGAGTTCCAATTTCTCCATATCCTTGCCAACACCTGCTATTATAAGTCTTTTTGATTATAGCCATTCTAGGGGCCATGAAATGGCATCTCATTGTGGTTTAGATTTGCACTGCCCCTCATGATTAATAATGCTGAGCATCTTTTCATGTGTTTGTTGACCATTTGTTTGGATAAATGTCTATTCAGGTGTTTTTCCCATTTTTTAATTGGGTTAGTCATTCCTAAGTTTTAAATGTCCTTAGCTAAAGGCTCTATCTACAGAAATTAATCATCTTCTCCAAATTTTTCCTGAGTCTCAGGCCTAATGGCAAGTCAATCATTCCTTACATTATCTTTCTACTTCAGATATTCATATCTCTGTTTAATCAAACTTACTATCATTCTACCATACAACACACTTAACTGTTCACGTGTCTGTCCACTCCATTGTATCTTAAAATTTTAAGGAAAGAGAACACATCATCTTTATATTTTCCAACATTACCAACAATAACGTCTCACATATACTACACTTTAGTAAAAGTATAAAGAATTGAGTAACTTAAGTTAATACACTAGGTATACTTCAATGAAGCAAATACTTCATTAATTAGTGCTCCCATTAATTAACTAGGTATCCTCAGTAAAGCATATAGTTAATTAAGTATAATTAATTACATATAATAAAGTATTAAGTATATATAACTCAATTAATTAGTTTTAATAACTCTTGGAGTGCCTTTGCAGAAAAATTACCAATACCATAATTTATAGGAAATCTTGAGGTTGCACTACCTTAACTTTTATATAATATACATTCTAACACTTATACCTATTAGAAACATCAAAGTTGTTTTTAGCTTGCAGAAAAAAGAAAATCAGAATATTATTCAGCATGTAGAAAAGAAAAAAGTCAAAGCTGTGTCAGACAACCAAAATAAAATCATCCTGTCACACTAGAACACTGCAAAACTCAGTCTAATGTATTTTTAAAGTTTCACAATGATAAAAACCTATGTAAGAACAATACCTCTAAAATAAAGTTTTATTATGTTTACCTGTAATGTTTCCTAACATATCTTTATTGTGACAGGTAGAATCTTCTGTTTCTCCATCTTTAAAGTTGCCTATTTCTCCATAGTAAAGGGCAATCCCAAGTTGCATTATACGGATAAACATAGGCAGTTGTTGATCTGTGATGGAAAGTTTCAAACTCTCTACTAAGGTATGAATCTGTATTTTGAAAAAATAAAAACATCAACAAAATCACGTTCAAAGGGAATATATTTTAACGTAAGTAAGGAAATGTCAAAAATCTTAAACAGAGTAACATAAGAGAAACAGTAATGTCCCAAACATTTCTAGTATGTAAGCCAAAATAGTTTATTCTAAAATCTTAGGAAATTTTGCTATGATCAATAAAACTTAGAAACTATATTAAGTCAAATGATGTAAATGCAAATACAAACGATAATGAAAAGATACAGTCACGCTACATTTCCAGATAACACCAGAAAGAAAGTTATGTAACCGAAATACATAAAGTAGTCCCCCTTTATCTATGGGGGATATGTTCCAAGATCTCCAGTGAATGCCTGAAATCCCGGATAGTACCAAACCCCATATATACTACGTTTTTTCCTAAACATAAGTATCTTTTCACTTAAAGGAAATACCTGAAGGCTTCTCTTTGACATACCCAAAGTACCAGCATCACTACTCTTGTTGCTTTGGGGCCATTATTAATTAAAATAAGGGTTATCTGAACACAAGCACTGCATTACCACAGGTAGATTGGATAACCAAGACAGTTACTAAGTGACTAATGGGCAGGTAGCACATACAGCAGGGCGAAGTGAGATTTCAGCACACTACTCAGGACGGTATGCATTTAAAACTTATGAACTGTTTATTTCTGCAGTTTTCCATTTAGTATTTTCAAACCGTGGTTGACCATAAGTAAATGAAATTATGGAAAGCGAAACAGTGGACAGGGGGATCTAATTTACCCACTCTATAATGTTAAGGGTATGATAGTACTCCCCTCAAAACCAGGAAGATCTCTCTCACAACCAAGAATAAAAGCTTCATGAAGACATTTTAGTAAAACTTGAATCACACTTTCTAGCTCTGTTAACCAAAAAGAATAGATATATATCCTAAAAACATATGCAAAGAGGGAAAATTACTAATGTTATAACTATGGAAATATGGACATAATAAAAATGTTATTGCCAAATATGGAAAACTAACGGCAATATATGTTCAGGAAAATTTTTCAAACAAATTTTAAATAAGAGAATTAAACATGACAAAATTTATAATGTCAATCAATTATAAGAAAAAACTAAGATTAATTACTAGCAAATAGGATATACAGCAGCCAATCAAAGTTCTCCTCACAGAAATAGACATCAATGAAATATAAATAAAGCCTCAGTTCAATGGTTTCCTGCTGTTTTATAAACATGGAATAAAACCAATTAAGCCATAAAGTCAAGTCTCGTGGAAGGTTTATTTTGACTAACTGGTATTTGAGTGTCTATGAAATATGAAAAAGAAGTAATGGTAATCATCGTATTGTTAGGGCTAAAGGCATAAAACAAAAAAATTATACTTGAAGGGAAATAAAGCTGTATTGTGGAGGGGAGGAGTGTAAAATGCCATATTTGAATAAGAGTACAAGTTTCTTAAAACTGACCTAAAAATGATACACTAACTAAGATCATGAAGAGGTAAGAAAATCGTGACAAGCTGGAAGGGAAGAGAGAAGCGTACAGTGTAGGCCTGCCAAGCTCTTCCTCATTTGAGATTTCTCTACCACATCCTTTTAAATATTGTATAGTACCAGTGATGAACAGTCTTAGCAAAATCAATGACAGACAAAAAATCAACATACACATACACACACGTGTGTGTCTATATATAAAATGTACAAATATATACATAGCTTTAAAATATATATTTTATATATGATATACAGAGGGTGCCAAAAAAAGTATACACATTTTAAGAAAGGAAAACACTGTATTAAAATTACACTGATGGTAACTACTTTGAACACCTCTTGTAATTGCAGAAGTCAAATGTGACTTGTATTCATCTTTTGTTATCGTATATATTGATTAAAACTACAATTTTTTCCTTTCTTAAAATGTGTATACATTTTTTTGGCATCCTCTATATATGCAAAAATCCGTAAGATTAATCCAATAAAAAAAAATCAACAAAAAAAAGTCTGAATGGATTTTTCAAAGAACAAATGATGAGTGGACATATTTTCAAAAAAATCTAATAATGTTAATTAAAATACATATTATTTTTTTGTTCAACAAGTTGGCAATTTTTAAAACATGATCATATTTAAAGATAACAAGACTATAGCAGAGGCACTCCCCTAAATTTTCATAAGCATTTTACACTGGTTAAAGCTTTCCAGAAACAATTTGGCAATACAGATCACAGGCCATAAAAAAGTTTAAACTCCTTAATAAGATATTTGCAATTACAGAAATCATTCCTAAGGAATTTATCAGATATGTAGTCAATGCTTTACGCACAGATGCATTCCTCTGAAAGCAAACTCTAAAAAAAAATAATAATAAATTTTCAAAAACAGGAGAATGTTAAATATGACATACCCATTTAACATATTTATTTCTCACAAAAGATAAAATATTATAAAAAGCCAAACCAAAATATAAATAAACTCAAAGCCACTTAAATAAACATACATGAGAGGTTTAAAGAAATAATTAGGGAATATGAAATATTTTGGAAATCACCTGTCTTTGAGATGATCAATAAATGACCTTTAACCATGTCCACTTAATACATATTTCCTAGGACTAGGAATTGGAAGAATGATGAGCCTAACTTAAAATGGCAAATCATACATCACAATACATATTATTCATAAAAAAACTCAACATTTTACTTCAGTTGAGCATAATGGTATGTCATATTTAGTGATTACCAAAATCAAAAAAACACATGCCAACAAGCTTACTTATATTAAGGCGTGTATTTTAATAAAATGTCATGGCTAATCAATTTTGAGAATACAAACTTATTTATATGCCAACACTAAGTTTTCCTCAAGTTCACTTATATTTTACTTTCCTCTATTTGAGCTACATCCTAGAATACACAATTAAATTTATGCTAATAATAAATAATATTATTTTATATAGTAAGGCTTCTATGTTTCCAGTACTTGTTTTCAAAATATATCTTGGATTTACCTTAACATTCCCCAACTTTACTAGTAGATTCAAGGCTAAAGAAGGAAAGTAAGCCTATTATCCAGCGACAATTAACAATACTATTAATACTCTCCCATGCTTACCGTTGCCGAAGAAGCTAATTCAAAAATAGAAGGGAAAAGTAACAGAATTTTAAAAAACCAATGTGCACTATACAGAGTGGGGAAGAAAGTAAAACACTCATGACTGAGCACTACCAAAGAAAAATAAGTGGATTTCATGTATAAATATAAATGTAAGTATACTAGAGCTACATAAAATTGAAACTGTTATATGTTTTAAAAAATGTAAAAAAATAATTTATACAGCCACAAACAGGCACAGTAGTCAATACCAGTGTACAGACTTAGAGCCAACTTTTCCATTTAGAATTTTAGTATTCAGAGGCATGTAATTCAACAATAAAAATTCATTTCACAATAAAACTTAGTTAACAAAATCACAAGTCACTGTGTGAAGTCTTTTTCATATACAGACAAATGGATAAAGGTTTAGAAAACTGTTCTGTAATAAAAGAACACAAGATTTACACTTACAGACTAACTATACACACTATGAATTGAAATATCATATCAATTCCTTGGAGAACAACAAATTTTCGCATGTGTCAAAAAACGTTACCTGGAAAATCCCCATACTCTAAGATTTCAATTACATTTTGAAAGCATAGATCAAAAGTTAAAATTTCCTGAAACAATAAACTATCAGGTTAGCAAATCAAGCCTCATAAAGTTATCAAAGAAAGAAAAGAGACTACAGTTATCAGATCATGCTAAACAAATCATAAGGATTGAAATATAGATCTAATATAGATTGATATGCAGTCCACTGTGAGCATAAATACACTTTTTTATATTTGTGTTTTTAAGAGAAAAACACTAATAAACAGCTTGACAGACGAAACAGGAAACTATAGTCACAGGAAGAAAGAAAAAAAGTCCCAAACTATCTCTACTAAAACACGTAACACAAAAAGTTGTAAATGTAATATATAACATAGTAATAATATAACATAGGAGTTATAACTAAAACTTTTTTACAAAAAAAAGATGGCATCTATGAGGTTAATTTCTTCTTTGTTTTTTAAATAATAATTCGCATGCACAAGAGCCAATAAACAAAATGAGATATGCAACTCAACTACTAGAAAAAGAAACACGTACTTTAATAACAGATGGCATCTTGGAATTTAGGTTATCGTATGTAAAATGAAGACGAGTTCTGAAGGAACACTTGTACAATAAAGGATCCTGGTAAAATTCTATTTTACCACTAGCATTTCGTTTATCAAGACAAACTGTACAGTCGGAAAAATTGATAATCTTTCTCAGCACCAGATCAGTTGCTAAAAAGAAAAGAAAAACAATTTAAGTAAAAAGGACTATTAGAGAAAAAAAGGCAACTACTAGTAGTACAAATAGTTATAAAAATAGTGAAATTCAGATTAATAAAGCATTTAATATACAATGCCAGAATCTATGCAAAGAACTTCTCCTTTATTATATCATTTAAATCTTCCAACAACCTTACAAAATAGGCACAATAATCCCCATTTTATGTACAGAGCATCAAAATGAAGCTAAAGAAATGAAGTAGCTTGCCTTCCATTTTTTTTAACAACAAATTTATGACAAAATTTATGAGAAATTTTGCCATCTGCAGTGAGATATTAAATAACAAAATAAAATTATTGAGAAACCATATTCAAGATAACATCTGGAGTAATAGTCACTCATTTAACACTCATTTTACACGAAAAAACTTACTGCTATGCTCTAAACCTGCGCTTTCCAATATGGTAGCCATCAGCGATATGTGGCTATTTAAATTTATATATGAATGAATTAAAATTACATAAAAATAAAATTTCAGTCCTTGGTTGCACTAGCCACATTTCAAGTGCTCAAAGCCATATGTGGCTAGTGGCTACAGTACTGGATAGTAAAAATATAAAATATATCCCTTATCATAGAAAATTCTAGGGGGCTCACACTGCTCTATATAACTAATGAAGAAATTACCAATAACTGTATAAAGTTTGCTTTCAAGGGAATACAAATGAAACAATTACTGGTCAAGTATCAAACTAGAAAATGAAACCTTTAACTAACAAGTAGTTTTATTCCTAACAAGCATTTCCTAGGTAAATAATCAGGCTCAAGTTCCTTTGGTCAGTGATTTTAAATTAGCAGCCCCACATGCTATGGCCATGGGACTCTGCAAAACAATAAAATATGCATTAGTCCAATCTTTGATACCACTATTTCTGAGTATATCCTGGCAACCTCTAATTAATTCAATCTTTAATTTTCTTTTCTTTTTTGAATTTAATTTTTTAAGAAGTAAAAGAGTATGCATGCATATGTATGGAAAAGTTTTATCCACAAATAAGTTTCAAATTTGTCTGTTAGCTGAAAAAATACAAACTTGCCATATTATTTCATTTTACATAGTGTATTAGATGATTTAGGTATTGATATTATATACATGTGCACAAATTAAAGAAATCGTACAAGTAGGACTAGAAATGAAATAAACCCTCTAGATGCTCCCTTCCCTCTATTTGTGATAATAATAATTTACTGAATATTTGCTGTTGCATGCTAAGTCTTTTAAGTCCATTATCTCCTAATATTTACATGGCTCTGTTTAAAAGATGTGAAAACTGAGGCACAGAAAGGATAAATAATCTGTCTAATTAGACAGAGTTGTAATTCAAACTCTGGCAACCTTACTCCTGAGGGCATATTCTTATCCATTACACTATAAGAACACAAAGTGGTTATATTTTTAGGAAATTCTAGAAAATTATTATTCATTGAGAGGCAATTATTAATCTTTTAAAAATTAGTCTTTCTTAAAAACTAAATATAACAGCAATTATCTTGTAAAAACTTACAAAATGAATTCTAGCTTTGGTACTTTAGATAACGTGCTGCAATTTAATCTGTAAAATGGAATAATTATGTCTACCTAATAAGCACTCTAGAAAAAGACTTGGCATTATTTGAAACTGTGAATACTGCATATCCTTCCATTTAACAAACCCACTCCTAAGTAAATGCCCTAAAGAAACACTTACACATGAGTACATGTCAAAAGATATATACAAGAAGGTTCATAACAATACTGTTTATAATAGCAAAAATCTGGAAACATCCCTAATGTCCATCATCAGGAAATCAGATAATAAAGTTTTGGCATATTTAAATAATAGAATATTATTCATAAGTAAAAATCAGTTATCTACAATTATATGCAACAATACGGAAAAATATTAAATGCATATGTAACTGAAAACAGCAAACCTCAAAAGACAACACAGAAAATACTATTAATACAAAGCTCAAAAATACAAGTAACTAAATATATCACTTATATGCACATTCACACATGATAAAACTTATCTTTATTGAGGTAAAATTCACATGACATAAAATTAACCTATTTAAAATGTACAACAGTAACATTTAGTACACTGATACTGTTGTGAAACCATCACCACAATCAATTTTAGAACTTTTTCATCACCTCAAAAAAGAAACTGTAGTCTTTAGCTATCACCCCTCTACTCCCCTCATTGCCCTCACCCGTCCCCAATCCCTAAACAATCACTAATCTGCTTTCTGTCTATATAGATTTGCCTATTTTGCCAGTTCATACAAATGGAATCATATAATTTGTAGCCTGTTGTGTCTGGCTTCTTTCACTCAGCATAATGTTTTCAAGGTTCATCCATGTTACCAATGCTTCATTCAGTTTTATAGCACAACATTTATAAAGAAAGTGAATGATAAAATTTAATACAGCAGTTAGCAAGGGTGTGGATAGGGAAAAGCATATAAGGGAAGGAGAGCAAATGGTTCATGTTCTAGTTACTTGAAGGGTACGTAATTATTATATTGTTTTATAACAATTATATGTTACATAAATCCCTTTGAAAATATGAAATATTACACTGAAATTAATAAAAGAGGAAATAATAGTATCTACCTCAGAAGGTTAAAGGATTAAAATAAGATAATTAATGTAAAAACCAGCAACTGCCCAGCAGTTAACAAGCTTTCAATAAATGGAAGATACCATTTTTGCTGTCTTTATCACCATCATCATGAGCTTTCGTGTGATACCACACTTAATTCTCATAAACATACTTGGTGGGTTGGCAGTAATGATAATTCACGTTTTAGGAATGAGTCCCCCAAGCTTCCACTAGGTTAGTGGTGGAGGGAAGATTTGCACTAAGATCCCCTAACTCCTGATTCAGGGCTCTTTTCAATTACCTATATAGAATTTCACAAAGTAATATCTGTATTACCTCTATATTAAAACTATGAATGAAACTTCTTTCCCTAAAATGTCAGCTCATTTATTCAATCCTGTATTATCCTGTTCTATTTGTTTTCTTCCTATTTTTCATAGCTTTTTCTTCTAGCCTTTTTATTGAATATTTCTTTCCACAGAGGATGAGACAGAGGCATTAATAATGTCCCAGAAATCAAAGACTTGGGCATTTGCATACACTCTTCTTTATGCTCCGCAACAGAGTTGCACGATATGGATTATTCTTCATTTCTAAAATATGAAGACTGAAGCTTGGAGAACTGTATTCCAATTCTGCCATTTCCTAGTTGTATGCCTTAACTACGCAAGTTAAGTATCTTAAGACTCGATTTCACTTTGCTTTCCTTTAACTAGGACTTAAGATGAATAAATGAATATATGACTAAATGAATGACAAAGGATATCACCACTTTGTGGAGTTGTTATGACAATTAGAGAAAATGACTGTAAATAATAGTAAAAGAAGCTCCTTTCTGAGCAATGACTATGTACAGGACACTTACATAAGTCCTTTCAGTGCATCAACGTATTTAATAATTCTGTAAGAAACTCCTTTATATCCCCATTTTACAAATGAGGAAACTGAAAAACAGAGAAGTGAAGTAACTCACCCCAGGTCACACATCTAAGACTATGTGGGAGGGCCAGGATTCAAACTCAGGCAGTCTGACTCTACTGCCGGCATCTTTAACAAGTATCTACCACAGCAAATCACAGATAAAAGGTGCTCACAATAGTCTCCTTACTATATTTTCCAAAAATACCCATTTCTTGTCCTATCAGAACATACGTCAACAAATGTTATCGCTTATTTAATCTCTCTCCTGACAAAACTAAGCAGCAGCAATGTATATTTTCTTCACAGCTTTAGTTTCAATGTTTAGCACAGCGCCTGCCGTGCAGAACAAAATAAAATAGTAATAAATAAATGGCAGTGATTAAAATTCATTATTATTTAGTTCTTTTAAAATAAGCAATGGGAGAGTGCAACACATAATAGTTCAAGAAGGCTTCAGGATTATCCAAAAATCCCAAATGTGCTCTGGAATACACAAAGCTAAAACATAAATTAATCAGACAGATTGTTTTGCTATTACCGAACCATACTCCCCTTCCTCCTTCAAAAACTTTTTTAAAATTTTAACTTAATATTATTTAAGTTTTATTGCTATAACCCATAGTATTGTAAAATATTATACATCACATGTGAAATAAGCATGTTATAGGTAAGAAAAAATAAAAATCAGAAATATTAAAAAAAACAAGTCTGGGATTTCTTAATCTGAGGGTCTATTAACCTCCTGTAATTGCACACTAAACTCTATATATGTGCATTTTTCCAGGCTGAAGGCATAAAGTTTTCAATAGATTTATCAAAGAGCCAGTTGGCCCAAGAAAGGCTTAGAATTCAAGAAAACGTTTTACAAAAATGGAAAAAATCTATATTGTTCTTGACATTTACTCACCAGAAATATCCATGAATGCGCGATCCCATAATTCATCTACTGTATAGCATTCCGCAGAAGTGATGTTGACTGAAAGAAC
The DNA here is from genome assembly GCF_004115265.2 of Rhinolophus ferrumequinum. Lineage (NCBI taxonomy): Eukaryota > Metazoa > Chordata > Mammalia > Chiroptera > Rhinolophidae > Rhinolophus > Rhinolophus ferrumequinum. The sequence goes on along the minus strand of NC_046297.1, from coordinate 40,901,207 downwards.
AATATCATCTTCAACATATTTTAGTATGAGATTATTTATAACGATGTTTACATTATTTACAACTCGTCTAATCAGACTCTGCACATAACCTATAAAATAGAAAAAGGATTCAATTACCAACAAGTCTGTCAATAATTTTTCTTAAAATATTTGAATATGAAATTATTCATAACAATGTTTACATTATTTACAACTCGTCGAATCAGACTCTGCAAATAACCTATAAAATAGAAAAAGGATTCAAGTAGCCACAAATCTGTCAATAAATAATTTTTTCTTAAAATATTATTGAGCTTCATGTATTTGAAAAGTGAGTATTATTTAGTATATGTGTTTTGCAGAGAGGTAACTAACATTCAGATAGGTAAACAGGCTTGCCAAAGTAACACAACTACAAAGTAGCAGATTCAGCCCAACAAAAACCATTACCAAGAAGTTCTATATAATAAAATGTTCACATACTAAGAAAAACCATATTTAGCAAAAACCTTTTTAATAACATAATACTAGATCCCAATCAATGATTAATTTATACTACAAGTATTTTGGTTTCTGCCTACTTTATCAAACATTTTCCCAAATGAAACTATTACTATATGCTGATTATACGGTGTATTAGAAGAATGGCTTCTTTAAGCTTCTTTTTGAACCAGCTGTCATCTTGTCTTCCTACTTTAAATAGCCATAAAAATATTCAAAAGTTAGACTTGGAGGAAGAAAGATAGGAACAACATAACCACCATAATGGACTCAACTATTTCCACTCACTAATACATAACACTGAAACAGAATCAGGAAAATAATATGAAAGAGGAAGAAAATATAGACAGATAAAGAAAGAGGAGAAAAAAGAACACGACAAAGAAGACAGAAAAAAGAAAAGTATGAAAGGAAAGAGAATGCATGCAAGCATGAGAACACAGGGAAATAAGAAAGACAATCAGAAATAAGTTTTTTTTTTAAAAAAAAAAAAAAAACCTCAAAACAACAAAAGGAATTAGTAAATATTCTTTTTCTCAGCTTGCCTAGAAGGTCCAAAAGTTTTCTTTTAATTTCATGCTACTATGGGATACTCCATAATCTCAGAAGTTTCTCTCAGAGGTTTATCACACAATAAATGTGTATATAGATAAATTATTGAGGAATTTAATTAAAAATATAAAACTAAACATAAAGAGCATTAAAAAAGACAGAGAAAGATTAAAAACCTCACTTTACTCAAATGCATTTTCCACTATAAAACCTATTTGAAAGCTAACTGAAATATTAGCTATTTCATGAAATCTATCTGTTTGTATTCTTTAAACCAGAACTTCATTGGACAAAACAGAATCAACTTCTTTCAGCAACTGACATTGTTAACACCTACACTAAAGCCTGCTGGGAGAAAGCTTATTTTAAGTCTATTCAACCATAACATGTTTGCAAAAACCAACTCCCTCATTCACTCCCAGTGGATACAAATAGAACAGAAATGTAAAATGACTAAGTTCAAATTTTTCTGGTATATGGAAACTATTAGCAGCTTTTAGAGTGCCAATTATCTATCAGATGCTATAACATTAACATACAAAATATAAATAAATTTAAGGTAATAAATACTTTTATGAGAGTAGATGCTAAAATAATATTTAACAAATTAAGCTTCAAAATGAAATTTTAAATACCAAAAATTTCAACCTTAGAATGAATATTCCCCCATGCTATTACTACTCAGCACAGATGTTAAAAAATAAAAATAAAAATCCTGTTACTAAGAAGTCAAGCATGACTAATACCGGTTTTCCTATTCCTGAAAAACCTGTCATCAATCGGGAATTCATAAAAACCGCTTAAGTGTTTATTACCTTCAAAACAAAAAAATAAACTCTCAAAGTAGAACTGGAGAAACTGTATAATGCAAAATAATAGAAACATAATACTATAGATGTATTTTAACTGTCAGAATTATACTAATACATTTTTCATCTATTTTTTAATATTTTTTCTCAGTTTCTCATTATAAAACTGACATACAACAGGAGATGAATAAACCAATTCACCAAAAAAGGAATCAAGTATCTAAAAAGAATTACTTATATTTGTTTCCTTATTAAAAATAAAATGCCAAAGTAAGTAACAGTGACTAACCAATAGAATAAACGATACTGTATCTCTTTAATCCCTCATAACAAGTTAGTTCTAAGTGACCCACAGGGTGCCAAACAGCAGAAATAACAGCTCTCATTACTCCATATTTAGAGACTCCTTGGGAGTATATCTGTTCAAATAACATGACAGTAATCCAGGTCTATTCCACAAGCATCTGAAAATGCAAAATCACTCTTGGGATACGAGCCATTATAATAGATGACTCTTTGACTGTTACTAATCAATCTTTCCAGAAATTCCTATCATTACTCAAATCTCTCCCACTTAAAAACCCCATTCCTCCAAATACATATAAATATGCTCATAGGGCCAGATAAAATGCTATGACTCTTCATTGACCTTGCTCATGTTCTTTCTTCTGTTTAGAATACTCTTCGTCCATCTCCCTTCTTGCGCAGACCCAGGATGAATGTCCCCTCTCATATATCCTCTTCTCTAAAGTCCCCCACCCTACACATCAACATTAAGCAGGCTGTCTCTACCACTTTTCCTGGACTTATGTTACTACTGCCATTTGTGTATGTTTACGTATACTAACCTTGTCTGTTAAATAATAAAATCTGAGAAGGCAAAGATCTATTTACTCCTCTGATATTCTAAATTAAGCGGCATGTTCAAATAATTTTGGTTAAAACAGACAACATTTGCAATCAGTTTATCCTAATGTGGTCACTGGGAAGCCAAGTGCTCAAGTCAGAAATGTGCCATGGTTGATGACTTAGTTACAGTACCTAAAAACATCTTGGTCTAGTTTTTGATATAAAATTTATCTGGAGGTTAGACAGGATCATATACGCAACTTATACTCAAATGGTTAAAGGGAGAGGAAGTTCTTAGTAATGTTCTTGCCTTTTTGGAAGGTTGAAATTATTTCTAAATAAAACTTTTTTAAAAGGCTAAAGAAAAAACAGGATTCTTTACTGTCAACACTGTCGAAAGGTTTAATAAAACATGAATTCAAAAAGCATCCATCAGGGTTCCAGTCAAGATGGTGCAAGAGGTAAACGCTGCACTTACCTTTTCTCACAACCACATCAAAATCACAACTAAACTACAAAACAACCATCATTCAGAATCGCCTGAAATCTTGCTCAACTGAAGCCCTACAACTAAGGACAAGCACAAGACACCACCTTGACACTGGTGAAAGGGGCAGAGACGCAGAACGGGCTGGTCCCACACACGCATGTGACCATTAAAAATCAGGAGGGATATCTCAGCTGCAGAGGTTCCCCCCTGAGGAGCAAGGGGTCCCCAGCCCTTCTCCAGCATACGGTTCCAGGGCCAGAGATTTAAGACGCCATAATTTCTGGTTGTGAGAACCAGCAGAGACTGTGGCTGAGTGAGACCAAGAGTGGCTGCAGAGTCAGCTGCTCCTCTTAAAGACATGGCCCCAGACTTACTCACTGATGAAATCACTGGCTCTGAGCTCCAGCACTGGGAAAACAGGTAGCGAGGCGACAGGGACATATAGGGGAAACTGAGTTGTTTGGATTCAGGATGGGGGCTGGGGGGTAGCTTTATCCCAGACAAAGGAGATGGCAGAAACCATTGTTTCTTTGTTGAGCTTTTCCCATTCCCAGCCTTCAAACCCAGGCGGCTGTCATATCTGAGTCTCCATTAAGCTAGCTGACACCATTTGCTCACCATGCCCTGGTGATTCAAGACCCCACCCCACCCAACTTTCGGGAGCACCCAAGCCATTTCCAGCGACTTTTTCTTACAAACTACCTGCCTTGGATCATGCTGGAAACTTTCCTAGGGTCTTTCAAAGGTTTACAGAACGCAGACAAGCAGCATCTGGCTTGAGCATGTCCCGCACCTCTGGCTGAGCAGTACTAAACCCAGCGGTAGCAGGAGCGGGCCTTGGTTCGCAGCTTGGCCTCCAAAGCCATTTCCAAGCATGACACGAGCAGCAGCCATCTACGGATTACTTTGTAGCTCCTGCCAAGTGGCCCTAGATGGGGGAAGGGCTGCGGCTGAACTTCATCTGCAGTGGGTTCCCTCCCAGGTGGACACCTTCAAAAAGAGACAAAGCATCACCCAGCCACCTCCAAGGACGATACACCCAAGTAGGGTATTGGGCAGGCACCAGAACCCTACTGAGGCAAATCACACTCTGTAGTGTCAGCACCTTCACCACAACTCCTCCACTGTGGTCACAGCCAGTCCTCATAACCAATGAGCCTGAGGGTCAATCCCTCCCACTGACACGCAAATAGCAACTGAGGCTCAACTACAAGAGGACCCACACAACCCACACAAGGAGTGTGCGCCTCAGGTGACCAGGAAGACTGCTCCATTGAGCCCCACAGCACACCCACTAAATGAAACCACTCTATTAAGACCAGAAAACACAGCAGCCCTACCTAATACACAGAAATAAACACAGGGAAGCAGCCAAAATGGGGAGACAAAGAAAAATATCCCAAATAAAAGAACAGAACAAAGCTCCAGAAAAAGAACTAAACAAAATGGAGACAAGCAATCTACCAGATGCAGAGTTACAAAACAGTGGTTATGAGGATGGTCAATGATCTCAGGGAGAACTTCAATAAAGTGATAAGAAACTTAAAAATGGAGATAGAAAACATAAAAAAGAACCAGTCAGCAATAAGGAATATAATAACGGAAATGAAGAATACATTACAGGGAATAAACAGATTAGATGAAACAGAGGATCAAATCAATGATATAGAAGATAACGTAGCAGAAAACTACCCAGTTAGAACAGCAAAAAGAAGCCAAAAATATGAGAAAAGTTTAAGGCGCCTCTGGAACAACATCAACCATACCAACATTCACAATCTAGGGGTACCAGAAGAAGAAAAGAGAGAACAAGAAATTGAAACCTATTTAAAGAAATAATAATGGAAAACTTCCCTAACCTGGCAAAAGAAATACATATATGAGGTGTGATCAAACAATACTGTAAATGTTTTAAAAAAAAATTATTACAGTAAAAGACACAGTGCCATTAATACCTGTGGGCTATGCTGGTGGTCACCGCCACTGCTCTAGGCCACCTCTCAGAACCCACCCTTCCCGTCTTCACCTATCTGGGCAGATCCCTGCAGGGGTAAACAGAGCTGCTGAAACACACAGGCCCTCAATCCACTGCAAAAAGAGCTTTAGAACATCAAAAGCTCTCCAAATCCACCAACAAATGAGGTACCCTGAGCCCCAGGCAACCTGCTCACAGAGGAAAAGCCCATCTTCCAGGGAATCCCCTCATTGTCTGAGAAGCTGGAACAGTGCAGAGAAAATATAACGCTACAGTGTGAGAGAGAATTAGAGGCTGCAGTTGGAAAGAAAATAAAATAAAGCATTCTACCAATACCTACTGGAAAGCAAAGGAAAGACCTCTTCCTATCAACCTATTGCAGAACCCACTCTTGTAGATGCCTAGAAAAACAATTCACTAATTGCCATGAATAACCAAGGTAACAAGGCAGCTCAAAAAGAAAATGAAAAGTCTCTACAAAATGAACTTAAAGATATGGAAATATGTCACTTAAATGACAGAGAATTCAAGATTGCAGTTTTGAAAAAACTCAACGAGATGCAAGAAAACACAGAAAGGCAGTTTAATGAACTCAGAAACACAATCAAAGAACAAAGTGAACATTTTACCAAACAGACTGAAATTCTGAAAAACAACCAAATAGAATTTCTGGAGATTAAGAACTCAATAGAAGAAATGATGAATGAAACAGCCAGCTTAGGTAACAGAGGTGACCAGGTGGAGGAAAGAATCAGTAATATCGAAGATAGAAACCTGGAAATGACACGAATGGAAGAAGAAAGACACTTGAGACTTAAAAGAAAGAACTCTGCGAGAACTTTCTGACTCCATCAGAAAAGAGCAATATAAGAACAATGGGCATATCAGAAGGAGAAGAAAGGGACAAGGGAACAGAGAGCATATTCAAACAAACAGTCAACGAGAACTTCCCAAACTTGTGGAAAGTACTAGATCCTCAAATCCAAGAAGGAAATAGAACACCCAATTACCTCAACCCCAACAGGCCTTCCCAAGGCACATTGTATTGAAGCTGTAAAAAATTAACGACAAAGAAAGACTCCTCAAGGTAGCCAGGGAAAAGAAGACAGTAACCTATAAAGGAAAGCCCATTAGGTTATCATCGGATTTTTCAGCATAAACTCTATATGCCAGGAGGGAGTGGACCCAAATATTCAAACTATTGAGAGAGAAAAATTATGAGCAAAGAATAATATACCCAGCAAAGATATCCTTTAGATATGAATGAGGACATACAGAAGCTGAGGGAATTTTCTAACACATGACCTGCACTACAAGAAATACTGAAGGTCATTCGACCAGCATAAATAGGGATAATTTGTGACAACAAAAACATAAAAAGGGGGAGAGTAAAGGCCTGAACGAGAATATGGGAATGGAGAAAGTAAGCGTGCTAAAGAAAATGGAATACTCTAAATATTCCATATTATGTAAAACGTTCTTTTACATAAACGTAAGGGCAACCACTCAAAAAAAAAAACACATCCAGAACCGAAATATATAACATAAGAAAAGAAGAAACACAAGGAAAAATCATAGAATACCACCATACTGAAATAACAGACAGCAAAAAAAGGCAAAGAAACAATGGAGACACAGTTCCTACCAGAAAACCAAAGAAAGAATGATAGGAAATCCTCATATATCAATAATCACCCTAAATGTAAATGGACTGAACTCACCAATAAAAAGGCACAGAGACGGGATCAAAAAACTAAACCCAACCATATGCTGCCTCCAAGACACACATCTCAGCTACAAGGACAAACATAGACTCAAAATGAAAGGGTGGAAATTGACACTGCAACCAAATACTATCCAGAAAAAGCAGGAGTATCCATACTGATATCAGATGAAACAGGCTTCAGGATAAAAAAGGTAACAAGAGACAAAGATGGACATTTCTTAATGGTAAAGGGAACTATACAACAAGAAGAAACAACAGTCATCCATACTTATGCCCCCAATCATGGAGCACTGAAATATACCAACCAACTACTAACAGAACTAAAGAGAGAAATTGACCAAAACACAATTATAGTAGGGGACCTAAATACATCATTGACAGCTATGGACAGATCATCCAAAGAGAAAATAAATAAATAAATAAATATCAACCCTAATTGACACATTCGATGAAATGGACATAATTGACATTTATAGATCACTTCATCCTAGAACATCAGACTAGTGTACATGGAACATTCTCAACGATAGACTATTTTGGGGAGTTAAAACTAGCCTCAGCAAATTTAAGAAGACTGAAATCATACCGAGTATATTCTCTGATCACAAGGCTTTAAAATTTGATATGAACTGCAAAAAGAAAGCAGGGAAAACCACAAATATATGATGATTAAACAACATACTTTTAAAGAACAACTGGGTCAAAGAAGAAATAAGAGGAGAGAGCAAAAGGTACATAGGAACAAATGACAATGAAAATACATCCTACCAAAATTTTGGGGATGCTGCAAAAGCAGTTTTAAGAGGTAAATTTATATCACTACAGGTCTATCTCAAGAAACAAAAAGAGCACAGATAAATAACCTCATATTACACTTTCAAGAACTACAAAAAGAAGAACAAATAAACCCAAAGTCAGGAGAAGGAAGGAAATAAGAAAACTCAGAGCAGAACTAAATGAAATAGAGAAATAAAGATAACAGAAAAAATTAATGTGACAAGGAGTTGGTTCTTTGAAAAGATTAATAAAATTGATAAATCCTTGGCTAGACTCACTAAGATAAAAAGAGAAAAGACACAAATAAGCAAAATCAGAAATAAAATAGGGGAAGTTATCACGGATGCCACAGAAATACAAAGGATCATCCAAGAATACTATGAAGGACTATACGCCATCCAATTCAATAACCTAGAAGAAATAGACAAGTTCTTAGAAACAAATAGCCTTCCAAGGCTGAACCACGAAGAACTGGAAAATATAAACAGACCAATCACCAGTAATGAAATTGAATGAGTCATACAAAACCTTCCCAAAAGCAAAAGTCCAGGACCAGATGCCTTTACTAATGGATTCTACCAAACATTCAAAGAGGATCTAATACCTGTCCTACTCAAACTCTTTCAAAAAAATTGAAGGAGAGACAGTACTCTCTAACTCATTTTATGAGGCCAACATTACCCTGATACCAAAACCTGGTAAGGATAACACAAAAAAGGAAAATGACAGACCAATATCTCTGATGAATACAGATGCAAAAATCTTAAAAAAATTCTAGCAAATCTAATGCAACAATGCATTTAAAAGATTATACATCACGACCAAATGGGGTTCATCCCAGGGGCACAAGGACAGTTCAACTTACACAAATCTATCAATGTGATACACCACATAAACAAAATAATGGACAAAAATCATATGTTTATATCAATAGATGAAGAAAAAGCATTTGACAAGATATAACATCCATTGATGATTAAGACACTTAATAAAATGATATAGAAGGAAAATACCATAACATAATAAAAGCCATATATGACAAACCCTCAGCTAATATAATTAACAGTGAAAAACTGAAGTCCTTTGCTCTATGTTCAGGAACATGACAGGGCTGTCCCCTATCACCTCTGCTTGTCAACACAATACTGGAGGTCCTAGCCAGAGCAATCAGGCAAGAGAAAGAAATAAAAGGCATCCAAATTGGGAATGAAGAAGTTGCACTGTCCCTTTTTGCAGATGACATGGTGCTTGCTATATACTGTGTTTACCTGAAAATAACACCGGCTCTTATATTACCTTTTGTTCCAAAAGACGAAGTATGGCTTATTATAGGGATGTCATCCTGAAAACTGATGGTAGGGCTTGTTTTCTGGTTAGGTTGTCTTTTTGGGGAAACATGGTATAAAAAACCCTAAAGACTCCACCAAAAAGCTATTAGAAACACTACACGAAAACAGTAATGTTGCCGGCTACAAAATCAACACACAGAAGTCCATTGGTTTCCTATACACTAACAATGAAATCTCAGAAAAAGAAACAATTTCTATTGCAATTGCAACAACAACAAAAAAAAAATATGTAGGAATAAATATAACCAAGGATGTGAAAGACCTATATACTTAAAACTGTAAGATATTTTTAAAAGAAATTGAAGAAGACACAAAGAAATGGAAAGACATTTGATGTTCATGGATTGGAAGAATCAACATAGTTAAAATGGCCATATCACCCAAAGCAATATATAGACTTAACGCATTCCCCATCAAAATCCCAATGGCATTTCTTAAAGAAATAGAACAAAAAATCATCAGATTTGTATAGAACCACAGAAAATCCTGAATAGCCAAAGCAACCCTAAGAAAAAAGAACAATGCTGGAGGTATCACACTCCCTGACTTCAGCTTGTACTACAGGACAACAATAATCATAACAGTATAGTATTGGCAGAAAAAAAGACACACAGACCAATGAAATAGAACCGAGAACCCAGAAATAAACCCACATAAATATGGACAGATAATTTTTGACAAAGAAGACAAAAACATACAATGGAGAAAAGACAGCCTCTTCAATAAATGGTGTTGGAAAAATTGGAAAGCCACATGCAAAGGATTGAAACTAGACTGCTACCTGTCACCATGTATCAAGATTAACTCAAAATGGATCAAAGACCTAAACATAAGACCTGAAAAAGTAAACTGCATAGACGAAAACATAGGTACTAATCTTACAGAACTTGGGTTCAAAGAGCATTTTATGAATTTGACTCCAAAGACAAAGGAAGTAAAAGCCAAAATAAATGAATGGGCCTATATCAAACTAAAAAGCTTCTGCACAGCAAACTAAAAAGCTTCTGACAAAATAAAGAGGCAACCAACTGAATGGGAGAAGATTTTTGGAAACAATGCCTCCGATGAGGGGCTAATACCCAAAATATATAAGGAACTCATACAACTCAACAACAAAAAAACAAACAATCCAATTAAAAAATGGGCAGAGGACCTGAAGAGACATTTCTCCAAAGAGGACATACAAATGGCAAATAGACATATGAAAAAATGCTCAACATCACTAATCATCAGAGAAATGCAAATAAAAACCATAATGAGATATCACCTCACACCAGTTAGAATGGCTATCATCAACAAGACAAATAGTAACAAGTGTTGGAGAGGCTGTGAACAAAAATACACTGTTGGTAGAAATGCAGACTGGTGCAGCCGCTATGGAAGGTAGTGTGGAGGTTCCTCAAAAAATTACAAATAGAATTACCCAATGACACAGCAATCTCTCTCCTGGCTATCTACCCAAAAAATCTGAAAACATTTATCCATAAATACACATGTGCTCCAATGTTCACTGCAGCTTTATTTACGGTGGCCATGACATGGAAACAACCAAAATGTCCTTCGATAGATGAATGGATGAAGAAGTTGTGGTATATATACACAATGGAATACTATTCGGCGGTAAGAAAAGATGAAATAGGACCATTTGTGACAACATGGATGGATCTTGAGATTATAATGCTAAGCGAAATAAGTCAGACAGAAAAAGTAGACAACCATATGATTTCACTGATATGTGGTATATAAACCAAAAACAACAAAAGAACAAGACAAATGAAGAAACAGAAATTCATAGACATAGACAATACTTTAGTGGTTACCAGAGGGTAAGGGGAAAAAGGGGTGTAGATGAGGGTAAAGGGATCAAACATATGGTGATGGAAAGAGATCTGACTGTGGGTGGTGAACACACAATGTGATATATAGACGATGTAATACAGAATTGTACACCTGAAATCTATGTAACTTTACTAAAAATTGACATACCAATAAACTTTAATTTAAAAAAAAAAAGTTTTGAGGGGATATGTAATCAGAAATTTGGAGGAGTAAAGGTGTTGCCCAATTAATAAGAACAAACCAATTTAATTTACAGGTTAATTTAATACACCAGTGATTTTTTGCAAGGAGCTAATAGTAGGAAAAATTTAGAAAGTTCCACAACCAAGAGATTACTCTAAGTACAATCAGAAATGTTCAGTAGTAAAATATCTTCTAAGAAGCTGGCACCTTCTCCAGCTATAGAAATGAATCTATTCTGAAGCCAGAGAGATTACCTAGGACTGTTAGGAAGAGAGAGTTCTGAAGAATACAAAGCATCAGCAATAGCATCACTATAACACTAGTTAAATATGTTCAATTCAAATGTAAGGAGGGCTACAAAATGGTGTACCTTACTTCAGCCTCTTAAAGGTAATGCAAATGTTGTCAAAAGACTGTCAAAAATTAACTAGGGGGGCGGCAGGATGGCTCAATTGGTTAAAGGCGAGCTCTGAACAACAGGGTTGCCCGGTTCGATTCCCACATGGGTCAGTGAGCTGTACTCTCCACAACTAGACTGAAGACAATGAGCTGCCGCAGAGCTTCCTGAGATGCAGCTGGATGGCTCACTTGGTTAGAGCACGAGCTCTGAAAAACAAGGTTGCCAGTTCAATACCCAAAGTTGCTGGTTCAATTCCCACGTGGGATGGTAAGCTGCGCCCCCCCACAACTAAGATTGAAAAATGGCGAATGGACTTGGAGCTGAGCTGCGCCCTCCGCAACTAGACTGAAAGACAATAACTTGAAGCTGATGGGCCCTGGAGAAACACACTGTTCCCCAGTATTCCCCAATGAAAATTTAAAGAATAATAATAATAATAATAATAATAATAATAATAATAATAATAAACTAGGTTAAAACCAGCAGAAAGCCTACAAACTTTTGGAACAAAAAAACAAACAAGTGTATACCAATGTCACCTTCACCTCAGGAAAAAAGAAGTGACTGATAAATAGAATCAAAAGAGAAGTGACTTATAACATCTAACTATAAAAAGGCAATACACTTTGGCCACAGAGCTAACATGTAATGATCATTGGTTTTTTTTTTTCTTCATTAAATATTTATAAGGGAACTTTTATGTATAAGTCACTACTGTTCCAGGTAAACAAAATTTCAGAAAATAGAAAAGACGGTCTCTCCCAGTTACAAAATTCTATGATTCTGTTAGTGAATTTTATACTTTCCAGGAAGTCAGAACAATCTAGTGACTTTCCTCTGTTTATCAAGAAGCGAGGGGAACAAAGAGACTATGAATGGGAAATCAGAGGCAAGTTTTTGCTTGGAGAGAATGTAAGAAAGAAACTGAAGGAACAACCTGCTACAAAAGAGATCAAAATTTGAATGAAAGACATTTGTGAGGGCTCTAGACTCAATCTGTTGAATTCATGCAGTAAATGCACATGCACACACAGTGTGAATATTTTATGGCACTAAAGAATACTGAAAGTGTATGTTCTACAAAGGGTTACAACGAATTAATGAATTAACAGCGACTGAAATTTTGCCTTTATCAATCCCATTAGAAATTACCTGGTGGTAAATCAGGATCTGTGGGAGCAGCCTGCTGAATTCTTCGAGGTTTTACTGATGATTTTGTGTTCTCAGTAGTACTACGGTTGGTAGAATTAGACCCACAGCTCTCATGGTCATCCTATATTTATGTTAAAGAAAGAGGCAAATAAGAACGGTAAGACCACCTTTAGGAAACAAAAATTCTTATTCAATAGCTACAAAGAGAATGATACAATAATAAAAGATTAATCTTTCACAAGACAGCACAGCTTCAGATGCCAGTGATATATTAGCAAAAGAAAAAATTTGTTTGAAACTTCAATACAACCAAAAAGTAAAAGATCTGCTATCATAAACAATAAAGAAAATTTTCTCATGATCTTACACTCATTTTAAGTTAATGCAAAACAAACTTCACAGTGTTTCATTGCACAAAACAACTTCACTACTCGATCTTTATAATGATATCTTCTGTTATTTGGGGCGATGTTATAGTCTCTAAATACTAAAAGACTACTACTGTGAATAAAACCTTACCATAATTACTTTTAGTTGAACTTACATCCCTAAAAATGTCTGCAGTCATACACTTCTGCACAATGTTAACATTAAAAGCAGACTATTAATTTTTGAAACATATGGTTGTCTCAAAAGCCCAGAAGTAAAACATGTTCATTAAAGAGATGTGAAAAAGTTCCAAGTGAACTGCCAAAACTAGCATAATTATGAAAATATTTAACACTAAAACCATCTGAAATCACATACTGTATATAGATTACAGTGATGTCATAATAAACACTGCAGCCAAAATGCACTAAAACTACTGCAGTCCAATAAATCTGGCATGCACAAGATGACAAACATTTCAAAGCAAAAGAAAGAACAAGTTATTTTTATTTTATTTTTAAAAAATTATTAGCAGCAAAAGGGTAAAGTACATAGGCTAAATATGAGTTTTCAAATAGTTTTAAAAAGACACGTAGTGAATAAAAAAAGTATGTACCATACTTTTTTAAAAAGACACGTAGTGAATAAAACTTCCCTACAAACTACACGTTTTTATAATTCAAAAAGAAAAAGAAACTAACTTTGTTTAAACAAAATTACAATAAACCTGAAATCTTAGTGTGCTTTAAAAATGAGTATTAACAGTTGTACTCAGAAGAATATATACTATGAAACAAACATTACCAAATGTGTAAACACTTCTTTCTTAACTATGGTTAGGAAATTATACTTGCATACACAGTATAATTAGAAAATAATCCTTTTGATAATTTGAACTTGTTTTCATTTCAATTACATTTTAATTGTACCAATTACAAGTTAGCTTCTATTCAATCCTGACCCAACTAAACTAAATAAAAAACAAAGCAAAACAAGAATCACAACATTTACTACTAAAACTGGAATTACTTCCATCATTAGTTTGAGTTCATCTGCTTTTAACCAGTGTGCATCACTTTAGATTATTGCACATTTTACTTCATTGAAAGTCTCTAATTCTAATAAAAGAAACTCTGTTCTCAAATATACTAACTCAAATGTTTTGAGATAATTTTTAACCCCAAACATATTACAGTTAATATCTTTCTTATTTAGGTTGCAATTTTTCCAAAATGTCTGGAAGTATATTTCATGGCAAAAGAATGTTTTCTCTTGGGGACCACATAGCTATTTCTGAAAATACTGCCCTTTGCTCCTCATGAAACAAGCAAGAATGTCATTTCCTTTCAAAAGTTCCTAAGAGAGGGAAAATGTGGCAAACACTGTATGTAAATAGATCCATTACTTTCATTATTCCCATTATCAATCCTATTAGAATACTTTTAGAATCAATCCCATGTACCATACTTTTCACCTTAGCCTTCATAGGGCCAGTCAATTCAAATTCCCAGATTCACAGTGGTATGAATAAGATTTGAGGACAAAACTTCAAACAGGTGAATGAATCATTCCAACTCCTTGTTTAAACACAGAGGTTAAAATGCAAGAAAGAGTTGAAGGTGGAACTAAGAAGCAATGTGCTTTATGCTCTTCAGCCTAAAACAGAAAAGGACTAAGGCTCACCTGGCAGCTCTGGTCACCAAAAGCTCCCGAAATAGAGTGTAAGTGCCTAGGAAATGAACTGTAAGTGCCTAGGAATGAGCTCTTAGGGACATTCACCTCTAGCCTCTCCAGTAGTGAGTGTATTAACAATTGTCAGATGCAATAAAAAATGTCTAAGATAAACTGTAGTTCAGGGAATCAGTGACAAATAAAGTCACCAAAAAGAGGTACACACTTGGAGAACACAAGAGAGAGCCAGGGAAAACACATTTACTTGCTTTCATGATAAAAATGGGAATCCCTGGCTCACCTCTATCCTGACAGCAATATTAAAAAACTTAATTTTAGTCATTAAGAAAATGCCAAGTACACTTAAGTAAAAGAGGACTGTGTATGCCCCAATCTCTTAACACATCAACTTTAGCCCACAGAGGCTGCTTCCATCTTCTCACCCATCACGGGTGATATGATAGCCTGGAGAAGAAGAGAGTGGACACTCCCTTGCATTCTTTAACTTGATCCTCCCAAAAGGAGGACTAGCTAACCTGACAGGCTAACCTACATTTTAATAATGAAAAAGATCACTCTACTAACTGTAAACACCTATGTAGAAGGGCCACTCTTCTATCTCAGTAATAGGACCAGAGCCATTTTCTCCATATGATGCAATCATTAGCCATCCCTCCCTTGGCTTCTTGTTACACACATAGCCACCTGATCCAGAATACTGGTCCAGGCCGAGAATAATCAAGCTATGCCAGTTAACAGCAACACATTAGGGAAAATTTGCTCTTTATTATTGCCTATGACATCTCTTTCCTTCGTATCAGTAGCTGTACATCACATTGCTAACCTCTCCTCCTCCCCTCTTTTCTAACTATTGGATTGAAGTGGCCAGATTCACTCTTAGATTTGGAAGGTGAAACAGGATGAAATTAAGGAAGAACAAAAGTATACACTGAAGCATTCTGGCCTAAGCCACATTCTACCATCTAATTTTAAGCATGATTCACTAGAGGGAATTGGGTGCTTGAACAGACTAATAAAACTGTACTTTGTTTTCTTATATATAACTTCCCTCAACAAGGAATACCTGATCAAAGAAAAGTATGTGTTAGGCACTTTGGAAGAAAATAAGTAGTATAAATAGTTGGTGCCCTTATCCAGGTAGTTCACGTACCTACTTGAGGAATGACGCTTATATTCATAAAAAGATTAAAGAGCAATTTAAGTTAGTCAACAATTATATATGTCACAAAGAAACAACAGTGACCTTTATTGAGCACTTATCTGTGCCAGGCCTCAAGTAATTTTAAGGATGAGGAAATTAAGGCTTAACAGTTTCCAAAACCAAAAAAAACAGGAAATGAGACTTGGGATGAACACCCAGATTTGTCTAACCAAAAAGTTCTTCCTGTAACCACTAAACTTGAAAGAAAGATGTGGAAGCAGGGAGAAAGGGACGGAAGAAGGCAAGGAAAGAGGAAAAAGAGACAAAAGGAACAAAATTTTTTATTTATAACACTTCCAACATGTCACCTACTGCTAACAATCACATTACATTCCTATCTCTTAATCCTCTTAACAACTCTATGAATTAGACACCATTCCCCTTACAAGAGTGTCACCATTTAAAGATGAGGAAACTAAGGCATAAAGAGATTAAGTAAACAGTTCAAAATCACACTGTTATTAAACAGTATAATTCTAACCACATTTCTCTGTTGCCATCCCTATGAGAAAAGCCCACCTAAACAGTACAGTACAAAGTAACATGTATTCTGAGAAGGAAGAGATCATAGTGAGCTTGAGCAGTTAGGAAACCGTCTCAAAGAACAAGAGGTTTGAAAAGACTGTTCCCTGCAAAAAAAAAAAAAAGAATTTGAACAAAGAAATGTAGGAAGGAAGAAACCATGTGTCTTATTGAAAAGAGAATAAGTAGGCCAATTTAGGTAAAATTAGACAGCAACGAAATATTAGGCTGCAAAAAGAAACTAGAGCAAATGGTCTCTACCATTTCCTCTATATCCTTCCAAGACTTAAACCTTTATTCTACATAGTGGCAAGCAAATGAAACTTATAAGTGGGAGACTAACACAATGAAGTACTTCATTCAGAAAAAAAAGAATCTTCTGGTTATGTGATAGAAAGTAAAAGCAGAGATACCAACAACTGACAGATTATTATAAAAGTTTAGAAATTAAATGATGAGGGAAGTAGCTATGAGAATTTTTTTAAATGCTAGGACCTCAAATTCAACATGTTTAAAACAAAACTCATAAACTCTGCAACTCTGTTCCTTCTCCCTTACCCCTATTCATCGAAAAAAATCCTCTGTCCTTCACATCCCAATTCAGTCAACGACACAACCATCTTCTCAGTCTCCTAAGAAAATAAAACATGCTCTTTTATATCTGCTCTAACTTTGCTAATGAGCTTTGAAAAGTTCAGGGTACAAAAAGAGATGCTTGACCATGAACCATACAGGAAACTACCTAGGAAATAACCAACTGATATTTTTCAATCTGATTTTTCAAGTAAAATAGTGGATTCATATTTGGATATATGGCACATCATACCAACATATATGGCCACAAAGGAAAAGAACGTGTACTAGTAACGATCGAAACAGCAATCATTTAGATAAAGATATGGGACTCATCCAAATAGAAGTGATCATTAAAGTCACTAGACTTCCAATAAAAAGAAATAAGGATTTATGCTTCTGAAAATATGGCAGACTAGGTAACTGGAAACATTGGGACAGGATGATGCTAACAATAAAGTAAAAAAAGAAAATTTGACTAGGCTCAAAACAGTGAATTAGACTGAAGAAGAGAAACGTCTATGCTCCAGTTGCAAAAGCTGGCAGAGGCAGGTGAGAAATAAAGAAGACTCAAAATAGCCCATGTAAGGCAGGAGACCATAACAAGGCTCAACACTTAAAATTAGTAATGTAGTAAAACCCCCAATCCTTGAAAGGAGGCCAAAAAAGAGCTGCTGCCAACTGCTGCCTGGACTTATCATGAAGCTGCATGGCAAGGGAGTCCAAAGCAAATCTTGCAAATAAATACTGAGACAAGTAACTCTATATCATCCAGTATCAACACAGCAGGAGGCCTGAACTGCCAAAATAAGACCTGGTTCTAGACTAGAAACCAGAGCAAGTAACTGTAGAACTACTAGATAAGAAGAGATGAGCAAAAAAAGGGCCTGAGAGAGAAAAGACGGTGAAATACACAGTGACCCTTCTATTCAAAATACCTGACAAACCACACTATTCTAAGGCACGTAAAGAAATCTAATGCCAGGATAGCCAAAGAAATCAAAGAAATTCAGTCACAGTAAAACTCATCCTTTAGATCAGCCTTAAAAGATTTTAAAATAAATGTATGAGGATCCTCAGAGAGATAGGAATGAATAATATCTATATATACACATATAACATATAATGAAAGTAGAGATTACCCCTCCTACAGCATTATGATTTATTATAGAACTATAGTAATTTAAACAAATAAACCAATGGAACAGAAGAGAGCCTAGAAACAGAAACAGATACATATGTATATATGAATACTTGAAATATGATGGACATGGGATTATGAATCATTGGGGAAGAGAGACCATTCAAATGGTACAGGGAGAACTGGTTAACCATATATCTGCCTCACACTACAGATGAAAAAAAAAACACACTCAGAGACACATACATACACACACATAAATTCTAGTAATTTAATTTTTAATCGTTCATTAATAACATTTTCTTCATGTCTCTAAATAAAGAAAATTACTCCATTTATTTAAGGGCTCAAATTATTTGGGCATTACTTAATCAAGGTATTTTATCTGGTCATTTAAAACTAAACAATACTTTACTTTTCTAAATTATCTATTTCTACATAAAGATTTTACACACAAAAAAAATAATTATATTGTTTACACTAAAAATGTCTACTCAACATAAATGACTAAAGGCTCTCTAAATTTTTAGTAATCACCAACATGCAAATTCCTATTATAATAATCAATCTAGAAAAGACAATATATATTTTTTAATGCTTTTAATTTTTATGGAATTAAATGTCAATTTTAAAATGAAATTTTAAAATGGTCATCTTAAAATTGTATTAAAACAGGGGAAGGCAAAGTTTTTCTGTAAAGGTCCAGACAATAAATATTATAAGCCATATAGAGTCTGTCTCAATTACTCAGTTCTGCCACTGCCTACTAAAACATGAAAACAGCCACAGACAATATGTAAACAAGTAAGAGGGGCTGTTTCAAAAAAAAACCTTTATTTACAAAAGCAAGCAGTAAACCCATCGGCCACTGTTGCATGACTTCTGCTTTAAGCCATATATTTTAATAAAAATGTACAGGATAAACAATAATTCAACCTGAAATTGCTTTGTAACCCAGTGATTCCATCATTTAACACAAGAAAAATCAGACCACAAATATCTCTAAATTATGCAGGAATCTATCAGACAGCTCAGGAGGTGGTTGAAAGCACAAATTTTTTTCTTGGCAAAAGTCATCCCAAGAAGACAAGGCATTTCTTCAGTTATCCCTTTAACTAACTTCTAATAAAACAGTAAAGGTTTAAAAAGAGAAAGAAAAGTGTCAGTAAGAACACAGGGCAAAGAAAATTCTAGAAGCCCAAAGGAAAAGAAAACTATAAACCTTCCTGGAAAGAAATAATATATGTAACTGCTGCATATTATCAAAACAGCATATTCTAAACATACAAAAGTTAAAATTTGGCCAACATGGTAAAGGAAATAAGACTGAAAAGCAAGTTGGGAAAAAGATATATAAATATGCTGGGAGGGGGAACTGAGAGCATCTTCCAATCACATACAATTCCAAAAAAAGAGAAACTCAAGAAGTATTCAGTACATAAGAATGCATTTCAGATAATTTTTCAGTAAAGCACATTAGAATTTTCTCAATAGTACTATTTCTCAATATTACTACTGAAGCCAATTGAGATTTTAAAGAATTTTAAAGACTTTAAAGAATCAAAATAAAGATTAAAAGAGTTAAATTATACACTATAATACTACAAAATATAAACTTTACAAATTCTTAAGTATTCAGATTACAATGATTCATTTCACTTTAGATATGTATGAAGGAGACGTTGGCTTCTGAAGAAGAGCTATCATGATGAGTGTACTGCTAAAAATAAAAATAAGAAAGGAAATAGTTTACTTTTTCCTGTTTGAATAAAAAACACTTGTTTATTTTATAGTTGAAATCTCCTAACATCCACTCCATACTTGAGTGTCCACCTAATTCACAGATACTTTAAACAATGGTGAAGAAAATATCTGACTACCTTTAACTGTTAAAAGAGAACACAGTCACATGTCTCTTAACGACAGATGAATTCTGAGAAATACACTGTTAGGCAATTTTGTCATGCAAGCATCATGGAGTACACCTACACAAACCCAGATGGTATAGCCAACTACCCACCTGGACTATAAGACATAACACAGGATACTTTTGTAGCTAACATTTTTTTATAAGAAGAAAGAGCACAGACTAAAATAATAAAATGTATAGTACAATAAACACATAAGTAAACAATCGTTTATTATCATTATCAAGTATTATGTACTGTACATTATATGTGCTATGCTTTTATATGACTGGTAGGCAGTAGGCTTTTTTATACCAGCATTACCACAAACACGTGAATAATGCATTTTGCTACGACATAACCAGCCAATAAGAATTTTTCAGCTCCATTATGATCTTATGGGACCACCATACTCTATGCAGTCGGTCACTAAACAAAACGTTGTTATGCAGTACATGACTATAGTCTTGAAAAAATTAAAACATATACATACTAAACTTATTTTTCAGAGCACATATTATTTAACAGTTTAATTCTGTCTCCTTTGAAAATAAGAAAATGCAATAATAATTTATTTTGTTTCTTAAAGTAGTCTACTATATCTCTTATTGGCTTTCTTTTTGATACATATGAAAATCCCCTAAATAACATTTTCCCCCTTTTTAGGCATTGCCACTCACATTGTAAATATTAGAATATTTTATTTATAGTTAACAATGACATTTCCTATCTTCCCTATAAAACAAATGCAACTCGGAAGCAAATAATAGTTCTACTAAAGTTGAGAATGAGATCTAACCTCGGGGAATGTTTGCATTTAAACTAGTTAAAGCAAACAATAAGACATGCCAGGAGATGCTGAACTCTTTCTGACGTCTAGGCTCACAACTAAAGAGCACTGATCATCAGCATCTCTGTGTATGCAGATGCGCAAAATAACCGTCAACACCAAGATTCATTCCTTAAAATTTTTCCATCTTTGAATAATGTGGGCAAATTTAATTCTTCACCAAAAAGATAATAAATCTGAATATTATAGTATTTATAATCATCTCAAACTAAAAATTAAGATATACTAGCAACACTAACAGATCACTACAGAAATTTGAAAGAGTAGGTCTATTATAGTGATGAGGGAAGAAGCCAATTTACAGTGGATTAAGGAATAGGTGGATGTTGAATAAATTGAGAAAGAAAAAGACTCCATTAAGTCTGGACATAAATAAGGTCCTGAAGCTAGTAAAGTAGAATGAAGATGGTACATGGTAAAGAAAGGAGCCACTACATTCAGGATACTGTGCCTGATGCAATGCAGGAGATAAAAGTTAGTAACAATGGAAAATGAAAAATCCTCGACTTCAGAATATTATTTATAAAGGAATATTTTTACATGAATAAATATGTCTTACACTATAAAATACTCTGAGTAATTATTACTGGTATAAGCCATTCAAGAAGCTTTATATTGTTCACAATCATCACAAACATCCTGTAAGATACTGTCCTCATTTAGCAAATGAGGAAAATAAACTTCATGGAGATAAATAGCTTATCTAAAGTGAAAATTTTTAACGGATAATATTAGAGAGTTTGTTAACGAAGTGTTGAAAGAATTCAGAAAAGGAAGTGTAAAAATAAATAAAGGAAACCTCATTTAAAGAGGAGTCAAGAATCCCTTAAGGAAGAGCTTCCACACACATTCCATTCCTTACAGCCTACATAGCCGACAGGAAGAAGGAAAATAAGAATTATTTTGACAAGGGAGGGCATTTTTCACATAGGAATTTCATCTCCTGCTTTTAAGGAAACGAAGATCCCTCCCTGCCCCATCAACAATGCACTAACCACCACTTACACAACCAATGAGAAACCGCCATGACCTCGAATGCTTGTTCTTCTCCAGTGAACTTTTGTCCAAAACAACCCTCTCCAATTTCCTTCTAAAACTTAATACAAGCTAACCTTCCCTTTGTCTCCTCGGACTTGCATATGATTTGCCATAACTTGCTTGTTCCGAATTGTAATTCTCTGCTAATCCCAAATAAACTCATTTTGCTGGTAAAATAATTGGCTATTTTATTTTTGAGGTAGACAGAAGCAATTACTTTAAGTTATTCCTATTACTCTCACTAACATTCTTTCATCTTCTAACAGTTGGCCTTCTTTCTCTCATTCCAACTTCTGCTATTTCTTTTGAATACAAAGTAGGTACAGCTGCTATGAGAAAAGCCCTAGCAATAACCAGACAAGTAGGAATTATACCAAAGGTTAAATCCAGAAATCAGAGTTTTTAAGCCAAGAAAGCAGCAAAGACTTTTTCAAACAAACAAAAGCTGAAAAAATTTATAGCAAGATGAAATGGACTACAAAAAATATTAAAGGAAGTTCTTCAAGCTGAAGTAAAATGCTGCTAAGTGAAAACTTTGATCTGCATAAAGGAATGAAGACTGCCAAAAATAACTATGTGGGTAAATACAAAGACACTTCCGGTTTTCAATTTCTTAGAAATTGACTGTTCAAAGCAATAATAAAAATAAAAACAACATAGTATTGGTTGGTAACATGTACAGAACTAAGAATTTTAACAATAGCACAAATAATGTCAGGGGATATGAAGAAACGTACTGTTGTAAGCATACTAAAGGACAGTACATTATCCATGAAGTGGTATGTTGGTTAACATTAGGTGAAGTTAAACATACATATCAATCTAAAGCAACCCTAAAAAATTAAATAAGGAGAAACAGGGAATAAACCAATAATGAAGATAAAATGGAACGGTAAAATACACTCAATTGATCCAAACAAAGGCAGAAAAAGAAGGAAAAAAGGAACAAAAATTAGATAGGACAAATAGAAAACAAAAAGACATCAGACTTAAACCTAACCATATTAAAAATTATATAAAACGTAACTAACCTAAAACACTCCCAATTAATAGGCAGAAATGGTCAGACTAGTAAAACCCACCTTGGTTAAGATGTGGACTCAGTACAGTTTCTAAATACTAGACATCCAAGTTTCAAAAAGAAAATCTTAGCAAAATGACCATGTTCAAGAAAAAATAAAATTAGTAGTATCTAATCATCAAAACAAAAATCACAGAACCATTGCATTTTATAGATAGAAAGGAAACCTATAGAACTTGTGAACCAAACAGAAACAAACACCAGAAACGGCAGTCTGTGCTCTTCATTATCTTTAATTCCAGATAACACATCGGGATGGTTCAAGGCTAAAGAGGAAAAGAGAACTTGTAACTACCAGCAAGCTGCAAATTCTCAAACCACCATTTTTTGTTCTCTTTGCAGCATTTAGACGTATAAATTGTGGTGTCCACAACATTGAACACTATAATTAAGGTTGTGCTGGCATTTCTACTACAATCCCATATTTTAATTCATTCATAACATTCTTAGAAAGTCCTTCATAAAACAGACTTCCTTACTTGTCTCAATCTAAATGTGACTTTTCATCTCCCTAAAATAGAAGAGCTATGAGAGAATAAAACCACCCAAGCTCAAAAAAGAAAAACCTTTCCAAGGATAAAACAAGTACAATGGAACCCCTCAGAAACATTCAAAAAGAATTAAAACTTTCTAAGTAAAAAAAATTTTGTTTATTTAACCAAAAATGCACTTTATGCCAAGTTTGATTTTCATGTGGCAGAAATTTCAAGCTTATATATGACATAATGAAAGATTCTATGAATAAATCAATATGTGTATTTTTTAGAAAAACAGGTCTTTGTAACAATGTTACCTTCCAAATAGCCACCTAAAAAGAGTCCTCTTTCTACTACTTCTGATTTCCGGGAAGCTGCAGACAAAGGGAGAAGTTCGAGAAATAATTTCTTCTGTTCTCAAACCTTTAAAGCACCTAACAGAGTTTGAAACAAAGTGATCTTCATTTTCATCCATCTAAAAGTTATCTGTTTGTGGTTTTGGTTTTTATTTCCTTTTCAATCATGTTTTTAAATCACTCATTTCATCTCAAAAGCAAACCTAAATCTAAAGCAAAATATTTTTCACACTGATGGTTCTAACACAACAAATTTTCTATGCTAAAATTAAAATCATAAACCACTCAAGATCTGTCCATTTTTCCTTAAAACATTCAAAAGGAGAGAAAGGTTCTGTCTCTCTCATTAGCCACTATATCGTCTGTATTTGTACAGCATTCAATAAAGATTAGCTTAATAAACTTTTCAACTTTTCCTTCAAATAAAGTACTGAAATGATAATTTTCTACATGGCTTACCCACAATGAATGGTGCCCACTTACACTAATCTTCAGTGACATCTAATTACTAATTATGTTAGTATATGACAAGCTTGCCAGTCAAATCTTTAATCTCTAGAAAGAATCTAAATTAACAGCACCATAATCGACTCCTATCATCCAGAACCAAAATTCCAGCAGTCATCTTAGAACTTCAACATCTTCTCTACATTTTCCTCCAAAATCTGTCCCCAGTTCACTCTGCCCACAGCCAATGACTTAGTTCCATCTAGTCCCATCATTTTATCTCCTAGAATATGACAAAATGAACCTAATTATCTGAAATCACCTCCTCCAATCTATTCCTCCACTGTGAAAAACCAGTCAACTTCCTAAAATTCAATCAAGCTGCTTACTAGCTTAAAATAATTCAGTAGCTCCCTACTCTCTCCTCTCTACACCAGTGATCCTCAAGTGTTTTGATCTCAGAACCTTTTACCCTCTTGCCCCAAATACCTTTTCTAATGTGGATTATATCTACCCATATTTACCATATGAGAAATGAAAAAGAAGAAAAAGTTTAAATATATGTTATATATGTATATACCGGGGTGCCAAAATTATGTATACACATTTTAAGAGACGTTATCTATGTATTACTTTCCAAAGTTGAACTGAATTATGGCAGCAATGTGTAATTGCAGAAGTCAAACGTGCCTTGTATTCATCTTTTGTTATCGGTATATATTGAGTATTACAATTTTAATAGTTTTTTCCTTTCTTAAAGTGTGTATACATTTTTTTGGCACCCTCTGTATATATATACTCATAATTATTTTTAAATAAATCCATCACATTACTAATAATCATAAATTACACAATTTTAAGTTTCTGTGTTTTATGAAAAGTAGTTGTATTTTCCAAAACAAGAGAGAAAATTAGTAAAAAGAGTAAAATTATTTTAAATTTTTTAAAATCTGGCCTAATAGAAGATAGCTGGATTTTCATATCTGCTTCTGCCTTCAATCTGTTGTAATATGATACATCGAGTAACCTCTGGAAATTTCCACTCTATCCTCATAAGAGAATGATGATGGAAAAAAGTAAATCATGTCTTAGTATTATTATAAAAGTAATTTTAAACTTATGTATACCCTGAAAAAACTTGGGAATCCCTGGCGGTCTTCAGATCACACTTTGAGAACCACTAGATCACATTAAATTTCAAATTCTCTTATGAGTTGCACAAAAGTTCATGGTCTGAGAGATTCATTGAACTAGATAAAAAACAGATTTAAGGAAATTACCCATAGTGCAGCACAGAGAGACAAAGAGATAAAAAAACATGAAAAGTTAAGATGCAAAGGATAAAAATGAGAACGTCTAATATGTGTAAATGGAGTTTCAGAAGGCAAAAACAGCAAGAATAAGGAGTTAATATTCAAAAAAATATAAAGTGGTAATTACTCAGAAGTAATAAAAAATATAAATCTGTAGATACAGGAAATACAATAAGTCCCAAGAAAGATAACAAAAAAGAAATTTAGTCCAGAGGCACTGTTGTGAAACTAAAGAACATCAAAGACAAGTAAATAAATAAGTAAATAAGATCTTAAGTACAACTAGAAAAATATATATGTACTGAGAGAAAATAACTGCCAACATGACATAACCAAATAAACCATCAATGAAGACTAAGAGTAAAATATAGACTTTTTAGGCAAATCAAAATTAAATGTACAAATTACTAGTAAGGAGATTAAATCGGCAATCAAAACTCTTCCAATAATCAAAAGTCCAGGACCAGATGGCTTCAATGATGAATTCTACCAAACATTCAAAGAATTAATACTAATCCTTCTCAAATGCTTCCAAAAAAATAGAAGAGAAGATACTTCAAACTCATTTTACATGACCAGCATTACATGATACCAAAACCAGTAAAGGACACCACAAGAAAATTATAGGCCAATATCCCTGATGAACACAGATGCAAAAATCCTCAACAAAATATTTGCAAACCAAATTCAACAATACATTAAAAGGATCATATATCATAACCAAGCGGGGTTTATTCCAGGGATGCAAGGATGATTCAACATATGCAAATCAATCAATGTGATACACCAAATTAACAAAATAAAGGATAAAAATCACATGATCATCTCAATAAACGCAGAAAAAGCATGTGACAAAATTCAACATCCATTTGTGATAGAAACTCTGAGCAAAGTGGGTACATAAAGAACGTACCTCAACATAATAAAGGCTATACAGAACAAGCTCACAGCTAATGTCATACACAACAGTGAAAAGCTGAAAGCTTTTCCTCGATCACAAATAAGACAAGGATGTCCACTCTCACCACTTTCATTCAATGTAGTATTGAAAGTCTTAGCTAGAACAATTAGGCAAGAAAAAGAAATAAAAGGCATCCCACTTGGAAAGAAGTAAAATTATCTTTGTTTGCAGATGACATTATCTTACATATATTTAACACTAAAAACTACAAAAATAAACTTAGAATAAACAAATTCTGTAAAGTTATAGAATACGAATACACACAAATCAGTTGCATTTCTTTATTTTTCAATTACAGTTGACATTCAATATTATTTTGTATTAGTTTCAGATGTACAGCATAGTGTTTAGACATTTGCATAACTTATGAAGTGATCCCCCAATAAGTCTGATACCCACCTGGCACTGTACATAGTTATTATAATATTACTGACTATATTCCCTATGCTGTACTTCAATTCCCCATGACTGTTCTGTAACTACCAATTTTTACTTCTTAATCCCTTCACCCAGCTCCCCAACCCCTCCCATATGGTAAACCATCAATTTGTTCTCTGTATCTGTGAGTCTGTTTTGTTTTATTTTGTTCTTTGGATTCTACATATAAGTAAGATCATATGGTATTTGTCTCACTCTGACTTAATTCACTTAGCATATTACCCTCTTAGGTCCATCCATGTTGTCACCAATGTTTAAGATTTCATTCTTTTTATGGCTGATTAATATTCCACTGTATACCGTGTTTCCCCGAAAACAAGACCTAGTCGGACCATCAGCTCTAATGCGTCTTTTGGAGCAAAAATTAAGATCTGGTATTATATTATATTATATTATATTATATATATTATATCCAGTATTGTATTGTATTATATTATACCCAGTATTATATAAGACCCGATCTTATATTAAAATAAGACCAAGTCTTATACTAATTTTTGCTCCAAAAGACACATTAGAGCTGATGGTCCAGCTAGATCTTATTTTCGGGGAAACACGGTATATGTATCACATCTTTATTCAATCATCTATTGATGGGCACTTAGGTTGCTTCCATATCTTGGTTATTGTAAACAGCACTGAAGTGAATATAGGGGTGCATATATATATATGTATATATATATATACACACACACACACACACACACATACACATACATGTATATATACATACATATATATACATATACATGTATATCTATATACATGTATATATACATGTGTGTGCGTGTGTGTGTGTATGTGTATATATGTGTGTGTGTATATATATATATATATATATCTTTCAAATTAGTGTTTTGGATTTCTTCAGATAGACCCCCAGAAGTGGAATTGCTGGGGCATATGGTAGTTCTATTTATAATTTTTTGAGGAACTTCCGAACTGTTTTCCATAGTGACTGCACTAATCTGCAGTCCCACCAACAGTGCACCAGGGTTCCCTTTTCTCCACATCCTCGCCAACACTTGTTTTTTGATTTATTAATGATACCATTCTGATGGGTGTGAGGTGATATCTCATTGTGGTTTTAATCTGTATTTCTCTGATGATTCGTGAGCATTTTTTCATATGTCTATTGGCCATCTGTATGTCCTATTTGGAGAAATGTCTATTCATGTGCTGATTTTTTAATTGGATTGTGTTTTATTGGTGTTGAGTTGTATGAGTTCTTTATAAATTTTGGATATTAACCCTTTATCAATTATATCATTGGCAAATATCTTCTCCCATTTGGCAGGATGTCTTTTCATTCTGTTAATGGTATCCCGTGCTGTGCAAAAACTTTTTAGTTTGAGAAAGTCCCATTTGTTTAAAATAATCAGTTGCATTTCTATACACTAACAACAAAGTAGCAGAAAATGATAGTAAGAAAGCATTCTCATTCACAATAGCATCAAAAACAATATAACACTTAGGAATAAATTTAACCAAAAAGGTGAGATACCTCTACACTAAAAACTGTAAGACACTGGTGAAATAAGTTAAAGAAGACGCAAAGTAATGGAAAGGTATCTCATGTTTTTGCATTGAAAGAATATTAAATTGCCCATACAACCCAATGTTATCTACAGATTCAATGCGATCCCTATTAAAATTTCAATGGCATTTTCACATAAATAGGAAAAACAATTGTAAAATTTGTGTGGAACCACAAAAGCTCTCGAATAGCAAAATAATCTTGAGAAAGAAGAGCAAAGCGGAAGGCATCACATTTCCTGACTTAAAACTATATTCCAAAGCTATAGTAACCAAAACAGTATGTCACTGGCATAAAAACAGACACATGGATCAAAGAAACAGAATTGAGAGTCCAGAATTCTCTCATATATGGTCATACATATATGGTCAATAATATATGGTCAACTACATATATGGTCAACTAATACATATATGGTCAACTAATCTTTGACAAAGGCACCAAGAATACACATGGAGAAAGGATAGCCTCTTCGATAAACGGTGCTAGGAAAACTGGATATCCACATGTAAAAATAATGAAAATGGACTCCTATATTAAGACCACTCACAAAAATTAACTTGAAATTGATTAAAGCTTATATGTAAGGTCTAAAACTTGAAAATTACTAGAAGAAAATGGGAAAAGCTTCTTGACAGGTGAATAGTTAATCTATGAATGGGGGAATATATTTGTAAACCATCTATCTGATAAGGAGTTAATATCTAAAAATATAAAATAAACTCATACAACTCAACAGCAGAAAGAAAATCCAACTTTAAAATGAGCAAAGGAATTGACTAAACATTTTTCTAGAAGATATACAAATGGCCAACAGGTACCTAAAAAGGTACTGAAAATCACTAATCATCAGGGAAATACAAATCTGAAGGCAACAAAAGAACAAGATAAGCAAATAAAGAAACCAAAACTCATAGACACAGACAACAGTTTAGTGGTTACCAGAGGGTAAGGGGGGAGGGGAAATGGTAGAAGAGGGTAAAGGGGGTCAGATATATGGTGATGGAAGGAGAACTGACTCTGGGTGGTGAACACATAATGCACTATATAGATGATGTACTACAGAATTGTACACTTGAAACCTATGTAGTTTTGTTGACCATTGATACCCCAATAAATTTTAATTAAAAAGATAATTTTTTTAAAAAAACGGAGTTATCACCTCATACTGTTAGGATGGCTATTACCAAATATTAGGTAGGTGCAAAAGTAATTGCAGTTTTTGCATTCACTTTTCACCTTTTAAACCACAATTACTTTTGCACCAACCTAATAAATAAGAGATAACAAATGTTGAATAAAGGGAACCCTTATATACTCTTGGTGGTAATATAAATCGCTACTGTCACTATGGAAAATAGTATGGAGTTTCCTCAAAAATTTTTAAATAGAATTACCATATTATCCAGCATATTATCCCACTTATGGGTATATGTATGTACAGAAAACAATATCACTATCTCAAAGAGATAACTGCACTGCCATGCTCATTGCAGCATTACTCACAATAGCCCTGATATGGCAACATAAGTATCCAGCGATGGACGAATGGATAAAGAAAATGTGGTGTATATACTCATACATGTGTGTATACACACACACACACACACACACACACACACAGAGGAATATTATTAAGCTATGATTAAGAAATCCTGCCATTGGTGACAACACTGATGAACCCAGAGGGCATTATGGTGAGCGAAAAAAGCCAAAAAAAAATGTTTATTATATTACTTATATGTGAAATCTTTTTTAAAAAAAAGGAAGTCAAACACATAGAAACAGAGTAGAATCGTGGTTTCCAGGGCCTAGGGGAAATCGGCAAAATTGGTCAAAGGGCACAAACTCTCAGTTCTAAGATGAATAAGTTCTGAGGATTTAATGTACAGCATGGTAACTACAATTATTGATACTGTATTGTATACTTGAAATTTGCTGAGAGTAGCCTTCTCACCAAAAACAGAAAGAATAAAAAGATAACTATTTGCGATGATGGATGTATTAATCAACTTAATGGTATGAATCCTTTCACAATGTATACTTAAATCATGTTATACACTTTAAATATATACAATTTGTTAATTATACCTCAATAAAGCTGGAAAAAATAAATTTAAAAAGAAATATAACCAATAACCAAAAAAAAAAGTAAATAAAATGTTGCACTCACAGTGAAACCCAAAGGTATCTATTTCTTTATACAACATCTCAAAACAGACTTAGAAGATAATATCAGGTGTTTTTAAATTTAAATATATTTTGGAAAATTCAAGATACACAGTAAAAGTAGAAAGGGGTCTGAACAACCTAATGTTGCTGTACTTGAGTATTAACTGAATACTTCACTTATTAGAATTGCTTGGTACAAATCCCTAGATCAGATTCACAAACTCAAAACTTCTTCACCAAGGCACAAAATATTATATCACACAGACATGGTTATTGGTTTATCCTTCTCTAGCTGAGGATGTAAAGGGATATTTACAGCTACTACTATTCTTCCTCTACTGCTATATGTTACTTGGGTTTGAGACTGCACAACTTCTTCACTCTTCTATCTGGTCCATTACCAGGGCAGATTACTTACTAAACACTCTCAGGGATTTCTAGCTCATCCTCTGCTGAATCCTCCATTCACCTTCTTTACACAAAAGGTCAGATGCCCCATTTGCCAATCCTGGTTCATCATTGTGATTATACCACCAGAAATAAGAACTCAAACTCAAGGCCTAAAATTTATAGACAGCAAATCCAGCCAATGGCTGGAAATTATTTAGCCACACACTCTATCTATAAAACATTCTTCCACTACATTAAAATAATGTGAAATTATTATAATTAATGTTATTAACAATTATATAGCTTTTCTGAGCTGTTACTCAGGAAAAGTACCAGAGTACTCATCCCCTTCACAACGTAAAGTGGTTCCTTACTGGGAGTAAAGACATTACCCATAATTATAGGGAACTCTAGTTCTCATTTTTTATGTAAGGAGGCTACAGACTATGTTATCTGCTATTATCTCACCACCATCATTAACCTATAACAGTGAAAGTGAGGGAATCAATAACCGTACAATAAATTCCACAGCCTAAGTCAGCATTTCTGAACCACATTTGAATTTCTGAAAAGGTAGCTGTTTTAGTCTGACTGGGCTGCTATAACAAAATACTACAAACAGTGCAGCCTATAAACAACAGAAATTCCTTACAGTTCTGGAGGCTGGAAGTCCAAGATCAAAGATGCCAACATGGTCTAGTGAGGGCCCTCTTCTTGGTTAACAGCTGGTGCCTTTTCACTCCCTCATATGACAGAAGGAATAGGGATCTCTCTAGAGCCTCTTTTATAAGGCACTAATCCCATTCATGAGGGCTCCACTCTCATGACTTCAGCATCTCCCAAAGACCCCACTTTGGGAGTTAGAATTTCAACTCCCCCTTAGAATTTAAGGGGACACATTCAAACCATAGCAGTAATCAATTAGATTAATCCAGCCTCATTTAAGAGAATTAAAGTGTTAAAAAGGGGGTGGGGGGGGCATAAAATATTGTTAATAGACCTACCAACATTTCCTCCAATTTGAGCTTCGACAACAGGCTTCAATACTTCTATATTCCCTTTGAGACTAGATTACCTAAACCAGTATCGGATTTCCATAGCACCAAAACATGCAAGGAAAGAGGTCAGGCAAGATTTTCCTGTAACTCCAAGCATTAACAAGGGCTTAAAAGCACATACATTAACAAAAAGCTTGGTTCTTTATCTCAAATTTTTAATGGTATTTTAAAGTTTTGGTTTAGGTGCAAAAGATTTTTTTAATTTTTTTATGAATATAAATTACTTGTATAAATAGCCTTGCAAATGATTATAATTATTAGGCTGAAAGATTTTTAGTTTACTTTCTAGGTGGTACAAAGACCAGAATAAGTGCTTTAAAAATAAATTTACTACTCTCTTTAGGTTAAAGAAGCTTTTCGCAAGACTTGTTAAACACAGTGAGCAGACAGAGAAAGCTTCACAATCATGGAATAAAAGATTTTTTAGCAAGTCTTGCCCTGTTTTTTAACAGATTAGAATCTATAACGCTAAAAGCCCCTTTCATTTAACCTACCGTCCCAAACTAATTTTATTAGAAAATAAGTCTTTTCGTTATGATTCTACAATGTAATAACTTAAAAAAATTTATTCAGTTTTACTAGTACATGTATAAATTTTTAACTTAATTTCCTACTTTACTAATCAATGCTTAAAATAGGAAAATAAACTTTTAAAATGTGTTTCATCTATAATGTTCTTACTGAAAAATTAATTCCAATCACTAGCATGAATGCAAGTATTACTCTCCAGGGGTGTACACTGCTGAAGAATTTGTCCAAATGTCAACTGCAATTCTCAAAAATCCTTTCTACCTCAAAATTTTAAACATCTGTAAAAAATAGTTGTTGTGAGAATGGTTTACAATCGTGACACTTTGACCTTTTGCTGTACACTCCACAAAATTCAAGTCTCAAATACCATGCAAGCAGGAAATCTGATCATTCCTGCAGTAGCCATCTGCATGGTCCAATATCAAATATTAATTCTAGGTGGCACTAAATCATGTGTTACAAATCTTTTCTCCAACCTCTATAATTAGTTGCAATTTGCTTTTTCTAAAAATGTGTTTTCTTATGGGGACATCTGGCCTTGAAAATTCCACCTTCCCATTGAAAAACTACTTAGTGTCTGGATTTTTTTTTCCTTGTAATATGGAGCACTCCATGGGTGGCATAACCAGTCCAGACTTTTTTTAAATTAAATTCCAAGAACAGATGATTATTCAAACCATTTAAGTATTACCAAATATAAATGTAAAATAAAACTTGGTTGCGATACAACTATCTATAGATTTCTAACTCAATCCCCCAAATATTTAAAGTTCACGAAATAAATTTTCATGGCAGTACTATATAGCATTGGTCTACTTACTTCCAGGAACTACAGTAGTTAAGTTAAATTGGATAATGCAGGTTTGAATCAAAGATTTCATAAAAGGAAAAAAAGATTTGAGCCCAGTAGATTGATATGACACTCAAAGGATCTACTTAGCGAACAATTTTAACAATTCATAAATAACCTTAGTTAATCTCACATAGATTTAAGTTATACGCGTATTTAGGATACCCCAATATTGCCTTAAGGTACTTAGAAAATAATCGATTTACTAATTCTCCTCAATTCATCTGGCTCCAGAAAGCCTCCCTTAAAACTGAAAGTTAAATGTGGGTTAAAGAAAAAGTAATAAAAGTGAAATGACAGAGACACTACTTTTCCCCAAGATGAAAGTAAAAAAATTCATCACAATTATGCTGCTGTCCATACTTATTCACTTCTTAGATTAGAAAATTTA
This sequence comes from Rhinolophus ferrumequinum, assembly GCF_004115265.2. NCBI lineage: Eukaryota > Metazoa > Chordata > Mammalia > Chiroptera > Rhinolophidae > Rhinolophus > Rhinolophus ferrumequinum. The sequence goes on along the minus strand of NC_046297.1, from coordinate 40,867,332 downwards.
GGTAGAAACTCCTTAAGTTCAATATTACATCTTTATTTAAAAAAAAAAAAAAGACACTAAAAAAATGTAAGATGAGTCAAAGAACAAGTAAATAATCAGAAAAAAATTAGTTTCTGATGCCAAAACTTCAAAGACAACAATTAAATTTGGTATATAAAGGCAGATTCAATATATTTCTATATTCCAAAAAAATAAAGTGAGAAATTTTCACCTCATTTAGAAATGTCATGTAAATTAAATATCATGCAGTTTCTTTGCAAAAATTCAAAAATCTTCACCTGAAAGTTGGACACAATCAGGCCCACTTCTAGTGGATATGGGTAATAAGCAATCTACGTGATCTCTATTAGGGCCATGATGAGATAAGTGAAATCAGTATGAAAATATCCCTGAGGATATTTTACCCACATTTAAGAACACCCTTTTTCAATTATTACTTTAATAGTCATGTAAAAAAATAAGTATATAAGCTAAGATTTATTTATGTAAAAGTTGACATATCCCAAAAGTTAAAGAAATATCAAACACTAATAAAAATAAAATTGGTTAACATAAACAACTAGGTTCAATAATTTCATACCTGCGTTCCATCTTTAAGTTTCAAAATGCATTCCATGGTATTGATGGTAATTACCACTGATTCCGACCCCAGTTTCGTCCATGGCACATGGATCCTCAATTCATGAATATGTCCACTTAAAAAGGTGAATGGTAATTTCAATTCCTTAAAACACAAAATATTAAATAAAAATTAGTAAGTGCTTAATATTTTTTCATTCTAATATTCAAATTCTTTAAAAGAAATGAAATTTCCAACAGAAATATAGTTTGGGAATTATTGTTCATCAAAAAGTAGTATCAAATGACTTGGTAACCTACAAAAACTGATTGTGCAAGTTATATTCAACAAGCTACTTAACCTGTCTAGTCCTAAGTTTCTTACTCTGCCGAAAGGAAAAAATATACAATACCTAATACATGACAAAGGCTCATATATGGTAGTGGTGGTAGTAGTCACAGTGGACAGCAGTATAGTATTGAGATAACTGCAACTGTATATTGTTTAAAATCTCCACCCAAAAACATGACTTCAAAATGTGTTTTAAACTACAGCTAAAATAGGATTTAACTTGAAAGGGGAGTTAAAGTAGAGAAGAAAGAATGACCTGACTAAATAAAAATAGACCAACATTAAATAAAAGAAAATTAAGCTTTACCTAAGTAAAGATTGCACTTGGATATAATTTGGTCATAAATTTGAAATGTTTTCTGCATGGTTTCCATTATTATTCAAAAGAAGATTTAAAATGAAAACATAACCGTCACTATAATCACTTTATACCAATTTGTTTCACATCCCAGTAAAATTTTTGTTACAAGTCAACCAAGGAAGAAAAAAATAAATTGTATTAAATTGTATTTCAATAACATTTTTATAATTATTGTAACTCTGTAAAAGTTAAGATAAATGTTACACTTATTCATTCATCCAACAACTGCCCACCTACTTGGTTTAGCAAAATAGTAGCAATATAGCTAACTAAATATAGGCAATATGGCAAAGCAGTTAAGACCAATAATAACTCTCAAGCCAGCAGACATGGATTTAAATCCTACCTCTGCTACTTAATAGCCCAATGACAGTGGCAACTTGTATAACATATCTGTGCCTCAGTTTATCTGTAAAATTTGCGTAAGAACAGTATCTTTGAGGAATAAAGTAATTAATTTGTAAATGTGCTTAGCTTGAATAGATGCTAACTATTATTATTATTACAGATGTATGGACTTAATGTATGTTTTCGCAAGTTTTCTTAAAGGGTTGAATACTAAAAATCTATTTCTACTCCTCTATTATAATCAAATATCACAATTTTTAAATATTTCTCATTATTACATTATAGATACAGTAATTTCAAATATTGAATTAACTGGTACAGATTATTTTGTTCTGTGTCAATAACAAAGACAATGTTTACTGAGTATTTACTCTGTACCGGACACTGTTCTAAGAACTTTACCTGCAGGGAAACTATTGAACCCTTATAAGAACCACAAAAGGTAAGTACAGACAAGAATTTAAGGCATGGGCCAGCCCGGTGGCTCAGGCGGTTGGAGCTCGTGCTCCTAATTCCAAAGGCTGCCGTTGGATTCCCACATAGGCCAGTGGGCTCTCAACCACTGGGCTCTCAACCACAAGGTTGCCGGTTCGACTCCTCAACTCCCGCAAGGGATGGTGGGCTGCACCCCCTGCAACTAGCAAACGGCAACTGGACCTAAGTTGAGCTGCGCCCTCCATAACTAAGACTGAAAGGACAACAACTTGAAGCTGAACTGCACCCTCCACAACTAAGATTGAAGGGACAACAACTTGACTTGGAAAAAAAAAGTCCTGGAAGTACACACTGTTCCCCAATAAAGTCCTGTTCCCCTTCCCCAATAAAATCTTAAAAAAAAAAAAAATTGAATATAAGCATGGAAAGGTCAAGTAACTTCCCAAAAGGACTCATCTACGAGAGCCAGGACTCAAAATTGGAAAATATGATGCTAAGCCCTTGCTCTTAACCACAATTATACTGCAATCTATACTTCCATTATGAGTCCTGAAAGCCTTTCTAAATGCATCTATCTGGACAATGAGCTAATAACATTTCCACCTCTACCACTCCCTGATTTGTGTAACAATGATAATTTGTGAAATGGCTAGCAAAGTTACAGTCCATAGGCCAAACTGGATTTTCTCAGGGAGAAATTAAAAGACACCAGAATGAAATTCAAGACCTTAGTACCATCAGAGTGCTACTAATCAACTGAACTACCGTGTTTCCCCGAAAATAAGAACATATTGCTCAACAGATCTCTAGATCTTATATTAAGGTCTTATATTAAGTTTCGCTCCAAAAGACACATTAGAGCTTATGTTCAGGGGATGTCACCCTGAAAAAATCTGCTATGGCTTATTTTCCGGTTAGTCTTATTTTCGAGGAAACATGGTACTAACGAAACACTGACACCAGAGGCAGGACTCTATATTACAACACGGAATTTTGAACCATATTGCCCATGTGGGAAATCCAGTTGAAGTTCAACACTTATTAATCATCTAACTATAAGCAAGACTGTTTCCATTTCCTCATCATAGACTTCTTGTGATACCTAATGAGAACATACAGATGCCTTACAAAAGGCAAAACGCAAATGTTGACTATTATAATAGGTCATCCCTAAAATGACCTAAGATAATCACAAACTATTTTCTTCTCAAAATACAATCATAACTTAAAATATTTTATTCATTAGTAACTATTCAGAAATACACTGAAAATGTATCCCTAAAACCAGAAATATATGACTATACAAAGGACATTACCGTGTTTCCCTGAAAAATAAGACCTAGCCAGACAATCAGCTCTAATGCATCTTTTGGAACAAAAATTAACATAAGCCCTAGTCTTATTTTAATATAAGACCCGGTTTTATTTTACTATACTGTAAGAGCAGGTATAATGTAATATAATATAACATAACATAATATGGGTCATTTAATTTTTGCTCCAAAAGACGCATTAGAACTGATTGTCCGGCTAGGTCTTATTTTCGAGGAAACAGGGTAGTAGCAAAGAAATTAAGAAGAGGGTTGAAGAACTCTCAAAAATCGAATTCTAGGTAGGCTATTAGAAAATACTCCAACATGGAATGAAGGGATACTTTAAAAATGAACATAGCAGACAACAAAAGCAAAAACAGACAAATAGGACTACATAGAACCTAAGGAATTCCACACACACACAAAAAAAATTTCAACAGAGTAAAAAGGCAACCTATGGAATGGGAGAAAATATTTGCAAACTACGTATCTAATAAGATGTTAATATCTAGAATATATAAGGAACTACAACTCAACAACAACAAAAATCCAATTTTAAAATGGATAAAAGACCTGAATAGACATTTCTCAAAAGAACATATACAGGGCGGCCTGATGCTCAGTTGGTTAGAGCGCGAGCTCTGAACAACAGAGTTGACGGTTCAATTCCCACATGGGCCAGTGAGCTGCGCCCTCCACAACCAGATTGAAGACAAGCTGCTGCTGAGCTCCTGGAGGGGAGGCCGGATGGCTCAGGTGGTTAGAGCACAAGATCTCAACAACAAGGTAGCCAGTTCAATTCCCGCATGGGATGGTGGGCGCGCCCCCTGCAACTAAAAACTGAAAACGGTGTGACTGGACTTGGAGCTGGGCTGCGCCCTCCACAAACTACTTGGAGCTGATGGGCCCTGGAGAAACACATTGTCTCCCAATATTCCCCCCCCCAAAAAAAAATTTTTAAATAAAAAAATAAAAAAGAACATATACAAATGGCCAAGTATATGAAAAGATGTTCAAAATCACTATCATCAGGGAAATACAAATCAAAACCAAAATGACATATCATCTCTTACCTGTTAGGATGGCACTATCAAAAAAAAAGGAAAAGAAAAAGTTACAAGTGTTGGCAAGGATGTAAAGAAATTGAAACTCTTGTGCACTACTGGTGAAAATGTAAAATGGTGCAGCTGTTATAGAAAATTGTATCGCGCAGTCCTCAAAAAATTAAAAATAAAATTACCATATGATACAGCAACCTCAGTTCTGTGTACATACCAAAAAAGAACTGAAAGCAGTTTCTCAAAGAATATTTGCACAGCCATGTTCATTACAGCACTATTCACAATACCCAAGAGGTGCAAGTAACCTAAATGACCATCAAAAATAAATGGATAATGAAAATGTGGTACATACATACACAACAAAAGTAGATTCGTCTACAAAAAAAAAAGTAAATTCCTGTTACATGCTACAACACAGATTTTGCTAAGTGAAATAGGCAAGTCAGAAAAAAAAAATATTGTATGAGGCCACTTGTATGAGGTATCTAAAGTAGCCAAATTCTCAGAAACAAAAAAATAGAACGGTGGTTTCAGAGACTGAAAGAAGATGGAAAAGGGAGTTGTCCAATGGGTACAGAATTTAGGTTTGGAAATAAAAAAGTTCTAGAGATCTGTTGAGCAACAATGTGCAAATAGTTAACACACTACTCTACACTTAAAAATGGTTAAGAAGATTAATTTTATGTTTTGTGGTTTTTACCACCACAAACAAGAAGAATATAAGATAACGTCAGGAATTCTGAGTTACAAGCTTGGCGAATCCTCTCCCCAAAAAGCAATGACAAAACTGGACATAGTTGTCAAAACAACCAAAATCTCAGGAATGATAAGGAAAGGCTAGAGTGAGGTCACATTATTACTTGGTACACACAACAAAAGAGCAGGCCAGCCAAAAATTAACAAGAAAGATCCCAGAGAACAAGACAGCTAAAGATGGCCTTGCTATTATTTCACATAGCCATGGCAGTCTGGAAAGATACATGCATATGCCAAGATGTGCTTACTGAGAAGACAATAGAGAGCCCTAACAAGCTACTTGTTCATTATTGACCAAGAGGCCTTGTAAACACAGTTACTGAAAAAAACGAATCAAACTTATAAACTCCCTGAACTTTAAAAGCATTATCCAATATATACACATATATACCATGCCAAAGAGCAAAAACCTTACTGGTTAAACAACCTGTAACCAATCAGTGGTTGACAACTAAGTTATAGTGACCCATGGGTAATCCATAGGAAGCCAGTACTAAAACTAGAAAGAATGCGAGGGGGTGGGGGGGGTAGAAAAGGAGTTGGAGGGGGACTGAGCACAGACATCAGAGGCTACACACTGTAAGGGAAACAGACACCACACATTTAGTCCAGGCAGGTCACTAAACAATAAACCCAGAGCAATAACAACCATCCTCTGGAGGGAGGAAATCAGAAATCAGAGTTGCTATAACATATCCAAAATGTCCAGTTTCCAACAAAAAATTAAAAAACATGAAAAGCATACAAAGTAGTCAAGAGAACCCAACTGAGGGTGTTCAAATGTAGGACTTAGTACACAAAACTTCAAAACATCTATTATAATTATGTTCAAAGAAATAAAAGAGGGCCGGCCCGGTGGCTCAGGCGGTTGGAGCTCCATGCTCCTAACTCCGAGGGCTGCCGGTTCGATTCCCACATGGGCCAATGGGCTTTCAACCACAAGGTTGCCAGTTCGATTCCTCGAGTCCCGCAAGGGATGGTGGGCTCCGCCCCCTGCAGCTGGGATTGAACAAGGCACCTTGAGCTGAGCTGCCTCCCGGATGACTCAGTTGGTTGGAGCGCGGGCTCTCAACCACAGGGTTGCCGGTTGGATTCCTTGACTCCCTCAAGGGATAGTGGGCTCCGCCCCCTGCAACTAAGATTGAACACGGCACCTTGAGCTGAGCTACCGCTGAGCTCCCGGATGGCTCAGTTGGTTGGAGTGCGTCCTTTCAACCACAAGGTTGCCGGTTCAACGCCCGCAAGGGATGGTGGGCTGTGCCCCCTGCAACTAGAAAACGGCAGCTGGACCTGGAGGAGCTGAGCTGCACCCGACACAACTAAGACTGAAAGGACAACAGCTTGGGGCTGAACAGCACTCTCCACAACTAGGATTGAGGGGACAGCAACTTGACTTGGAAAAACAGGCCTGGAAGTACACACTGTTCCCCCAATGAAGTCCTGTTCCCCTTCCCCAATAAAATCTAAAAAAAAAAAAAAGAAATAAAATAAATAATTAAACGAAATATAACAACAGAGATTCATCAAACAGAAAATATCAATAATGAAATAAAATTACAAAAAAAAGAACCAAAGGGAAATTTTGGGGTTGGAAAGTACCATAAATGAAATGAAGAATTCACTAAGAGTTCAACATCAGATCTCAGCTGGCAGAAGAATCAGCAAATCCACAACCAGACACATCATAGTAAAAATATTAAAAGACAGGATCAAAAGAAAATCTTGAAAACAGAAAAATAAAAGCAACTTGTCATATACAAAGAAACTCTTTGTAAGACAACAGCTAACTTCTCATTACAAAAATAAAGGCAAGAAGATAGTGAGATGACATATTCAAATAACAAAAAAATAACTGCCAACTAAGAATTCTATATCCAGCATAATAAGCCTTCAAAAATGAAGGCAAAATAAAGTCATACCCAAATAAACAATGCTGAGATAATTCATTGCTAAAAATCTAGGGACCGCAATACCAAGTATAAGATTATTCAGGAAATGGTGAAAGTACTAATTTAAGGTAAACACTAGAAGTCAAATATGCATTTTTTAATTTTTAAGGTAAGCAAGTAAAATAATTTGTAAAAGAGTATAATTAAAAACACTTCAAGGCGAGAATTGACTTTGGGTGTTGAACACGCAATGCATATACAGATGGTGTATTATAGAATTGTATACTTGAAACCTATACAATTTTACTAACCGATGTCCACCCCAATTTAATTAAAAAAAAAAATACTTCAAGGAAAGAAGAACTACTAGAGTGAAAGAGAGGCACATTTCAGAGTTACGCTTTTAAGTCTATTCAAGAGTAAGATATCACAATACTCAATTTGCATGCATTTAATAACATAACTTCAAGATATATAAAATGAGAATTGACAAAACTAAAAAAAGAAGTAGACAGATCCACAATAATTATAGTTGCAGACATTAACATACTTCTCTTGGTAACTGATAGAACAAACAGACAACGCAAATCCATATGGATTTATAAAACCTGAAAAAGTCCATTAACCAATTTAAAGCAATTAACATGGAAAAATATGGCAACTGCAAAATACACATTTTTTAATATATTGCATATGCAACATTTACAAAAAAAGACCATATACTGAGTAATACATTATGATGGACTGAAATCATACAGAGAATTGTGCTGAGCACTGTGGAATTAAATTAGAAATCAATCACAGAAAGATAATTAGCAATTCCCCCAAACGTCTAGAAATTAAGCTACACACTTCTAAATAACTTACAGATCAAAGAAGAAGTCAAAATGAAAAAGAAAATTTTTTTCAAACTGAATAATGAAAAAATATAAACTCTGTGATAGTTAAATAGATTATTAGAGAGAAATTTATAGCATTAAATTCATATATTTGAGTAGAAAAAAGCTGAAAAACATCAATGACCTAAGCATCCACCTAAGAAAGCTAGGAAAAAAACAACAGAAAATCAAATCCAAAGAGGTGGAAGGAAAGAAATGACAAGAGCAAAAAATACACGGCAAAGAAAGCAAAAATACAATAGAAGGAAAAATCAACAAAGTTGATTCTTTGCAAATATTAATAAAATTAATAAAACCCTAGCAATATTGATGAGGAAAACATAAATTACCAATATCAGGAATAAAAAAAGGATATCACAACACATCGTATATATATTTTATTTAAATTAGTCAACTTTAAATTGAACAACAACAAAAAACCAACTTTATGGCTTTAAATATGACAATTAGGAAAAGAGGCAGGCAACCTTTTTCAATAAGGGCCAGACAGTAAATATTTTAGGTTTTTGCAAGCCCTGCAGTCTCTGTCCCAGCTACTCAACTCTGCGGTTTTAGTTTGCAAAAGCAGCCATAGACAACATGTAAATGAATGACGACCAGAATAGCTGTGCTCCAAGTCCAGCACAATTTTACGAGTATGCCCAGGCCATTATTTCTAATCCCTGATTTCGAGGAAATTGAGAAATTCCTTGGAAAACGTAACTAAACACTAACACAAGTAGATATAAAAACCTAAGTAGTCCTATATCTATTTAAGAATTTAAATTAGTAATTAAAAACTTTCCAACAAAAAAGAAACTCCTGACCCACATGACTTGATGATTAATTTTACCCAATATTTAAAAAACTAATAAAACAAGAAAGGTGAAGATTTCACACTTCTGATTTCAAAACTTACTACAAGCTATAGTAATCAAAACAACATGATTCAGACATAAAGAAAGACATAAAACCAATGGAAGAGTATTGAGATCCCAGAAATAAACCCTCACATCTATAGCCAATTGATTTTAGAGAAGGATGCCAAGACCATTCAACAGGGAAAGGACAGTCTTTAACAAATGATGTTGAGAAAACTGGATATCCAAATGCAAAAACAAATGAAGTTGGATGCTTATACCACATACAAAAATTAACTCAACTAGATCAAAGACCCTAACATAAGCACTAAAACTATAAAACTCTTAGAAGAAAACATACAGGAGAAAGCTTCATGGCATTGGATTTGGCAATCATTTCTTAGATATGACAACAAAAGTCCAGCCACCAAAAGAAAAAAATTGGTAAATTAGACCTCAAAATTTAAAACTTTTGTAAATCAAAGGATACTATCAACAAAGTCAAAAGACAACCCACAATGGAAGAAAATATTTGCAAATCACATATATAAGGGACTGATACCCAGAATTTATAAATAACTCCTACAACTCACATCCAGAATATATAAATAGCTCCTACAACTCAATTACAGAAAAACAACCCAAATAAAAAAAATGTGCAAAGGACTTAAATAGACATTTCTTCAAAGATGATATACAAATGGCCAATAAGCACATGAAAAGATACTCAAAATCACCGATCATTAGGGAAATGCAAATTAAAACCACAAATGCAAATTAAAACCACTTTCTACACCGCTCAGGATGGCTAAAAAAAAAAAAAAAAAAAGTTTGGCGAGGACATGTTGCAATTGGAACTCTTGTACATTACTGGTAGGAATATAAAAGGGTACAGCCACTATGGTATGGCAATTTCTCAAAAATTAAGCATACCATTACCATAAGATCTAGCAATTCTACTTTTGGGTATATACCCAAAAAAAAACTGAAATCAGGGACTCAAACAGATATTTGTGCACCCATGTTCACAGCAGCATTATTCACGACAGCCAAAAACTAAAAGCAACCCAAATGTGCATCGACAGATGAATGGATAAACAAAATGTCATATATACACACAATGGACTATTATTATTCAGTCATAAAAAGTAAAGAAGTTCTGGCACATGTTACAACGTGGATGAACCTTAAAGCCATTGTGCTAACTGAAATAATCCAGTCACAAAAAGATAAATATTGTATGTTTCCACTTATGTGAGGTACGTAGAGTAATCAAATTCAGAGACAAAGTAAAATGGTAATTGCCAGGAGCTGGGAGAAAAGAATGGGGAGTTACTACTTAATGGGTGTAAAGGTTCAAGATGGGAAATTGAAAAGGTTATGGAGATGGATGATAGTGATGATTACGAAATATAAATATAATAAATGCCAGACTATACAATCAAAAATGATTAAAACAGTAAATTTTGTTATGTATATTTTATCAAATAATAAAAAGAAAAAACTAATAATACCAATCTTACGCAAACTCTTTTTTTTAAATTTTAGTAAACATACTGAAGTGACATTGGTTAATAAAATTATATAGGTTTCAAGTGTACAATTCTATAATACATCATCTGTACAGCGCATAGAGTGTTCACCATCTAAAGTCAAGTCTCCTTCCAACACCGTATATTTGACCACCTTTACCCTCTTCTACGTACCCCCAACCTCCTTTCCCTCTGATAACCACTGTCTGTGTCTATAAATACTGCTGTGATAAATACTGCTGTCTGTGTCTAAGAGGTTTTGTTTGTCTTGTTTGTTCGTTTGTGGCTTTCAGTTGTACATCCCACATGAGTGAAATCATATGGTTCTTGACTTTTTCCATCTGATTTATTTCGTTGAGCATGATATTCTGAAGTTCCATCCATGTTGTCGCAAATGGCAGTACTTCATCTTTTATCATGGCTTTCTACCCGAAAAAATTTGAAAACATTTATTCGTAAAGATATGTACCCCTATATTCATTGCACCATTATTCACAGCGATCAAGATATGGAAACAACACAAGTGTCCTTCAATAGAAGACTGGATAAAGAAGATAAGGTACATATATACAATGGAATACTAAACTCTTCTTTTATAAAAAGAGGAAATACTCCCCAAATAATTTAATGAAGGCAACATATTTAGGATAATCAGAGCTTGATAAGGACTCTACAAGAGAAGAAAATCACAGGCCAGTATCACTTATAAACATAGATGCACTAAAACTGAAAATTTAACAAATCCAATCCAATCACATATACAGAAGACAGTACACTGTAAGTGGGGTTTATTCCAGGAATGCAAACTCTGTGTATTCAATCAATATAATTCACATTAACAACATAGAAAACTCAGATTTTTAATGAGTTAATCAACTCATTAAATGCAATAGTTGATAAAAGTCAACATCCATTCATGATTCTAAAAAATTATAGGAAAACTAGGAACAGAATAGCATTTCCTTAACCCAATACAGAACATTTATAGCTAACAACATACTTAATGGTAAAATATTAAACACTTTCCCACTGTAGATGAGAACAAAAAAGAATGTTCTCAAGATCTCTACTGCACAGTGCAATAACGAAGAAAAGAATGTAAAGGTCTGAGCACTGGAAAGAGAGATGAAAAACTGTCATTATTTGCAGACAACATGATTTGTACAGAGACAATCCAAAAGAACCCACCAAAAAGTATTAGACAAGTTAGAAAGGCCACTAGATAGAAGATCAATGTAATAAAATAAACTGTATTTCTAAACACTCGTAACAAATATTTACAAAACAAATTTTTTTTAAAAAATTGCTGCTTATAACACCAATAGAGATAAAAATTAATGAAATATGTGTAAAACCTCTCTGAAAACTTTCAAATAATTGCTGAACTTAAAGGCCTTAAAATATAGAAAGTAATTCCTGTACATGAGTTAAAACTCAATACAATGACAATACATGTTAATAAGATGTTATTATATTTCCTCCCAAATTAATCTATTGATTCAATGTAACCTCAATTAAAAAGGTAAATGGGTTCCCTATTTGAGGGAAATTCTAAAATATACAAGCTGAAATTAAAGTGTATATGGAAATGCAAAGGACCAGTAATAGTTATTACAATCTGAAGGAAAAAAGAACAAAGTTGTAGAAATTTATACCATGAGATATCAAGACTTACTGTGAAAGACAATATGGTAGTGACACAAGAATAGACAAATAGGTCACTGAACAGATAAAGAATTCAGAAATAATCCGCACATATGACAACCTGATTTACAACAAAGACTTACTACAATTTAGTCGGGAAAGAATGGTTCAATAAATGGTGTGGATTAATTATCAATGGAAAAAAAATGAATCTTGATCTCTACTTCGCAATTGCAGAAAATTATTTTTAAATCAATCATATAATACAATAAAACTTCTAAAAGAAAACAGGAGAGTATCTTCATGAGTGTGGAATGAGCAAAGATTTCTTAAACAAGACATAAAAAGTGCTAACTATAAAGGGAAAAAACTGATAAACTGGACTTCAATAATATGAACTCTATTCATCAAAAAGCACTTTTTTAAAATACTTTTATTTTATTCATTTATTTTTTTATTTATTATTTTTTTAAGAAGGGCACGGCTCACAGTGGCCCATTTGGGGATTGAACCAGCAACCTTGGTGTTAAGAGCACCACACTCTGACCAACTGAGCTAAACCATCCCTTAACAGAGCCAAAAGACAAGCCACATACTGGGAGAAGATACTGCAAAACAAGTACCTGACAAAGTACTCATTCCAAAATATATAAAGAACTCCTACCATCAATAAGAAAAAGAAGACACAATTTTTTTAAAAAGGCAAAAGAATTAGAAACTTTACAAAAGAGGATATCCAAATAGCCAATGACCAGCACATGTATATGCTCAACATCATTAATCATTAGGGAAAGCAATTTTAAATTACAAGATACCACTACACATCCACCACAAAGGCTAAAATTAAAATAGCAAACATACCAAATAATAACAAAAATGTGAAGTAACTGAAACCCTTATACATTGTTGGTGAGAATATTAAATAGTACAACCACTCCAGAAAACTATTTGGCAATATCCATTAAAGTTAAACATGTATACCCCTAATGAAAATTAATACTTTTATTCACCAAAAATACCCATATAAGAATGTTCATAAGAGCCAAAACCAGAAAAACAATCCAAATGTACATCAATACAAACATAAATTAGTAAACTGTGACTCTTTACACAATGGATACAATAATAATTGTATCCAATACAAAGAAGAAAACTACCACTCACGCAACAACATGGGTTAATCTTAGCCTTAATGTTGAACAAAAGAAACCAGACACAAGTAATTCCAATTATTTAAGGTTCAAGAACAAATAATACTTACCTCTGTTGATAGAAGTCAGAATAGCAGTCACCTGTTTTAGGGGTGGGGGTAACTGGTTACAAAGAGGCACAGGGGAGTCATTGGTGTAGGAAACAGTCTATTTCTTGATCTAGATAGTGGTTACACAGGTATATAGATATGTAAAACTGAGCTGTATACCTATATATACCATATATATAAAAATAATTAACCTTGGAGAAAGAAAGGGGAAGGAGCCAAGAATATTATTTCTTAATGTTAACTCTAAATTATTCAATAATAGAGGAAGCAGTGAAATATAACTAAAAATTGTTGATTACTACCACCCTCAGATAAGTCTTTCTTTATCTCCTAAAAAAGCTGTTGGTCTCTGACTCTTCTGAGTTTCCACAGATAATTTTTTATCCTCAAGACTAACAGAGTTGCCTGGCACATGTTAGTAATGATGTACTAAATGAAGTAATAAGTATATGAACTTTGAAGTTACAGTTCATTTGCATCAGAGCATTCTCAGGTTAAAAGAAAACTAAAAAGAAGTGATTAACAAAGACGTTTTTGATTTGCTGGCATTCTCAATCTGTGTCTACTTGACACTCTGAGGGCGCCATGGGTAATGTCATCTTTCCTACTAAGAGATAGAACTTTCCTCAAGATCTTGCTGTCTTTCGGACTCCCCCATTCCCCCAAAACAGAGAACAGAAATGTATTACTCTCTAGTATCATACAGAATCTTACAATGTAAATTAGCATATTCAGTAAGGCTTGAGAATTGAGTAAATAGGCTGGGCAATTCTGACAACAAGAACAATTCGATTGTTTTCCTATTTGCTGAGGCAACTTTTGGGAAGCCGATTGTAACAAACCATCAAACCAGTTAATACACCATAAAAAAATTCTGTAAAGGAAGGTCTCTAGTTTCAGGGGAGCCAAAATATATTAGCATTAAAATTAAGTTTTTAAAGCATAAAGTCGAAGTGTAGGAAACAATGTATTACTTATAAACACGCTTAAAATATTTCCAGTCAATGACAGCTATAGTTTACCTGTTCCAGCACATCCAACTTTAACTCGAGCTTGCTGAGAACCACGTCTCCACCCCATAGTGAAAGCTGTAGATCTGAAGGCTTTAAGTTCTTGATGTAGCGATTCACATAGCTCATTAAAATTGGAGTAACGTATGACTCCAGCATCCTTTAAGGTTCAGAGGAGTCAAAGTCAGAAGCTGAAGGAGGTAGAGACAGAAATATTATAAGTAATGAGTCGGTGGTACAACGAAGGAAAAAGCACTTTTCAGGAGGGGTTCAAGAGGCCGAAAGGCAACAGTCCTCACCAAAGTGGCCGCACGCCTCCTCCACAAGCAGAAACTCAAGTGGACTCTGTGTTCCAGCTGTGACTTCCTCCCTAATGCAACTCCCCTCAACTCGACTGGCGAAGAGTGAGAGGAGAGGTGGCGACCTGAAGATAGGGAGTCCCTTCAAGTAGAATGAAGTGCGAGCGGCTCCCTCTACGGCTGCCGCACCCCTTCACCAGACACAAGGCCCTCGCTTCCTAGGACCCAGCAGGATCTACCACTATAGAACCAGAGCCAGAAGGGAGCCATCTCCGCCCTACTGCACCCTCGCATGACACTCACGCCAAAGCGTATGGTGCCGTCCTCTCCACCTCCTGGTACCTGGCACTCGCCCCGGCGGCGGCGCAGCTCCCGTATGGCTCCACTTCCGGGTGTGGCCCCACTCGGTGCTCAAAACAAATTGTCCCTCCACCGCCAAAACGCGAACTCCTCAGCATGACCCGACTTCTCAGGCTGGAGAATCCATTCAGTATGTCTTCTAGGAGGAGGCCTCTTACACTCGGCTAGCCTGCATCCCCACTACGACCCCGCCAGTGATCAGGAAATGCCTCTAGGAAGTGCCCTAGGGAGGTGGCGGACCGTAAAGTGGAGACACCCGAGATCCGGAAGTGGTGCGAGAGAGAGAGAGAGAGAGAGAGCGAGAGAGAGAGAGAGAAGAGAGAGACAGAGAGAGACAGAGAGAGACAGAGAGACAGAGAGAGAAGAGAGAGACAGAGAGAGAGACAGAGAGAGACAGAGACAGAGACAGAGACAGACAGCACAGAGACAGACACAGAGACAGACACAGAGACAGACAGACAGAGAGAGACAGAGAGAGAACAGAGGCTGCGGGTTGCTGGATGCCAAAAGTACGCACTGCCGGGGGTCCGATGAGGAGGAAGAAAGCGCGGGTTCTAGTGTTTAAATCCCTGAAAGAGAGAGCTATTCTTTCTCTCGGGTAATGGAAGGCCTGAGAAGAGGAACGTGGGTTCAGTGGCCAGGGCGATAGCAATACGGCGGAAGGTAGGAGAAGCGGGTGGTGGGAGGCAGATTTAAAAGTAGATGCGAGGTTCATTTGATGAAGGAAGGGTGGCGTGGAAAGAAATTGAAGGGAGTCGACTGTTGCAATTTAAGATAATCCGTTTTGCCCGCAGGTGTAAACAAGCTCTCGCGTTCTTTTACTTTAGCGAAGCAGTGGTTTCGCTAAATTTGCTGATAAGGGGCACGGAAGAAATGGTCAAAGAAGGTTGTGAAGAACCATTGGTTTGCAGACTAATGGGATTTCGGAAAGTGAGTGGGAATATCGGAAGAAAGAAGGAAATGAGACTCCTAGAGACAAGTGAAAAGAAATAGCAGATAAGGAATGAACTCAGAGTTTTAGGAGTCACTTGGTTTTATTAGGCTGAAATGAATCTATAAAATATCTTCTAGTACCTGCAAGGTAACAAAGTCAAGAAACTCAAATACCTAACTTGGAAAAATATAAACTAAGCTTAAAGGAATGGCTCAATAGGACATGCTGCCTAATTTTTGACCAGTGTCTCTTATGTTTGGTAACCTATGAAAAAAACACCTACCACTGCATTTTAAAAGTATAAAGTTTTTAAAATACCCACCCATGTTTTCGTTGCATTTAATTGAAAATATTTAATAAGTAAATTCCTAAAGCTCTTTACTGCAATTCAAGTTATGATTTCTTGAAAGTTTTAGAAACTGCAAAAGCAAACAGGCCTAAGTGAGGATGCCAAAGTGTCTAGATTTTAATTTTGTTAATGAACTAAGTTTAAAAAGATAAAGAGAAGCAGTTAATTGCTAATTTAGAGTAACTGTCCCCTCATAAGCCTTGATAAATAACCCAAGTAATTTCAATCTTATTAAAACTGAGTAAATTAATAAGTAAATTATCTAAGTAATTTCTTAGTTATCTGCTTCACCTGGAAAGCAAACAGGTTGAAGTCATGACTCAGAAGTTTCACTATAAAGAAAAGTTGTATGAAAGCCCTAGGTGGTCTAGAAGAGGAGCAGCAAATCTTATTTTTCCAGAGAAAGAAAAAGGGCCTAGTCTTATTTGTGTGGCAATTTAATTAAAAAAGAATGGTGTTTTAATATAAATTAGCCAGAACATTGAGGGCTAGAGGGAGCTGGAGTGTATTTCTTTTCCCTCTGGTAGGTTATACTCTGGTAAAATAGTTTCTCCTGACTGCTGGTCTTGTTCAGAAGACCAGAATGCTCTGGTGTATTTCAAAATAGCTCCTTTTCCTCTCCCCCTGCCAGAAACACAAGGGAATTTTTCTCTATTCACTGTGAGGACCTGATAGAGCTCCTGCAGGTAAAACTCACAAAAATGTGGAGACCTCCCTATGAATGGGTCTCCCTGGAGTTTTTAATTGTCCGACTTGTCTATAGTGAGCCTTCAACTATTTGTCACTTACGATTTAGGTTTTCCTACCCTGACAGTGCTTCCCTAGGAGATTTCTGCTCATAGGTTTCTGCTGTGTTAAGTTGTGATTCTCTGTATTCACCCATCTCTCTCCAATTTGGGGAACAGTGGTTTCCCTGTGACCTAACTTCTCTGGTGGATCTAACAGTTGGTGATACTTCATTTTATTCAGCTTTTTACTTGTTGTTAAATGGAGTGATAACTTCTAAGCTACTTATGTACTGGACCAGAAATCAAAACTCTCAGGTGAAGTTCTTAAATATTTGAGCAATGTTTAAAAGGTAGAAAAAGACACCTTTATAATTTATTTTTCTATTATGTGTAGTGTATGTATGAGATCTTCAAGTACAGGAACTTGTGTCCCTTGCACGTTACATATTATGTGATTCTTAATAGGTTATATGGCAGTGATTGATTTAACAATTATTCAATAAATCTGTTTTCCTCCTGTGCACATGGCTAGATTATTATTAGGGCTCTGTTACAGTCAGGTGTTGGAAAGTAACTGAGTTCTGACCACCTGAATGTGGGGTAGAAGTGTAGGTACAGGCCTGGCTCATAAAAACCTTCCATATAACAGTTTTACTGTTTCCCCCATCACCAAACTAGATAAATGGGATGTAACAGAGGACTCCAGGATCCAGCAAGGAGATACCAAGGACAAAAAAAAATAGGAGGCTGACTCTGTGAATCAGTGCCTAGGGGAACACAAGCTGCTAATTAGTAATATCCATTAGAATTTTTTGCATGATTGAGAAATAAACTACTGTTTACATTACTGAGATTTGAGGTTTTTGCTGTTATAGGAAATGTTATTTTAAGTAGCACATAGGTAAATAGATAATAGACATGAGCTGAACTTAATCTATTCAACTTTTTATCTTCAAGAACATTAAAAGTGTGACTTGATTTACTCATGAAATTATTGTTTAATTAAATTTTAAAATATACTTACCTAGACAATCACTGTTACCCATTGAGTATTCTTTGCATGTTATATTAGATTGGTGCAAAAGTAATTGCAGTTTTTGCAACTATTTTTAACCTTTTAAATTGCAATTACTTTTGCACCAACCTAATACCTTGTTCCTTTTATAACAAAATTATGGCATGATGAGGAAACTCAGACATGGAAAAGTGAACTACCTGTGGTCACAGCCAATCAATCCAACTCTTAGGACTTCAAGTCTCCATGAGAAAGAAAACAGGAAACAGAAAATTAAAAAGCATTAATTATTATAATCATAGAATAACAAAGGAAGTTTCCTGGACATAGAGTAATACTAAGTAGCTTCACAAAACATTTCTGACTAGATTCCTAAAGAGTTACAGCACATAAAAATTTATAATGTAGCTTCAGAGTTAACTGTAAAAAAGTATCTGTCCAAGTCATATAGGTATTATCTCACTATGAAAGCTGGACATAGTATAGTTCATAAGAAGTCCAGTTAGTAGGAAATCAATAATAATCATGGTTGCTTCAAGTTATTTAAATATATTAGTTTGGTATTCTGAATTCACTCATGAACTCAAAGACATTTTTTGAATGTCCACTATGTGGGATATACCATACTATGCACTGAGGCATGCCTACATAGAAAGAGCTCAGTTTCATTGGAATGACAGACATAAATAACTAATTAATATATGTACAACGGAATAATACTCAACCATAAGAAAAGGTGAACTACTGCCATTACGACAAGTATAGATCTTGAAATGTATCATTCTAAGCGAAATAAGTCAGACAGAAAAAGTTGAGAACCATTATGACTTCACTCATGTGGAATATAAAACTGAAAGCAACAAACGAGCAAGACAAACAAAAAGTTATAGACACAGACAACAGTTTAGTGGTTACCAGAGGGTAAGGGGAGAGGGATGGTGGTAGAAGGGGGTAAAGAGGGTCAAATAATATGGTGATGGAGGGAGAACTGACGGAGTCGGGAATTCACAATGCAAAAGATTGATGATGTACTATAGAAATGTACACTTGAAACCTGTATAATTTTACTAACCAATGTCATCCCAATAAATTTAATGAAATTTTTAAAATAAAAATATGATTAAGTGAAATATACACAAAGTGCGGTGTGATGGGAAAAACTCATTTAGCACTGTGTGAGGACATGATTCAACTTCTACCCAACTACAAAACAATGTACTTTTTCCACTGACCTAAGTCTTTCAAAGAAAATCAGGAAAGTCCCTGTAATTCTCACTAAAATTAAATTCGTGAACTCATCCTAGAAAAAGTGCTACATACCTCATTGCTGAATATCACTACACTTTCAAAGTACTGCCCTTGGGAAGCTATGCACTGACGCCAGCACCTAATCCACCCTTCAAAACAATTTTGGAACTCTTTCTGGAATGGCCATCAGAGCTGTCGTCATATTATCCTTGATGTCCTAAATGTCATCAAAATGTCTTCCTTTCAGTATTTATCTTTAGGTAAAGAAAGAAGTCATTGGGGGCCAGATCAGGTGAGTAGGGAGAGTGTTCCATTACAGTTATTTGTTTACTGGTTAAAAACATCCTCACAGACAGTGCCGTGTGAGCATTCTCGTGATGCAAGAGCGATGAATTATTGGCAAAAAGTTAAGGTCGTCTAAGTTTTTCACACAGCCTTTCCAGCATTTCCAAATAGTAAACATGGTTATCTGTTTGTCCAGTTGGTACAAATTTGTAATGAATAATCCCTCTGATATCAAAAAAGGTTAGCAACATCATTACAACAAGTTCACGAACTTAATTGTCAGACCTCATTCATATAATTAAATATATGTTAAAATGAAAGAGAGCTCTGACTTTCAAATGTTTTACCTATAGTTAGAAATATAGTTTACACCATGGCTCAATATTTGTATAGTATATGCACTGAGAACTCGCACAAAACTATAATTGAGTACATGTGATGCATTCTATTTTGTTACTATTTTTTTCTAAATAGTTTCGTGACCTACTAAATTGATACTATGAGCTACTTAATGGTTTGCAACTCAGTCTAAAAAACTAAACAAAGTTGTATATTTATCAACATTAATAAATCTAAAAATATATAACATTGAGAAAAAACCATAAGTATAGCATATCATATAGTATATGAGTATACGCGATAGTATAAAGTATATGTGATATGCTATATAGTATATATGATATACTGTAATGACGAGCAGGGAAAAGAAGGAGAAGGGACACAAACTAGAATGGGGCCAATTAATTACTTTATCAATGTCTAACCAATTTAGCAATTTTCAATAGCAAAAGACAAAGACAATAGAATGTGCTAATGACAGAAATTAAAGTGGTTAAGACTAAACTATACATTGATACCAATGTCACATCAAAGGAGTACACATAAGTTTAAGAAATCCCAACATATGTTTACTATTGATCAAAAATCACTTGGCTAAATACACAAATAACATCAGTAAGGAGTATCCAAAAGCAGTACTGAGCTGTATAGGATAGTAACTATTACAGTAGATGTCAAAAGCTCATCAAACTGGGGGAGAACAGCACTGAAAAAGTCATAAATCAAAACTTTGTCAGGTTTGTAGCTGAGAGAAACTCAGGTGGGAGCACACCGCTGCTTGTTAGTTCCCAAGAATGCTGCTGCTGCTGCTGCTGCTGCTGTTGTTGTTAGAAGTCAAGGCGTCTTCAGATGCTGCATATAAGTTTTCAAGGTGTTAACAATCTGAAGACTGTTGCTGTTGTTGTCGCCCTTATTGTTAGAAGTTAGGACGTCTTCTGATGTTGTAAGCTGCGAGCTGCATACAACTTTTCTAGATGCTAACAAGTTCTCAAGAAGGCTAACCATGGGGAGGCTGGGAACCAGCCAGACCTCACCAGGTTCGTGGCTGAAAGTCAGGACATCCCCTGGTGTTGTAAGCTGCATGTCGCTGGAAGTCTTCAAAATGCTAGAATGATGAGAAATCACCAATGACAAATGACCAAATGATGAAATAATAATAATTAATTACACTGCCAACTGAAGTCTATTTTATATATTTTTTCAGATGTACCTTAAAGCCAAGTTTCTTGTTCCTGCCTCCCCTTTTGGGAATGGCCAGTTCCAGGAGGATTTAGCAGTTACTGACATGAATGTTGCCTGTCCGACCAAAGGGCCAATTCATCCGGCTAAGCAATATCTACTGTTCTTGCTTGGGACCATCAGCCCAAGGTCTTCCAAAGCCTGGCAACGTTCCTGTCACATCATCCTGATATAACTTAGCTACTTCTTTTCTTCATCTGCTGATGTGGGTGAAACAGACTGAACAAAGGAGGAGTTCTCTCAACCCCTGATCAAGAATTTCTTTAACCCTAAGCTAACTATCACCTCACAACAGGGACAGAACAACAAACATCATCTCATGTCTCCCCTGCTCGGGAGAATGAGACCAAACAAAACAACCTCATCTCATGTCTCCCCTGCTTGGGAGAATAAGACCAAAGGGGGACAGAAAAGCAACCTCATTCCATATCTCCCCTGCTCAGGAGAATGAGACCCAGAAAGCAACATCATCTCATATCTCCCTTGCTTGGGAGAATGAGACCAAAGAGGAAGTTTACTCAACCCCTGATCACAGCACAGAAATCACCTCACATACAAGAACAGACAAAAGCTAATAGACAAAAGCTCACATCAACCAATGAAGACAAATTTTCTTCAACATCTTCCCTACATATACGAGGTGTGATCAAACAATACGGTGAATGTTTAAATTTTAAAAAATGTTTTACCAGCCCGGTGGCTCTGGCGGTTGGAGCTCCGTGCTCCTAACACCAAAGGCTGCCAGTTCGATTCCCACATGGGCCAGGGGGCTCTCAACCACAGGGTTGCCAGTTCAATTCCTCAACTCCTGCAAGGGATGGTGGGCTGTGCCCCCTGCAACTAAGATGAAACACAGCACCTTGAGCTGAGCTCCCAGATGGCTCAGTTGGTTGGAGCGCATCCTCTCAACCACAGGTTGTCTGTTCAACTCCCGCAAGGGATGGTGGCTGCGCCCCCTGCAATTAAGATTGAAAGGAAAACGACTTGGAAAAAGTCCTGGAAGTACACATTGTTCCCCAATAAAGTCCTATTCCCCTTCCCCAATAAACATCTTTAAAAAAAAAAAAGAAAGAAAGAAGAAAGAAAGAAAGAAAGAAAGAAAGAAAGAAAGAAAGAAAGAAAGAAAGAAAGAAAAAGAGATGAACTTTCAAATAGCTTTAAAAAAAAAATTTATCACCGATGGACACTGTCTTATTAGGGAGACCACTTCAGGGATGGTGTAGATGCCTGATCACTGCAGTGTACACCTGAAGCTGAAGCTGAACGGTAATAAATGTCAACAATAATTTTACATATATATTTTTAAAAATGTATATATATATGTATATATATATATATGTATATATTTACAAGAAGTGGAGTACAGCATTAGGAATAGAGACTGGAAATGTAACGGCAGTATGCGATGTCACAGGGGTAGTAGATTGGGGGAGAGGGGTTATCACTTTGTGAGGGATATAAATGATAAGGATCTATTACATTGTTTTGTACATTATTTGAAACTAATAAAAAAGTCACCCCAATAAACTTTAATTAAAACAATAAATAATAATGCCAACATTAAAAACATTTATTACAATAAAAGACTCATTGCCATTTTTCCCCCTCACTTCGAACACACTTATCCCATTGTTCTTGCCACTTCCTGAAGCAGTTCTGGAAGTCAACTTTCATGAGTGTCTTTAGTTAATGCTGTCATGGCTGCCTCAATGTCCTGAATCTATTCAAAACGTTTACCTTTCATGGTTGTTTGACTTTGGGGAAGAGCCAGAAGTTGCATGGTGCCAGATCTGGTGAATAAGGTGGATGAGGACACACTGTAATGTTTTTGACAGAAATTGCATACCAGAAGCTATGTGTGACATGGAGTCTTTCTGTTATGATCAAAACATACGGTGAATGCTGCTACCAAGTGCCATCCAACAGAAAGGCAGCGCATCAAACCTTAGTAACAGTGTGTGACAAGTTTCAACTTGTTCGGTGCAGTCAGTGTAAGCTATGGTTGAGAGAAGGTGTGTTTTAAAGTGTGCCGTAAATCATGGATCACGAAAAATGTATTAACATGAAATGGGAAAACAATTTCATCCTCCATTATGACAATGCTCTGTGTCACACATTGCTTCTGGTATGGCAATTTCTGTCAAAAACATTACAGTGTGTCATCCACCTGAATCAGGACATTGAGGCAGCTACAATAGCACAACTGAAGACACTCATGAAAGAGGACTTTCAGAACTGCTTCAGAAAGTGGCAAGAATGATGGGAAAAGTGTGTTTGAAGAAAGGGAGAGTATTTTGAGGGTGATAAATGGCAATGTGTCTTTTATTGTAATACTTTTTTTTAAATTTACACCTACACCATATTTTTCTATCACACCTCATCATGCATATACACAAATTCCAAGAAATGCTATATATTGTGATAGCTACATGCATATTTAGAAATCATATTAAATACTTTTAAGACAAAGATAAATACCAAAGTCAGGATAGTAATTAACTCTAAAGAAGAAGAGAGGGAAGAATAAAATGGGGGAAGGGAATACAAGGTACTTCAATTGTATCTGTAGTGTTTTATTTTTTTTTAAATAAGGCAAAATATTAGTATTTGACAAGAGTTTGGTAATGGTATAGCTGTTTTTGTTCTTTTATATATGTACAAAATACTTGATAAAAACTGGAACTCTCATACACTACTACTAGTAGGAATGTAAGATGATACAGTAGTTAACCATGTTTTTCACTGTTGAAAATAGTTTGGCAGTTTCTAAAAAGAAACATACACCTACCATACAACACAGACATTCTACTCCTAAGTATATACCAAAGAAAAATGAAAAAAGTCCACAAAAAGATTTGTACAAAAATGTACAAACAAAACTGAGGGAGCAAATCAAGATGAAGAAAAACATGGGACACAAGAAACAGGAAATCCAACACAGAAGAGATGTATAAGGAATCCCTAGGAAAATAGTGAGGAGGGTTTTCAAGAAGGTTGCTCTGTGCCCATCATGCAGGACAAATAGTCCACGTTAGATGGAAAATTTGTGGTCAAGGACAGTGCAGGGTCCTTTTCTCTCTTGCCAGCCTTCCTCCTCAGAGGAAAGAGATATGTGTAGTCAAAGTCAGTGAAACCGCTGAATTTACTGATGAGTTCCACGATGGTATATGACTAAGAATAAATAATGAGATAATAAAAAATTATGATTTAAACTGAAAAAAAAATGTACAAACAAGATCATTTGTAATATCAAAAATGGTAGGAAAAAAATCCAAATATCCATCAATGGGTGGATGGTTAAATGAGTTGTGATATAGATATGCAATGGAATACTACACTGCAATAAAATTAGGAAATATTGATACATGCAACTACATGGAAGAAACTCAAAATAATTATGATGAATGAAAGAAACCAGACAAAAAGAGCAATACTGTATTATTGTACTAATATAAAATACAAGAAAATGCAAACCCATGTTTACTGACAGAAAGATGATCATTGGGTGCAGGCAGACAGGGTTGTACAGCTGCATGGAATTATAGAGGCCTGTGGAAACTTTTGAAGGTGATGAAAATGTATATTTTCTTAATTGTGATGAATTCATAGAATTATATATATTTCAAAATCTATCAAATTATAAATTTTAAATATATATATATATGCAGTTCATTGTATATCAAGTATATCAAAATAAGTCTTTTTAAAATAGAAATGAGTTAGATCTACATATACTAGCCTAGAAAGAGTCCACAATATCATAGCAGCATTATTCATAAGACCAAAAAGTGGAAACAATCCAAATGTCCATCAACTGATAGATGAAAATAAAATATAGTATATACATACAATGGAACACTATTTAGCAATAAAAGTAAGGGAATACTGCTATATGTAACATGCATGCCCAAAGCTTGATGCATGCTCAGAAAGGATTTGAGTGGACTCTAAGCTTGCACCTCTGATATTTAGGGTCTGTAGAAACAGGAAATGAAAGCTAAGGCAGACTTATTGATGGTCTGTCCAAGCATTGAAGGGTTGCCTCTGTTCAGAGCCAATCTGAAAAAAATGAGATGGTTTTTTTCTTTTTGGCTCAAGGCATTTAATCTCTCAAGTCACTGCCTGACCATTGAGATAATGCAACAGAGACTTAGATGACCACACACAAAAAAGAAATTCAGTCTTTGCAAAACGAGTATAGGAAAGTCACTACACAATGGATGACTACAACCCTCAACATAAGAACACAGCAAACTGAAGGTAGGAGGGTGGTTCTGATCTCCAGAGTTATAGAATTCAAAAATGTCCAGTTTCGTTTTTTGGGGGGTGGTTTTGGTTTTTAAATCACAAGGTATACAAAGAAACAGGAAAGTATGGCCCATTCACAGGGAGAAAAAGTGAAAGAAAACATCCTTGAGAAAGCTCAGACATTGGACATACTAGGCAAAGACTTTAAATCAACTGTCTTAAATATACTCAAAGAACTTAAGAAAACCATGGATAAAGAACTAAAGAAAAGCAGGAGAATAACATATGAATAAATAGAGAAAATCAGTACAGAGACAGACATTATGAAAAGAAACCAAGTAGGAATTCTAGAGCTAGAAAAGTAAATAGCTATAATTAAAAATTCACTAGAGAGGTTCAAGAGCAGACTTGAACAGGTGGAAGAAAGATCAAGAAACTTGGAGCTAGGACAACTGAAATCCAATCTGAGGAGCAGAAAGGAAAAATAATGGGGATAAAACAGAGTCAAAAAGCTTGTGGGACACAGGTAAGTATCCCATAATTGTGAGTGTCTCAGAAAAAGAGAGAGACAGAGAATGGGACAGAAAGAATATGACCGTAAACATTCCAATTTTAACAAAAGATATGAATCTACACATCCAAGAAGCTCAACAAACTACGAGTAGGATATATTCAAACAGATTCATACCAGGACACATTGTATTAAAACTGTTAAAAAGCAAAGAGAGACTGAACAAGCAGTGAGAGAAAAGTGAATTGACATGCCCAAGGCCTCCTCTGTAAGACTAACAATCCTATTTCTCATCAGAAACCATGAAGGCCTGAAGGCTTTGGGAAAACATATTTAGAATGCTGAAAAGGGAAAAAAACCTGTCAACTAACAATTCTATATCTGCCAAAACTAACCTTCAAAAATGAAGGTGGAATAATGACATTACCCAGCAAACAAAAGCTGAGGGGGTTTTAGCTATGAGACCAACCCATTAAGAAATGCTAATCGGACTCCTTCAGGCTGAAATGAAATGACACTAGACAATAATTCAAGGCCATATGAAGCAAGAAAGACTGGCAGTAGTGTTAACTACATAGGTAAATGAATAAGCTAGTATTATGATATTTTTGGCTTGTAACTATTCTTTTTGTTTCTTTAATGATTTAAAAGATAAGTGCATGAGACAATATAACTATATGTTACTGGGCAACAGTTAATAATTTGTGACAGTAAAAACATAAAGCAGGGAGACAAAGCTGTATAGTAGCAAAGTTTTTGTATGCCATTGAAGCTGTTTGTGTGAATTCAAACTAGATTGTTCTAAATTTACAATATTACATGTAATATCCATGATAACTACTAAGAAAATAAAAAATATAATAGAGAAATGGAAAGGAACAAAAAGATACAAGAAAAAAATCAATTAAACACAAATGAAGGCAGTATTAGAGGAATTAAGGAATAAAAAATATATGACATAAAGAAAACAACAAAATGGCTGAAGTAAGTTCATCTTAAGAAGTAACAACCTTAAATGTAACTGAATTAAATTTACAAATTAAAAGACAGATTGGCAGAGTAGAGTAGGTTTATAAGAAAAGCATAATCCTTAATTTTTTGAGGAACCTCCATACCGTTTTCCATAGTGGCTTTACCAATCTACATTCCCACCAGCAGTGTATGAGGGTTCCTTTTCCTCCACAACTTCTCCAACACTTGTTATTACTTGTCTTATTGATAACAGCCATCTTAACAGGTGTGAGGTGATAGCTCATTGTGGTTTTAATATACATTTCCCTAATAGATAGTGAAGTTGAGCATTTTTTTCATATAACCGTTGATCATTTGTATGTCTTCTTGGGAGAAGTCTGTTCAGAACCTCTGCCCATTTTTTAATTGAATTGTTTATTTTTTTGTTGTTAAGTTGTATGAATTCTTCATATATTTTGGATATTGGCCCCTTATCAAAAGTATTGTTTGCAAATATTTTCTCCATTCAGTTAGTTCCCTCTTTGTTTCTTTGCTGTGCAGAAGCTTTTTAGTTTAACTAAGTCCCATTTATTTATTTTTGCTTTTACCTCCCTTGCCTTTGAGGTCAAATTAATAAAATCCTCTCTGAACCCAAGATTCATTAGTGTAATTAATACCTATGCTTTCTTCTATGCAAGTTATTGTTTCAGGTCTTATATTTATGTCTTTTATCCATTTTGAGATAATTTTGGTATTTGGTGACAGAAAGCCATCTAGTTTCATTCTTTTGCACGTGGCCTTCCAATTTTCCCAGCACCATTTATTGAAGAGGTTTTCTTTTCTCCAGTGTATGTCTTGGCAGCATTCTTCAGTGACCAAGATATGGAAACAACCAAAGTGTCCTTCAATAGATGTTTGGATAAAGAAGATGTGCTACACATATACAATGAAATATTACTCAGCCATAAGAAAAGGTGAACTTTTGCCATTTACGACAACATGGATGGTTCCTGAGATTATCATGCTAAGTGAAATAAGTCAGACAGAAAAAGTCCAGAACCATATGATTTCACTCATATATAGGATACAAAACTGAAAGCAACAAACGAACAAGACAAACAAACAAAAACTCATAGACACAGACAACAGTTTAGTGGTTACCAGAGGGTAAGTGGGGAGGGGAAATGGTAGAAGAGGGTAAAGGGGGTCAAATAATATGGTGATGGAAGGAGAACTGACTCTGGATGGTGAACACACAAGGCAATATATAAATGATGTATTATACAATTGTACTAATGAAACCTATATAATTTTACTAACTAATGTCACCCAAATAAATTTAATAAAAGTTAAAAATAATAAAGAAAAGTAAGATTCAACTACAAGCTGTCTATAACAGACTCACTTTAAATCCACAGAAACAAAGGTTGAAAATAAAAAGATAGAAAAAGATATTCCATGCAAATAATAACTAAAAGAGAGCTTGTTTGGCTATACTAATAGACTTTAAGTCAAAATTTTTACAAAAGACAAAAGTACACATTATATATTAATACGAGGGTTAATTGATTTAATAATTACATCCCTGTAAAAAGCAAAAACAAGTGTTTATGAATGGAAAGTTCAATATTGTTAATATTGTCAAGATGACAATACCACCCGAAGCAATATACCTATCAGTATAATACCTCTCAAGACCTCAATGGCAATTTTGTAGAAATGGTAAAACCCATCCTCAAATTCTTATGAAAATTCAAGGTACCCAGAATGTCCAAAACAATCTTGAAAAAGAACAAGTTGGAGGTCTCTTACTTCCTGATTTCAAAACTTACTACAAAGCTACAGTAATCAAAACAGTGTGGTATGTCATAAGAATAAACAGAAAGTCAAATGGGATAGAACTGAGAGGCCAAAAATAAACCCTCAAATCTATGGCTAGTAGATTTTCAACAAAGATGCCAAGACCACTCAATGGGGAAACAATAATCTCTTCAACAAACAGTGCTGAGAAAACTGGATATCCTCATGCAAACTAAAGGAGTTAGACTCTTATTTCTTAGCACATACTAAAGTATTAAAATCATAGAACAAAACGTAGAGACAAATCTCCATGGCCTTGTATTTGACAATGGTTTCTTAAATATGACACTGAAAGTACAGGCAAAAGAAGAAAAAAATGTATAGATAGGATTTCATTAAAATTTATAACTTTTCTGCATAAAAGAATAGTATCAAGAGAGTCAAAACATAACCCACAAAGATAGGAGGAAGTATTTGCAGATAATATTTGCATTGTGACTGATAAGGGTTTAATATCCAGAATAAATAAAGAACTTTTACAATTCAACAACAAAAAGACAACCCAATTTAAAAAGTGGGCAAAGGACTGACTAGATATTACTCCAAAGAAAATATAAAATAGCCAACAAGCACACGAAAACGATGTCCAATATCATTGGTCATTAGGGTCATGCAAATCAAAACCATAATGAGATACCACTTCATGCCAAGTAAGATAGTTATAATTTTTTTTTTTAACAGAGAATGACAAGTATTGGTGAGGGTATGGAGAAATTGGAACCTTCGTAGGAATGTAAAGTGGTGCTGCTGCTGTGGAAAACAGTATGGTAAGTTTTTTTTAAAACTAACATACGATACGTCATCAAAATGGCGGCATGAGATGAGCCTCTGGAAATCTCCCCTGGAAGTGACAACAAATCAAACAACTATAACTCCACAAAGGACTCCAGGCACAGCAGACAGGCAAGATGAAGAGTCTCACTACTGAAAGCACCTAAAGGTGGGCGAATTGCAAGAGCGGGGGAGGAGGGAAGGGAGCAGTGCGGAGACAGAGCCGCGCAGGCTGGCGCAGGACGCAGACCTAGCTCAGTGCTCCGAGCTCGCTGCATCCGGAACTACCACAGCTGCGAGAGAGGGAAGAACTCGGACTGCTGGGCTCCACTTATGGCCCACAGGGCTGAGGGGACAGCATATAACACGGCTGAACCCAACGCTCACGGCAGAGACCTCAGAGCAAAGACTGAGGGAAGAAGGCTGAAAACGGTGGTTTAAGCCCTCACTGACGATCAGAGAACGGAAGACTTAGGCACTGAGACTAGCCGCCCCCCCAACTCTCCCAGAGCTCTCCCTGCCCCCACCTGCCCAGTGCTAGAAGCGGAACAGTAGCAGTGTCAGATCAAAAGAACAGAACATTTGCGGTTCTGAGAACTGTGGTCGGCAGACACAGATTCACAGCCAAACTAGTTCCGGCAAAGGGGAGGGAGCTGTGGAAGCAGGACCGGATGTGGGGGTGGTCGCCGCTGTTGCTCTGGGCCACCTCACAACTCACCCCGCCCCTTGCCCCACCTATCTGGGCGGATCCCTGCAGGAGTATACAGAACTGCTGAAACATATGGGCTCTGAATCGGGTGCAGGAAGAGCTTTGGAACTTCAAAAGATCTCCGCATACCCACACGGACACTGCGCCCTGTGACCCAAGCGAACTATTAACAGAGGAGAAGCCCGTCTCCCAGGGAATCCCCCATTGTGTTAGAAGCTGGAATACTGCAGAGAAAACATAGCACTACTGTGTGAGAGAGAAAAAAAAGGCTGCAGTTCGAGAGAAAATAAAACATTCTACCAACAAGTACTGGAAAACAAAAGAAAGACCTCTTCCTATCAACCTGTTGCAGAAGCCACTCCTGTATTTGTCTAGGAAGAGAAATAATAAATCATTAATTGCCATGAATAACCAAGGCAACAAGACAGCTCAGAAAGAAACTGAAAAGTCTCCAGAAAAGGAATTTAAAGATATGGAAATATGTGACTTAAATGACAGAGAATTAAAGATTGCAGTTCTGAAAATACTCAACGAGATACAAGAAAACACAGAAAGGCAGCTTAATGAACTCAGAAACACAATCAAAGAACAACATGAGCATTTTACGAAAGAGATTGAAATTTTAAAAAAGAACCAAATAGAATTTCTGGAGATTAAGAACTCAATAGAAGAAATTAAGAATGAAATAGCCAGCTTACTTAGTAGAGTTGACCAGATGGAGGAAAGAATCAGTGACATTGAAGATAGAAACCTGGAAATTACACGGATGGAAGAAGAAAGAGACTTGAGACTTAAAAGAAATGAAAGAACTCTACAAGAACTTTCTGACTCCATGAGAAAGAGCAATATAAGAATAATGGGCATACCAGAAGGAGACAAAAGAGAGAAGGGAACAGGGAATATATTCAAATTGTCGTGAGAACTTCCCAAACTTGTGGACAGAACTGGATCTTCGAATCCGAGAAGCAAATAGAACACCTAATTACCTCAATCCCAACAGGCCTTCTCCATGGCACATTGTGTTGAAGCTGTCTAAAATCAATGACAAAGAAAGAATCCTCAAGGCAGCCAAAGAAAAGACGAATGTAACCTACAAAGGAAAGCTCATTAGATTATCATCAGATTTGTCAGCGGAAATTCTACAAGCCAGGAGGGAGTGGAACCAAGTATTCAAACTATTGAAAGAGAGAAATTATGAGCCAAGAATAACATATCCAGCAAAGATATCCTTTAGATATGAAGGAGGAATAAAGACCTTTCCAGACATACAGAAGCTGAGGGAATTTTCTAATATACAACCTGCACTACAAGAAATATTAAAGGAGGCTATTCGACCACCATCAACAGGGACAATTTGTGGCAACCAAAACATAAAAAGGGGGAGAATAAAGGCCTGAACCGGAATATGGGAATGGAGAAAGTAAGCGTGTTGAAGAAAATGGAATACTCTAAATATCAAACTTTCTTTTACATAAACTTAAGGGTAACCACTCAAAAAAAATCCGGAACTGAAATATATACTGTAATAAAAGTAGAAACAGAGGGAGACATCATAGAATACCACCACACAGAAATAATAGACAACAACAAAAAGTCAAAGAAACAATAGAGACACAGACTTACCAGAAAACTAAAGATAGAATGACAGGAAATCCTCACATATCAATAATCACCCTAAATGTAAATGGACTGAACTCACCAATAAAAAGGCACAGAGTAGCAGATTGGATTGAAAAACTAAACCCAACCATATGCTGTCTCCAAGAGACACATCTCAGCTACAAGGACAAGCATAGACTCGAAGTGAAAGTGTAGAAATTGACACACCAAGCAAATGGTATCCAGAGAAAATCAGGTGTAGCCATTCTGATATCAGATGAAACAGACTTCAGGGTGAAAAAGGTAACAAGAGACAAAGATGGATATTTCATAATGGTAAAGGGGACTATACAACAAGAAGACATAACAGTCATCAATATTTATGCCCCCAATCAGGGAGCACCAAAATATACCAACAGATGAAATGGACATAATTGACATATATAGAGCACTTCATCCGAAATATACTAACAGAACTAAAGGGAGAAATTGACCAAAACACAATTATATTAGGGGACTTAAATACATCATTGACAGCTATGGATAGATCATCCAAACAGAAAATAAATAACGAAATAGCAGCCCTAAATGACACATTAGATGAAATGGACATAATAGACATATATAGAGCACTTCATCCGAAAACATCAGACTATACATTATTTTCTGGTGTACACGGAACATTCTCAAGGACAGACCATATATTAGGACATAAAATCAGCCTTAGCAAATTTAAGAAGATTGAAATCATACCAAGCATATTCTCTGATCACAAAGCTTTGAAATTGGATATCAATTGCAAAAAGAAAGCAAGAAAAAACACAAATACATGGATATTAAACAACATTCTTTTAAAGAACGACCGGGTCAAAGAAGAAATTAGAGGAGAGATCAAAATATACATAGAAACAGATGACAATGAAAATACATCCTACCAAAAATTTTGGGGATGCAGCGAAAGCAGTTTTAAGAGGGAAATTTATATCATTACAGGCCTATCTCAAGAAACAAGAAAAATCCCAAATAAATAACCTCATGTTACACCTTAAAGAACTAGAAAAAGAAGAACAAATGAAACCCAAGGTCAGCAGAAGAAAGGAAATAACAAAATTCGGAGCAGAACTAAATGAAATAGAGAACAAAAAGACAATAGAAAAAAATTAATGTGACAAAGAGCTGGTTCTTTGAAAAGATTAACAAATCTTTTCAAATTGACAAACCCTTGGCTAGACTCACTAAGATAAAAAGAGAGAAGACACTAATTAACAAAATCAGAAATGAGAAAGGGGAAGTTATCATGGACACCACAGAAATACAAAGGATCATCCAAGAATACTGTGAAGGACTATATGCCACCAAATTCAATAACCTAGAAGAAATTGACAAGTTCTTAGAAACATACAACCTTCCTAGGCTGAACCATGAAGAACTGGAAAATCTAAACAGACCGATCACCAGTAACAAAATTGAATCAGTCATCCAAAACCTTCCCAAAAGCAAAAGTCCTGGACCAGATGGCTTCATTAGTGAATTCTACCAAACCTTCAAAGAAGATCTAATACCAATCTTGCTCAAACTCTTCCAAAAAATTGAAGAAGAGACAGTACTCCCTAACTCATTTTATGAGGTCAACATTATCCTGATACCAAAACCTGATAAGGACAACACAAAAAAAGAAAACTACAGACCAATATCTCTGATGAATACAGATGCAAAAACCTAAACAAAATTCTAGCAAATCGAATACAACAATGCATTAAAAAGATTATTCATCACGACCAAGTGGGGTTCATCCCTGGGGCACAAGGATGGTTCAACATCCGCAAATCCATCAACATGATACATCACCTAAAAAAAATAAAGGACAAAAATCATATGATTATATCAATTTTTGCAGAAAAAGCATTTGACAAGATACAACATCCATTTATGATTAAAACACTTAATAAAATAGGTATAGAAGGAAAATACCTTAACATAATAAAGGCCATATATGACAACCCCTCAGCTAATCTCATAATTAATGGTGAAAAACTGAAGCCCTGTGCTCTATGTTCAGAAACAAGACAGGGCTGTCCGCTATCACCTCTGCTTTTCAACATAGTATTGGAAGTCCTTGCCAGAGCAATCAGTGTTGGAAGTCCTTGCCAGAGCAATCAGGCAAGAGAAAGAAATAAAAGGCATCCAAATTGGGAATGAAGAAATTAAATTGTCACTCTTTGCAGATGACATGATGCTATATATAGAAAACCCTAAAGACTCCACCAAAAAGCTATTAGAAACAATCAACGAATACAGTAAATTTGCCGGCTACAAAATCAACGTACAAAAGTCCATTGCATTCCTATATACTAATGATGAAATCTCAGAAAAAGAAATACAAAAAACAATTCCTTTTGCAATTGCAGCAAAAAGAATAAAATACCTAGGAATAAACTTAACCAAGGGTGTGAAAGACCTATATGCTGAAAACTATAAGACATTTTTAAAAGAAATTGAAGAAGACACAAAGAAATGGAAAGACATTCCGTGCTCATGGATTGGAAGAATCAACATAGTTAAAATGGCCATATTACCCAAAGCAATATACAGATTTAATGCAATCCCCATCAAAATCCCAATGGCATTTTTTAAAGAAATAGAACAAAAAATCATCAGATTTGTTTGGAACCACAAAAGACAAAAGCAATCTTAAGAAAAAAGAACAATACTGGAGGTATCACACTCCCTGACTTTAGCTTGTACTACAGGGCTACGATAACCAAAACAGCATGGTATTGGCAGAAAAACAGACACATAGACCAATGGAATAGAATTGAGAACCCAGCAATAAAACCACATAAATATGGACAGATAGTTTTTGACAAAGAAGCAAAAAACATTCAATGGAGAAAAGACAGCCTCTTCAACAAATGGTGCTGGGAGAATTGGATAGCCACGTGCAAAAGAATGAAACTGGACTGCTATCTGTCACCATGTACCAAAATTAATTCAAAATGGATCAAAGACTTTAGTATAAGACCTGACACAATAAACTGCATAGAAGAAAACATAGGTACTAAACTTATGGACCTTGGGTTCAAAGAACATTTTATGAATTCGACTCCAAAGGCAAGGGAAGTAAAAGCTAAAATAAACGAATGGGACTATAGGAAACTTAAAAGCTTCTGCACAGCAAAAGAAACCATCGACAAAACAAAGAGGCAACCAGCTGAATGGGAGAAGATTTTTGCAAACAGTGCCTCCGATAAGGGGCTAATATCCAAAATATACAAGGAACTCATGCAACTCAACAACAAAAAAACAAACAACCCAATTGAAAAATGGACAGAGGACCTGAAGAGACATTTCCCCAAAGAGGACATACAAATGGCAAATAGACATATGAAAAAATCCTCAACATCACTATTCATCAGAGAAATGCAAATAAAAACCACAATGAGGTCTCACCTCACCCCAGTCAGAATGGCTATCATCAACAAGACAAATAGTAACAAGTGTTGGAGAGGCTGTGGAGGAAAAGGAACCCTCATACACTATTGGTGGGAATACAGACTGGTGCAGCCGCTATGGAAGGTAGTGTGGAGGTTCCTCAAAAAATTACGAATAGAATTACCATATAACCCAGCAATCCCTCTCCTGGGTATCTACCCAAAAAATCTGAAAACATTTATAGATAAAGACACATGTGCTCCAATGTTCATTGCAGCTTTGTTTACGGTGGCCAAGACATTGAAACAACCAAAATGTCCTTCGATAGATGAATGAAGAAGTTGTGGTATATATACTCAATGGAATACTATTTGGCGGTAAGAAAAGATGATATAGGAACATTTGTGACAACATGGATAGATCTTGAGAGTATAATGCTAAGCGAAATAAGTCAGACAGAAAAAGTCCAGAACCATATGATTTCACTGATATGTGGTATATAAACCAAAAACAACCAAAAAACAAGACAAACAAATGAGAAACAAAAACTCATAGACACAGACAATAGTTTAGTGGTTACCAGAGGGTGAGGGGGGGTGGGGGGTGGGAGATGAGGGTAAGAGGGATCAAATATATGGTGACGGAAGGAGGACTGACTCTGGGTGGTGAACACACAATGGGATTTATTGATGATGTAATACAGAATTGTACACCTGAAATCTATGTAATTTTACTAACAATTGTCACCCCAATAAATTTAAAAAAAAAATTTTTAATTGCCATATCTAATGGAGGAAAATAATAAAGTAACCAGGGCTAACTATAACCTTTACATACAATTATAATAATTTCTTATATTATTTAAAAATTTTAGCATAGAAAAGGCATCATAAATAAAACTATAGCAAATACCCTTGGGGAGAAATAAATATGACTATTTATTTATAGTCATAAATAAAACTATAGCACATCCTATTATTTAGCATGTGACCAAAAAAATTACCTTTCTCCAATTTCCAATAAAATGAAGTACATACCTCAGGTACTGAGGTTTATTCACCTATCTGAATAAAAGTTTTACAGCTATTATCATATATTCTTAGATTAACAGCTTTTAGGAGGTAAGAACTGCATTATGTTTTTTCTGTATACTTCTACATTTAAAATACTATTATTGCTAAAGTTTCACCTGACACACTAACTTCATTTAGTATCTTCCATAGTGTAAACACTTCTATTTTAAAGTTTTGTTAATACTCTCATAGCACATCAAAATTTAAGGAAATTCTTTTTATCTTCAAAAAGGTATTCTGGTAATACTTGTTTTATAGGTTTGCAAACTTTTCATATTATTTGCTCTTACTTCTCCTGCCTGCCATTTCCTTTAGTTTTAGTGTATTTTAAATTTCTTCAAAATGGTAGAATAAAAGAAAGAAATGTGTGTAAACATTAAAATTTAAAGTATCCATCTCCTTAATCTACTAAAGTAAACTTTTTGTCAAGGCATTTTATATTACTAGTATTTTGTGTAGAAAAAAATAGTAGGGGAACAATAATATCTGACACCTTTCAAATGTGCTTTGAACTGTGTTGGTTTAGTGTCATTTATTGACTACTTGAGTTAGAGAACCCCTGCCCATGTCAGTAATAATCAGTCCAAACTGTATGGTAACTTTAACATCTAAAGCACATCACAGGAATCACTATCATCAGTAGGTCGGAAGGAAGCCTGCACAGAAAGAGGATATCTTTTATAGAGGATTGTGTTTAATGAAAAGAAAATTAAAATTCTAAATGTAAGTCAATAGAATCCAAAAGCCATTTCTTTCAAGGGAAGTTTGACATTGTTTTTTACTTTCAGAATTCTTTCATCATCACAAGAGTTATCCTTTTCTGATTTAAATCTTGCTTTCCTCCTTTTTAAAGTTATTCCTGAACACATTAGCCTAGATGAGCTAATTTTGGATGGCTTATTTACCTGCTCATAGATTTATACGCCACCTGCTTTTGCTTTTTCTACAGATGCAAAGTCAACCTCTGGGACAAAATTCCACCTTTCTCTTTCTGCCACACAAGTGGTAAATAACACTACCCAATAAATTTTAGCATTTCCCCAAATATGTAGGATACAAAAAATGTATTCATTCGTGTGAGATATAAAAATGTACACTCACACTTCTGAAATCAACAGCCAACCATTTCACACTTGGGCCAAAGACAAACAAACATAATTCTCACTGGCAGCTGGACAACATTCCAAGCTGCCACCACATTAATTAACTCACCTCAATCAGATTCCACTTCAACTTGCACAGCTTGCTGCCAAGACGCCTAGCAATAAATTGTTAGGTTAAATACTGAACAAGGTAGGGAAATACCATATGGTATGTTATTATGAAGGGTGGGATACTCTTGTTTAACACTAGTAGCAGGGTTTGCCATTTACTTTTTATTGTTGTCTCTTGCAACTGGAGAAAAATGAGTACATGCTCTTGTTGATAAATGATCTTGCTTGTCTTATTGTGAAGGGGAATGGAATGGTAATAAGAAAATACCTTTGTT
Source organism: Rhinolophus ferrumequinum (assembly GCF_004115265.2). NCBI lineage: Eukaryota > Metazoa > Chordata > Mammalia > Chiroptera > Rhinolophidae > Rhinolophus > Rhinolophus ferrumequinum. The sequence goes on along the minus strand of NC_046297.1, from coordinate 40,829,635 downwards.
CACAAGCTTTTTTAGTTGATACTCCGTATATTTCAGGGCAACAGCTTACGTAGCAAGTACTGGGAACCCACTAATGGTAAATTATTGTTTAAATTTGAGGAGAATGTCAAAGGACAAATAACTGAAACTCCCTTTTCATTGAGATATAGTGGGAATTTACGAATAAATACCAACTACTTAATCGTTGAAAAAAGTCTAACCTGGGAGTCAAAATATTTGAGTCTGAGTCCAGTTTCTGCCTCTGACTGGCTTTGTCACTTTGGCCAAATCATTTGGCTTCTCTGATATTATTTCCTCATCTGTCATCTGAAGCAGTTTGACTAGATGTGTGGTTCCCAAAACCTTAATGCACATATCAATTTAAGGAGTTTGTTTAAAATGTAGGTTCTTGACGCCACCCTTAGGGATTGAAATTGATTAGGTTTGATGTGGAGCCTGAGTCTGCATTTGTAATGAGCAAGAAATTCTGCAGATAGAGGACCCACACTTTGAGAAATACTGCACTGCATGATATCTAAGATTCCCCTTACCTCTGACCCTCTATTTTACTTAGCAGTCCATGTCATTGCTTTTATAACTTGTGGTATGATTTTGGAAAGAGGTATAATTGGGAGTGTTGATTCAGGACTTAATTGCATTAGATAGTTCAAATATCTGGTGGAAAAGACTGAAAACACCAGAACATGACTACCTAAAGTCATGTAAACGTTTGCCTGGGGTTGTGGATTGGGTGACAGTGGTGCTAGCTGACTGGCTGCTACCTCTAAAAGTCTTACGTGTGTGTGTGTGTGTGTGTGTGTGTGCGCACGCGCGCGTGTGTGTGTGTGTGTGTGTGTGTATTCTAAATCTAGACAAAGAAAAACACAGAAAGCCATCCTGCAGATCAGCTTTATTCACATTCTTTATCACTCACCCAGCAGAACTCTTTCTTCTAAGGGTGTTGTAATGAAGGCTTGTTTCATTTATTTTGCTTCTTGTCTATCTGGTGCATTTTGCTTCTATTTTAAATGCTAGAAGTTAGAAAAATATTCTGTACTTTTTTGCAAGATTATAAAAGGCTAGGTACTTTTGGAACTCTCATTCTTCCTAGCTTGTAGGACATGATTTGATAAGGAAAGTAAAAGGCTCTTACTAGAATACACTTTCAGTTTATTTCAAATAGATGCGTATGGATTAATACTAAGCTATGTATCTTCTTCCATCTGATCCCTCTTATGACCAGCAGAGAGTTATTCCATAACACAGTTGTCTGCGGATGGCCTTAAATTAGGAAAAGAACAACCTTAACTGGCCCACATAAAATTGTATGCAACACAGGCCTTTCTCACCATGTTTCAAGCTCAACAGATGTGAAGCTTCAAAAACAGACTTCATTACTTCACTACTTAAAATTGTGAACTCACCTTTGTTCTTAATGGAGAATATAAACAGGCAATATAGTAGCTGCTTTACTATTCATTCTTCACCAAAGAAACCTGATTCTCTTAAATTTAATCAGTTCGTTGCAAGTTACCCTAATAACTACAAAATCCTCAAGTTCTAATAATGTTCCTTAGAGTATGCGTGAATGGTCTCACTGATCTTTGCATTCTCCTCAGCTACTAAAATCAGGCTCTTTACTCAATAAAGCAATGTTGCATTGAAGGTATTCTGGCAGAGAAGAAAGAATTAAATCATGTTGCAGACTTCTTCATCCCCTGCAGGTGGTGCTGGGAGACAGGTTCTTTATTTATTTACTTATTTAATCATAATTATTTGGGCCAGTAAAGGTGTTCCTTGTACTTGATTTAAAGCTGTTATAGTTACCTAAATTTCTTCCTCCCTTTCTCTATAGTTATTGAGTCACAAAAGAGAACAAAAAGACTGAAAATGGTGATCCAAGTGAAGAGAGACATAGATAATTGATGGTGTCTCCCAGGCCTGGCAGTGGAGAGATGCTGTAGGGTTTCAGGGGAACGAGACTTTGTATACATGTACTTTCAAAAAGAGAACCTATGTAAAGGAAATTATTCTTTGGTACTATCTACCTCCCCAGATCTACTGTATTAACTCGAGTACTATGTTTGTTATCCCCATACTTCTAGTATTTCTCACGATGGTTAGATATGACTTGTTGATATTTGGGTCTTCAACCTTTAAGACTTCCTGTCTACCTTACAACCTCTCCATCACCACCCAGCCAGAGTCAGCTACCTTCTCTTTGTTCCTCCAGTTTAAAGAAGGTATTACTTATCGGGGTGATCACTTCCTAAGTTATATCAATGTCTAATCACTATGTTGTACATCTGAAACTAATATAATATTGTATGTCATCCGTAATTGAAAAATAAAAAATTAAAAACTAAAGTTGTTACTTATCTTCTAATACCTGAATCTCCCATAGAGATTGTCATTATCTTTGGATCACTGGTTCTTACCTTGATGCTTGGAGTGTAGTAGACTCTAAATAAATTAAATTAATAAAAGCAATCAATAAATCTATAAAAATATTGCCAGCACATAATTTACTATTTCCTGGAACCAAGTATGCATTTCTTTTCTATCACTCCTACCCTGAAACTTTCTGAAGACAAAATTAGAGGTCAGTAACTATAGTCATAATTAAGAAAGCTGGTATTTTTCTAATTGACATAATACGATTCCCACAACCTACATTTCTAGCCATACCTTTCCCACCTCCCCCCATCTGAATTTTTCACAACTACCAGACTGGACTGTTCACCCTAATATGCCTTATGCTTTCCCACCTGAGGTTATGCCATCCCTCTATTTTGCCCTCAGTCTATTTTAATCATTAATTTTCAAAATGGTTCTCAGGAGGCCCACGACATTAATTCTATGTTCATAATAATACTAAGATGCTATTTGCCTTTTCACTCTCTTTCTCTCACAAGTGTACAGTGGAGTTTTCTGGAGTCTATATGACATATGATATCACCAGAAGCAGATATGAAAATACAGCTGTCTTCTATTAAACCATATATAAAATGCAAAATGTAAAACAATACCATTTTCCTCATTAAATGATTTTGTTTGGGAACATAGTTATTTTTCATAAATTTTATGTTATGTAATTCATTTTATAGTAAATATTTTTAAATTGTCTTGATTTTAATTTCTAGTAAATGGTAAATATGGATATAAGCCAATGACCAAATGCTCTTTGAGGTCTTCAGTAATTTCGAAGAGTATTATAGAGGGGTCCTAAAGCCAAAGAGCTTGACAATGCTGATCTAAATCTTCTGTAGCCCTTAAAATCCAAATGAAAGTCCTCCTCTTTGATAAGCTATTTGACCACTGCAACTAGTGAGGATCTCCTCTGTCTACTCTGAATACCTACCGTGTTTCCCCAAAAATAAGACCTAGCCAGACAATCAGCTCTAATGTGCCTTTTGGAGCAAAAATTAATGTAAGACCCGCTCTTATTTTACTATAATATAAGACCGGGTCTTTTATAATGTAACATAAGACCCAGTCTTATATAATATAATATAATATAATATAATATAATATAATATAATATAATATAATACCGGGTTTTATATTAATTTTGCTCCAAAAGATGCATTAGAGCTGATTGTCCGGCTAGATCTTATTTTTGGGGAAACAGGGTAGGGCACTTACATATTTATGGTTCTTTTGCACCATTCAACTAGTACAGACCTTGTGCCAAAAAGGAATTAATATTGTTATACTGATTAAGAATGATATTTAAAGACCTCATGTTTGATAGTGAATCATAAACAATCCTTTTACTTTCCAGTCTCTGATGATAGTCTTCCCAGCCTCAAAGGAAGAGAGAATTTTTTTTGACTTTTCAGTCTACTATTTTCAGTAAAGAAGACAATAATAATAAAGTTACATGTATACATAAAACATTTGTTATGTATTTTTATTATAAAACTGATAAATGTTCATTGAAAAAGAATGAAACAAAAAATTAGAAATTAAAAAAATTAAATTTACCTACACCATCAACCTAAGGTAACAACTGCTAACATTTTACTGTATATATCTGTCTTCTATTATACATATATTTTTCACTAAATATAGTGAAAAGTTATGCTGAACATACTATTATCATTTTTATATACTGTTTTCTAAAATGCTCTTTTGTTTCTTACATTTACCATCATATGGTGTCACATAACGGGATTTAAAGAAACTAATATATTCATTTTAATAAGTGGGTTGTAGATACATAGATACTCATCTTTTTCTTTAAATATATACATTTTAATTCTCCTTTTTGAAGAATAACTTTATAATCAATGAGTTTGCATAACAAATTAATTTTTTAAATAATATATGGTGAACATTTTTCTATGTCATTAAAAGTATTCATTACCTTACCTCCATAATAGCCTAGCCCATTGTATAATATATCTTCTAGGATTTATTTAACCTATGTTTAACCCTACTATGAGGCATTGAAATTATTCTAATTTTTCAAAACTGCAAATAATGCTTAGATTTTCTCCCTTGTATATACCTGTTGCATACATCCTAAGTGATTTCTTTAGAATAAATTTAGAATTAGTAGGCTGGGAGTTATAAAAAAATTTTAAGACATTCAATCAAAAAATACAATCATCTTTGATACCACTTTTCCTTTCTAACCAGAAGAAAACCAAAACTTTGACCTAGGGAAAAAAAAAAGAGTTTGAGGTAATGAGAGAAAGATGGGAAGCACATAGAAGAAGGAACACTCATAGAGAATAATTGCTGCCAAAGAAGAGATAAGGGAAGGGAAGAGTGGGAAGCATGAATAGAGTTGAAGAATACCTACGTAGGGATAAAACAACACATGCTGAACAGGGGTTTTAGAGTCAAACAGATGTGCATTTTAAACAACTCATCCACTAATTACCTATGTTACATTAAGCAAGTTATACAACTTCTCTAAGCCCCTATTTTCTTATCTGTAAATGTAAAAAGCAAAGAGCTTGGCAAATAGTAGGTACATAACAAATGTTTGTTTCCTTCTGAGGAAATGGAATAAAAAGTATGGAGAGGGGGAAAAGAGGAAATGGAAATGAAAAAAGAAATAATTGATTATGGAAAAACAAAACTTAAAGAAAATCAAATTTTATTTCACAAATTGCTACTTTTGTATAAAGTTCTTATGTAACATTAATGATGAAATAGAGAAATGACAGAAACCAAAGCCATACATAAGTGAAAATTCTCTTATCAGAGAGAAAAGTGGATTAATATGTAGTAACAAATAAAAAGAATGCCAGATCTTAAAAATTAAATGTTGACTCAGAATATTTGCAGAAGATTTTTTTTGTCTTGGTAGTGCTGTTTAATAAAATCCTTGCTGTGGTTTGAAGAAAAAATAAATAAAATGCTGATGAGTAAAAAGGAGATTATGATTTGGAGTACTTTATATTCATTAAACCATTTTTAAATTGGAAATTGGAACCAAATCTGCTTCATTACTCATTATTTTGACTGACCTTGAAGCCCTGAAGGCCTACACTTTATATTTGCGCTATAAACCTACCATTAGGCATTAAAATTATTCTAATTTTTCAAAACTACAAATAATGTTTGGATTTTCTCACACATATGTACATACTGTATCTTTCTCTCTTATCAAGCAAAGAAGCAGGTGGCAATACCCTTTTACCACTTTGCTTTCTGCCACTTAACTTCTGGTCTTTGGTTTCTGTGCCACAAACTAAAGATAATACTAGGAGTAAGAATCTCCTTTCTTGAATTTCCCTAGCTGGACTAGAAATCTTGAGAAAACAGGTTGTCTTTTTCTCATGAAATTTTTTGGCACTTCATGCTTCTAACTGTGCCAAGAATGTCTTGAGACATTTTAGTTGGCTTTTCCACTTGAAAAATCTAAATAAAACCTGCCTGCTCAGAGGTAAAAGCACATCACCAAAATTTTGATATGACTCAGAAAGAAAGTTAATCAAATCCTAAATGACTTTTATTTTAATTAAGAGTAAAGACTTGAATCAGTTTGTATTTACTTTGTTGTGCATTCCTACAGTTTTTAATGGCTAACTTAGTAGTTTCAGATTGGTGGGGCGCTCACCTCTATAGATGCTAGAAAACTCATTCTACTTGGTTTCCTTATTTGACTCCTCTTACAGGAGAGTACTACAGATAAATGTAGTACTATGGCTTTTCACATAACAAAATTTCTTTAGGCACCTACCAAGAAACATTAAAATATTATATGGCAAACATATCATACTTGTTGAAGACAGTAATCGTCTGCAAAATGGAAGAATAAATAACCAGTTGAAAACAAGAATGGGTGATGATTAAAGATAATTTTAATTCCAATCTAACAGAAGCACAAGTGTGGTTAGACCACACCTCTGAATATACTGGACTGCTCAGGCTGTCCATTAATCTCATCTTCCCCACTCAGCAACAAAATCTTCCAGGCAATTTTTTTCTTGTCTTCTCATTTTCCCAATATCCATCTTCCCAGAACTCTGAAGTAATTGGGGATCATAATGCAGCCTAGTTAAAAATCTGTGTGCATATTCTAGATCATTTCTAGTTCCTAAGTCAAATTAGTTTATTTACCTCATTCCTTCCTTTGGTAATTCTCTCTACTCTTAACCCCAATATACAGACTTCAATTTAACAAAATAGTTTGATTACATCTTCATAACAATGAAATTCTTAGATGGTGATTAGTATGTAAATTTTCTGGCTCTCTGTTTTCCAAAAATATTAACCAGGTTTTAGAGAGTCTCAGCAAATATAATAAAAGAATCTTACAAAAGGTGCTGGTTAGCCTGTACTAAAATTCTTTTTTTTTAACTTTTATTGGGGAATAGTGTGTTTTTCCAGGACCCATCAGCTCCAAGTCAAATTGTTGTTTTCAGTCTAGTTGTGGAGGGCATAGCTCAGTGGCTCATGTGGGAATCAAACCAGCAACCTTTGGTGTTATGAGCACTGCGCTGTAACCAACTGAGCCACCCAGCTGCCCTGTACTAAAATTCTTAATTCAGAGACAACAACATTCATTGTCTTTTTTGTATCTAAATTATAGATCCCTTGAGAACACTGATAGTATTCTTTTAAGATGTTATATACTTCATATACTCCTAATTTAGTAGCTTAATAATTAGTGTTAATTGAACAATTTAGTGAAAATGCAGTGGAGATCTGTTTTAACTGACATAAACTATAAAACATTTCTTGCTTTCATCCTTCCTGTTATAAATTCACAAGTGCACGTGTACCCTTCAAAATGTATATGAGCCTTATTGCTTTTAAAATGCTTACTTCCTATGAATTCTAGGGAAATTCTTCTCCCGAAAATATATGTGGAATGAGTCAAGTTCTATGAAAGTGGATGGAAGTAGAGATTAACGTTAATATGCTTTATTGAATGTGTTTAAATTCTGCTGTCTTTTTAAAATTCTTTGAGAGGTTAAACTTCATGAACTGTAGAAATGTAGAAAACTGGCTTGATGAAAGCAACTTTTTTTCCTATTGCTATCTTTCCAAGAACGTGGACAGTCAGAGCATTCCAATATATCTCCTGCCAAAGGCTTTTGGAGAATGACTACAAACTGAGGTTGCTCTGGAGCTGGAATCAGTTAACTGATTTTTCCTTCTGTTGTCAGCATCACTGGGAAATACACCTGCTACACAGAACATATCATTTCTAAAATGATCTGAGAGTTTATTACTCATACCCAAAACTGTCCAAGACAGACAGTTTCACAAAGCAAACAATTCCCTTGATTCAGAATTTTCAGGGTGTTACGCTGTGGCTCAATCTCTCATCATGAATAGATTTAAAATAGGACAGAGTTAGAAGTTTTTGGGCTTTTGGATCAGTTGCCTTCTATCAATAAAGCTATCAGTAATCTATAATGTTCTTTTGGTTTGGCATAGCATTTTCTTTTATCAGCACCTTTCACAGCACATTAAACTTTTTTACATAGAGTTAAGAAAAGTTCAATTCAGCAGTTAGTTTTAAAATACTTTCAGTCACAAAGCCAACTACAATTTGTCCCCTGCCCTCAAGGAGCTCATTGTCTAATGAATGATAGTAATAGATAAACAATGCTATGACAGAGTTAAGCAAAAACTTCAAAGGAAAAAAAAAAAATCAGAGACAGTCACATGACCAGCCAGTAAGACTTTCTGACTTTCTGGAAGTAATGATATCCAAGCAAAGTTTTGAAAGATGAAAGCCTTCTTAGCAAGGCAAGGAAGAGGTGAGAAAGAAAGTTTTAGGCAAGGAAAAACGTAAGCCACAGCACAAAGGTGAGAAAACAGTATACTAGTAAATTCTGGGAATTACATGTAGTCTCAGATTGCCAAAATATGAGTATCAAAGAGGTAGTCAAGGGTTAGATCATTGTATTCAATGCTAATATTAATTTTCCTCTGTAGGTGATGGGGAGCTATTACATAGTTTTTAAGGAGAAACGATCTGTTCATGTTTGTGTTTTAGATGGATCACTGTTAGATCCTGGAAACCATACTGATAGTGATATGGAAGGAGCAGATTTGAGAAATGCTAGGAACAAAAAGAGCATGGCCTAGTAGGATTAATTAACAGACTCTCCGAGTAATTTTCAAAAGTAGTAATAATTGTGGCATGACATAAAAGGGCAAATAAATATGGAGAGAGTCAAGATTTTCAGGTGGTAGGAAGGCTTTTTCTTTGTTTTGTTTCACTTGTTTGGTTGGTCAGTTTTTATTAGAACTTCTATAAAAGATAAAGTAACTAGAAAACAGAAATGGGAAAATACAAACATTTTAGAACAGAAATGATCACATGAAAAATAAAGAAATAAAGCACTGATAGTACAGTCAGAAAAATCCTGATAATGAATCTGAGCAAACCAAAAGTCAAGTACTAACCTGTACTAAGGAAACCCAACATACAGTCAAAGATCTTCATTAATGATACAGAGCTGAGGCACAGACAGCAATTCTCTTGGTTAAGAAGATGATGTAATTATATTCAGGGAAATAGAAAAACAGATTAAAAATTAACACATTTTTAAGAAATCACAAAATAAGCAGGTGAAAACATAAGTTAACTCCAAATTAAGCCCAAGATCTCTATGTCTCCAAGAACTGTGGTTTTCAAACCCCAATCTACTAGAAGATTAGATTTTTTTTTTTTTTTTTTTTTTTTTTTTTTGTAAATGGATGCCATAAAAATTCTGTAAATGGATGCCATAAAAATTCTCTTGCCAGTCAGGTACTTTAAAGAGGAGGGAAAAAATTTATTTGACTTAAAAATAAATAGAATTTCTTAAAATAGGACTGTACGGTTTCCTGCCTTCAAAACATTCATGACACCATCTGCATCTTGAGGGTTTGGACAAGTACTTTTATTGCTTTTGTAGATGCTCCAACAAAATATCACATACACCTGCACCAAAAAAAACCACTTTTAAAACTGTTTTAATTACTTATTCTTCCAAAATGAGCACATTAATGACGAAAAGAATGAAAGTAAATTCGTGCTGAATAGGAAATCCAACCAACCAATAAAAAAAAAATAATAATGTGCAGAAATTGGAAGCAAAATCTTTTCTTGCTCTTGAGAAAATACAGCCAAAAAACTTTAGCTGATGTTGGATTATTGTGCACAAACAGTTCCTGACTCGTTCACCAAGTGAAACAAAAGTTGCAAATGTTTTTTTACTCCTCTTCTAACATTTTGGGAAAGGTTCCTGAAAGGGAAAAAAAAAAAAAAGAATCTTAATTAAATCGCGTGCGTGCAGGCACACACACACAAACCCACATTTCCCCCCATTTTTAGGAAGATTTAAACTATTTGAATAACTCCCATTTGTATAATTTTGAATTGCAAAATCATAAATCATCTTTACTGTTTAAAGAAAGAGGGCTCTAGTCACTATAATGGGATCACATATTTTGATATGGAAAACAATAAAACAAATAATTTGAGAGAAAAATATGAAGGAAGCAATAGCAATATTATAAATAAGTAAAATATAATTATCTGTATGGGATCTAAATTATTCACTTTGAATTCCTTTTGTACTATTTTGTCTTCAACTGCAGAAATTTCTCCTTTTGGGTAAAATATCTGTTGCTTATAAAAAATAATGAAATATAAATTTTATTTATCGAATCTAGGACAACATATAGTTAATCAAAACTGTATCATTCAAAGCAACTGCTTTACTCAAATAACTAAGTGTCCTTTTATTACATGATTATATATTGAATAATTCGAATTGTCATAATTCAAAATATGGAATTCCAAATATTCAATCCCATAGAATAATTGTCAAATTAAATAATTACTTTGAAGTTTTTATTTTCAATTATCTAATAAATTTTAACTATTTTATAGGTAAAAACTTATAAAATGGCAAATATGTATAAAAAAACCAAATTTGGGGGAGGGGGTAGAGTCCAGTTAAGAGAACCACAGAAAATGAGAAGCATGAAAAACAGATTTACAAAAAAATGTGTATTATTAGACTCTATGAAATTTTAAAATGTGAAATACAAAATATTGAAATTTATAAGTACATGTGCAAGTTAAATAATATTAACAGCAGCCACCACTATTAAGTGTTTACCCTGTGTTAACCACTGCTGGTCATTTTACATACATAAATTCATTTAATCACAACCATGCATGAAGGGCCACACTAACCATATATACATGTAGAGTGCTTTTAAATTTTCAAAGAACGTTCTTATAATTATCTCCTATGATCTTCATATTATGCTATGAAATAGAAAAATTACAGGAATTATTAGCCCTATGTAAATTACAGATAAGAATATAAAAGAACATAGAGATTAAACTCACAGATTAGAAGAAAATACAATTAAGAACTTAGTTTTCTGGCTTCTCACCCCAATTCATTATCTACTAGATAACATTAATGTCAGAGAACCTTACTGATCCTAAATATTTTTGGAAACAACTTCACTTAAAGTTAATCAGCAACTATTCAATGAGATTCTATCTTGTATGAAGCACAGAAGTATTTGTGTGATACAAAGAGAAATAGAAAAAATGGAAACAGAAAAAAAGGGAGAAAGAGAAGTTTCCATTGAATAGCTTAGTATCTGGCTGAGAAGAAAACATTAATTTTTAGAATAATTATAAAATAATATATCATTAAGTACAAAATAATAGTTGTGAAAATTACCTGATTTATTGATGTGATTTAACCGTGCTCAAATCAAAAAGACGTAATAAATTATGTCTTTTATTTATTGGATTAATCAAATCCCAGAAAATTTCATTGAACTAACCTAATTCTTTGGCTAAACAGAAACCCTATTATACAAATTATTGCTACAAAGAAAAAGATTAACAGCTGGAAAATACCAAGAAATCTTTCAGAAATTCTGTTCTAATAATTTTTGTGACAATAGAATTTTATTTGAGTTGAACATATAAGGTACCAAAATATTTGTTAAAATCCCCCTCAAAAAGTTATTAATGAGTAAGAATGGAAAACTTTAAATTATTAATGATCATACTTAAAAATTAACTAAGCATTACTACAGGAGAAAAACTTTGTACTATTAGATGACAAAAGAAAGTGAATAATGCACAAATAGTATTTGGCTCAGAGCGTTGTTTGAAAAATGGTAATAAAGAATAAATTAAGCAAAATTTACAAGATGTAGATTTTATTTTTTAGAAAAATGACACCTAATCAAAGTTAAGCTTCTCAAACACACACACACACACACACACACACACACACACACACAGTTAGCAGAAAGTCACTATATGGTTGTGAGATGATAAGTTTCAAGATGAAATTATTTTGAAATGAATTATTATTTTGACATGAATAGTGAGTTTTAAATAGTGGCATGTGAAGAAAAATACAAATGAGCACTTGATTCTATAATACCTTAGAGAACCAACACATTGTTATCATGGTTTTATTTAAGTGTATGGTGATTTTTGCCTCTTCTCGTATATGTTTTACCTTCATCTTCTAATTACTAATAATTTTTTTCTAATCTCTTCAACAGTTTCAATGCAGCTGCTATAGATAAGCTTCACTGATTCAGTAACATCTCTGAAACTAGATCAAGAACAAAGCATTCAACAAGCATTATTTGAGTACCGTCTATGTGCTGAACACAGACCCAGGCGCTGGGTCTGAATAAAAGTTAAATAGGACATAATAACTGCCCTCAGAAAAAGAGTTTAGCTCAAGCTTTTCAAACTGCAGGTTATGACCTTTTAGAGAATTATGAGTCAATTTAGTGGGTTTCTGACCAACTACTTCAAAACAATCAAATAGATTAGAACAGAATTAAAAACTCACTGTGAATCCCACATAGTAAGGTAGGCATGTTTCATGAAAGTTTTGTTTCAGTTAACCTATATATGTATATGTGTACTGCGTCACAATGTAAAATTTATTTCAATCTGTGGATCCCAGTCAAAAGTTTGAAAAAAAACTTTGTTTAGGGAAGTATCTATAAGACACTTTCACAAAATTGTTCATTGTGTAAAGATGGTCACACACTGGTAACGTCAAATGTTCTAATCTGAATTAACTGGCAAGACTGAATAAATCCTACAGAACAAGTAGTCAAGCACCAGCAATGTCCTTCTTTTGAAAAATGTTATCTTTATTTAGATCTCCCTTAGTAAAATGTTCACCAGTCAATCACAATGCTATGCAGTTCCAACCAAATATTTTTACCATTAGTTAATACAACATAAAGTGAAACGAATATGATACTTCTCTGACGTGCCTAGGACTCAGAAGACAGGGTTTGGGAATATAGTTATATTATCCCTGATGATATTCAATTAGAAACATTATACTCTGAGTTGATTTGTAAGGGTTACAAGTTTTCTTCAAAGATGATAAACCACCTTCATATTAATCAAGGAGTGCACAGTATCAAAATATTTACATTATGAAATGCTAAGTAATTTAAACAGTTCCAACAAAAGGTTGAATAGCCAGTCATACCACACTTTGAGAGGCTGATTCATTCCAGCTAAGCATATCTGAGCTCCACAGAGCTTGTTGTGTTTACTTTCTTATTTAACTATTTAAAGTAAACTCTTGCTAAATCCTAAACAACTTCAAGTCAGAGAACACATCTTATTCAATGCTTTGTATATACACAGTGAATGTTGTTAAATGATTATTGCTGATAATTGTTATTTTGTATTTTCATTTTATCAAACTATCTGAATCAATAGTCCAGATATATTCATAGTCCAGATATAGTGTCTCTAGAGCGAGTCCCTGGAAAATCTAAATCCATATGACCTATGCCTTTGTAAGAGTTAAACAATTAAATCCAGTAAGTGTTCATGGCAATTATTTTGTCCTAGCACATACAGACACAGAGCTAAATTACACAATAGAAGAGTTTAAAGGTCACTTAATCCTACCTTTTTTAAAGATGGAAACTGGGTCTGCAAATCATTGGATTTGCAGAAGGCTATCCAGATAATCTGTGCAGGGCTAGAATAGAACTCAGGTCTTATGATTCCCGGTGGTATTCTTTCCATTATAATGCACTTATTTTTGGTCTGTCTCCACTGTAATCTTTTTTTTTTTTTCATTTTACACTGTGCAAAATACTTTCTATGTAATCTAGAAATTTAAAACATTAAGACAGTCCTTGGCATCAAGATACTTTAAAATGCAAAAACTATACACAAAATACATTCAGAGATTTATGGGGAATTAAGTTTTGGCAAACTACTATGATAATTCAATTCAAATCTCATATCCTCTGGAAAGTCATTCATGACCATTCCAGACTGAAATACTATCTCCCTGTGGTGGTAGAAAGAGCACTAGATGGGCAACATGAAACCTGAATTTGTGTTGTGGCTCAACCTCTAACTAGATGTTTGAAAATAATTATTGAACTTCAGATTACTTGTAAAACGGGGGAGTGTGCAGGGGTAAGAGATCTTTAAAGGCCCCTTTCAGATCCAAGCAACAGTCATCTGTACCAGCCAATTCCAACTCAACACTTTACATCAAAGTCATGCACTTATGCAGCATAGGGTTACAGATCTATCATCCTTGGTTGTGACAACTGTCCAGGACTCTCACCTTACCCTTAATTCCTCCTTCTATTCCAGTGTCTCTCTGGTTCCTTTTTCAGGCCATCTCATACCCATTGATGACTGAACTTGGTTTCTCTGGTTTTGATTCTCAGTGCTCTCTAAAGGACTTGGTTTGCACAGACCCTCTGGCTCTTCTTATGCCTGAACATGTCAGGAAAATACTGCCAAGTCATCTGCCTCTGGCCCCTGAGATCCAAGACTGAATACCTGCTTATTTGCAGGGACACTCAAGAGAGTTTTCCAATTACTGATTTGAGATTCTACTATTATTGTTAGTTGTTATTTAAATATTTTATCATTTAACTTTCTGTATATTGTATAGATCCACAATCCCCAAAACCCTTAAGGTTAGATGTATTTTGGAAGTCAGAATTTTTCAGATTTCAAAAGGTAATACAGCACATATACCATGTAAAACATAACACCACCATATTTTAAAGCATTAATATTTCTGAAGTGAAACATGAATATTCTTAAGTGGAATAAATGAAGACTATAAATAGCTTCACATCAGTTCAAGTCAGCTTTTTCTGCCAAATGAGTTAATCTTTGGTTAGATTTTACTGCCAAATACATTACCAAAAAAATAACAAAATAAGTTTTCTGGGATTTTTGGATTTCAGAAATACACATAGAAGACTGTGGATCTAATAAATTATGTGGAACTTATTACGACTGCATATATCACAGGAGTAGAGATAGTATTTTTAATTCTTCATATTTCTAGAAAAGTGCCTTGCACAAGACTCAGTAAAAACACTTCATGTTTATTTGAAGAATTCTTCACTGAGTGTATACCACATGCCAAAATAATACTCAGGAGTTGTGAGGCATTAAAAAATCTTACAATACATAAAACCTACCCTCATGGGCATTACATTCTCAAGAAGAACAAAGTTTAGACAGATGTTAAAATGCATGTCAGAGGGGTAGTAGATGGGGGGAGAAGGGTTATCACTTTGTGAGGGATACAAATGATAAATGTCTAACTACTGCATTGTTTTGTATACCTGAAACTAATACAAAAAAAAAAAAAAAAAAAGCAAGTCAGTGATTAAGCACCAAAATTAGTGATTCAGGCCATAAGGATATCAAAATTAGATTGGGAGTAATAAGTTTAAATGTGAAAATTGTAATTTAGTTTAACAGGAGCTATCAATAGCTCACAACTGTCAAAGTTGCCACAATGATTTATAGTCTGTAGAGAAAGCAGCGTATAATTTGGTAAGAGAATTCTACTAGTAACAAAAGATTATATTGACAATCACTATAACTTCTGCTTTAGATATATGGATTTTCAGGCAGAGTTTCATTCACACTGACTCCAGAAATGGACATTCATAGGAATGACTCTATAGACTTAACAATGAGGAGTGTAAGATAGTGGAGAATCAGCACCATACCACTACACAGAACTGCCTTAGATGACACAACCCAATTCTATGCAAAGAGGAAATTTTTTTTTTGACAAAATGAAGTTTTAATTCAACTTTTTTTTTCAGTAGGGCCTACTTTGAAAGGAGTGCTAGATTCTGGTAAAAGTTAGTATCTTCTTGTACCAGAATAAATCAGAGAGGAATAAGACATATTCACTCAGATCACACATTATTTGTAAATCACTAAGCAACTTTAAAGATATGTGATCTAATAATTGGTTGTAATATAGTAAATTTATTTTATGATGGAACTTATCTGGCATCTGTTAAACCAAAATGTTAAATATTCCTCAGAGGAGATAAATATGATTATATCTATTTTACAGATGAAAACCTTGAATCTGGTGATATTGAATGACTAAAGGTCAATTAGATAATCAGTACACTACAGTAAATTTTAAATACAAGAATCTTAACTCCAACCTCACTGAATTAACCATCACCTACCAATGACCAAACCTAGACAAAGCAATTTGAATATTCATTGACCTGACATTTTCCCTAATGTATATAATTACCTTAAGTAGTCAAAATAATGAGATTGATTTGTTCATAAAAACACTTCCTAAAGCTTACTTCTTAATTCTTTCAACTCTGGAACATAAAGAAAAACTAGGAATAAGCAAGTTATCAAACAGGAGGTAAAGTCCATTCTGGTCCTTCTTGTTGTATCTCCTACATGGTCTTAAAGCAGTAACATTCCAGTGTGAAATTTATGAACCACATAATCACTTGTTTGAGATGATCCTCTTAAAGAAGTTGAATTCATTATCTGAAATCAAATGAATTGTGAAGCATTTTAGAAGATTTTCTTCTATCAATTGAATAAAGAAAAGGAAACATCCTAGCTGTCTAAATGGGAAGTACAACCTGGCAAAGGCTATTATTGGTAAAAATGAAAGGAAGTCAATAAGTGATATCAGATGACATCTTCTATAGGGTTATTTGTGGTGAGTGTGACATTTTCTTAATGTGAAGATTAGGAAGTTGCCCTAAAAGAGCCTTATATATTGTATAAGGCCAAAGAACATATGGATAAAGTGTTGCTGGAAAAGTGTAAATATGACTCTTGAAGTAATAAATGAAGGTTAAACATTAACAGCTGGTAGGGGAAATAAAGAGGGGGTGGAAAGGAAGCTGTCTGTTTTACACTGGTGTTTCACGAACCAGTAAGTCATCTTTATCTGTTTCCTATTTCAAGTCACTTGGCCAAAATACATTATATTTCAAAGTTTAAGGAAATAACTTTTAAAAGTAACTTTCATTTAGTTAAATTAACCGAAAAATGCATTTTAGGATTGCAACTTTAAATTCTGAGCTGCATAGGTCTTTTTTCCTTTCTTTTTAAGAAAGGGGTACTATTTCAGCTGTAAACCTATTACACCACTACTTTTAAGAACTCACAATTTGTACCTTTATATATTAAATCTTAGACTAAAAACACCATCCCCCCCAACACACACACACCTCCTACTTCAAAATTATATCACAACTTTGCTTTTGCATTCTTTAGGTCAAAACCTATCTACTTAGTTCAGGAACACCAAGTCTTCCATGCAACTTGAAAATCAAGATATTACTGGTTGCTGGTTACTCCAGTTGCATGGCAGAGTTAACTGAATTCATGTAGGAATCAAATGTCCCAACAAACTTACTGTAAAATACTATCAGGAAGAGCTGGCTTATAGCTCATTCTGCAAGGATATGGAATACATTTTAGTCAGTAAGTACATCTATCCAGTACATTTCTGGTAGTAGTGTATATGTAAAATTACTGGTGTGAAAAGCAAGAATTTTCCACTGAGACCAAATTATATCTTCCCATTGAGACCAAATCATTTCCAATTTTGGAAGCAGAATAAATGAAGCTAGGAAGCTCTTTTGGCCTCAAGTTGTGTTCTAGAAGTGAAAAGAAAAAAAATTCTAGCGGCTTATGACTCAGGTTTTTTAAAAAAAAAAATCTTGCCATTAAACCTCTAATTTATTTTTTAGAGTTAAAAAAAAATTACTATAAAAGCACCAAACGTTAATCAGTCCTCATCTCTGAAAAATATATGCAATAGTATTGTTATAGCATACATCTTTGTATTTATAGTATGAAGAAGAAGTAGTATGTAATTTGGTAAATGAATTCTATTAGTCATAAAAAGGTATACTGAAAATCCCTATAACTTTTGCTCTAGATATATGGTTAATGTTAAAAGTTGCAGTAAATATCATGCTAAATGCTAGTTTTATATCTTGAAGTAAAAAATTATAGACTACCCCTAATGAAAATGATTATGACCAATATCCCACGTTACTTATCTTGCTTATAAATTTTACTGTAACACTTATAATCAAGTTATATAAATTCATATTGGATAGTACATGTAGACAGTTTTGGTTTTATTCACTTAGTTAACATTAATGAATATACAGTACAAGGCATTATGCTAGGTAAGGTGTCTTTACCTACAGAAGTCTACATTCTAGGAGGCAAGATAAAAACATTTACATAAATAGGAAGCAATTGGAATAGATGAATGCTATAAACGAGAGACACACAAAGCACCATGAGAATTTAAAAGCGGGAAAGATCAGAGAATTTCACAGAGGATGTAGCATATGAATCAGGCTTTGAAGGATGGGTAGAATTTCCCAAAAGATGAAATGAAGGAGGGTACGAGCATCATTCATTTATCAGTATTTATTATATCCACTAAATTCGAAGCACAGGCAAGATACTGAGGATATATATACATCTGTTAACAAGATGGATAAACATATTCTCTGAACTCATGAAAAATGTATTCCAAATAATAAACAAAAATAATACTCGAACTTATATAAAACCAAAAAAACCCATGAAAATATCAGGAGGGGTATTGCAGAATTATGCCTATTTAATGTAGAGGGAATTTAAGTGTCGGTTAATCTATTTGACACTGAATTTTTGCTACATTTTAATCACTGACACACCTCCATGTTGTCTTTACTGAAGTAAAATAGATCATCCAGTAATCTAGATTAAGTAATTTGGAAAAAACTTTGATTAGAAAGTTTAAAAACACATGTTTAAAATGTACCACTTAAAAACTACATATATATAAAATCTCCCATATCTGGGGTTTGAGTCCCAGCTCTGCTGTGAACTAGCTACGTGAACTTGAGGCCACCACTGTGAGACTGTTTCCCCAATTATAAAACCAACAAAACAGCATCTACTTCAGAAAGTTTATTGAGAATTAAATGAGACAGATGAATGTTAAACCACTTTATTACAAAATGCTACACAAAGGTAAGCTAATATGATTACCATATATTTAACTTCCTATGTAATTTTACTACTTACCTATCTAACCTATTCTTTACCAAATAAAAAAGAATTATTATATTTAACCAGGGTTTACTTTTTACCTACTTTGAGGTTAACCTGTTCAAAGAAGTAGAATCACATTATCAGAAGCTTGCACATCAGCTTGAAGCACTGTATTTGAGCAAAGCTGTGAAGAATTATCTAGCCTGGTACAACTGGCATCTGTTTAAACCACAAATTCCTCCTTTTCCCAAAAATTCGTATAGATTTTAAGTTTAATATCCTGAGCTCCTGAAATAGTTACTTGTTAGCTAGAACAGCATCACTTCCAAATCACACTACCATAAAACAAATGAGGTTCTTTTAAAATAGAAGCTTTGTTTGGAAATTAGTTTTTCCACATATTAGACTAATCATTAGCAGAATAAAATGTCTCTTTATATTCCATATATTTTAATCATGTTGCATTTATAATTACTGCTGAATAATTTCCAAAACGGCATCAATCACTTATGAAAACCAAAGTCCAAGAATGTCAGATTCCACCAGGAAGCCCATCTTTCTGAGGCTGAACGCACAGATTGAGGCAGTACCATTTAATCCCTTCACAGCCCCACCATTTAGATAGAACTCGAGTCTAAATTGGCCATACATAGGATGATCAGGGATTTCCCTTTATTGCTGACAGTTTTCAGAAGATACTCACTGGTATAATTTGGTCCTACATTTAAGTACGATGATAAATTATACGTTTCATTTCCGCATATAACTGCTTCAGTTCCAATGGATTCACTAATGATTCCCAGACCACCATATATTCGCAGAAAAGTAGGATTTTTATAGTTTGATAAAGGCCATCACAAATATGGTATTTGTATAATTATATTGGAATTTCAGTTATATATATTGGAACTACTCCTCCTTGTTCCAGTTACTATGTGATCTTTCATAAAGCAAATAACAGAAAGTCTTTTATAAACCTTTAAGTAAAAGAATTTGAACCAAATGCTATGAATCCGTAGGATCTATAGCAAATGGCAGTAATAGGCGAGCCCTTTATAGAAAGTCAAGAATTTCTGCCTTACATCTTCCTTTTGAAACAGCGAAATCTGAAATTTTAGCTTTCTACTTTCAACCCCTTTCGCTTGACATTTCATCTTTCTGACTAGCCCAACACACACACACACACACACACACACACACACACACACTTTTTTTTTTAAGAGGAGAGGGAGGAGATGATGGAGGAGGTTTGAATCCGGTCACTCAATAAAGCAGTCCTGTCCTAGGACGCGAAACCGCCAGTCCTAAAATCTTATTCGTTTTTAATTCGTCCGCACAGCGCCTCCTGCCGCTCGCAGCGGGTATGGAGAACGCCGAGAAGGGCAGCCTTGCGTGACTCCGCCGTCCGCCCAGACGCTACCCGCCTAGTCCGCAGTGCGCGCTCGGGCGCCGGCTCCGCGCGGAAAGCGGGAAAACACGAGCGGCCTCGGCGCCAGCCGCCCAATACCCGGAGCAACGGCCAGACGATGGGCCGGATGGCCGGACTCCCACCTGGAGGAGGAGCAGGGACCCTAAATGCCCATCTGCGCCCCAGTTACCCGACAGGCCTCCGCTCCGTCTAGGGCGAGGATAGGGATGCAATGGCCTGGGCGTGGCCTCAGCGGCGCCCACCGACGTCAGGCCAGTCGCCGGGGGCCGCTCTACACACTCGCCTCACCGAGGGTTTGCTGTCCACATCCGACCCGCGCTCCCAGCAGCTCAGCGACCCTCAATGGGCCGCGCGCCACGGCCCCCGGCCTGACGCGTGGGCTGAGCTGAGGGGCGCTGCACCGGCCCCCAGTCCCTCGCCACAGCCTGCTTCGTGCGCGGGCCGCGAGCAATCCATATTCCTTATCTCCTCTACTTTTCCGCAACCTCCTCGGGGGCATTGCCGGTCGCGGTCCACTTTGGAACGCCCCCCAAAGTGCTTATTAACTAGTAAACACACAGAAGTAGCTCAAATACGCGTTAGCTGAAGGGAAGCCGGCCCGGGCCCTGTCTCCCGCCGGCTTGTCCGCGGGGTTCCCGCCTTTCTCCCAGGTCTAGGGCCTGCGCCTAGCGTCGTCGCAGCGGCTTCCTTCACCGGGGCGGGCTGTTCCCGGCGCCCGAGACGCGAGCACGAGCATCCCCGCACGCGCGCGGGGCCTCGTAGGAAAGCCGTTGCCAAGAGCCGGCCACTGGTTCGTGAGGGAGGCCGTCGGGCCCAGACTGGGAGGGACTGGCGAGGGCGACGTGTGCACGCTGCAGCTCTCAGGCCGCGCGGCGAGCGGGGTCTAGGTGTCAAGACTGCGCTTGGAGAGGCTGGGGGCTTGTCGGGAGCGTATGTGGGGCCTTGAGAGGCTTTTAGAAGAGCGCAATGAGGAGAGGTCACCTGGACCCAAACTAGGCCACTTCCTGCCCTTCTTATCCCCCTCTACCTCCTCCCACCCCGCGGGTCTACTTCTCTGTGTCCTTCCCCCATCCCGCCCTGCTCACCCCTGCGCCTCTCCTCTCCCTCTCCTATCTGTCCCCCCAACCCTCTTCCTTCTTCCCCTCATCTCATCTCCCCAACCCTCTCCATTCCTCTCCTCTGTCTCTCCCCTTTTCCCCTCTGGGTCTCCACGTGCCTGCTTCTCCCCAGTGCCCCTCCCCCGCACTCTCTAAGATCTATTTGAGCACTCACCACCTTATACCTAATTGTTTCTTAGTTTATATGGAAATAAACTGTCCCTAGGTATGAAGCTAATTTCATCCTTTTACCTATAGTACATAATACAGCTGATGGTATACAAGAGGTGCTGTATAAATATCGAATAAACTCTTACAAGGAAAGGAAATGGATCTCCACAAGCGGTTTTCCTGCGTTGGCCAAGTCGAAGGTCCTTGTTCGTCATCCGTGACATAGGAGAGTTCTACATTGGTTATAAAAAGGGACCGTACGTTCTTCTGCCCTCTGACCCAGGTACTGCCCGGACTCTCGAGTTCAATGACAGGGTCGGAGCTGCCTGTTCGAAGGGGCGCATGGGGCGGTGAGAACCTGGAGGCAGGGATCAAGGCTTGTAAAATGCCGCACTCCCGAGCAGGACGTGCAGGGGGACCTCCCAGGAGGACCAGCGCCCAGAGTTCTGCCTTAACCCCGAAGCTGTGGCCCGCAAGCTGAGAGCTGGCGTGGGTTGGTGAGGCCAGGCCAACTTTTCGCAGATTCTTGCTTTTGACCACTTCCTGGACGTTGTCTCGCACCAGGTACCGGAGAAGGGTGCGCCTCCAGGTTACGCAGACGCGGCCTGGCTTTCCCTTTATGAGTCAGTTTGTTCTTTGGAGCAAGGCTGGAGAGGAACAGTGGCTCTGTCAACCTTTCTTACTCTCCCAGGGGCAAAATGTAGAGAGCCACATCTGAGCACTGCGCATCGACCGCGTGGCTTCTTTCTGCTGTTAGTGTTAACCTTGTATGTTTCTTATAAGTTATATAAATACATCTTATATATAATATATCCTTACCGATTACCCGGGCTTGCATAAACAGAAATATATTAGCTGTGGGAACAAGTAGAGAGTCTTCAAGGAAAAAAAAGTTGCCAAGACTGGAATTTGGGGGTTTGGGAGCCATAATACTACTCTTGCTCTCAACTAGTTAAGTCGCTATGGGCAAGTCACTAACTCCCTCTTGCCCTTCTTTCATCATTCACTAAATAAAGTTATTGGGTAACCTATATGCTTCCTATGTCTTTTTCCAACTCAGAGACTCTCTCTCACACACACACCCCAAAAGAGGTTTTTTAAAAAATTCTATTAGCTTTTAAATTAGTTGCCTTTACTTTCCTTCATTTTAACTCTTTTAATCTCTATTACATTCAGAGAAGGAGAGGTGGGAAACAGCTGTGGGAACAGCCAGGAGAGCAGTTTCCAGGCTCTCAGCCTCACGTGGAAAGGTGCTGGCTCGGTTATTAGATGACCATCTGCTGTAATCAAATGGCCATCCGCTGTGGCTGGGTGGCCATCAGCTGTTACCGGTTAGCCATTAGCCACTGATATAGCTGCCATGGCTACACTAGCAAGTGCGGGTTGTGGATGACATGGTTAGCAAGTATGGTTAGCAAGGGGATTGCGGCTAGCAAGGTTGGTTGGCAGAGAAGCTGATGGCTGATTGCAGATCGTGTGGATCCTGCTTCCTGTGTCTCCAACCCAGCCGCCAGTGAGAGTATAGTGGTATGACTCCCCTACCTATGGCTCCGTGGGTGTTCCTTTTTGGCCTCACCACATCCTGCGTTCTTATGTGGGGAGCAGGAGCTGAGACTCTGCATTACACATGGCACAGAGAGCAGGGTACGGTGCCGGCCAAAGCTCTCCGAAGGGTGGTGGAGCAGTTTATGCGTATGGACACTCAGTCAGGAAGCCCATGAGGAGCAGCTGCTGGAGAGCTGGACCCCCGTGGAGGGATGCAAAGATG
Source organism: Rhinolophus ferrumequinum (assembly GCF_004115265.2). Taxonomy (NCBI): domain Eukaryota; kingdom Metazoa; phylum Chordata; class Mammalia; order Chiroptera; family Rhinolophidae; genus Rhinolophus; species Rhinolophus ferrumequinum. The sequence continues at coordinate 40,806,359 of NC_046297.1, read as the reverse complement.
TGGACAGGTCTTCATCAGCATAGGAAAAGCTGTGTAGCTGCTGGACAGCTGGACCCCCATGGAGGAGTCGGAAGACATGGATGGTTCTCCAACCAGCATAGGCCGGAGAAAGTGAGGGTCCTTTTTGGCCCTGTGGGCTGGGAAGTGCTTGCTGAGGTCCTCACCCCCAGGTTGGGGAGGACTTGGAGCCCTCGCCCTACGGAGAGCACAGACGTTGTGATGCCAACACATAGCCCTGGCGAATGACTGTGGACTATGGGGCATTGAATAAGGTGATGCCACCTGTGCACGCTGCAGTGCCTTCCATCCCCGATTTGATGGACCGCTTGACTGTTTGCTTGGGAACATATCACCATATAGTGGAACTGGGGGATGTTTGCTTCCTGTGTCTCGCCTGGCCGCCCGCGAGACTGTAGTGCAGGAAGACCCCTTGTTGGGGTACAGGCGGATATTTGCTTCCTGTGTCTCAACTGGCTGCTGTCAAGAATATGTAAGCACCTTGACTGTGAGCCCCTATTGTTCCAGCATAGTACCCTGAGAAACTCTGGCTGTCCCCAGGAAGTCTGGCTATGCCCAGAAAGACTGGTGGTACTCTGAGAAACCCTTTCTGTGCCCAGAAAGTAGGTGGACATTGAGGGACATCTCCTGGGACATTATTTGAACTGGACTGAAACTTTTTCTCGTGAGCTGGGTTCCTCACACATGGCCCCTTGCGGAAGATGCTTGTGTAGATTGTGAGGCAAGACCCTGGAGGGGTGGAGTGTGGGGACAGAGTCCCAGAGAGCAGTTTCCAGGCTCTCGGCCTCATGTGGAATGGTGCTGGCTTGGTTATTAGATGGCCATCCGCTGCAGCTGGGTGGCCGTCAGCTGTTGCCAGTTAGCTATTAGCCACTGATATACCTGCTGTGGCTGCACTAGCAGGTGCGGATTGCAGATGACATGGTTAGCAAGTACGGATTGCGGCTAGCAAGTGTGGTTAGCAAGCAGATTGTGGATTGCAGATCCTGTTTGATCCTACTTCCTGTGTCTCACCCAGCCACCAGCGAGATGGGGTACAGGAAGAACCCTCCTTGGGGTACTGGCGGATGTTTGCTTTTGTGTCGCGACCAGCCACTATGGAGAATGTAGTGGTATGATTCCCCTATCTATGGCTCCGTTGTTGTTCCATTTTGGCCTCACCATATCCTGCATTCTTGTTCAGTGAGTGGGAGCTGAAACCCTGCATTACACAGCTTAAAATTTAAAAGGAAGTCTGAAAATGGAGAAAGAGAAAGTGGAGAGATCAATTGACGTAATTTTTTTTTTGAAGTATCCAATTTCCCCAGTGAAAATAAAACCAAACAGAGCCCTTCAGAGATCAGCCTCTGGTTCAGGTTTACAAAGGAGCAATGAAGTTCAAGTTTGTAGAGGTCAGGGTGTATATTGGGTTGGTAGGTCCCAATCACTCTATCTCATCTTCCTAAGCTGCCAAATGGAATACTCTGGGTCTTAATTGCTTGTTACATCAGGTATGTCTAAAAGCTGTTGTGTCTTATTGTTCCTAGGGTGAATAGTAGAACCTGGCCACGTATGTAAAATGGAGAAGAAAGGACAGGGTTGGTAAGAAAGAAATGAGGTTTAAGGTAATCTCGTGCAATATGCCACCTTAACTTAAAGCCCTGCCTTTCCTTTAGTTTTTTAGGTTTACACACAACATAACCAAGGCTTAAAAATTCTCTTCCTGAATTCTTCATTAACTAACAGTCTGCACCTATTATGAGCTAGGCAGTTAGGTGCTAAGGATGCCATATTGAACAAACTTTGGGGTCCAGTTTACAGACTAGTGAGAGAGATGGGTAGTATGAAAAGTACTGTTACATACCGTAGTGTTTCCCCGAAAATAAGACCTAGCCAGACAATCAGCTCTAATACATCCTTTGGAGCAAAAATTAATATAAGACCCGGTATTATATTATATTATATTATATTATATTATATTATATTATATTATATTATATTATAAAGACTGGGTCTTACATTATAGTAAAATAAGACCAGGTCTTATATTAATTTTTTCTCCAAAAGATGTACTAGAGCTGATTGTCAGCTAGGTCTTATTTTTGGGGAAACATGGTAACAACACATGGGTGTCATGGGAGCATTAAGGAGAAACACCAGAGTCAAGATCAAGAAAAAGCTCTCCAGAGGAGTGCCTCTTAAGCTGGGTTTTAAGGAAAGATTTGAAAGGAAGCAGTTGGGGAGAGGGGGACGGGGGAGCATGGGTAGGCATCCAAAGGATATGCCTATAGGCCCAAGGCTAGAGATAGCTTCCTTTAGAAAAGTTTAAGTAACAAATAGTAAAAATGAAAAATAAGGAAGGAGGCGATATCTTGAAAGTCCTTGTGTGCTGAATTTGAAATTTACCCTGAAAGCTATAGAAGCTCTTGAAAGATTTTAAGTGGGAAATATATGATACAATTTGCTTTTTTGAAAGATCATTTTTTGACAGTAAAGTTGAGGACTCATAGGAAGGTTGGGTAGATTGTAGGGAAACCAGTTGGGAGACTATTACAAAAATGACTGACAGAAGTGATGAGAGTCTGAAGTTAGGCAGTGATAGTAGCTGCAGTAATGATATTGAGGGAGGATATGGAGCAAGGGGGAGGGACTGATACAAGAGATAATAAAAAAGGAGACTTGAGAGAACTTGATGACTAATTGAACGTGAGGGATGAGTGAGAATGAGGACTAGAGAAAGATTCCCAAGCTTCTAGCTTAGGTATCTGAACATTTATGATGCCACTTACAGAGAGAGAAACCAGGATTTGAACAAAATGATGATGTGTTCAGTTTGGGACCTGTTGAGTTTAGTGTGTCTGTGAGACATCCAAGTAGAGATGTCAGATGAATGGATATTTGGGTCCGGAGCTCAGCAGTGATCTCGACTGAAGGTAAAGATTTAGAAGTCACCAGCATAAAAATAGTTGAGGCTCCAGATTTGGTGAATCACTCAAGGAGAGTGTTAAAAGAAAAAAATTAGGGAACACCAATTTAACCGGCCAACAAAGGAAGAGGGAAGACTTGAAGCATATTAAGAAGGAATGGCCAGAAAGGCAGAGGAAAAACATAAGACTAAGCACCATTTTGGGGATACCTGTTATCTTCTAGTCAATGGCCTGGGATCTTTATATACATTATTTCATTGAATCCTTATAGCAGCCCTAGAAGATAGATGTTTTCAGATAGAAAAACTTAAGTTCTGAGAAGTTGAATAACTTGGCTAGAGTATTTTCAACCTCTGGATTCAAGTGAAACCTGGATTGAAATCCCACCTCCGAGTCTCGATTTCCTCATCCACAAAATAGGACAAAATAGAGCCTACCTCTGAGGACTGGTGTAAAGATTAGATGAGATAGCATATTTAAAGTGGCTGGTACAGAGTGGGTACTCAAAATCTGATAGTTATTATCATTATCCATAAGAGTAACCACATATCATTATGTTAACTTAAGTGGTTACTGTATCTTCTTTAGCTCTTTGACCCAAACATGAACTCCATATTCTCTTCCCTGAGATCCTTAGTGCACAACTGAGAACTGTGCCCAGGCTAAAGTATTACGATAAGCCTTCACTGAAGACTTGGGCATAGCCAGACAGGAGTGAACCCAGAGAGAAGCATAAAGCTAGATAATGTGAAACTGTATCACTTCATCTTATGACCCCTACAGAGGTACCACCTTCCTGCCTAAAACCTAGAGAGGTTATTTTTCCAATATCCCCAGGACACTTTAAAACTCCAGCAAAGGTATGATCCCACAGGGAGTCAGGAGTTGTCACTCAAATCCAGAATCCACTTTCCAACATCCCGATAAGCAGTCTGAGGAACTGCCCCCTTCCAGATTATTGATTATCTGGAAAGGGGATATCTGAAAGGGGATACCCACTTTCTTCAGAGATGGTCATGTGGCCTTCCATTATGGCCTCAACTGTGGAGCTTTATTAGAACACAACAAAATAAGCCCAACATTCATATAGAGGTTACACACTCTTCATTATTCCTAGAAAAAGATGAGACTTCTTGTATGAACTCTAATCTTTAAAGACCCTTAAGTTTTCTTCTACTCAAAAGTCACTCTAAAAGTGAGTTTGGATAAAGCCAGAAACTGACTATAGTCTAAGTACAGCAAAACATAGAAAAACGGACCTACCAGACTGAAAATAAGAGATTTTTGATAGTATAATTGAGAAAGAACCACAAATTTATGTTTTCAAAATTAAAAGAGGTAGTAGATATAGAAATGAATCAATTGATTAGTGTTCATGCATGTATTTTTAATCCTGTAATATGATTAGGTATTTCAAAGTATAGAGACTTTTGATCATGGCTTTAGTACGATTCATAATAGCAGTTCTTTTATTTGTTTCTTCATACTTGTTTCAGGGAATGTGGAAACATATTCTGCCCCAGGACTCCAGTCTATTTACCTCTAAGGTGAGGATCCTATGCAGATTTTTTGAGGGGTAGGCATAAGCTTCAGTAAGCAAGAGTCTCCCAAGTCGTGGCCCAATATGCCCATTCTAAAAGCCATCCTCATTAACTATTTTTATGGTAATAGTTATCTGTGAAACAGAAAAGTTGAAATGTATTTTGTTGACCCACTGCATCTATTCTTCATAGGAAATTACCCTCTTTAGGTAAATAATTTTAATGGAATCTGTCAGGAAGGCAATGTGTCTCCCTCTAACAAAAAAGAGGAGAGTTGTGGTCAGGACAGTACGGGAAATGCTGGGTTATACTTTGTCAATCGGGTCTCTTTAAGTGTAATGTGCGTTGTGAAGTTTCACATGTATTTGACTACAAAATCCTTTTTGTCTCAGTCTAAAAAGACTTTTTTGTCATGCATTATGCTTTAAGGAAAACTATTTGCCATTGCTATCTGACCATTCCAGGGATAGAGTACTTCCATTGGAGAAAGTCATTTCAATGCTGTCATCATTGAAATCACATTCACCTCCTCCAGCAAGTCTGCCTCACTGACGAGAGAACCTTCTACTTGCTGTCACAGAAGCCAACACATACCTGGGTGATAACATAATTTTTTCTTTATTCATGTTTTTCTTTTTATTTGTCTCTCATACTGGATTAATACAGTGCCTAACACATGTTGATACTCAAATGTTTGTTGAATGGTTGTCAAATGAATGAAAAGTATTGGGAAAAAAATACAAATTCAATCAGAGGAATTTCTTGGTTGCAGATATGTTTTGGGGTTCCTCATAGGACCTCAGGTTGTAGAAAGATAAAAGTACACCCACCGTCCATTGACACACCCACTAGGCAAACACCTATTTCATATTCTTTTGTCCAGGCAACCTTAATCATTACCAAGAGCTCCTATGAGTGGAACCATAGCTGTATAATTCCATTGGATTGTTTCCATAAGGTTTTAACTCAAGAGAGAAAACATGACTAGGGAAAAGGAATCCTTAATTACATCTTAAAAAATATGATCAAAAGCAATATTTAAGAAAAGTGTTTCCAGGGAAGAGCTGAGGATGACACCCGGTTTATAATAATTCATTTTCCCAAACCTCAGAGCATGTGATCAAAGCCAATACACATTATCTCAGGCTTGGTACCAGGGTGACTCATTTTTTTTTCTTACTGTTTTTGAAGTTATTATTTGGATGAATAAATAGATGAGGAAAAACCAAACCTGGGCCAGCCAGGTGTAGACTCTAAGAGTCCTGCTTCCTGATCTGTAATAATACCACCACCCCCTTTTTTTTAAATGAAGAAGCTGTGGCCTTTGGCACCTTGAGACACTATCATGCAATTCAGGCCCTTTTTAATCAAGATAGGAATATAGCATGTTAGAACCTGCAAGAGGAGGACAATAGAACCTCCTCATTAGATGTGGGGGAGGTTAGATTAGTTATTAGGTAAATCACTATGATACAAGTACTCTTGACAACCTGTGTGCTCAATGCTGGGATCATTCAGTTAATCTGGCCCACGGATTTAAAAGATTCATACCCAGTAAGGCTTCAGCTCTAACCAGTTAATCCTAATTCCTACCATACCACCAGAGGAGGAAATAAAACTATGAAGCTTCTAATTCCTTCTTCCTCCTCCCATAAGGTGTGCTAACACTGATTCACTGGTAACTGTTGGCAGATCTCCCAGGAAGACCGAAAGTTTGCTCAATTTACTGGCATATTTGGACTCAAGATGAAAACTTCCTAGTGTAGAATCTAAATAAAGAATAAGCAATGTATTTTTCTGGGGACCTGATTGTGTGGTGACACCATTTCCTAACAATTCTAAACATTTTACTAAGTTCAACTCAAATATCTCATCTGTTTATATAAGAGGAATTCTCCTCCTCCCCCGACTTTACAACTTAGAGAAAGTAGAGGGCAGGATTGGGACCAATCACTGAAAGGTGCAACAAAGTGGGTTTTTGAACATAAAACTTTTCTAACATTCAGAGTTCTCTAACAATAGAACCTGCAGCTTCAGAAAATAGTGACTACTCTTCTATTATTAATGCTATATGACAATTGAACAAAGACATTTTCTAAAGTTCCTTTCAATCCAAAGGCATTGCGATTCTTGAAACATAATGAAGATCATAACTTTCAAAATATGCTAGCTCTTCTGCCTAGCAACAAATGTCCCATCAACTCTGGGCCTTACCTTCTATGATAAATAATGTTACTCCTTCATTTGTTCTGAGAACATGAGAGGGAAGTGGGGTTAATATAGAAAAATAATAATAAAACACCTCATGAGTAACTAAAACATCTTGAACTACTCATTCGCTGTTGCATATTTTAACAGAAAATAAAAAAAGTTGCTCTCTGTTTCCAAAGGGAAGAACCGTGTTGGAATAAGTACTCTTTAGTCACCAGAACTGTGAGTTCCCCATAATGATTGGGAATCATCATATCACTCCACGAAATCAATTTTCAACTGCTATTTAATAACAGTTTTCTAAAAAAGGCCTAAAAAATGAATTTTAATATGGTATTTCAAACCCTGTTATTTGTGTAGCAGCATATATTATTTCTAACATCAAAGAATAAAAATTTTAAAATAACTTTAAATTGGCTCCTGATTATTTTAGGCAAAGGTTAAGTTCTTCTAGTCATTAATCCCTATATTAATGGATATGACTTGAATTTATAAATTATACTTTAACTTTTTTTTTTTTAACATGTATTGGACACCTATTTATATGCCAGACATTGTGCTAGAAGCTTTTACATAATTTGTATTTGTATAAATCATTCTATGACAGTGAGTTAGCAGAGGAGTTTAAATTATTAGTTTATGGGAAGGCTTTACAGAATTTGTAAAGCTATATAGTGCATGTAATAGTAATTAAAACAATGATAAATCTAGGGTCCATATTTCAGTTTATATTTTTCAAAACACTTTCACCTAAATTCTTTTACTTTATTCTTTTTTCCTTTGCTTCATTTTTTTTTTTAATAATAGTTTTGTTGAGATATAGTTCATATACTATATAACCTTTACTGATTTTTAACTTTATTTAAATAGTAAGAGGGAAATTTGGTGCTAAGGAATAGAAAAAACCTTAACATTAAAAGAAATAAGGAACTCTTTGGGAGTCCATGTTTCACTAATACTTAAATTTGAGTATGTTATAAAACAGATCAAAAGGAAGAAAATATTTTCAGGCAAAGTTAGAGAGAAAGACAAGAGGAGAGAATAAAGGCATCTGAAAAAGAAAGGTTAATGATGTATAGTATATATAGGGGCTGCAAGGGAACAGGAGAGTGGAAACTATGCCTGGAAATTAAGTTTGGTTTGGTGAATATCAAGAAGACTGATCAGGGCTTTTGAGAGAGGATGGGAAAGATTAAGAGGCTAGCCAAATTAATTTGGAAACAAGCCAGGTTCACATATAATAAGCTAAAGAACTGTCTGAGAGGATAGGTAATTCAAGAAGGTGGCTGCATAAGGAGCAAAGATAAATCAAAATAGACTGATGTCTGAAGTTTAATTCAAGGGGTAAATAACATATTTTTCTCAATAAAAAACAAAGACAAGTGACAGATACCCTATTAATCAAAGATTTGTGCTATGTTTCTGCATTTTGTGTTTTGATTCCAGTCTAAAGTGGATGATTCATGAGGAAAACCACATTGAAAAAATGTTTAGTTCAATGTATACTAAATAATCTATTTTAAAAGCAAAATGTAATTATAAGATCCAGTTAAAACAACACTTTTTAAAAGTCACATGCAGAGAAGAAATCACGTATTATATTTGAACTTAAAATATGACCTCTTAAATTTCAGCAAATGTTCCAAATATAAATGCAGCTAGAATTAATGTAATGATGTTCAGATTATGTGGTATTCATTTTAAATGTTACAAAACTTAAAAATACCTGGTAAATTTCTCACATCAGAATTTATTTCACTTAGTGTTCTTTATTAAATGAAATTGCTATTTTTACTCAAAGTGGATTTAAGTCACAATGTAAATTAATTCATGCCATTTTACTATAATTAGAGCATAATTAATTAATTAACAAACATTTTTATTGATTACTACTACTAAATGTAATAAAAAGTTTTGAAGCTGCTTTGTTCTTTTACCACTTTCTACTGCCAATACAACATATTTTCACTTTCAACCAAATTATTCTTTTTATGTTATTTATTCCAAATGATCAGTCAAATTACTTTTGTTAAAACTGGTTGAGTCAGAGAGTCTGTGTAGGTGAATTTAGTTATAATTGAGATCTCACAAATTACCAAAATTCTGATCATTTGTTAATATTTAGAAATTAGTATACCTTAGCATTTTAAACATTATGTACATTTATGTGTATTGTGTACTCTTAGTAAAAGGAAAAATTAAAAACTGCTTATTCAGATACTTTGAAAATTTTAGCATCACTAAATATGTAAGGAAATAAACCAACATTTCTTAACCTTTTTTGAATTACAGATGTCTCTGAAAATTTGATGAAAGCTATAGCTTCCTCTTCCCTGAAAAACAAATACATATGTGTATATGCACATGAAATTTTGCTTACAATTTCACAGAGTTTATGGACTCTCTGAGGTCTGCCTATGGACCCACTAGGAGTCCATGAACTCTGGGTTAAGAACCTCTGCAATAAACCCACACTTTGTTTTGGCAAGATGGAAAACTTACCATTAGAAAGTGGGACTGTTTAAGCTTTCATTCTTTAAGGGCATGTATCTGACAGGAATGATTTAGGAAAAAAAAAAGTCTCCCTAAAAAACTTTGGCTCAGTTATCTCTCCTGTTTAGCCTTAAAATGAGGACCAATTTCCTTTGGGTCAAACCCCAAACTCTTAGTGTCTTGACTTTCTAAATGCTTGACAACTATAGACACTTTAATGAAATCCAAATGGGTGAAATTCAACACTTCATTCTGATGCTCTTTACAGATGTTCTCAATAAGGACACTGAAGAAGTCCTTAGAAGCCTAGCTTCACACATCAGCCAAGGGAAGAAAGAATTCATTGGAAAATTAAGATCATAAGTAATTCTGGAGTGTTCCTTTACCAGTCAATATTGAACACTTACAACATAAACCTATAATCAGTTTGTAGGGAAGTGTATAGTGCACAGGGATAAGGTCTACTGATAGGCTCCTGGGTAGCAATAGTGTTAGACCATACTACCTTCTGATGTTGGATATTTAACTTCTGCTCAGAATAATTTTCCCCATACGGGCTTCTTTTCTACAAGTGACAATTTTTCTTAAAAAGGAAAGAAGCTAAAACAATTACCTTTGGCTATCATAATATTAAAATAATTATTCTAATAGAAATGAAGACAATTACTTGAATAGAAATTTTATGAATGTTAGAATTTTATAAGTAGAATGGATGTCATACACCATCTAGGTGGATTAAGTCACCATAATTATTCTCTTCTTCTGTTCCCTTTACTTGCCAGCAGTGAATAAAAGCTCACCTGAAATCTGTCTTCAAAGCTCTGCATAGAATAGTTGCAGTCTGGGAAATTATTTCCTTGAACATTCTTTGAGACCATCTGGAGAGAAGTGTTTGCTCACTTAGGTGAACATATTTGCAACTTTGAATGTGAAAGAATACTCAGTTTTTCTGACAAGATATTAGTGTTACAGGCCATTTTCTTACAATTTTCAAAAAAGTAGTGTTGCTTTACAGGAATGTGTGGAAGTGAGGCACATTACCTGAAAGGAAAGATCAGAAAGAAAGGTACTCAAGATTTTGCACTAGATTAGTCAGAGTTCTGAATTCTGATCCAGAAGCTGTCACTCTTATTTCCTACAGAGCCTTAGGCAATTTGCCTCACCCTACTGCTGCTCCCCCATTCATCTCTTTCTTTGCCCATGAAATGAAGATAATGCTGACCTACCTATTAAGACAGTTGTGTAAATTTAGTGTCATGTTCAAAATATTCCAATAATTTTAAAACTTATCTAGTTAGGTTTTAGTGTTTCATACATTTGTACCTTCTGCTTTATATCTTCACTTAGACATGGCTACAAAACAACTGAGGCACTGTCATTGTGTTTGTGCCAACACCATCAACAATTAGAATAATATTAAGCGAGGGAGTGACCAGGGGAAAATAGACTTGTAGGAAGGCAGGGAGAGAAGGCAAGTTTCTAGAACTGGCTTGCACCCTGAGAAAATCACTTAGCTTTTCTGTGCCTCCATGTCTTCCTCCTCAAATGAAAGGAAATCCTCTGTGTTATCCTTATTAATGTCTGTTTTTGTACGTATTTTTTCATTTGGCCTCTTTCCAGTAGAATGTAAGCTCCAAAGGCATAGAGATCTTGTTTCTTCGGTATATCAATGTGTCTCTAACATCACAGAGTAGCTGCTCATTAAATATGCAATATTAGATGGTTCCTGACATCACTTTCAAATCTAAAATCTAATACTTTTTTGAAAAGAAAGTTTACTATGAAAAGTTTCAAGCATATAGGAAGTATGGAGACTAATATGATAAATACCCTTACACGCATCACTCAGTTTTGTCAAGTCATAACAACTTCTAAATTTGTTTCAGATTTTTCTTAAAGAAATAAAATATTACAAATACAGTTGAACTCCCCAATGTGCACCAGTCCCTAATTTCTTTCCTCTTTCTCCCCAAAGGCAACTACTATCCAGAATTTGGTGTTTATTATTTTTAAGAACAATTTATACTTTTACTACATATTATATCTTCAAACTTTACATGAATGATATATACTCATCATTCTGCAACTTGCCTTTTTTACACGTTATGTGCTTGAGATTAAGCCATGCTGACATATGTACTGCTAATCTATTTTAACTATTTGGTATTTCATTATGTGAATACTCATGGTGTATTTATCCATCCTCCTGTTAGTTAATATTTATATTTTTTCAGTTTTTATCCACTGTAAATAATATTTCAGATAATATTCTTGCCCATATCTTTTTCTGTAGACATGCTTGAGTTTCTCTAGTGGACTTGTGGGTAGAAGGGATATATATCTTCAACTTCACTATTCTAGATAGAGCACAATATCTAGTTGCCTATATTTCTATGGTGATAGTTGTTTAAATTATTTCTATTTTTCTTCTTCTTTTATGTTTTTAACCTGGGCAGGAAATGAAGTGTTAATTAAGTTGACAAGGACATCATCTTTCTATTTCTAAACTTTTCTATCTCTAAATCAATAGAAATGGGGCGGAATCCTTATAGAAATCAAGAAGATTAGCATAAAATAAGGAGCTTTCAGATGGACCTAGATCAGAACCACATAAAACCATGGCCATGTCCTGTCATCACATTATGATATTTACAACAGAGCACTGTCACTATGTGATGTTGCAAAACACAGTGCCACATGGCAAATATTGCAGAGGCCTGTGAATAAGTCCCTCTGAGAGTTTATGACTATGACCCAGTTCACAAGTGAAATAATTTTTAGGATAGAGAAAAACTGCCTTTTTAGATCACAGCAAAATAATGGAAAATGTTAAATTCTGACCCATAGTATCAACTGAACTTCTACTTTAATGTTGTCCTTAAATAGGAAAAACATCTATTAGTTTAACTGGATGTTCTAAATGCTGCATCTTGTGCCATTCATTTAGCCTTGAATTTCAGATGATCTATTTGGAAAGGTAGATTCTGGGAAAAGTTTCTCAGTCTCAGTCTCTGCAATTAAATAGCTACTATACTTCGATAGATATTTCCTCATTCAATAAATATTAAAATATAGTAAAGAATATTACTACTTAATGTAGTTTCTTTTTCCTAGATTAATTTTCTTGTTTAGACAAAAGATGTAGGGCATGAACAGTACACTTTCACTGTGAAGTTTACCTTGGTAAAAAGACAGGAGCTATTACATTCTATCTTGTCAATGATCCATGGATAATGGGTCACCAGGGGATTTAAGAACGGTATCTTTCACTTCTTGCCAGAGAGGTATACCAGTGTGCATTGATGTGAACCATAATATGACACACTTTGAAGAATCTTCAAAACCCTCAGGCACTCTCAGCTGCCATCATGAAGATAAGGAACTAAAGGTTGTCAGTTAAGGAGATGGCATTTTGTAAATAAATTCAGTGACAGAATGGTTTTCCTATTTCTCCATTAATTCTAATGAAAAGAATGAATCTTCAAGTTTAAAAGTCCTTAGAGTTTTTTTCCCCATTATCTTATACTGATATGCAAAAATAGACTCAATATATACTGTTTTACTGTTAAGTGGGGTGGGGGGAAAGAAAATTGCAAAATAGTATTATAGTATGATGTTATTTGTATGTGCATATTTTTAAGTGTCCACTTACATTTGCATACCCACAGTAAAATGTCTAGAAAGATATACCCAAAGTGTTAATAGGGGTTACCTCTGGGTAATGGAATTAAGAGGATCATTAGTGCGGGAGAGAGAAAGAAGTAGAGACTTTTACTCTATACACTTCTATGTTGTTTGGATTTTCTACAATAAGCATGATTGTTTTTATCGCTGAAAAATAATAAATACATTTATTTTCAATTTCAAAACATTACTTTCAATCAATAATATTGTAAAAAGCCCCTAAGATTTCAACAGTTTTAGGAAAATCGATGATATGACAGTATACTACTAGAGATTAATTTGTAAACACAGATTTATTTTTACTGAGTTAATAAAAAATTTTATGGGAGGGAAGTGATATGATTTCTTGGCATTTTCTAGTCTTTGTGTAGTCAATAATACTTATCTAACAATGCATTTATGCTTACTCAATGAGAACCATAAATCTTACAAGTTAGAGAAGACATTATTATGTAGTACAAATTCTCGTTGTACAGATGAAAAACTGAGTCCTAGTATTTAAAAAAAAAATGAAATCCATCTTCTGACTTCACACCATGGTTCTTTCCAACACAAAATAGCCTGCTGTGAAATTTTAGTGAGATAATAGTATAAATAATCTTAAAAACAATTTCACTTAGCTCTGATCTTAAGCACAATCATACACCCACACCTCAATGCATAAAGCATTATTCATAGCAAATTAATATTTTTCATATAGAAGTCAAAGTAACAAATCATTTGGTAATGATATTTTAATTTAAAATTTTTAAAGAAAATTATTTTTACCTCATCTTAATCATTACATTCTCTCTCTTCTCTTCTCCTGCCTCTTTAAATTAGTAAGTGGATTAAGGTAACAAAGAAAACCAAATAAATAAAATATTAAATCCAAAGACGTCTATTAATGTGAAAACATGGAATTTGGGAACAGCAACAATGTGGGGCGGGTATTGGGGGGGAAGTAGATGCAGAGACAAGGGAAGAGCAGTAAGAACCAAGTCGGGGGAAATTTGACAACTTCAAGGACAGTGGGTAAATAAGTTAAGAAAAGTGGGTTGAGATTTGTTTTATGTTTATTACGGTAGGCACATAATAAATGGCTGGCTGATGGATAAGATAAAGGGAATGATGGTGTCAAAGGCTAATGCAGAAGTTCTCAGTCTCTAATACACATAAGAACTACCTGAAGTGTTTGTTTAAAATACGGAGTCTTGAGTCTTTATCAACAGAAATTTCAATCAAACCACTGGATTAGGGAGGACCCAGAAATAAGTAACCTGGATAATTCTAATGATCACACGTGGAGGAACACTGAGTTAGACTTATTGAAGCTCTTAAAAGGGAGAAAACAAAGAATCAGGACACGGAAACATAGAGAAGAGAAAAAGATAGGGAAGGAAGGTTTGAATAGAAATCAAGGAAAAAAGAAAGGAAACTAGAAAGTAAAGATGTAACTAAATTAAAAGGATGGTTTCGAAGAAATATATGTGAATGTCCATGGAAAGAGGCAAGACTAGTTAGAGACAATAAAGCAAGATGAAAAAACAAAACTATTGAGGAAATTAAGGCTTTATCTTGGATTTTAAAAATAATGTTTATTAACTTTTTCCTTTATAAAAGTAACACATGCTCATTGTGGAAGAGTTGAAAAATAAGAAAAGGAAAGGAAAAATGTACCCAAAGTTTATTACTCACGAATAGCTGCTGTTAACATTTTGGTATATTTTCTGCTAGTCTTTATTTCTGCTTAGTTTTTTGAAGGTTTTGTTTGTTTATATAGTTTGGATAATACTGTATATGCCATTAAATATCTTGCTTTTATAACATAAGCATCTCCTAACACAAGGTTATTAATGGAAACTTCATTTTTAACATCTGCTTAATATTCACAACAGACAGTTCTACTTTCTTCCTAGCTAATAGGACTCGGGTGTTTTCAGGCAGTCAAGGGCTCCACGGAAAGTTGGCTTCATTTCCATGCATAGAAGGTGAATTTTATTTAGTCTATGTCAATCATGGTATAATTTTCTTCTCCTTGTCAGTGATTGGCTGAGGAAGACACAAGTGAACTAATTCTGGCCAATAATATTTGAGTGCAAGTCTACAGGTTGGATTTATGGAGGAGATTCTTTAACCCCCTTTTCTGCCTATGCGATGTGTGTGAGAAGGAAGCACTAGAGCTGATGATGGTTGGAGCCTTTGCAGCCATCTTGTGGCCATAAGGGAGCAAGTCTAGACACTGAAGATGGCAGAAGAGAAAAGTAAGAACTGGGTTTTGGATGATCTTGTCACTCCAATTAATTATGCATCCCTGGGCCCTACCTTGAAACTTTTTTTTAATGTAAGGAAATAAATCCTCTATTGTCTAAGTCCGTTTTTTTTTTCAGGTTTTCTGTTTCTTGCAGTAGAAAACATCCTAATAGAGATAGCATTATAATTTACCTAAAAATTTTCCTCTTGTGGTGTATTTATGTTACTTACAGTTTTTCACTATCAGTTTTTGCCTTGAATAGTTTCAATTTAAAAAGTTACATAGCTTAGATAATAATATAATTGGTGTTGACGGGGGACTAATAAGCAGTAAAGAAAAGAAACAGGAATGAACATGAAATATCTCAGGTCATCAAAGCTGAATTATTCTGAATCTCCACTCCCTTTATTGCTCATCGCTGGCGGCAGAGGTTGTTATCAGTGGCAAATTACATTTCAGAAGGAAAAATTGGGAAATACAATCTCAATATAACATACAAATAAAGGTGGTGAACATAATCCGCCCATATACAAAGCCATTCCTGTCGTAATGTGTTGTATGATTTCATCCACTTTTTATATTTATTATAATAATATTAAAATTACTGTGGTAATAAGAAAGGCAACACATTATGCCATGGTAATACCCTTCTTGTATTAAAATTTTCTGTAGAGTTTGCACTGTGTTTAATCCAAATGCATCTAATTTGTCATTGACAATATTCAAGAACTAATTTTTGCCAAGTGCCTTTCAGGGATAAGCTGCCCCTCCAGAATCAGTACTGGGGCAGTGATTTCAGTGAAGAGGTCTAAATGTCCATGCTAACATCTAACAAATGAACAGCAGGAAAAAAGTCGCAGTAACTGCCTCTGATTTCATCACTACTTAGGCCTATTTATAGTTTCAGATTTTAGATTTGTTTACTTTTTAAGTGTTTAGTTATCCTAGAGTCAAATTTTGGAAAGTCCTCCTCATGTAAACGAGGATGTTCCTGAGCACAATAGCAACCTTAATTACTACAATTATAAAGCACTAGTATTACGATGACCTACAGATCAATATTAGTATCAATAAGTGGACTTAACCCATATTCATAATTTTATATTAACAATTGGTTACAATGTAATTCATATTTAGAAATTATTTTTGAAACTCCACACAAAGATTACAAACTGAGATTAAAGTCATAGCTCAATACTTAACTATTGCTCATGAAGTTTTTCAGCACTGTGGTTGTGACTCGTGATGTTTCTCACTCCTGGTCTCTGGCCAGGAGTATTGATTCACGAGTTGACTATGGTAGAGGTTGTAAGAAAAACACGGGCTAATCTAAAACTCAAATAATGACTCTTCTCTAAACCAAAAAACAAAACAAAACAAAAAAAACCCGCAGATGGATTTCATAAGATACAAGATATCATTTTCCCTATGATGCCTCATAAGTTTGTCTCACGTAAGATTCATTTCCTGCATACTTGGACATTCTAAAGAAGAAGAAAACAACTCAGAACTTGGAGAGGAACCCACTGTTCAAAAGTTCACCTGAGATCATGAAGAGTGTGGAAAGTTTACTCAGAGTCTAGGTCCTTTCTGAGTCTAGATGGATGCTGGATTTAAGAGTGCAGATAGAAGGTAGCTGTAAAATTAAAATTATAGATTTTCAAATTATCTAAGTAGTAGTGGCAAAAGTGTACCACTAGATATAGAAAGGCAGAGAATGAAAATCATTGGAACCTAGCACAGGGCTTGGCAAATGAAAATCATATAATAAACATTTGTAAAATTATTGACTAAATAATTAAATTATAAATAATTTCACTTTAACTTTTGAAATAGTGTGTACATTGGAAGGGGAAATGCTTGCTCCACGTTCTTGTCTGTTTTCCCTCATTCGTTTCTGATTCCAATTTTTTCAACCAAAATCAATGAAGAGGAACAGTATTCTGGTTACACCTATCTATTTATCCCTGTGACAGGGACGCAAGGATATGACTGAGCTTGATAGTGAGCAAGGGTCATTCTTTGATAATTTGACTGAACCCTGTGCAATGGAACTATTGAAGCTTGTAGTCAGTTGAGGTGGGTGGGGCAGTGAGATTGACTACATGGAAAATGCCTGCAGGATTAGAGGAACACTAGTGACAGTCAATGTGTAACCTTGCTCTAAAGTGTTCAAATCTTCTGTGCCAAGGTGGGCAGGATCTTGAGAGAGTAGGGGTAGGGAGGTCACTGAGTTAATTCTGTACAAACCAAAGAAAACAAACAACAGTTTCACTCCCCTAAATACCACACACACACACACACACTCACACACACACACACACACACACACACACACAAGGGCATCCTATACTACATCCCTGTGCCCTCTCCTCAGTGAAGCCTTTAGGCCTATCCCATGTTGGGAAATGCATTTGTGTGAACATTAGATACACAGGCTGGTGAGTGGACACTTTGTGAAGAGAACTGATGTTTTGTGAGAAGCGGAAGTGACTTCCAGCCAGGCGCCCTGAGAACAGAGTAAGCAGTGAGTCTGGAACACTTTTTGAAACCTCCTTTTATGTTGTAGTGAACAAGGCACTGGTGAGAAATTTTGAATCTAGTCCTCGAATCCCTACCTACCCTTCTGGAGGATTCTCAGCTACAAACAGTACGTGTTGCCTAGTATCACCCTGTCGATGAAACATGCCATCCCCACACATGAAAAAAAATCCGAGAGTACTTAATTCACCCTGTTGTTCAGTATAAAGTTTGTGGAACCTGCTGGGCCACTGGGTCTTGGATTCCTCTGATGTTCTCACTTTCAGTTCATTTATTTTACTTCCAATCTCTGCATAGTACTACTGTTTATCTGCATCCATAGCTCTCCACTTAAATCCTGCACAGGGTTGTCATTATACTACTAGTGTCATATTTCCCAGGAACCTTTTGGGAAAGGTTGAAATGCCTTAGAAGGTGATTACATATTTGCCATGAGTTCTATACACAGAGTAACCTGTACTTCTGGAATTTTCCCAGGGACAAAAGGCCAACCAGTGATGGAAACCTTGCTAGTGACCTAACTCAGTTTGCTTTGCTGAGAAATCCAAACCTTCTAGAAGAAAGGATCTCCACCCTTGGAAAGAAATATTTTGTGCAAACATAGTTAAGTAGTTTCTCCTTTCTCCTCTTGTCCTCCATCTTCTTCTGAAGGTTGTACTTCCCTGCACTCTTCTGTAGGAGGATGTTAGACTTCTCCCCTGAAGGCAGGGTAAAGTCTCTGTCTATCGTGCTAAATCATAGTGTTCAAAGTCTACTGGTAAGAAAAGTTGCCCATCATAAACTTTGACAGTAGGTCAAGGACTTTTTAAAACTGAGGTGGTGAGAAGCTCCTTTCTCTTGTTTTTCCTTACGCTTCTTCCTACCTTATGCTTTCAAGTAGGTTAATCATTGGAGTTGCAAGTTATTAATAATGATTATTATATTGCTTTTATCTGAAGGAATTAGAATAAACAAAAGGGGATAAAACCTCAGGTTTTATCAATTTTAATATCTTTGAAAAACAAAAAGATAAGCACAGCTGCCACAGCACCAAAAAGGAAGAGCTGAAGTTTCAGTAAAAGAATTGTGAGAGTCTTATTTCAAAACCTAGGTATAAAGAAAACCCTCCAATATTGACTATTTTAGAGGCAGCCCGCTCTTCCGGAAGCCACAGGGAAAACAGAAGTTAAATGGCAAGACACATTTGCAGGGGTGTTGAAACAAACAAGAAAAGGTTTTATTTTGAAAATACAGTCTTTAAAGATAAATTTGGCTTCCATTTTCCATATCTAGGTGCATCCAACAAGATACAAAAACAAACAAAACAAAACAACAAAACAAAGACCCACGACATTATGTACAGAGCTCTAAAATGAGCTGTGAATATCTACAAGAAACTAGCATATGCTCTTTGTGAAAGGATGTACCGGTACGTGTGTGGCTTTCTACAGTTCTCAGTCCTCGAGAAGTAAAGTCCCTGGAGCTGCAGGTGCGGCTGCAGCAAGGGAAGACCTGGGGTCAGTGAAGGGTTGGGGGTGGGACACCCCCCCACCGTGGGAGGCGTGGAGAAGTGTCTGGGGAGGGGAGCAGCGGCACGGGACAGATCCTGGGCTTCTCTAGAAGTCCTGCCGCGGGGTGTGAGTCAGGCTGTGCCGCCGCAGATCACAGTTTCGCCTGAACACTTTGCCGCACTGCTCGCAGCTGTAGGGCTTGATGTCTGTATGGGTGAGAAGGTGAGTTTTCAGATTACTTCTCTGATTAAAGGTTCTTCCACATGTGGGACATTTGTGTGGAGATTCCTGTTCAGATGTGAAGCAAGCAAAGGATTAATCCTTCACACCACCACCGCACCCTTCTCAATAGTTTCTGTCTTATCGGTATCACAAGCGTTAACATAACACGCGCACGACAACAAAAGAGGGGACTTGCAGGAACAAATCTGTGCTCCTAATCCTCCAATCGCGAAAACACACGCTCAGGCACACACAGAGGCCGATTACACTGATAACTGCCGGTGGCCACTGCGGTGGGCTTTGTGATTTCCAGCTCTTTACATTTCATCACCATGTCATAGACAGGAAAAGGGGGAAGGAAAAACTCTAATCCTCTCTTAAGGAAAGACATTCTCCCGGGTAATAAGGCTCCTCTTTGCTGGAAAATTAAACTATTCCTCAATGTTCTGAAAACTACAAATTATGAGGCCCCTGGGAGAGAGCTCGGATGGTATTTCACCATGCCTCCATTATCAAAATTACCTTTATTTCCTCCCAAACACGAAAGCTTTAAATGCAGGGCAGATATGATTAAAAAAAAAATTCTAAAATCAGGATTTAGAATAAACTGGCCTGTCCTTTAAAAATAATATAAAAATGTTTTATGTTAAATGGGAATAATTTTATGTATGAAAAAATGAGTGTTGCTTTCCCTACCTAGAAAACTAATGCAGTCTTTTAAGAGAAAGATTCTGCCACTGAGCACCTTTTGTAGAGTAAACATGATAAAGTGGAACCAGTCACTGTTTTTAAACAAGAAAACAAACTTACCTGCATATGTAAAGTTTTGTGAACTGCTAGAGTTCTAGATTGACAAAATCCTTTCCCACACTCCTGACATTTGAAGGGTTTTTCTTTGGAATGAATATACCTGAAAATTAACATAAGGTTTCAGTGAAATGGCTTTACCACCGCAGTGACGAGTTTCTTCTGACAGTTACTGAAATCGAAGTCGTGAAAGGACAAAAGAAACATGATTCCCATTTTTGTTTTCAGATTGTATTTTTTCCCCTGTGTAATTCTGTTTATGGTTAACCTCAACTAACAGACTCAAAACATTCACTGGATACCGGCTTCATCTACACTTGATCGCCCTCTCTGGCGTATTCTGGAGTTCGAAATCCTGCCGAATGAGTCCTCCTTGGCCTCTACGGTTTTCTCTGGGATTTAAACTGGCCAAATCAGGATATAGGTCAAGGCTGAGTTTCGGGGGGACTAATTTCAGCGAATCACTGAACAGTGGCAGAGGATCCTTCAGAAGTCCCACCTTGGGGAACAGCCTGTAGAGTCGGGAGAGGGCTACCCCTCCTCCACTCCTGGGAAGTTTTTACCGATGAAAACACTTATGTTATAGTATTTCTCCAATTGTCGTTTATTAATGCAGACTTTAAGGTCAGGGAGAGGGAGGTGGAGAGCTGTGTTTAAATTCAGTGACCAAGATTAAATAAGTTTAAAAGGAAGGTCACTGTGTCAGGCTCTGGAGTGCACTCGGGAGGTAGGGAAGGGAGGCAAACCACTGGAAGTGGCCCAAGTAGATTTCCAGAAATGGTCTGACGGCAGCCACCGTGGGAAGGTCTTCGGGGGTCCTTCGGTTTTACCTGCCCCACCCCAAGGGCTACAGGGAGGAAACTGGGAAACCGATCCCAGCACCAAGGCCAACCCATTAGATTTAACTGCTAAAGATGGGGAAAGTCCTTCCCGCATCTCAAACAAGAACGCGGCAGGAGCCTGGTGAGGAAAAATGGTAAATGTGGGGGGTTAGTTGTGGCTGGGGGGGAGAGCTTTGGGGATATATTCTAGTTCCGAAAGTATTTTAGTGACACTTGGAATGTCTATGAGGTTTTGGTATTCTGGACAAATTCGCCTTCCCTTCCCGGGCCAACCTCCTTTCCCACCTCACCTGTGATCCCGCAGATGATCTTGCCTCCGGAAGGCCTTGTGGCAGATGTCACACGTGTACGGCCTCTCATCTGTGTGGGTCCTCTCGTGGATGAGCAAGTTGTAGGATTTGGTAAAGTGTCTGCCGCAAAACTTGCAGATAAACTCTTTTTTTGTCTTGGAGGGCAACCTCCCTCGGGAGGGCTTTCTGTCCGGAGTCAATTTACTGAGGCCAGAGATGGGGCTACCCAGCCCGGGGCTCAGCTTGGTCAGCTCTCCCATCTTAGGGGGATCCTCTTGCGTAGCGGCCACTGCCAAGTTGGCAAAGTCAAAACGGGGCCGGTCCTTGTGCAGTGCTGGGAGGACGTGGGCAATGGCTCCCTGCTTGGGGTGGAAGAGGTGGGTAGTAAAGGGCAGAGCCGGAAAGGGGAAACGCGCGTCCACGAGGCCTTGCGCCGCCGCCATCTCGGTGATAGTGGAGCGGGTGATCTCGTGCACGTTGGGGTATCCCAGCGTCCAGTGGTTCATGTGCATGGTCTGCACGGCGCTGAGACCGTACAGGCCCTGCAGGTGGTCCACTGCGGCGGGGAAGGTGTTCACTGCCTGCAGGAAGGAGTAATTGGTGAGCTGCAGCGACGGGTGGAGCGGGATGGGCGCCGGTAGGGCCTTGCTCCCCATTTTCCGGGATGCTGGGGGCTGAGGGAGCTGCCCCTTTCTTCCAGGACTCGGAGGCGGGTGGGTGTGGGGCTCCGGCAAAAACTCAGAGAGACAACAGCACGAAGAGAAACCCTAAAAATGACAGGGGGGAGAGAGGGAGGAGAGTCGTGACTATTATCCAACAAGCCAGCTCGGCCTGACCTTTGGTGCCGGCGCGGGTTACCACACCTTCCTTCTAAGTCCCCCCCCCACACACACACACATCCTACTTGAGGGCCCCCAAAAGAGTGGTGAGGGAAACGTAGCGCCCCTCCCTCCTTTCCACCCTCCCCCCGGCCCCCGCCTCCCCAGTGAGGCCGCAGAGCTCAGCTTCAGGGCCAGGGTGTCAGCAGGAAAAGTCCCCTGGCGAGCTGGATGCCCTGGCGGCCCTTCTTGGCACCCATAGAAAGGTCGGATTCCAGCACGCACGGAGCGGAAGACCTAGGCCCGAGGAGAAAGAAATATGGGTAGGGGCACTCTAGCAGAGACAGCACCCAGTCCAGCTCCCACCCTCACCCTGTCGGGCAAAACTCGGTCCACCGCAACGACCCGCGACGCCAACGCCTCCAGGTCCGGGGCCGAACCTCTGTCGCCGCGGCGCCTCGGAACTCCCCGGGGAACTACTGGTTGTGGGTCCCTCCCGGGGCTTAAGGGTTCGACTCCGGCTGGTGAGGGAGATCCCTGCGCTGCGCCCAGCGTGGGCTGCTCTGCCCGCGCTGCCGCCTTTCCTGCCTTTCCCCGAGCCACGCCGGGGTGCAGAAGCGCACCCGGAGCGTACTTGGTGCTCCTGGGCCCTCGGGCCTCGAAGGGGCCCGCCTCGCCCCGAGCTGACCTCGATGGTTTTCTTTTTCCTTCCTCTGCCTCGGTCCCATTTATCAGCGGTGACGGCCCGCAGGAAAGAAAAGTGACACCTCGGGGGCCGGGTACGACCTGGAATCGCCCCCTCCTCCTTCCCAGGGGCCCTCTCCTCCCACCCCCGACCAAGATCCCTTCCAGATGGTTCGGCTCCCGGGGAGTGGTTGGGGGTGGGCGGAGAATGTCCCTGAGGCCGAAACCCCTTATCCCAGCCTGAGCGCCAAGCTCTCAGGAGGCCCTAGCGGCTTCCCGACCTGTCACCATGAGGGGCTCCTCTACCCGGGAGGTCCCAGGAGAAGAGGGTAGAAAAGACTCCCTGGGGAGGGAAAGGGACGGAGCAGCAGCGGAGCCCCAGCGGCGGTACAGTGAGGCCTTGCCAGCCTGGAGGAAGTTTGTTTATCCGCCTAGAGATGTGTGCAGCTTTACTCCTGTCACCCAGAAACCCAGCCGGGAGTCTGCGGGCCTGGGTCTACCGCACGCACTCCGCTTTCCCTGCGCCCCGGAAGGCAACGCAGAGGTTTACTTTCAGATCCAGGTTCCCAGGGATACCTCATCTGCATTCAGGGTGGGCCTACCTTCTCCCACTGCCAGCCCCTTTTAGCAGAGGGTTCTGCCAACTTGGCGGGCCTGGGCCTTTGCCTCTGAGGGCAGCCCCCCCAGGTGCGCGACTCACAGCTAAACACCTTTCCTGGAGAGGAACAGGCAGGCCTGTCTAAGCCATCACCCTTTACACCTGGCTTTTGAACCCAGCGGAATGATGGGAGGGTTTGTTCAGTCTCCCCCTCCCGACCGACCCCTTTCTACTCCTGAATTTTCTTCTCTAGTGTGTTGTGTTGCCAGTCGCTCTGAGGGCAGACTTACTTAGGGCGCTGCGCTAGTCACACAGCGCTCTAGGAAGGCAGAATTCGGCTGCCTTCATGAGGCCCACGCCTTCCCTCCCTCCTCCTCTATTTGGAAAGGCTCCGAGACAGGGATTTATTAATGAGCCGCTTCTACCTGGTGCTACGCGGACTGGGAGTTTAGGCCCGGGGTTAATGAGAGGTGTGAAACAGTCAGAGAGTCTCAGTCCTACCATTCAACCGAAACTGTAAACCTCCATTCAGAATAAACTTTCCCATCACAAATCACGATTCATTTTTGTTCAGTGGCAATCCCTCAAACCCTCTCCTAGAGAGGTAGGAAAAAAGAATTCTATTAACCTCACCGGCAATCTACCTGATTATTTCCTCCTCCATTAAAAATAATAAATTACACTTTTATTTCCTTCTTTTTGCATAATGAGGATTTTCCAGAGATTCAAAATATTATTTTTCCCCTAGTATTAAAAAGTAGCCTCCCCCATAGAGAGGAAACCAAAATTATTATTTGGGTGTATTCCCAGAGTAGATTTCTTAGAAATAAATACAGGAGGCAAGTACAACTCCCACCATGTTCTACGTGTGTATATTTGGTTGTGTGTGTGTGTGTGTATGTGGGGGGGTGTTGTCAATTGAAGGACTACCACAACTTGTGGTTCCAATTCCAAATGCAAGAAGTAAACTCTGCCATAAAGGTTAAATGTTAATTCTGTGAGCCGAAAGTTGAGTGCCATCTTCCTTCCCTTTTCTCCCAATGGTTTTTAACACAAAAATTAATGACTCTATTATAATTCATCTTCCTGGTGGCACAAAGGTGCTGTTTCATAGTATATGTTCATTTTAATTTGCAGGACAAATGGTTTCTTCACAGAAGAGCAGACCAATGGTGACTTCTGAAACCCTTTTACAAACAGAACAACCCTAAATATCCATCAAACACTTTTGCCATAAATAATTAGGGAGTTTAGACTTCCATTCTCCTGTTGAGTTGCTGGAAATATTTGTCAAAAGATATTTTAAGTCAATGCAAAGATCTAAAGTACTTTCGCTTTATCTGGAGTTGAGCATGTAGTAGTTCCCACACTCAGTTTCAGGCAATAACAGCTCTCATCGTTTGCTGTCATTTCTCCAGCATGCCGATTCGGACCATTGGTTACTTTTAATTTTGCAAGAAAAGAAATTTAAACCAATGAAAATACATAAATATTTCAGTAGAGCTGAGGCTAGTTTTCTTTCATCAGTCGTCTTCACAGGAATTTCCAGGAATGTACAGAAGGTTTGTAAAATTTAGTTCATTGGCTGTCAACAAGTGAGATGTGTACATGCTAAGTTCAGTGAAGCTTTCAAAACACTGGAGGAAAAAAGGTACGTGGTAATTTGATAAGGAATCTTGCTTTTTGGTAATGATGTTATTACACTGAATTATCTAAAAATAATATGCCGTCAGGGGTCATCTACTAAAACCTGTGCGTTGGTGACTGAGAGAAATGACTGATAGATAGGCTCACTGAATTTCAGCCTAAACCACAATGGAATTTTACATAAATCAGAAAGCTATAGACCAAGTGCATCTAAGGAGATAATTTTTAAAAATAAAATTAAAATGGCCCGACTGGATCAGGTGAACAGAGAAAAACGGCGGCGAAGTTCCTGCCCCTGTGCAGCGCCTCTGCCTTCCAAAGGAGTTAATTAAATTAAGATGCCTTCCGCATAATCTGGGTTCTTTCTCTCTGCTCCCTCGCTCCCCCTGCGTGAGTAATTTTCTTGTTCTGCTCAGGACTGCAGTTTGTTTAGCAGAGAAAGTGGTTGTCTGCGGCATTTCGCTCCGGGAAACGCCAGCCCTCTTTTGTTCTCTGCTACGTAACAGGTAGGGAGACAGATGCAGCGCTCCCTCCACAAACACCTTTTTCTCCCTCTTTTCTACCACCGCAACTCCTTCCTCTGTTGCTATTTCTCGAAAATCCAAGCGTATAAACCCGGGGGAAATTTGCCCTCCTCCAGGACTGGAGGATGGGAGGAAAATCAAAAGGGCAACACAGGGTTGGAGAATTACCTAGGGCTGAACTATTACTTCCCTCTTGAAACTCGCTGGCTAGACTGGCACTGTGTCCCGGCCTGTCCACGCTGCGCCGCCGCGGCTGCCCCCGGACGGGTGCACCGGGAATACCAGGGCAGGGTCAGAAACAGCTTGGGGTAATGGGATTTTATCTCAGCGTACGTCGATCAGCTTTTATAACACATCTTGCTACATGCTTAGATTAAATGTCGTAAACCAAAACTAAAAACAGTACTTAAAAGTGTGTGTCGTTGGATGTTAGCGTGCCTGGGATCCGATAAAGTGAGAAACACAATGCCCCGGGAATTGCATCCATCCGATCTCTTTTCACCATTTCTGAACTTGTGGCACGCCGAACAGAAAATCTGAGCGCCCCCTGAATCCCCTTCACCCTTGCTTAAGGAGGCTGCAGTCCCTTCCCAGAGCGGACACTCACCTCCCGCAGAAAGGTCCGCCTGGGCAGCGCCTCTCAGACCTGGTCCAGGCAGTGAGGCACACAGCTTGGAAAGGTCATTGGGTCCACGCCCGGCAAACTTCTTTTTCCGCGCGGAGTCCCGGGAGCCGCGGACATGATCCGGAGCACCACAAGCAACTAAAACGAGAGCGGATCTTCGCCTTCGTCCGAGTCTGTGGACGTGGAATGCGTAAAGACCCCGGGTGCTTGGAGCCTCCGCTCAGCGCTCGCCAGGAATCCCGCACCTACGCGAGCTTCTCGCCGACTCCGGGTAAGGTCGGACCCTGCAGTCTCGCAGGGCCATCACCCTCCAGCAGCGAGCGCTCTGAGCTCCGTCCCCGCCCGCGTCCCTCGCCAGGCTGCTCGCAGCCGGGAGTCCAGGGCTTTAGTAGCGGCCCCGCCTCCCCTTCGGGCGGGCGTCCCGCTGCCGCGCGGGGCCCACTGAGCCCTGGCTCCGCCTCCCCGCCCGGCGCCCGCTAATGGTCCACTCTGTTTACTTGTGTTTGGATAGCAACTGAGTCTTAAAGGCACAGGTTTGCTCCAGGTTTCCCAGTTATAGAGACAGAGCCGAAGGTGACTCAGTTTAAAACTTACACACAAACAGAACGCTCACCACCTTCCTTCTCGGTGCCACTTTCTTATATTGTTAGAAACTGAACTGGTTTTCTGCCTCCGGAAGACCCCGCAGAGAAATCCAAAGGGCGTTTTGTAGTTTTACTTGGTGCGCTCGCTGGGTTAATTTCCACATCTTAACACGTTTAACATACCCATCTTCTCTGTAGGGTAAAATCAATCAGTTCTAGATTGTATTCTCTAGCATATATCACCCTTCCCCAATTTAAAATACAGTTTTGTACATATTTTTGTTCAATTATGACTACATGTGTAGTCTGCTTTCGTCTGTTTCTAAAACGAAGTTTGTTTATAGAGGTGACAATTGACTAATTTTGTAATTACTGCAAAGACACGTGGGATGTCCCAGGAGAAATTTCTTCCAATATTTAAGCTTTAATTAGCCAATGTTCATTTCATAAGTAGTTAACCAACTTAGTTAAAGAGGAAGGCTTCTGTAACATACTGGCAAATAATAAAGAATTCATCCAGAATGAATGAAGAACAATCATTTTTAAAATGTAGGGAAATAATATTGTAGCTTTTCAGAACATGTACATCTTCATTCCCAGCCAAAAAAAAAAAAAAAAAAAGAGTTCATTGTTCAGTCGCCAGGAAACTTAATCGAATTTGAAGTGTAGTGATACGTTTTCCATGTTCTTCTAAAGGTTTGGTCTTGTGTAAGAGTTGAGTGGAGAACGCACTTCAACTACTCTGGAAGTAGGGTGACCCAGTGACAGAAAGGGAATGACACACTCATTTTAAACATCCTCTTTCCAGATTAGATCTGCCTGAGCAAAACTGAGCAAAATGCCCTTCGTCCTAGATTAGACGAGTCGCCAGAGGGGATCTGCCTTAGCTCCGGGTAAATCTGCGTTTGGGGGACACAGATCTCCAAGACATCAGACTGTAAAAATCAAAAGTGTTCCACCAAAACATGGTTTTGGATGTGTCGCCTCAGACAACAATTAAAACAATCTCAATCGTGCGGGGAAGTGGACACATATAAACAGAAAACGAAAAACTGTCCAAAGGTGAACCAGTGATTGCGGACACAGGCAGAAGCTACGAGATGTTATTTTATTAAGATAAAATTCCTTCTATTTTATTTATGCCGAGGTGGACAGAATTTTTCGTTCCTTTGGTAAAACATAATTCAGGGATAGAAGAGCTTTTTTGCTTTCTTTCTAACTTCAAATTCGCAAAGGTTAAAAAGTGAGCTTGGAACGCAGACCTGAGTGTTCCATATCTTTTAGTATTTAACTGCTTCAAAGTAGATTTGACAAACAGCGTGTAACTAATAAAATGCCTGAGTTCAGGTTTTTCTTTCTTTCTTTCTTTTTTAATGTTTTCCCTGGTGGCTTCTATAGGGGTGCTTTCATTTTAGTACTGAGTACTGAGCCCCAGCTACCGAGATGCCTGCGGTCCCCTCTCTCTAACCGCCTCATTCTTTCCGCAGCTTTTCTCAATTTGGAAGATTTGAAGGGAACTTTCTCTTCTTTGAGACCCCCAGGACACACACTCCAGGGGTGGTGACCTGAAGAGTGTTCCTATGCTTTTTATTTCCTTTCCAGCAAAGTGGAGGTAATACCCCAGCGGCGGGCTTCACACCTTCCCACCGCGTGAGTGTGTGTGTGTGTGTGTGTGTGTGTGTGTGTGTGTGTGTGGTGCGGAACCGCTTGCTTTTCCAGCGAAGTAGACAGAATTTCCAACCACCCAAGAGCTGCGCCCTCTTTCTGCAAACCTCCCGAGGCCAGGTTTTTCCATAAACGTGTTTACCTCGCCCACCCCAGCCTCCGAAGTTCCACAATGGAGTCTGGGCCATGCGGGCCCTGAGCACTGCGGAAGCTTGAAAGGTAGGGAGGAGTCGGCGAGCTCCCGTCTTGGGGGGAAGCCGCCTGGCCCAGCAGCGCGTGGGCAGCCTCAAGGCCGGGCCACCGCAATGGGCAGGTGCGCGCCCCAAGCCCAGGGAGAGCCAGAGGCTGAGCGCAGCGCCGCACTGTATGCAGGGCTCCCTCGGGCCACCTCCGCGACCACCCGCGGCGGGCCCTGGCGTTTCTCCACGCTCAGTCCGGGTAAGCCTTTTGCCCACGCCGGCGTCTAGAGCGCAGGCATTGTGGGGCCCACCCAGGAACAGCCTCCTCTACAGGACTTCCCGGGCGACAATGCGCGGCACGGAAAATAGGCCACAGGGTCCCGGCTTATTGTGGGGTCTGGGTATGCCGGGAGGGAAGTACCGGAGCCTAGAGCTGCCCAGCTGCGCACCGGCCTCTGAGTCTCTGTTCAGCGGTTGCACCCCCCCTGTGCCCTCCAAGAGCCAGCTGCGCGTCGGGTTCACTCTGACATTGCCGCCGACTCGGTCATCTGCTGTCCTCGCGGCTCTGGACTTTCGACACCAAGGACGCTTCCAGGGAAATGGCTAACAGACTGACGAGGGGGCGCGCGAGCAGTTGCTGCCCAAACCCGAACCGACGAAAGTTTACTCCCTTTGAGAACCGAATGAAGGCGGGCGAGAGGAAGCTCGGAGCAGTAGGAGGAGAAGGGGGCCGGCGGTGCAGGCCTCTACCCCCTTCACCCCCAGCCCACCCAGGAGGATCTGCCAGTTAAGCAGCGAGCAGGTGTCAGACAGACATCCCTCGAGTCGACTCCGAGCCTTCCCACTTTGACCACGCGCTGCGGATACCCTAAAAACGCTTACCCTTTAAGACACAAATTAGGGAAACCCCATCTTTTCCCAGGGATCCCAGGGCCGTTACCTCTGAGGACTCGCCTCCCTTCTCCCCGGCCTTCCCCTGTCTCTGCAGGGCGGGGACCTTTTGCATTTGAACTTCCCGCACTCTTTGCTGCTTTCGCTGGAGCCCGGAGGAGTTGGGAACCCAGCTATTCTCTGGGCGTGTGCACTCAGGTCCCGGAACAGTGAGGAGGCTCGCGAAAACCTAGAGGAGGATCGTTGGCTGTGGGCTCAGAACTGAGGGTGCGGAGGTAGGGGCTAGAAAACTAAGAATTTTATCTTTTGAAAAAGTATGTTCTAGTTGGCGCTCTACGCCGGGATGGGATGGGAAAGTTCAGCGGGGGCGGGATCTCAGCGTCCTGCGAGAAGAGCCCCAGCGCCCCCTGGAGGCACAGGCCAAGCACTACGTGGAGCGGGCGCTGCGGGCGGTCACTCAGACAGCTGGCTCCCTAGTGTGAATTCTGGGCCGCCAGAGTCCGATCTGGCCGCTGGACAGTTTTCACCTCCACCTGGGCCCCTTTGCTGCGGAGGATGAGTCATGTGCATGGCAGGGTTGCTGGGAGAGGGCCTGGGCCTGTTGTCAGGGCTGCTCTAACCCCTCCGCTAGGGCCTTGCTGAGCAACCCACGTGGTGGCCCCCCCAGTGACCCCACTCCTGGCAGGTTTTTCTAAGACGGATTAGCCGACTCACCACACGGTTCAGGGAGGCTCTAACCCAGGGCAGGGAAAGACACTAGTTCTGACCCCAGCGCAGGGAGTTCGTGGCGGTCCGGTTCCGATCTGCCCAGATACTAGCAGATTCCAAGGTCTTGGACATTATTCCTGCGGAAGAGGCAGGAGAGGTTTCTCAGGGGACCGCATTCGGAGAGGCTGTTCCACTCCCCACACCTTACCCCTCACCTCACTCCAGCAATTGAAGGCCTGTTGGGAAGGGATCCCTCGTCCCGCCGTGCTCTCTTTAAGCCAGAAAACGGGAAGAGGCGCGCCGCCAGGCGCGCGGATCGCTCCGGAGCATTCCACGGATTGGGGGTCCTGAGGACTGTGCCTCCTCCAGCCGTCCAATCCCCGGCCAGCCACCTCCTGGGGCTGGCCTGGCTCTACAGCCTCTTGCGCCCGAGGCCGGCCTTGCCTGGTTGTCTGTTTCCTGGGGAAAGGGAGAGTGTGAGGAGGATGTGGTAGGCCCAGTGGCGTTCTCCCTGTGCCTGCGCCCCTCGCTCCACTTCATTCCACTGGATGCCGCAGCGGGCGCCTTCCAGCCACCAGCTTGCGGGCAGGTTGTCACCGGGAGGGGAGCTGCCTGTGGAGGCCGAAGACTGGGACTGAAGGTTAACTATGTGGCCATAGGCCGGGTGGGCAATCCTGGAGGCGACCCTCGGGTAAGCCCGGGTCCTGTCAGAATTTGGCTTTCCCGGGTGAGGTCGTCAGCCGCCTCAGTAGCAAGGCCCAGAGCCAACTCGAAGCCTCCGGCGACCCGTCAGCCCCTAGCAGGTCTCGGGCTGCGGGCTGCCTCTGGCACGTGCTGGGCGGCGGCGGGACTCAGCGGCCCCCAGGCCCGCGCCACCTGCAGAGGGTGTGGACGCTGGTCCCACGGTGCGCCGGGACAGGGCGCGCTTTCACCTTCAGTGCCTCTACGGGAGCAGGTATCGTTTGCCTCACCAGGAGTTGAGCCTAGGTCAACTCCTAGGCTCCCGTGGCAAAGAACAGCTTCGAATTCCAGGTATTTTTCTAACGGAGCCCGTTGGTATCAGTGACTAGGAAGATTGGGTTTACAGAAGACATTGGCAGCGGAGGACAAGATCGAGGTGCCTCCCAGGAGGGAGAGCTCAGCGGATAGTGCCTCTCTGGGGTAGCTTCACCTGCCCAGTGTGGAACTGTCCCAGCCCTCGCGCTCCAAAAGGCTCATCCTCAGAAAAGACTAGGGCAGAGTCTGCTAACCTATTTTTATTAGGCTTTCAACTTAAAAAAAAACAACAACACAAAAACTTGCCAACGCCTAACCATTGGGAAAATTCAAACGAAAATCTTGATTTCCAATGAGCTCCCAGTCCTATACGGCTGTGAATGAGCTGGAGCTCAGCAGCTCTGCTCACCGTTCTCTGCGGTCTGTTTTTAAAATGCCGGGCCTTGCAATTCTCGCAGCAGAGGTCGTTTCTCTGGGATGCTGCTATGGGTCCGGAGTTACTCACCAGAGCAGCAGTTCTTAAAGTGTGGTCCAATAACATCAGGGACGTCTGGAAATTGTTGGCCCCACCTACTGAGTCAGATACTCTGGGAGTGGGGTCCCGCGATTTGTGTTTGAACAAGCCCTCCAGGTGATTCTGAGGCATGCTAAAGTTTGAAAGCCACTGACCTAGGTCATATTGACATTTGGGGGCAACCGCGGACATGCGTGATTTATCTTTTCGGCTCTCCCCCTCCCTCCCTCCTTTCCTTTCCCACCAGAGAACGCACGCGAAAAGATCTGCTTAGGGCAGCTAATTCATTCATTCGCTCATTCATTCATTCACTCGCTCTCTCTCATTCATCTGACTTCCCAAGGCACCTCCCAAATTTTTGGAGACGCGCTGAGGATCCCCAGGTGAACAGGGAGCGACCCCTCCTTTCAAGGAGTGGGCTTGCAATGTAAGGGGAAGAGAGAGAGAGAGAAAGTAGTAAGGGTGCCTTCCCATTCACGGTCAGTTGCTTGTTTGTTTATTATTATAATCTAATACTACATTTGATCTGATTTCAGAAAATGCCCCTGTTAGGGAGTGAACAGAAGCATTGCACCTCATCTTATAGTTTCTCGGAAACTAAACTTTCTTCTCGCCCAGGCTGATGTTAATTCTCTTCCTCTTTTCATCACATTCTCGGGATTCTGTGTGTTTGCTGCTTACACTTGCACCTTGATACACACTGCTCACTCCCTGCCCTCTATGAACTGGGTCAGAGTGCGTGGCGCGGAGTGGCGGGGGTGAGGGAGTGTCACAATCCGCCGGAACGTGTTTGGACCGGAGTTCGAAGCCTGGGTGCCCTTGGATTTCTCTGAAGCTGCACAGGGTCCTCTTAAGGACAGTGGAAACTGACATGCATGATCCGCTGGCGTACTCTGAGCGCCGGGCTCCCACCGCCTCCCATCTTGCGTTCTGTTGCCCTGAACTGCCCAGTTTACCGAGGTCAGGTGTACCCAGGCGTTGACGTTATGATCCTCGACTTGTGGATTTGTCACCTTAAGATTGTGTCAAATATCCTTACCTTTCGCTTGGAAGTACAAGAAGAGTCTATTTTCCCCCTCCCAGAGTATCTAAAAATCCAAATGAAACTCGCACTTTCTATTTTTCTAATGCCAAATCAATCTCCCTTAAGCTTTGACTTTGTACTTTCTCTCCAGAACTTTGACTTGAACTCCTGTCCTCAGTCATGTAAAAAGCCACCTCCCCGGGACCATTTTCTTCACTGCCAGATTTTCTGGTTGTGGGAAGTGAGAGCAGTAGGGGTACTTGGCCTCGCAGGCAGAGCTGAGACCCTCAAAAATCAGGTCTAACTAGAAGCCTCTTGTCATCCAGTTTCACATTCAGAGAGAAAGGTTTCATTTTAGCCAAAGCAGGGAAGCCACTGCAAAACGCATACAAACAAAAATGAATTTTCATGTTGACCCTAGTCGTAAATTGTATAAAAGTACTCAACTACACTTTTACAAAGAGTTGCTGTTTTAATATGACATTTTCTTATGGGGATTTTCAAAATATAAAATGTATAATGGTCAGGAACATGATCATCTCTTTACAACCTGTGATCATATCTCTTAACAGGATTTTTGCTTTCCAGTGCAAATGGTTTGACATAATAACATTCAAAGCAGCCAGCACTCAGGAAATGCCAAGGCCAATATTTGAATGCAGATACAAGTTTTAACAAAGGAAAATGCATATCTCTGTAGCTATTTGCCTGGGAATATCCCCAGAGGATTAATATACTCTTCTTGAATCTAATCCAAGTCAGCAAACTGTCTAAAAAACGTGTGAGGTATCAAATCATAAGGCACGTAGAAGTCCTTGTCATCAAATATATTTGAGGGTCTACTACGTACTAGGTACTAGGCAAATGTGTTATTGTTTGAGACCCTGAATTTTCATCCTGACTTGGGGGTGGGGCAAGGGCAAGGAAGTTGGGATTTTAAGGTTGTTTTCCTCTGGTTTTGTAAAATTGTTACAATATTTGTACTTAATAGCAAATCTTTAAAACATTTATTGAACTCTCTGTTACATTTTTAGGTCATTTTTACAAGTCAAGGAGAGAAAGTCAGTGCTTAAGCCAGCTCATTTATTGGAAAATGAATGCCAGCACCGGCTTAACTTTTGGCTTTCCAACTGGAAGACCTTAGTATCATGACAACATTTTACAATAATGTTATTTCCATCACGCCAGGTGATAATTTAGCTGTAGATTCCTTATGATTGGTGACCATAGCTCACTCAAGCCTTTTTTCACCCCCGTCTCTGTAGGGAGCCACAGAAAGGAAGAAAAGAAAAAAAACCCCAAATACCAAAAACATTCCTCTGGCACCCTTGCTGGAAGGAGGGGTAAAGGCAGTGGCAGACAGTTAGGCTGGTCTCATCCTCCTCATTGTTCCTTGGGAGAACTTGGAGTAGGACCAGCTCAGATCCAGTTGGCTTCAGAGAATCCAGGTCTTACAAGGAATGATGAGTTCTATTATCTTTGCCTCTAAGCCCCAAACACAGATTACTCAATGAATCTGCAGACACACAGATAATGAGAAGCTGAGAGGCCCCATTCTCTTACCCCAGGCAATGGGTCATAATGCCTGATCACACTGCATGTCTTAGCCACATACTCCATTTTACAGTGCCTAACCCCTTGTCCCATGTGCTTTCCCTCTACACCCTCCCCAGCCATGCCTGGAAGTGGGCCTGCCTCCAGGAATCAGACTGGGTGGATGCTATGATGTCAGGACACCGGGCAGCAGCATTTCTAACATGTGTTAGACCATGGTTGCCTTTTCCTCTCCCTGGAAAAGTACACAAAGCGCAAGTTTGTCTCCCAGGCCGTGAGGCACATTTCCAAATGCCCTACGTGGTGGGCCCACCCAGGCCCAGGAGATGGTGGAGGAGAACACGAGTGTGTCATATGGGTGTGTTCACCACTCCTGCTCCCCTCTGTCTCATCCTTGACCACATTCTCTTGACAGGCCATATGGCCTGGGAGTGACCTGGAATATATTAAGAGCGTTGGCTTGTAGAACCCTTGCAAAGCCAGGGAGCAATGGCAGAGTGGGATTTTAGGCTTGTTAACTCATTTAACATGTATTTATTGAGGATGTTTAGTATGTTTGGTCCTGTGGTAGGTGCTGGGGATATAACAATGAACAAGAAGCTACAGTCTAGTGGGGAGACAGATAAGAAAATAGGCAATTATGAATCAGAAAACCTGGATCCAAGGTCTCTAATTAATAGTTTATTACCTTGGGTAAGTCATGCCACTTGTTGGAGCCTCAGTTTCTGAATCTGCAAATTAAGGATATTCTGAGAGTTAAATGACATGGATGACTATCAGTAGTTATGATTTTTTTCTTACCAATTAACATGAACTGACCTCATCAGCATAAAATTATTCCTCCCACCCTTCCAAGGACTTGGAGAGGTGGCCAAGGGGAAGAAAT
This sequence comes from Rhinolophus ferrumequinum, assembly GCF_004115265.2. NCBI lineage: Eukaryota > Metazoa > Chordata > Mammalia > Chiroptera > Rhinolophidae > Rhinolophus > Rhinolophus ferrumequinum. The sequence goes on along the minus strand of NC_046297.1, from coordinate 40,771,184 downwards.
CTGACCCAGTGCCTAGTATCCAGTGGTCAAGAGTATAGAAATTAAGTTGCTGCAACAAGTATTTCTAGAGAAGAAGTCATCTGCCTTTTATCAATAGAAAATGTCTACATTTTCACTGTTTACTGAAAAGTTGGAATTCTGTACTGTGTACCACATTTTGTTGTACCCTTGTTATTTTGTTTTATTGCAATTAGAGAATACATGGAGTGGATCTATGATGAATAGATGTTTTAGGCTTCAAAGCTATTGTTTTGGATGTTACTCTCCAATGAAACAACAAAGCAATTAATTTGGAGATGTCATTGATATACCAGTTGTTAAGCAGAAGGAAATAGTATCAGTTAGAATACAACTGAGCTCTGATATCAGAAAATCCAAAATAGCATGGATTTAAACAATAGAGAAGTTAATTTGTCACATAAACATAGGCCATCCAGAGTCAATATGGTGGCTAGGTCCCTGATCAGGAACTTTTTTATCAGGAACTTCAGCTCCTTCTATTTTATTGTTCTACCAACTTCAAAAAATGACTTTCACCTTGTAGTCCAAGATGGCTACATTCTAGCCAAGAACAAGAAGAAAGGCATGAAGAAGGGCAAGAACTCTCTCTTTAAGGAGACTCCACAGAAATGAAAACTAGTCACATAGATGTACCCCACCGCAAGCAAGGCTGGAACTGTAGTCTTTACTCTGGTGCCACATGCCCAGCTAAAATTCAGGCTTCTATTACTAAAGGAGAATAGGAGAATGTATACGAGGGGTGATCAGTCTCTGCCACAGGATGTCTAGGCCTGGTGCTTCATTCTCTGTATATGTTATTGTATATGTGTTGGCACCATAATCACTGTCATTGGTTCTGGGTAGTGTTCATTGTCCCCTTTGCTGCTTTTGTGGTTTTAAGTACTAAATGCAGTGGCAGGATTCTGTTTTGGATCCGCTTAGCATATTGCGACTACTTACCCACTCTTAGTTGTAGCTGCTAGTATGTGACTTTCTGCTTAGGGTGGGGAGTGTGAATAAAAAAGGTGGGTGAGGTAGGGAGACAAGAGCTGTCAGGAGAATGCCTGGGGAAGATTTTGCTGTTGGTTGTGGAGAATACCACAGGTACCACATGGCAGCATTGCCTTTGAGGGATGGGTCCTGGCATGTCAGGCAGGCCACTTTAGTGAGTCTTCTGCAGGAAAACTTCATTTTTCCCCTTGGAACATGGGATGAGAAATGAGACAGGACATACTAGAGGAAAAGTGGAAGCCTGGCCTTCTTACCATGTAAAGCAGCCTGGGGGGTGGAGGGCAACTGCAGAAACCATGATCTGCCTCTTTATATCTTCAGCAGCCAGAGGCTACAGAAAAAAGAAAAAAAAAATATGCAGCTCAGGTTGCCCCTGAGGGGCAGAGTCAAAACTATGAGCAGACCCCCCACATAGCAGAGAAGACCCTGCTCAGCTAGAGCCCAAGGACAATCTCCTGAGATAAGTGTACAGAGACTTAATTACTATTTAAAGTTGTTCTGGCCTGACCTCTCTGCCTGGTCAACTTTGCTTCTGAGCCTTATCCTGTGTTAATACTTACATGCTCCATTCTCCCCTCCAAGCCTAGGAGGATACTTAGCAACACACATAACCTTCCAGGGATACAGGGTCAGGGGTGGAAGGGCCTGTGGATCCCCAGTCTCACCTAGGGTGCTCCTTCAGGATGCTGCTTGGCTTGGAGCCAGGCTGAGCATAGAAGTTACATGCAGAGTGTTAATGCCAGTGTGTGGGGAAAAGGATTCTTTCCCTGCAGAAACATCTGGAGTGACACTGAGGACATACTTCTACACATTTACACGAGCCCCGGGGGATTCCATGCCTGAGAGAACTGGCTACATAGTTCCTATTACACATTTATTTCCTTAAAGGAGGTATTTTATATTCTACCCTGTAATTCAATTCCTTTGGCTCCCCACCCTGCTAAAAAGGAAAAGAACATACAGTCCAAACAATTTTTAAAACCAAGTTTTCCCTCCAAATAGTAAATGTGCACAGTTTGTACGGCTTTTACACACATCTGTAAGCTATGACTTGTTTATACCAGCCCTTTCAATATTTTAAAAATAAAGTATAATGTTTTTCAGTCTGTATACAATAGCATTTCTTTTATCAACCCCCCACATGCAAACATATTTCCTCCCTTCAGGGTGTAATTACATGTCTAAATCGTAATGTATACAATTGATGTATAGGGAGGACATATATGCTTTACAGAAAACATAACAAAAGGATGTAAGATACTCATGTTGATTCTTTAAAATGTAGTAACTAATAACCTGCAGAGTTAGAAAAGTCCACCTATGTTGGTTTGACCCCATTCTATGTGCTGGAGCTAGAGAGTTTTGGAATATGGATTGAGAAAGTATTTTAGAGACAATGTAATCTAGTTGAGTCATTTTACCAAATGTGGCCACAGAAGATCAGGAGGAAAGTAATTTTCTCAAGCTCGCTTACTTTTTCACAGCCCAGAGCTGGGACTCCTGATTTCAAGAGAGGACTCTGTAATACCTCACAATCTCATCTAGACTGAAACTGGAATTTCCCTCCGGGAAAACATGTTGACTTGAATTCAGCAGCCTGTTGTGTCATACTGAGAGCCAGGAGTATCAGAGCTCCAGCCTCAGCCATCCCCAGGACTTAGCTTTTCAAAGTACAGTGGGACAACTGGCAGCTTTTGCTGCACCTGGGGGCTGGTTAGAAATGCAGCCAGACCTACTGAATCAGAATCTGCATGTTAACCAGATCCCTAGGTGATTTGCCTCTACTGCCAGATTGTTTCCTTAAAGACCTGTTTAATCATTTTTCTCTGATGCATTAAGAACCTGTAATGGCTTCCTATTGCTTATCTGTTCCTATATAAATGTTTTAAAAGTCCAGTCTTTATCTATCTACTAAACCTGGAAGTATAGTTTCCTTGGTTGTATACTAAACTTTTCTTTACAGGTGGATTTGGGAACGTAGGTGTTTAAAGATCTCTTCCAGGTGACTAGCTTGTAATATGTCCTTAAATTGTTTGAGAACAATTAATCCAAGATGTTGCTTTGGAATAATTTAGACTAGGTAGGTAAACGGTGGAAGCCAGCAAGTGCTTCTCTATGCTACCTTGTTTTTCTCAGGTATAAAATCACAAAGGCAATTTTTCCTACTTGCCTGTATTTTCTCTTTTCTTTTCATTGGCTTCTCACTTGCTCCCAATTTGAGAAGATAAACTCTGCTTGATTCCCAAATTTCCTCTCCCACTTTCTCCTGTTAATCATTATTACTAACAGGAGCCAACAATCCCAAGGCCTGTTTAGATCACTCTGCGACTCAGTCGTGGGGTTGGGCTGGTTGCCGTATCTGATGTTCCAATGATCGCCAGGATTGATTTGGCTACTCTGGTTGGCTACGTGCAAGTCTCCACCTATCTCACCATTCCATTAAAGTCCCTCTTGAAATTGTGCTTTTTGGTCAAAGGGAACAACGTTCCCAGAGTGAGTCAAGGCTAAATCGATTAATGAGCTCCATTTTTTAGAGTAAAAGAAAGCCACTTAACCATGGTTCCCAGTACCTGGTTCTGAACTTGCAACTAACAGATTCTAGGAAAGGAGATTGTTGTGTATAGTAGAATGTAATCTAATTCAGTATTGTTGTTTTTGTTTTGATGGGCTCCTCTCTTATAAGGCAATGACTTAGGGTGGAGCCAGTGAACAAAGTTTTCTGTACCTATTAAATGCTTCTACCCAAACCCAGTACCAATCCTGGCTGTTCACTGTTACCTCAATACAATGGTGATGCTATCTGCTGAGTATCTGGACTTACACTGACCACAACAGAGGCTGCAGCATGATTGGCTCAAATGATTTTCTCCTCCTCCTCCTTTTTTTTTTTTTAAGTTAAATATATGCAAAATGCATTAGGCTGGGGTAGGGTGCCGTGGGGGTGGTTATTCCACTGAGTACAATGTATCTTTTTCTCAGCATTGTACTACTACTATAAAGTAGGCTTTATGAGATGTATGCTTGCATTTTTGTTTTCTGGCTTATTGTTCTCTATCCTATGATTGTTCTATTAATTTGATAGCATATGGTTTCAGCCAGACATTTGTTCCAAATTCTGCCAGAATAAAGGTAAGTTTCTAGACAAAACCCTGCCCAAGTGCCTTCGTAAGCAAGCAGAACTTCTTCAAGCCATCCCTTGGCCACTGCACTATCTCCTCAGGGGCCTTCAGGAGCTGAACGGGGTCAATAGTTGGACCCCAGCCCAGCTATTTCAAGATACCTAGTCTCTGTGACAAGACACATCCACAGGCAATTCTGCGACCAGCTCAGCAGCAGAAACTTGGGTCAGACAGAAGCAGTAGGTTCGGAACCAGATCTGAGTGATGAGGAGAAAAGTACAAAAACGTGTAAGGGTCAACTCCTTCCGTTTTGGGCTGAGTGGTTTTCTTCAGGCGCTATGCAGGCCAGTTCACCCCAGGATGACTTTCACATTCCGCTCAAGTAGTCTGCTTTTGTAATTCCCGGGGGATTTTCATGAGCATAGAGGTCATTGTTTTTGACAATTAAGCTTTAGAGTTAATTCCCAAGATAAATAGAGCAAATTGACACCACTTTGGTTGTAATTTTTCTTGCTTCAAACTCTAAAAGACAACAGTGAACCAGCTGCCAGACGAGGTTCCTGGAAATTCAAGAAACATAGGCATTTTATTTTCTACCTTTCTAAATGAGGCAATTTAGTGTGGTCAGAAACAACAAAGTCCATGTAAATGTCTTAATTCTACAATTTTGCTTGCATTTCTGAGAGGACAGAGAATCATTGTTTCTTTCTTTCTTTTTTTTTTAAGCTACATAAGTAGTGGTTTCTTTTTAAACTGGAATAATAGAGGGTTGTAATCTTTTAAATTCAGATCTCGCAGCAGAAAAGCTGGGTTTACTTGTGAACTGTATTATTTGGTAACACACTGCATGGAATAGACAAAGTAAATAACTGAACACATACTTTATAATTACACACAGGGGGATTCAAAGCTGCAGTGCTGGGAGTGGAGTGTGGGTGCCTGGGGCCGCAGCTACAGATTCTGGCCTCTCCCTCACACACTGAAGCATAGTAGTGAACTGGAAACTGGAGGTTCTAGCAGGAACCCCGGTAATGAGGGGAGGCGAGGTGCACTGAGCAGAAAAAGGAAGCATCTGTCACTCTGGGCCTTAGCTAGCAGGAAAATAATTAGGATTTATAGAATAAAATATGAGCCTATGTGGGGACTTCAGAGATGTACTCACCCGTTCCTAGACGGTGCTCAGGACACCTAAAGATTTTAATCATTTTGCCAAGGAACATTCCATTGTCAGCTAAGTTTGACAGAGGTTGTGTACTACTAGATAGCTTATTGGAAAATCAAAATTCATGTTAGCACAATCAAAGCTCTGAGACGTTCTACAGTAAAGACATCCGTTTAATCCAGTCCTTTCCACCCCTATTTGATTTCTAAAGTTCCTTTCAGCTACAAAGGTCTACAGGTTCTTGCTAACAAAGCACTTTGTGCTTTTCAAGCTAGTTCATTGGATGACAGAGAAAATTGTGATAATTAATTCAGATTTTAAAAATCGGATTATAGGACAATAAAAAAGTATAGGGATTTAATTATTCATTGTCAATGCAAAACAAGAGGCTGGGACAATTTATTTGTACCAACCTGTTTTTTTTAATGGCAATGTTGTTATTCCTCAGCTGTGTGACCCTGGAGATTCGCTTAGCCTCGGTTTTTCCAGTTTTGATCTTTGAATTAAAAATCTGTTCTGGGCCTAACATTTGTCCATGTGCAGGAATATTGATTAGAGAGTCTTCGAACAGTTCATCCAGTTGTTAAACCCTTCACCACTCATTCTACCACAGATTCTGTTCATTAAAAAAGTGATACCAGTTATAGAAGAATCTTTGAAAAAATCAAGAAGAGAAGGAAAGAATGGTGTTTGGTTAATGAGTACTAACGATGTGCTAGTCACTGTTCTAAGAGCTTCACTCATAATAATACCAAGGCCAGACCACACCAAGGCCCACTGCTCTGCAAGCCCAGGAACCTAGAAAGGACACTTTTAATTAGTCAAAGGTGGAACAAGTATTAATTTTACCTAGCTATTCCTGAGGGACCAACCAACCAACCAATCACTCAATCTGCCAACCTTTAAAAGGGGGCATGTAGGTGTATTTCAAAGCACAAGCGTTGCAATTGTCCTGCTTTTCACAGTTTCACAGGTGTGGCCCTTTTGCGTTCAACCAGCTACAGGTTATTTTCAGTGTGCTATAAACCCAGGCATTGAAAAGGCAGATCCAACATTTTTTGTCTGTGAGGTAATAGCCTTGTATTGCTTTAACTTTAGGCTTTTCTCCAGAGGCCAGTTGGCTATATCTGTAGAGGGACAGTCAGTATGTTTACAGACTGTGACTGAGGCAGGGCACACTGCTAATGTGAGGACAACTGGAGCTGTGGATTGCCATAACGATTGTATGCATGTCACAGGATGCCAACCTGTTTTTAATGTCCTGACTCATTTCTTCTGCTCTGACCTTCCCCAATTCTCCCAGTGCATATTGAAGTAACCTACAGACAAGCCTATATTAGACAGGACTCTTATTTACAAATGCCAAAAACCAAACTCTAACTAACTCAAGCAATAAAGGGAATTTACTGGCCCATGTAACTGAAAAGTCCATGGATTGAACGGCTTCAGGCACACCTAGATCCAGGAACTCAAGGCTTTTTATGAGAGCTGCCATATTATGAGAGTTCTCCCTCCTCTGTCTAAGACAATGCCCATCCTGAGGCCTGGGAAGATGGTCCTTTGTATCTCCAGTTTATATAACCCTTATAGTGTGCAATCCCAGAGGAAGCAAGTGTGTCTTTCCTTGCACACCAATAACCCAAGCTATGGTACAAAACTGCCTAGTTATTCTTTCTGTTTCTACTACCTAGCTGTGTGATCTTAGACAAATTACTCTATTTTGGTCTCCAATCCTTTATCTGTAAAGGGAGATAATAATAGCTTTACCTTATTGAATTGATATGAGAATTAAACAAGATAATGCATCTGAAGCATTTAGAACAGTCTCTGGCACATAGTAAGCACACAATAAACGCTAGTAGTAGACCTTCAATAGAAGAGTTGCTCAGCTTGCGCTATATGCCTACCTTGGATAAGGTGTTGTGGGAGGGGGAATGATGTAATCTGATTGGCCAGACCTGAGTCACATTCTCACTTGTGCACTGGGAGGGCAATACCCAAATCACATTAAATCACAGAGAAGTCATTCCCAAAGGAAGGACTGCGGGGCGGACAACATATGTCCACTACAGAGCCAGTTCTTACCAGGACAGGAAAGAAACCAGTAGCCTCAGCCCTGACCTCCAGTGTGACTTGGAATGAAGGTGGATTGCTCACATGACCGCACATTCACAGGCTGAGCCCTGGGCCTTATGTAGCTCCAAAGTGGAAGCATCGTCACCCTTACTTATTACTATCTCAGAACTTGGCCCATCTAGATGTAATGATTCTAGCTTGATAGCTACTTAGTTACCCAGCCTCAAACTCCTTGCCTTGTATATAACTGGAACACACCATGAACTTCATTTTGCTTGGCTGTGGCCCTTACAGACCTGGTCTGGATTCTGGTCCTATGACTCCTGTAGTTCTGACGCCCACACTACTACCCACGACTGCTGCCTGGATCCTCTCAGCACCTTACCCACTGGTATGGACCAGCTGATACGAACCACACCTAAGCTTTCTGTATCCTAAGACACTGTGCCTTACATATCCTGGGGTCAGGCTCCTCATGGTTTCACCTCTGCCCTGCACTCCTTCCTGTGTTGCCCCAAATCCCAACATGTGTTGGGCCCATTTTAACAATATCAGACTGTACCTTATTTCTCAACCGTCTTGCTCTTACAAGTGTATTTGCATGCTGTCTCTTCTCTTCTGGTCATTCTTTCAGAGCTCTGGCTCTTATTCAAAAAACTCTTCCCATGTCCCATCCATATTGCTGGATACATAATTTTAAAAACTTTCTCTTGAAGAGAGCATTATTTTTAACGTCTTAGCCCAGGCAACATGAGGTGCGATAAACTTGAGTCCCCATAAATGGCATCTTGAGTAGAGTGGAAAGTTCCAGATTCAATATATTCCATTAACAGACAACCAGTTCTGTAGCTGACTAATAAATTACATTTCCATGTCAGCGAGTAGGTATTTATTTTACAATTAATGATTCCCCAAATACAAGAACTTCTAAGGAGCAGATAAAAGCAGCTGCAAATGTGATCTCGGAATAAATATCAAAAAAGGAAACACAAGCAGCCCGCAGAATTCCAGCTGCTCTTCTAATGCTTATCAGCGTTCTTATGGTCAGGCACATTTTTAAGTTGGAAGGCACATTTCCAACAGCCCTTGCCCTTATACATGGTTCTTGAAATATTGCAGGCTTTCTGGTTCCTATCAAAATAGTAGTCACTGTCACCAAATTTATTCATTTCCTCCTCATCCTCTGTTCTCCCTCTGGCCCCTCTTTGGCAGCTGTGTCTTCCATCCTGATGCTCAAGATGACAAATCCTAATTGTGGGGAGGCTGTGACACTGCATACTTTAATCTGAGCTAAGTGGAGCCAAAGTTAGCCTGTGATTTATATGGTCATTCTCCTCACTGGGGCAAGGAAGTCTTTCTTAATTTCATACCTTTAATCCTTGCCTCCTCCAAACCAGTCACATTTCTATCTTATTGTTGCAGCTGCACTAAGTTCCTTGAAACTAAACTGTAGTTTTCCAGCGATGGTAATTCCATCTTCCTGAGTTGATTCAAAGATTAGACAGAGTGCTTTAGAGGTTGCATTCTCAGCAAGCAGCAAGGGCAATCAAAAAATGGTGTTTGGGCCAACAACAATACAAATTTCAGATGGAAAGAGAGGCTAAAAAAAGTCCTTATAATTAGAGGCATTTGAATAGGCTTAGATTTGTGACATTGAAGGCTCTGTCTTGTATACTGTAAAATGCTAAAGATTTTATATCACTATTTCCTCAAATCTGGGCCCCTCATTTAAATGAGTGAGTGAAGCATACACTACAGAAAACAGTTTTCTCTCTGGTTGTGCTGACAATCTGTTTTATGTGAGAGCTAATGATTTTTTTTTTGCAAAACATTCATGTATTTCTCTTTAAGTTTTCAATAAGTGTCTTTTCATGTCATGTGATACTACAAGTCTGGATGCCTTATTTTGTAGTTTTTAACTGAAAAGTAAAGAACGACTATCACTAAGCCTGCCAGAAAAATTAGGATGATTGAACCAAAAATTAGGATGATTGAGCCAAAAGATGGATCAGGATTTTGTCTTAGGAATTGTCAGGAGAGCTGTGGCAGTCTGGTGTATAGAGAGAGATGCAATCAGAATCTGATGGATGACCTTGGAGAGTCCCCACTCTGTCTAACCAATCGGACCTTCTGGTGGCTGCCCTGGAGAAGGTTTGTACGTTAGCAACATCGTTCTCTTGGCAGGACAACCTTCCAGAGGAAATCCAGCTTTGGATAATTGGTATGAGTAGTTTATCCCCTGGTCTCCTCCTGTCCCTCCCTGCCTTGCCAAAATCAGACAATTTCATCCTCTTCCTTCTGATTGGAATCATACTGTGTCATACACCAGCGACAATCCTGAGGCATTTTATGGTCACAGGGCCCATCCTTTGGGGAAATCTGTCCCAGACTCCATACCTCTATAGGAAGAGAAATCCAGCTTAACCCCTATTCCTCTGAATTCTTACAGTCTCTCATTGCACCTACTACTTTCTGCAGACCTAACTTCTAACACCAGCTTTCCCTCTTTTTAGTTATTTGACTTTGAGCTAGAAAATTAAGCTTTTTGTTTTTCAATTCTGGTTTTTACAGGGACTGTTGCGTATGTGGTTTGATTTAAGTTTCTCATTTCCAAATATAAATCCTACCTCTATGCCACCGATTCAGTCTATAGTGATTCGTTCATTTTGTCTGTGCACTTTCTCATGTTTTTTTTTTTTTTTTTTTTTTTTTTTAATTTAAAGAATCCTGGCGGGGGAAAATCCACTGGTCCCTTAATAGGTTAATGCAAGATGAAAATAGTGGTTTCATAAGCCATCTGGAGCTTGGAAAGCGGGAAAAGTAACATAACAGATAAGCAAGTATTCCCAAGAAATAAGCTGTACTGACTTCATAGCTCTACTCAGGGCTGCCTGCTTATACAACCTTGTCATTTCTTTTTCCTGTGTACAGAAAGTCTTCATATAACTAGTTAGGGTAAGCAAAAATTCAACTTAGCAGAGAAACAGAAGCATATAATGTTTGTTTATTGACAAGGGAAGCAATCAGCCTTTGTTCACAAACTTATTAAACAGACAAGCGTTCTCCCTGCTGTCCAAACTGCAGTCTGAGGAAACAAGAGGTGGGAGGCCTGCCAAGGGAGGGGAACAGTCTCCTCGAAATTGTCAGGGCAACAACAGCATCCTGTCTTCATGATTCCCTGCTTTCTTGCCATGAACTTTCTAGACCTTATTATTAACTCTTATTAAGAGACTCCGTGAGCCCCTTAAGAGGGCGTGACAACTCTTTCAGGTACCATGGATGATTTTAGTGCTAAGGTTTTCCTTTTTTCTTATATCATGAATCTAAACTAACGCCAAAGGAAAGAAAAATGAAAAGACCTGGCTGGTCAACATAAAACCCCTGACATGCCTCCAAATTCTCTTCCATCACTGTCAACATACACACGTTTTTGCAAAGCTGTATTCTCTATGTACTCACAGTTTCATGTTCTGCTTTTTAAACTTAACTTTATTCCATGTATTCATTTCCATGACTTGGCTGGTGGTTTGGACTTAACATTTTTAATGGATATAGAGTATTCCATCTTGTTCATAGACCTCAAGCTGCATGATCATTCATCTTCCTACTACATGACCCTACCTAGTTTCAGCCCAGGGAGAATCTATCTTTTTTTAAAAGAGTAATTAAAATGTCTGTTTATTCATTGACAAACTTAGTAACTTGAAAAGAAGAGAATCTACCTTTGTTTGAGTATATGTCCCTGGGGTATCTTGAGCCATTTTAACAAATAGTGCTAGGCTTTAGGCTCGTTTGTTTGCTTGTTTTTATTATTTCTTCTGTCATAGTTCTCATTTTGTGTTTTCATGAAGATGTTATTTCTGGATATGGTTGCTTTAAACAAATATCATATTCATCTTCACCATTTATTAGTGAATTTGTTTTGAAATGCAATCAAGTTTCACTCTAAAAAGCTAAGAATACAAGTGTTGCCACCTGTTGATGGAAAACTTATTACACTTGTTTCACTTGGGTCCTGCTAAGGAACAGCATGAAAGGAAAGAGAAATTTTATTATAATTCCCACAAACTTAATCCCCAGACTTATTAACATAATATTTGCATTTTTTTCTGCTCTTTTTGTTATTTTAGACCTTCTTCTAACATGGGTCATTGATTGTAAGCTATATAAACTTTGCTTCATTACAATTTGCATTAGATATATTTAAAATCTTTCCATTGATCAAGGCTACACATTTTTTTTTAATTTAAAAGTACTAAACATCAAACATTTTGAAAACCCATGGATAGTACATATCCTAATGCTCTAAATGAAATGATGTCAGCAAATAGCCAGAGTTTGTCAATCCTCAGTGGAACCAATTTTAGCTAATTTCAAAGAAGAAAAATAGTTTCCATATTTCATAGACAGGGTTCCACTAATAAACAATAGAAGAAGAGTTACTTTTCCTCAAGCTTCAAGAACCAATAAGTATGTGTGCATTAAGAAAATAAGCAAACAACATGCACTTTGATAAACCATAATTTGTATAAATCAAAGAGCAAGAACCAAGTATCACCATAGTTTATAATCAATACCTTATGAATACTGTAGTTCTAAAATATTTAGATAAATAATCAATTCTAACTGCCCTCACTCAGCAACCAGTAGTGCCTTGTATATAGTAGAAGTTCAAGAAATGAATTCCTGAATCACCTTTTATTCATTTCCTGATTTGTTAGTTCAGTCATTTATTCAATAATCACTGCCCTCTCACTATGTAGCAGGTTATGAGCTACGTGCTAGTGAACACAAGTTGATGAACATACAGTCTCTGTCTTATTTATCAAATGTGGAAGTTAGAAAAAATGCCAGTTTTGGTTAATGTAGGAAATAGACAATAGAATGAGACTAACTGTGGCTCAGGCATTACAAATGCTTACAATGTCTCACTTATAAGGCGGCTAGGTGTTGGTGGTTCCGGGAATGTTTTGGTGACTCTGGAAAGCCCAAGGACCCAGGTTATTTTTGTGTTTCTGCTCTACAATCCTTGGATGTTGCATTTTCCTCCCCATGCTTATCTCTACTGGTTGTAAGACAACTGTCACGGTGTCTGGCTTTACGGTCTACATGCAGATCACAAAGAAGGGAGAAAGAGCGACACCAGCAAGTTCTCTTTTGTCTAACTTTTTTTTTTTTTTAAATCAGGAAGCAGGTACCCCAGACGTACCCCAGCAGATACCCTCTTATGCGTTATTAGCCAGACCCCTAGCTGCAGGGAGACTTTCTAACCTCTCTAGTGGGAGAGAGAAAGCGAGAAAGGGTTTGGAGAAGACTCTGGACACCCAGCTAACAATGTCTGCTGCAAGGAACCCAGTGTATTATTAGATACCTCCAGGCCTTCATAGGCTGTAGCAACTTGAAGATTTAAGATTCAACATATTTCTTCATTCTATAAAGATTTATTTGAGGATTTTCTCTCAGCCAGACCCTGCAGATATAGCAGTAGTGAAGACAGACACAACTCCTGCCCTTGAAGAAGGCAAAATAGATGGTGAACAAATAACTGCAATAAATATGAGTTTGTCATTATCAGATACTATAACCCCATTAGGATTTAACCCCAAATCCAATTTCAGCAGGCCCTACCAATCCAGGAAATAACTTATTAACTTGTACATGTGGGACTCTTTTAACTCAACTGACCAACCCATTTCAATGGTATATTTCAAACACAAGTATTACAGTTCAGCTTTTTTGCAATTTTACAGGTATGCTCTTGGTGGGTATTTTGTATTCAACTGGCACCTACCAGCTATTTACACTGCGTTAGGAATCCAGGCACTGACAAGGCAGATCAGTTTGTCTAGCGGGGTTGGAGCCCTTTGCTATTCTAACTTCAGCCTCTTTATCTGTCTCTCCAGGGACCAGAGGATGTGGCCAGGCAGTGAGCAGGGCTACAGACCAGCACAGGAGCCTGGGGGGCTTGCTCAGTGTACACTGGTAAAATTTGGACAAACTGGTGCTGCTGGAAAAATCAGAGAGCAAAGCCCCAGCCCTGGGAAAAACTGTCAATGGACTTCGCCCGGCCCAAACAACGGCTGGGCCACTTGTGGCAACATAAAAGGCCGCCATCCCGGCCATGAGTAATGTGCTCTTGGCAGCTGTTAAAAGGCTGCCTAAAACCCCACTGGCTCCCAGACCCAGCCGGACAGGCCAGGTGCAGGCTGACAGGAGAGCTGTGTTGATTTTAAAGGCCAGAGATGTTATTTTGAGGTTTGACTGTTTATGTCTCATTACTGCTAATTTCCATGAGTTTGCAGGCCTTGTTCTGTCAACCCCATCTCTGGTGGAGAAATCTATCCACACTTGAAGGCTATTCACTAACCGATCCCCACCCCCAATTTTTTGTTTGACGAGAATCGTTTCTGGGAATACAGTAATCTTCATGTGGAAGTTTCTTAAGTAATTTAAGTTTGGGTTTGTGGGTCCCTTGCTTCTGAATTCTCTCACTGGTTATGAACAGGGCTGGTCTGGGTCACGTTTAAACAACATCATTTACCTTCTACTTTCCCTTCCCTTAGAGTGCTTAGACTGTTAAGACAGTGGCCTGTGCAAATACATAAAAGTATTAGCTTTTTCTTATATAGTTAGAAAATTCAACAGAAAAGGATCAGATTAATAAAACACAAAATACATAAAATTTAAATTTGAAGAGGAATATGCAGGAGACAAAGGGCTCCCCTCGCCTGGGTACTTCTAGTCCACTCCACAGGCTGCTCTTTAAGTGTATGGGTCCTCATCCTACGGAGCCTCTTCCTGGCCCCTGGTCATACCTTCCTCTGCTTCTGACAAAGACATATGTAGTTTTTTATTATGGTAAATTCTAAATATATACAAAGGAAATTAAACACCATAGTGAACCCTCATGTGCCAGTCACGTGCTGTCATTTCTATATCATCTATACCTGTATTCTCCCTTTCCACTCCATTCTTATTTTTTTCACAGCTTTTTAAGGTAAGAGTTATATACATTGAAATGCACAGCTATTAGCTGTACAATTTTGACAAATGGACATACCACCCATGTAACTTACACCCCATCACAATATAGAATTTCCATGTCCCCAGAAAGTTCCCTCATCTCCCCCAGGCAACCATTGTTCTGATTTTTTAAATCTCAGATAATTATTTTTTGAGGGAGGAGCCTGTCTTAGAACTGACAAAGATCTTTCTGATCTGTGTCCTATCTCTGAACTCTGCTCTCAGTTCCCTAAGACAAGAGTCAGCTTAAGGGCTAAACAATACACCCTCATTTACTGTAGGTGCTAATAGAGGTGCTGATACCTATCTCAAGTCAAATCTTGTCATTTGACTTGATGTAGATATTAGACCCAAAAGGTCCCTCTTCCAAGGTGAGTTCTGTGTCCAGCTGGGGTTGGGGAAACCTATGAGGGTCCCCTCAACTGTTATCCCCTAGGGCCTGTTGTATATGATGCTAGCCAGGACAGAATATAGGATTTGTACACCAATACACAGGCACATCTTGCTTGAGAAGTCCTTCCATCATTACCAGGGTTTATTCTCACTGTTTTGGGGCCATCTGCCTGAACCAAGCTCCTCTGACCTTTTCTTCTGTTTTGCTATATCTTCTATTCCCTCTTACTCTGAGGCTGGTCCTGATATGGACGACAGAGGCACCATGTCCCCTTCTCACATTCTACTTGTCAACCTCTCAGCTGAGGCATGAGTTTGAACATTGAAGAATACCACTCAAAACAGTCAGATTTTTTTTTTTCTACAGTTGATAGGTATTAAGTTGTCTTCTCTGAGGTAAAATAGCTACCTTTTAATGTTCCTGACCCGATAGTAAAACCGCAGAGAGGAAAGAATATTTGTTGAGCATCTACTATGTGCCAGGCTGTCAGTCAGCTTCTAGGATAATTTCACAGTAAGATGTGCCCCAAATAGCTGGTTTTTGTAAGTCACTCAACAGGGCTTTGACCTTTCAGATAAACTAGGGCTTGGCTTCACTGGGAGGACTTGATAGCATTGCTATCATTACAGCTATAATACATTGAGCTCCCACTATGGGCTTTATATACATTATCTCTACTAGTGCTTTTGAAGGCATCTGTTTTAGTCTTTAGAGAAAAGGGGCAAGGGGACATTTATTGTATATTAATTTTACACCTGACATACCAGCTAATGAAGTAAGTACTATTATTGTCCCCTCTTTACAGATGGTGAAACTGAAGGTTAAATGAGTTAATAATACAAGTAAGGTCCTTAGAACAGTGCTTGGTCCATAGAAAACACTACATACATATTTACTTTTATTATTATTAGGTAACTAACTTACTCAAGGTTGCATAGCTAGCAAAGGGCAAAGAAGAGGTCTTTCCCCTGCCACACTTCTCCTGGACTGGTTTCTGAGTCCTCAGACCCAGAATACATGGCCTTAAACTTGGGCTTATTTCCTGGTATTTGGCAAGGGGTTGGTGACATCTGGAATCTACATATGTGAGATCTGACAATTAAGTTCGCGAACTCATCCTAGAAAAAGTGCTACATACCTAATGGCTGAATATCACTACAGTCACCTTCGAAGCACTCCATTGTAAGCATTGGGAAGCTAAGCATTGACACCAGCAGCTAGTCCACCCTTCAAAGCAATTTTGGAACTCTTTTTCTGGAATGGCTATCAGAGCTGTTGTCATATTACCCTTGATGTCCTGAATGTCATCAAAATGTCTTTCTTTCAATATTTCCTTTTATCTTTGGGGAAAGAAAGAAGTCATTGGGGGCCAGATCAGGTGAGTATGGAGGGTGTTCCAATGCAGTTATTTGTTTACTGGCTAAAAACTCTCTCACACATAATGCCGTGTATTGTTGTGATGCAAGAGCCATGAATTGTTGGTGAAAAGTTCAGGTTGTCTAACTTTTTCACACAGCCTTTTCAGCACTTCCAAATAGTAAACTTGGTTAACTGTTTGCCCACTTGGTACAAATTCATAATGAATAATCCCTCTGATATCAAAAAAGGTTAGCAACATCATTGCAACAAAGTTTGCAAACTTAATTGTCAGACCTCGTACATTAGGATAGGAGAGGTTTCTGCCAAGATGGATGAAAAGCCCATCTCCGGATTCTGTTCCATGGAATGTAGTCTGCATTCTTGTCCTCCGTAAAAAGGCTACGCTGTTGTACCTGCCAGTTGTTGAGAGTCCTGGTCAATCAGATGGCTGTTAATCACAGATTTGTCCAAGGCATTATGTGTAGGAAATCAGTTAATCTAAGTGTTATTATTTATTTATAATACATCTTTAAATACTAATCTGAATATTAAGTGCCTATTATGTATTGAAGCAATTAAACAGGTTGTCAGAAATGTGCACATTTTGGCAGGTCTCTGAAATAATCCTTACCGTGACCTAAATGCTCTGGCTTCCATCTATTTTCTGACTTCATCTCTGTCCCCCTCCTGTTTGCTCACCATGCTCCAGCCACACTGGCTATCTTCCTATTCCACTGACACATCAAGGTCATCTCCAGCTGAAGACCTGTGCAAATTTTCTTCCTAGCCTGGAATGCTCCTCCCCCAGATCTGCTCATGGCTGGCTCCTTCCCATTGCTCAGGTCTCGCTCCAAAATCCCCATCCTCAGGAGGCCTAGCAACCTAGAACCACTCCCGTCTCTCCTCTGCTTTTTGTAAAATTACATTACTCTTTTATTTCCCACCTAGTACTAATCCAAAACTGAAATCATCATACAATCACTGGGAAGCTGCACAAGGGGCAGGTTTAATGCTGTATCCTCTAAGCCTAGAACAGTGATCTCAGTTAATATTTGTTGCACGCATGATGGTTAATAATAACGCATTCCATTTGGATAATGCTTTGCTGCCACAGAGTCATGTGGTCCTCCCACTAATCAGGGGGGACAGGGGGAACAATTATACTTATGTTACAAAGCGAGAAACTGAATCTCAGTTGTGGAGACTGACTCTAGCCATGATACTTGTTCCCTATTTGCCTTTTTAAATGCTTTGCATCCTTCCCTGCATGTCCACCACTAAGCTGGAAGGTGGGGGTTAACATTCCCTTTATTTTGAGGAAACTCTCCCTCTGGAGCTTGTGCAGGTTATGCCACAGCAGGAAAATAAAAGTACAATTGAAACAATAAATGAAGCCTCCTTGAGAGCTTCCATCAGGAGGTGTTGAATCTGCTGCTCCTGTGTAGAGCTTTGAACCAGGAAGAGTTCTTTTGCCTTTCATGGTTTCTGAAAAAGCGATTCTAAAGTAGAAGGAGGGGTAAAATGTCTGTTTAGTACTTGATTTCTGTCACTAGTAAAGGAAGTAGGAGATACCATGTTGGCATTGGGTGTGGGGAGTAAGGGGTGATGGGGGAAGGGAAGGAAACTGCTCCTTGGAGAAGAACTCGGTGTATATGTGTTGGGGTGTGGGGGCGCGGGTTGGAGGATGTTTTTCTCTCAGTGGTGGGGGCCCTGTGGGCAGAATAACGAATATGTCTTACCTGAGGATATTTTTTTATAAGACTCTGTTTTTAAAATCACACACACAAAAACACACACACACAAATAAATGTTGATTATTATTTGCATTTCAAAAGGATTCCTTAAATGATAAGATAATTATTTCAATATAAGAATAACTTTTGTACTTACGCATATTACATACCATGTCAGGCACTTATACATCCAATCTCTACTTCAATCCTCACAACCTTCCTTTGAGGTGGGTGTTTTATCTACACTATTCAGAGGGAAAACTAAAGCTCAGACAAAGGGTTTAAGGACTAATGTCCTTAGTCAAGACTAATGTCATACAGTAAGTGACAGAAATAAATTGGGACCTAAATCCAGTGTTTGTAAAATGTAGTCCTAAATAGGGAATTGTCCTCCAACACATCAAATATGATTCCACTTAATGAAAGATTTATTTATCTTCAATTTTTCAGGACATTTTCCTTCAATCAACCACTAGTTATTGTCCTTGTGTCTTATACCCATCTTTCAGGCACATATTCAGCATAACAGTACATTTAGCGCTTACATGCCCAGGAGCACATAGTGCTAGCTCAACCATCCTGTTTTGAAGACCCACATTTAGAAACTTATTCCACTTAAAGAGACATGAAGACAGTTGGAAAGGACTAAAAACAACCTGGCACAATTAGCATGTCAATAGCAGCCATGAAGGGCAAAGTTGAGTAATTTGGGCCTGTGTGAACAAACAATTGAAATAATTCAAGCTCCTTACTTTGTGACTGGTGTGTGTGTGTGTGTCTCTGTGTGTGTGTGTGTGTGTGTCTGTGTGTGCACCTGCCTTACAATTTGTTTTTTAAATTGGCCTTAGCTGAGTAATCAGTTGCTGAGATCATTTTCACCTTAATTTATTGGATTGCCATAAAAATATTTAGATGGAAAGAAACTGAAGAATCACAGAATTTCAAAACAGCCTTATAAATCCAGCCTTGGTATTTTTGAGATAAGGAAATAGAGGTTGAAAGAGGCTCAAGGTTTCTCAGTAAAGAGAGGTCCCTGGTAACATCCTGTGGCTGCCTGTGGCAATTGCCATGGAGGATAGTTTTCATTCCTGGACATCTGTTTGCTCCTAAGCAGAGATACTCATTTAAGCCTGATGTGGAGGATTCTTTTTCTCAGGTTCAGTCATGTTTTGGTGTGAAAAGGGGTTTAATTTAATACTTGAGTGGGCAAATGTGGTGCAAGAGGCTCAAACACTTAAATACCTACGTGAAAATCTCCTTACCTGCCATCTCCTTGGTGGCACTCAAATGCATGTGGACATCTTGTCCCAAGGAGTCTGGATGAAGGCCAGAAGTCTTGCACAGAAAGTGTGGGTGTTAAATCAACATACCTGGCCTGGTTATGACTCTCCAGGGATGACTCTTTATAAAAGATTATGCAACCTTAGCTAAGAGGATGGGCTTTCCTTACCAGATTTATACCCTGGATTAACTTTTACAAAACAAACAACCAATTTTCTACTCAATTTTTCAGAAGTTTTTATTTATTTGTTTCTGGCTAAGTAGTATTTAGGGAAGGGAGAGAGAATTCTACTCAGCACAATGTTTTTCTAATTTTAGATTTAATTGGCAAGACACTTTTAATTTATGGAAAATGAAAGAAGTAAATTAAATATACTGCTGAACATTTTAAAAAGAAGGTATTGTTTGTTTTCAAAATACAAGACATTCTTCAGATTTTTTTTGCATTTACTTAACACCAAAATTTTTATTAATTTAATTTAAAAGTAGTCAAAACTATTTCTTAGGATCATATAGCCTTAGTTATCTGAATGAAAATTTTTATTTTGCAGGTTGGTTGGGATTCTTCTTTTCCCCTAGTCTCATAGTTTCCTATAGAAGAGTTTCCTTTGAGTAACATTCCTGATCTCTCTCTACCCCTCTACCTCTGATTTGTATTTGGGGCTAAGGACTGGGCATGTGTGCCGCAGCCGCCTACGGAGAGCACGTTCTCTGGACTGCTCTCCATGTAGTATTGTTAGCAGGGCCTGGTCCAGCCTTGTCAGGAAAGCTTTTGGTTTTCCAGCTCTCCCTGTGACAGATAAGTTTAATGTTGGGGCAGAGTGTAAGTCTTTAAAGCCACTGTCTCTGTCTGATCCCCTTTTACCAGTAATCAAGATAAAATTTTGATCTTAAACTGTCTTAACTCTTGTGTCTAATCAATTGGCTTTAAACTCTCTAAAACCTCAACAGATATGAGGTCATGTAGGCAGATTCTTGGTTAATATTTTTCTATAACCCATCTTTTTGGACTGGGAGTAATTTTTTGTCAATATTTCAAGGTTAGATAGCACTATATAGAAACTGTATCAAATAGGAATCATTTAAGATTAAATCATGGTCTTTTTTCTGTTTATTTTATTAGTTTTCATTAAAAAATACATGCCCATTAAATACAATTTGGAAAATATATATATATTTTATAAGTATATTTTAAGTATAATTACTTTTATAAGGACATCCACTCACAATATACTGAAACCAATGTTTAGAATATTTCCTTTCAGTTAATATCCAAAATTTATAAAAAACTCACTCAACTCAACTCCAAAAAAACAAACAACCCAATTAAAACATGGGCAGAGAACATGAAGAGACATTTTTCTAAAGAGGACACACAGATGGCAAACAGACATATGAAAAAATGCTCAACCTCACTAATCACTAGAAAAATGCAAATAAAAACCACAATGAGATACTGCCTCACCCCAGTCAAAATGGTTGTCATCAATAAATCAACAAACAAGTGCTGGAGAGGATGTGGAGAAAAGGGAACCCTTGTGCACTGTTGGTGGAATTGCAGATTGGTGCAGCCAATATGGAAAACAGTATAGAGGTATCTCAAAAATCTGAAAATGGAACTACCTTATGACCCAGCAATTGCTCTCCTTGGTATCTATCCGGAGAAATCCAAAACTCTAATTCGAAAAAAATGTATGCACCTCTATATTTATTGCAGCACTATACACAATAGCCAAGAAATGGAAACAACCGAAATACCCATCTATAGACAACTGGATTAAGAAACTGTGGTACATTTATACAATGGAGTATTACGCAGCCATAAAGAAGAATGGAATCTTACCATTTGCATCAATATGGATGGACCTAAAGAACATTATGCTAAGTGAAATAAGTCAGACAAAGGAAGACAAATACCATATGATCTCACTTATATGTAGAATCTAAAGAAAAGAATAAATGAATGAACTAATCAGAAACAGTCTCAGAGACATAGAGGAAAAACTGAGGGTTGCTAGATGGGAGGGAGGATGGGGATGAGGGAGAAGGTGAGAGGATTAGAAAGCACAGTCGGTAACCACAAGATTGCCATGGGGATAGGAAAGTCAATTTGGAGAATATAATAAAAAATGTTATAAAGATTTTGTAGGATGTCCGATGGACACTTGTCTCATTAGGGAGACCACCTCAGGAATGATGTAGATTGATCACTGCACTGTACACCTGAAGCTGAAGCTGAACAATAATAATGTCAACTACAATTATATATATATATATTATATTACAAGAATTATATATATATAATTACAAGAATTGGAGTTCAGCATTAGGAATAGAGACAGTGGAAATGTAATGGCTGTGTGCGATGTCAGAGGGGTAGTAGATGGGGGGAGGGGGGTTATCACTGTGTGAGGGGTATAAATGATAAATGTCTAGATATTACATTGTTTTGTATACCTGAAACTAATAAAGAAAAAAAAAGAATATTTCCTTTCAGAATATTTTCTGTGAGTAACACACCCTTGTAGCTGCCTTAGTCACTTTGTAAGGGAGGCTGTTGCTGTATTATGTTGATCACCCTAAGGGCAGAATCTCAACTTAATAATTAGTTGTGGTCCACTTAACTTGTCTATACCAAGAGAGTTTCTTTAATTTACAACTCCAGGAAGACAACAGAGCAATTTGTTGAAAATCCACTCTTTGTAAAGAGAACTAGACTTTGCTTACAAGATTCTCTACAACAAACTACAAAAAATAAATGGTGGCATCTAACTCCAGTCGCTAGTTCTTCCACAAAGAACGAGTGATAACCTTTTCCAGTGCGTGCTCCCTCCACCAGTCCACAAAATTGCTGGCGGCTGCCAGCTGCCTTGCTGTGTGTGTGTGGACATCACTAGGAGCGCTGTGATGCCGTTGTTGTCTGTTTCCCTTGCTGAATGCACTGGCTAAGCCTTTTCTACTGGGCTATGCACTCATGCTTACCTTGGGGCTGCAATCTTTCTGTCCCGTTGGTTTTCTCTTGAGCACTGTAACCATGGGAGGGACATCTTAAATGCCTTTTGGTGGAAAGAGTCATTACCTCTGGAGTCTGAATTGAAGAAGGATACCCTCACAGACAGAACATAGACTTCAGGAACACTTTCTGTGTAATACCATTTAACATTGCAATTTCCTGCAATCCAGCAACAACTGAGAGGGACTAATGATTAATCATCTAATGATGGGAATAAAGCTTTATTTAAAAACACAGTTGTTAAATATGGACTATGTATATCCAATAAAAGATAAGGTTTCCTAAAAAGTACTCCTCAGAAAAGAGAGTCACCATATGTTCAGGTCTTTACAAAGTCTATCATATTATAGGAAGGTCTTTTTCAATTATTTTGTTTTATAACTGTATTATTTGGGGAAGGCATGTTAGCTTAAAAATATTTTTCAGTGCTACTTTTCCATGTTTATTGAGGCCACCTACTGAAATATTACATTAGTAAAAAACTTAGTACAAATTTGGTAACTCATTTCTTTCCTTTTTTTTTTTTTTATTGGGGAAGGGGAACAGGACTTTATTGGGGAACAGTGTGTACTTCCAGGACATTTCCAAGTCAAGTTGTCCTTTTAATCTTAGTTGTGGAGGGTACAGCTTAGCTCCAGGTCCAGTTGCCGTTGTTAGTTGCAGGGGGCGCAGCCCACCATCCCTTGCAGGAGTCCAACGGGCAACCTTGTGGTTGAGAGGACACGCTCCAACCAACTGAGCCATCTGGGAGCTCAGTGGCAACTCATTGACTTCATTCTAGTTGTGGAGGGCAGAGCTCACTGGCTCATGTGGAAATTGAACCGGCAGACCTATTGCCCAGAGCTCGCGCTCTAACCAACTGAGCCACCTGTCCTCCCCAATAACTCATTTCTGTGATGGTTAATTTTATGTGTCAGCTTGACTGGCCGTGGGGTGCCCAGAGTAAGCATTGTTTTGGGGTGCACCTGTGAGGGTGTTTTTTGGATGAGATTAGCATTTCAACTGGTAGGCTCAGTAAAGTAGATCACTGTCCCTAATATGGGTGAGCATGGTCCAATTCTTTGAGGGTCTGAATAGGAGAAAAAATGGGAGAAGGAAGGATTCATCACTTTTGTTACCGCCTGTCTCCTTGAATTGGGACTTCTAGTATTATCTTCTCCTGCCCTCAGAATGAAATTTACACAACTGACCGGCTTCCCTGGTTCTCAGTCTTTCATACTCTAACTTAATTATATCACTGGCTTTTCTGGGTCTTCAGCTTGCAGTCAATCATGGGATTTGTCTGCCTCCATAATCACATGAGCCAATTCCTTATAATAAATCTCCTCTTATATTCTATTGGTTCTGTTTCTCTGGAGAACCCTGACTAATACACTGAGATCATGACTGTACAATTGTAAGTACTGGTTATATTTGTAAGTAATCCTTTTAAAGATTATGTAAAGAAAGTATAAGTAGTTATATTAGTGGATATTGCAAATACATACATATATGACAAATTTAAAAATCAACTATCCTGGGATGGCCGGTTAGCTCAGTTGGTTAGAGCATGGTGCTAATAATACCAAACTTGCTGGTTCTATCCCTGCATGGGCCACTGTGAGCTGCGCCTTCCTTAAGAAAAAAAAAATTAGTGTGAAAATCAACTATCCTATAACTCGATAATAAAATGACAAATAACCAAATTAAAAATTGGCAAAGGATCTGAATAGACATTTCTCCAAGGAATATGTGCAAATGGCCAATAAGCACATGAAAAGAGGCTTGGCATGACTTGTCATCAGGGAAATCCAAATCAAAGAAAATGAGATACGTGTCATACCCACTAGGGTGGATAGAACCAAAAAGTCAGATAACAAATGTTGGTGAGGATATGGAGAAATTGGAACCCTCATACACTGTTAATGGGAATGAAAAATAGAGCAGCTGCTTTGGAAAACAGTCTGGCAGTTCCTCAAATGATTAAATATAGAGTTTCCATATGACCTAGCAATTCTACTTCTAGGTCTATACCCAAGGGAAATGAAAACATATGTCCACACAGGTACTTGTACATGTTAATAGCCAAAAGGTGGAAACAACCCAAATGTCCATCAGCTGATGAATGGATAAACAAGATGTTGTATATCCATACAGTGGAATATTATTTGACCACAGAAAGGAAAAAAGTACCGATTTCTGCAACAGCATGGATGAGCCTTGAAACTATTATGCTAAGTGAGAGAAGCCAGTCACAAAGAACCACATATTAAATGATTCCATTTGTGTGTAAGTCCAGAGCAGAGAAATCTGTAGAACAGAAAGTAAATTAGTGGTTGCCTAGGGAGAGGAGGTGGTGACATAACGGGGGTGATAGCTAAGGGTTATGGATTTCTTTTTGAAATGATGAAAATATTCTAAATTAGTGAATATGCTAAAAACCATTGGATGGCTCACTTTTTATTGGTTAATTGCATGGTATGAGAATTCTAGCTACAAAAAAGCAAGTGAACAAAATGCATTCAACACTGCCTGTTAATAAAATATACTTATCTACTGAGAAAATTCAACTGTTCTAATAATTTATTATTGGATATTTATATCTTGCAATAAAATTTTCAGGGCCAGGAGCCTACATAGAATAAAAAAGTAGTATATCACAGATAAAACAAAACAAAACTCAGTAACAGACATACAAACGTCGTACGTAGGTCACTGTTAATGGATGCTATAGAAAAAATTCATTACTCTGAAAACAAATAAAGAGAAAGAATCAAGCATTTATCCTGCCTTTCTTGTAGATTGCACCTTCCTTATAGAAGTATTCCAGCTAATAAATGAGGAAGGAATGTTAGAATTAAACATCACCATTTTACAACCAAATGGAATAGTGGATGTAGGCAATGATGGTCAGTGGCAATAGTGTCACAAAAGAAAAGACAATGAAGAATAACATACCACCTGGGGAAAGGACTCAGTGGCATCTGTGAAATATTCTTGCCACTAAACAAATAGAATGTGAATATGATAAAGCCTCTAGAGCTAACTACTAGTTTCCAGAGATAACAGGGACCAGAGAAATGTATTATGTGATACTGTGGGGATGGAATGAGCAAAATCCAGATGTGGGAAACTCTGAAGTAAAAATCAATAAATACATCATATGAAAAGAGGGAAAAAAAGAGAGAAAGGAGGGGGACACCTATGGCTTAACAGAAAATTTTAAAACTCTATCAACCAAATGAAATGTCTGCACCTAGTCTGGATCCTGATTTAAACAACTTTATGAGACAAAAATGTTTGAACACTTACTAAATATTTGATGATGTAAAGGAATTATTAAATTTTTTAGGTGCTACGATAGTGTTGCAGTTATATTTTTAAAATGATCTTTATCTTAGGATACATATTGTAATATTTTTGGATAAAATGGTGTGACGGTCTGGGATTTCCTTAAAAACAATCCAGGAAGAAGGGTGTTGATAATTGTTGAGATTTCTACACGCTTCTGTTTGTTTGGAACTTTTTATAATAAAATTTTTTCTTTTTACAAAAACTAAAAAAGTACTATGTTGCAAACAATTTAGAAAGCAGTAAAGATGAGGTGGCCTGGAAAATTGGTAGATATCGCTTTAGAGATAATGAAGATGTCAGATATGCCCCTGAAGAATTTGAATAAAATTTTTTCATGAAATAAGGGTGGAAAAAAATTTTTTTCATCAGTACATTTTCTATGCATGTGATTTTGCATCTGTATTTTAAACTAAATTAATAAATTAAATCTTATAAGAAGATATTTAAATATTTCACTTTCATTGCTCAAAGTTTTCTGCCCCCTGCCCCTAAAACCTCAATTGTTTTAAAATTTTCATTAGGATTATTTGGGATTGTGTAATATTCAAAGTTGCTTTGTATTCAGGTATATATAATATAAGCAATTACACATATTATCCAATGCAGTCAATATTTCAGCTTTGCCATTTCCCTATGCTTTTATAAAGCTGTGATAAACATAATTTTAATGACTGCATAATACAATGGATATACTAGAATTTATTGTGAGACATTTGACTGTACCTTGCTTTTCACTATTATAAATAATGCTGAGATAAAGTATTTTTATTTAAAGTAAGTTCTATCTTAATACAAGCATACCTAGGTGATATTGCTGCTTCGGTTCCAGATTACAGCAATTAAGCCAGTATGGCAATACAGTGAGTTGTAATCTTTTTGCTGGTCTTGCCTTCAATTTGTAAAAAATGCAACATCTGTGAAGTGCCATAAAACGAAGTATGCTTGTATTATCTTCCTGCAATACAGTTCTTGAAGTAGAATTATAGGATAAAAGATATAAATATTTTAAGCTTCTTGAAACTTGTTAAATTGTTTTTTGGTAAGGTTTTTTTTCTTTCTTTTTTAAAAAAGCCAATTAACTCTTTTTTAAAAAAGATTTTTATTAAAATATAGCTAACATACAATATTATATTAGTTTCAGTTATACATCATAGTTATTCAACAGTGCCCATCTAGCACTATACAGAGTTAATACGACATTATCGATTATATTCCCTACGCTAAAGAAATGATCACCATGGTAAGTCCAGCAACCATCTGATACTGTATCACAATATCACTGCTTTACCCCGCTTTTAAAATTTTTCAATTAGAGTTGACATTCAATATTATTTTATATTAGCTTCAAGTGTATAGCATTGTGGTTAGACACTTATGTAATTTGGGAAATGATTCCCCGACTAGTACCACCTGGCACTATATATAGTTATTACAATACTATTATTATATTCCTTATACTGTACTTTACATCCCCATGACTATTTTGTAACTACCAATTTGTATTTCTTAATCCTTTCACCTTTATCACTCTGACCCCACCCCCCCATATATCACCCTGATAGAATCTAGTACCCGTCTGACACCACATATAGTCTTCACAATATTATTGACAATATTCCTTATGCTATACCCTATATCCCCATGACTACTGTGTAACAACCAATTTGTACTTCTTAATCCCTTCCCCCTTTCACCCTCTCCCAAAACCCCTCCCATCTGGCAACCATCAAAATGGTCTCTGTATTTATGAGTTTGTTTCTGTTTTGTTTGTTTGTTTTGTTCTGTAGATTCCACTTATAAGTGAAATCATATGACATTTGTCTTTGACTGTCTGATTTATTACACTAAGCACAGTACCCTCTAGGTCCATCCATATTGTCATAGATGGCAAGATTTCCTTCTTTTTTACAGCTGAGTAATATTCCATTGTATATATGTACCATCTCTTCTTTATCCATTCATCCATTCAGGGACACCCAGGTTGCTTATGTAAATAATGCTGCAATAATCATATGGATACACATGTCCCCTCGAAGTAGCATTCTGGATTTGTTTGGATAAATACCCAGAAGTGGAATTACTATGTCCTTCTTTGTCTCTTGTTATAGTCTTTGTTTTAAAGTCTATTTTGTCTGATATAAATATTACTACCCCAGCTTTTTGTTTGTTTGTTTCCATTTTCATGAAATATTTTTTTCCATCCCTTTACTTTCAGTCTCTGTGTGTCTTTTGATCTGAAGTGCATCTCTTGTAAGCAGCATAAGTAAGGGTCTTGTTTTCTTATCCATTTAGCTCCCCAATGTTGGCTGTAATGGGTGCATTGGTGTTACTATAACATGAATCCTAAAATGAGAAACTGTTTCTTGGACAGTACTGAAATAAATTCTGTTGCAAAAAAGAAAAACTAATAATTTCTACTGAAAGCATTTGTTCCTAGGTATGTAGTTATTGCCATTTTATTATTCATATTTTTTATTTTTATATCTTAAAGAACTCCCTCGAAGATTCCTTGTGATACTGGTTTGGTGGTGATGAGCTCCTTTAGCTTTTTCTTGTCTGAGAAGCTTTTTATCTGTCTTTTGATTCTAAATGATAGCTTTGGGCAGAGTAATCTTGGTTGTAGGTCCTAGCTTTTTATCACTTTGAATATTTCCTGCCAATCTCTTCTGGCCTGCAAAGTTTCTGTTGAGAAATCAGCTGACAGTCTTATGGGAACTCGCTTGTAGGTAACTGCCTTTCTCTTGCTGCTTTTAAGATTCTCTCTTTGTCTTTAACCTTTGGCATTTTAATTATTCTGTGTCTTGGTGTTGGCCTCTTTGGGTTCAACTTGTTTGGGACTCTGTGCTTCCTGTGCTTGTATATCTATTTCCTTCAGCAGTTTAGGGAAGTTTTTTCTCATTATGTTTTCAAATAGATTTTCAATTCCTTGCTCTCTCTCTTTTCTTTCTGGTACCCCTATCATGTGAATGTTGGTATGCCTGAGGTCCCTTAAACTCTCCTCAATTTGGGGGTTCTTTTTTTTTTTTTTGCTGTTCTGATTGGGTGTTTTCTGCTACCTTATCTTCTACATCACTGGTTTGATCCTCTGCTTCATCTAACCTATTATTGATTCCCTGTAATATATTCTTCATTTCCATTATTGTATTCTCTATTTCTGACTGGTTCTTTTTCATGTTTTCTATCTCCATTTTTATGTTTCCTATCTCTTTGTTGAAGTTCTCCCTGAGATCACTGAGCATTCTTATAACCATGTTTGGAACTCTGCGTCTGGTAAGTTGCTTGTCTCCATTTTGTGTAATTCTTTTTCTGGAGCTTTGTTCTGTTCTTTTATTTGGGACATATTTCTTTGTCTCCCCATTTTGGCTGCCTCTCTGTGTTTGTTTCTATGTTTTAGGGAGGGATGCTATTTCTTCTGGTCTTAGTAGAATGGCCTTATGTAGTAGGTGTCCTGCGGGGTTCAATGGTGCCATGTTCCTTGTTACCTGAGCCATGCACTCCAGTTGTGTTCCTTGTGTAAGTTGTGTGTGCCCTCCTCTTCTGGTTGAGCCTTGGTTGCTATTTGTACATTAATGGGAGGGATTGACCCTCAAACTCATTTGTTGTGGATTTGTTGTCAAACTGGTTTTGAATACAGAGGACGAATTGTGGTGCAGGGGCTGACCCTATGGAGTAGGATCTGCCTCAGCAGGAATCTGGTGCCTTCCCAATCTGCTCTTTGTATGAGTCATTCTTGGAGGTGGCTGGGTGATGCTCCAGTTAGTTTAGAAACTGGCCACTGGGGGTGCCATCCCCAGGACCACCTTGGAGGGGATCCACTGCAGGTCAAATTCAGCTGCAGCCCGTGCCCCACCCAGGGCCACCTGGCAGGAGCCATAAAGTAATCACAGATGGCTGCCGCCTGTGCTGTGCTTGAAGTGCCTCAAGAGGCCAACTTGCAAACCAAGGTTGGCTGTCACTAGTGCCAGGCTTAGGGCTGCTCAGCCAGAGGTAGAGGACATGCTAAAGCTAGATGTTGCTTCTCTGGATTCCCCAAACCTTTGAGACACCCTACGTAAGTCTGCATGAGCTAAGGCAGGCAGTTTGTATGTAAAAGACACTGGAAGTGGCTTGATTATGCTCGAAAGTTGGGTGGGGTAGGGTCTTGAATCACCAGGGCGTGGTGAACAAATGGTGTCAGCCAGCTTGATGGAGACTCAGATATGGTGGCCACCTGCGTCTGCATGCTAGGAGGAGGGAGGGCTCAACAAAGGAACAATGGCCTCTGCCAGCTCCTCTGTCTAAGAGAAAGCTGCACCTCCAGCCCCCATCCCAAGCCAGACAACTCAGTTCCCCACCATATGTCCCTGCTGCCTTTCCAGTTGCTGCCCTAGTGCTGGATCTTAGAGCAAGTGACTCCTTCAGTGAGTAAGTCTGTACCCAGTCCCTTTAAGGGGAGCACCTGGGACTCCAGCTATCCACCATCTCACTCAGTCACAATCTCTGCTGGTTTTCACAACCAGAAATTATGTGGACTTCTCTCCCAGGCACTGGAACCCGGGGCTGGCGTGGGGCTGGGACCTCTTGCTCCTCTGGGGTGGGGGAGGGAATCTCTACAGTTGAGATATCCCTCCTGATTTTTAATGGTCACACACGGGTGTGGGGCCAGCCCATTCCACATCTCTGCTCCTCCTACCAGTCTCAAGATGGCTTCTTCTGCATGTCCTTAGTTGTAGGGCTTTGTTTCAGCCAGATTTCAGGTGATTCTCAATGACTGTTTTGTTGTTGTTGTTGTTGTTTTGTAGTTTAGTTGGAATTTTGATGTGGTCTTAAGAGAAGGTAAACACAGCATTTACCTACTGTGCCATCTTGACCAGGAACTTCCAATTAATGCTTTCATCTTCAAAATATTAAAGGGCTAATTTCAGCATCGCCATTAACAGTTTTATTTATTTTTTTCATTTTAACTATTGAAATCAATGAAAAAGTCTATCTCATTTCTGTTTCAATTTATCTGATTACTTAATAAGATAGAACATCTTTTTTTATTCCAATTTTGTTAATTATCAATTAATATCTTTTACCTATTTACAGCAGAATGTAGTATTTTTCTTATTGAAGTACATAAATTATTTATCCCATAAAGATAAATAAATGTATTTATTTAACTAATATTAATTAAGCAGCTACAACTGTGCTAAATTCAGGGGATATAGTGATGAAAAAAGTGATTGTGGTCTCTATTCTCATGGAGCTTATGTTTATAGGTGATACAAACAATAAATAATTGTATATATACACACATATAATTATTTTTGTTGAGTGTCATGAAGGAAAAGTACTGAATGCAATAAGAAAACATAATGTAAGAAAAGAATTTAGATAACAAATTATGAAAAGCTCTCTTAGTGAGAAAGTAACAGTAAAGCTGAGTCCCAAATGATGAGGAGTTAGGCCATACATAGGGATAAGTACTGTAGACAGAAGGAATCATATGTGCAAAGTCCCTGAGACAGGAAAGAGCTTAGGGTATTAGAGTGACTGAAAGTGGGATGGTATGGGTGGAATACAAATAGCAATGGAGATGATGAAGGAGATGGTAATGAAGGGGTGGACAGTGACCTGGTCACACAGGGTCTTTTAGGAAGTTTGAATTAAGTGAAATGCAGGATAGCAGTCATTTTAGAGCCTGGATTTCGGGATCTGATTGACTGAGTTCAAATCCTAACTCCACCTTGTTCTAGTTCCATCATTTGAGGCAAATTACTTAATCTCTCCAAGTCTCAGTTTCCTTATCTGTAAAACAGAATGGTAATTGAAGAATTGTGAGGATTAATTGAGATAATGCATGTAAGATTCTTTGCTCAGGGCCAGGTACATTAAATGCAATGGGAAGCTGCTGAAGTGTTTTGTGTAGAATAGTGACATAATCCCAGTTATTGTGTTTTTAAATGATCCCTGGTTGCCACATGGAGGGCTCAGGGAGATTAGCTAGCTGTTTATCAGAAGAGAAGGCTTGGACCAGGATGGTGACAGTAGAAGGATGCAAAAAATATTGTAGAGGAGGAATTGAGAGGGATTTGTGATAAATTGGATGGGGTTGGTGAGGGAAGTGGGGGGAATCAAGAATTACTTCTAGGTCTCAGTTATGCGCAAACTACTGAGTATTTAATGAGAGAGGAAGAGACAATTTGGGGGAGTTACATTTTAGACCAGTTAAGATACAGATTTCTGAGACATCAAAGTGAAGATTTGTATGTCCAGGGTATTGGATATACAGGTGTAGAGCTCAGAAGAGATCTGAGTTTGAGATAAAAATTTAGGAGTCATCAGGATGCAGATGATATTTCAAATCATAAAAATGGATGAGGTCACCTAGGGAGAAGGAAAGCTCAAAAAGAGGGCAGAACTTAGAGCCATGCCCTAAGGAACCGTGATGATTAGAGGTCAAGTAGAGGAGAAAAGGCTGACAGGAGAAGTTGGAGAAGTAAGAGAAAGCCCGGGAGAGGATGATGTCATGGAAGCCAAGAGAATAGAGTTTCAAGAACCAGGGAGACTCCAATAGCTCAACTGGGTGGAATGCTACTGTATTCTTCCTGGCACAGCCCCTTGGAAGAGCAAAAGTCATCTTATGAGTTGAAGGGTGAATGGAATAAGGAAATGGAGAACACATGTGAAGTCAATCCTTTTGAGAAGAACTTGGATTGACCCTTTGTCCTCTTTACTGCCCATTTTTTCCCAGCTTGCCTATTAGTGATTTATTTGCCTCATAGTAGTGTCACATTTCTATGTAGGGATCAGCCCTACTTTGAAAAGCTGTGGATTTCTGACAACTGAGAAGCTCTCGCAGAATATATAAAGCTGCCCTGCCCTTCCCAGCTGCCTCTATCCCAGGCCTCAGGGGCTCTGGTCATCCCGAGAGAGCCAGCGTAGAATGAGGCTGCCATGAGGGAGCAGGTGGGCACAGCGCACATATGCCAGCAGTGACCAGATCCGCCCTGTGAGCTACCTGGGAATGGAATTTCAGCTAGGGGACCCCTGCTGCTCCTGCTGAGCAGGCCTGATGTGCAGTCAGAGGGCCTGGTGTGGTCTCCCAGCAACCAGGCTCTCTCCTTTTGCTCTCCCTTTTCTCCTCTTTCTCCCTCAAACCTATATAATCTCTAAGTATGTTTCTGTAAAACCATTGATTAACTGAGCATGTGAAGTAATGTTGTTTTGGTAGGGAAGAAGAGGAAGTTTAGAGTTAGGAATAGTGATAGTTAATAATAAAAGCTTATAGTAAATAATAAAAGCATAGGGGCTTTATTAATGTATTATCTCACTTAATCCTTATAATAATCTTATGATGTGGGAATCATTATCCCCATTTTACAAATAAATAAACAGAGGCTTAGAGAGTTTAGAAAGTTTCTTAAAGTCAAATGGCTATAAAATGGTGGAGCTGAGGATTCTATTCTAGGTTTATCTCACACAGAGTTCAAACTTTATCACCATGCTACACCTACTCATGACAATGAGGTCGAGAGAAAAATATTCCACCTATTTGTAATTAGCATACATTGCAGGCTGTTTTTGAATTAGCTACACATTAGAAGTTTATAAAATACTTTCATACTCTGTGTCCTCTTTAAAATGTATATTTTTTGAGTACTGAAGGAATACTGTATTATGTTAAAGATCCCAGAAAGTCTTTAAGAGAGTTGCTTTTATGCATTTGTGTAGTTTCCTTCTTCTCTAGATCTACTTCTTGTATACCCTTCTACTGTGCAGAAAGATTAAATTACTATTAAGTGAATAATGTAATCTTTCATTTATAATGCATATTTCTTAATGCTTTTTATGAGGATTGGCAGTATTTGTTGAAATAACATAAAATATTTTGGAAAAAGAGAAGAGTTTACAGAGCACTAGGTTTGTGCCATACATGCAGCCCTCTGTTTTGAAAACAGTGGCTCAAACCAGTTTTTTCTTACATAAAATTGCTGGAGTATTCCCTGAGTGAAACCAACCCTAACACCTTGGCCGCAGCTGATTAGACCAGTGATTGGTGTCTAAGCCAAGACAATCACGTGTAAACTGGATAGGCAAGAGGAGTACTGCATTTGACAGTGTTTGCCGTGAAATTTGACAGAGTCTGTTGGATAAGGATAAACTGATGATGAGTTTCCACAAAGAAGGGTAGTCAGTCGTGCTCCATGTCAGCATCTGTTGTTACAGTTCTCCACAAAGCCTGACGTATGACTATGGCTTGGAAGTCCAGGTACCTAGAATACAGCCAAGTACATAGACAATGCCCTACATCCTTCCGATGGACCCCACTTCCACACAGCAACCTGATAATGTGAGTGCTTCTTCTCCCAGCAAACTTGAAGACCATACCTAACATCATCACTCAGAAAGAAATCGTTTAATCAAGTCCCTTCTTACAGAAGAGGAAAACTGAGGCCTGGAAGACAAAATGGCCACATGGTTAATTAGTGCTCATGGAACAGGAGCTCAGGTTTCTCAATTCCTTATGTTCTTTTTCAGGCTATAGCACTGCCTCATGTCTTGATACTCTGTGAGATCATATAAGCATCTTTACAAGAGAAATTAATATTGACTTTAATATTCATTCATCTAGTGTATATTTATTGAGTAGCTACTAGGTGGCTAGAACTGAGTTAGGAATTCAAGAGAAAGAAAGAGAAAATATAGACCTTACCCTCCAGTTATTTATAATCTAACTGAGGAGTGACACATCAAACTCTTTTATAGTTAAGTGATATAAGTATAAAGAATAACAATTATTTTGCTATATATACCAGGGATTTAAAAAAAGACTTTTTTTTAAGATAATGTTTAATTAAAAATTCTCTTATTTAAATTTTTTTTGCTTTTTTGGGGGTTGATAGTGGTTGACTGATCTGATGCATGGAAAAGGATTGTGAAGCTACCAGACTCCCTGATGAATTGGGATTGATTGGTAATGCCTGCTCTGTGGGTATAGGGAGTGCATGTACTGTGTTGTCAGATTTCTTGTGAAGATGGATCAGTTTTACATAGAAGTGGACACACAACATTCCTGATGTAAGAAATAGTCTGAGAAGAGACTTGAGAATGAGTGTATGTGTTGGAAGTTTTGTGGAAAAACTTACCTCAGTGAATCAAGAGTGGGGCGGATAATAGAAGCAGATAGTAATAGAATGACAAGTGGTACTGTTTGATTTTACCCTATGACAAGACCAGTGGTTGTGAAACTGTAAAATGAAGGCACCAGCTGAACTCCACAACTCCTCAGGGGTGGGGTGTGTTGGGAGGGTGAAGTTAGGAGGGTGGGGTAGCGGTAGTAGGGCAGGTGAGACTTTGGCTGCCCCTCACCCTTCCCTACTTCCACAGCACAACACTCATTTATCCGTTTTACACACTGGGACTTTGTGTAAGAAATTTTTGCCTTTGAAGAAACTGTTTCTTCCTTTAATAAAACAAGCTTGAAAATCACTGCTGTAAGCAAGGAGGGTCCTTTGAGGGTTTTGTTCCATGAATTTGATGCTTTAGGAAAATTGATGGTGTACTAGTTTGCATATTGGATCTGAGAAGGGTATTAGGGTACTGTTGCAATTTTCAAGCGTGGGGAGACAAAGCTCTGATTCAGGATAGGGCAGTTGTACCAGGGCAACAATTGATTAATAAGAACCACTCAGAAGCAGAGCAAGGGAGGGAGAAGTAGTTTCCATCCAAGGAAATAAATAATACATAAAATGAAATTGTGTTAATCTCATTAACTTGGACTCTACCAAATTATTTTATCTTCTAAACTTTATGAGGGTAGGAATTATATGTCTTGTTTCCTTAGGATGGGACATAGTAAGTGTTCAATAAATATTTATTCCTTAACAATAGTCATATATAACCATCAGGATGATTTTCTGCTGCAAATAAGAGAAGTCTTGACCTCAAATTGACTTAAATAGTTAATACACTTATTAGATCAGATCAGAGGTAGAATAAATTCTAGGCTAAGTGCAGTCAGCAGCTGAGTGATATCGTTAAGGACACAGGTTCTCTCCCTCTCTCCACCCAGTGCTCTTGGCATTGGCTTCACCTTAAGACTGCTGTGCCTCATGTTGTAGGATGGCTGTCTGTAGTGGTCAAACCACGTATTTCCTTGTTTAAGGACAACAGAAGGGAAAAAGAAACCATTCCCCTTAGTTCCCATCCCCACTCTCTCCCAGTAATCAGCCAGAAGAATGCCTTATACTAATTGGCTTTGAGCTCAATCCCAGTCTAACCCTGGGGCTGGGGCTAGGATCACTTCCTCTGAGTTCTGGGAGAAGGATCAGATACATGAACAAAATTGGAGTCTATTAAAAAAAAATAACAATGAGAGAATGGGTGCTGAGTTGAGTATACTTGTTATTGATTGTGAGGTTTGAGGACCAGCAGCCTCAGCATCACCTGGGACCCAGTTAGAAATGTAAAATCTTAGGGCTCACCTCAGGTCCACTGAACCAGAGTCTGTATTTTAACAGGTGATTCATATGCAAGTAACATTTGAGAAGCATTGCCCGATACCGTACAGTTTAATCTCTTCCAGGGCTTTTGCCAGGCATATAGATCAGATGAACTTCTTCAAGAACCAGTGTTGTGTGGGGCGCCTGCTCGCTGCGCCATTTGTCGTGCGAGGCGGCCTGCGGGGCCTCTAGTCCCGCTCCCCACATAAGAACGCAGGGCACGGTGAGGCCAAATAGGAACACCCACGGAGCCATAGGTAGGGGACTCATACCACTATAGTCTCATTGGCGGCACTATAATCTCACTGGAGACTGGAGTCACACCACCTGTAACCTGCTGTTCGCTTTTCTGCCTGCCAACCGACCAACTCCCCAACCAACACAGCCCTGGCAGTTATATCAGTGGCTAATTGGCTAACTGGTTACGGCCAAATAACCACAGCTGATGGCCATCTACTACCTGAGCCAGCACCTTTCCACGTGAGGCTGAGAGCCTGGAAACTGCTCTCTGGGACTCTGTCCCCACACCCAGCTGTGAATTATCTTCAGTGCTGTCACTTCTCAGCTCCTGTGGGGACAGAGCCAGGAGAGCAGTTTCCAGGCTCTCGGCCTCATGTGGAAAGGTGCTGGCTCGGGTAGTAGATGGTCCTCAGCTGTGACTAGTTGGCCATCAGCTGTTACCGGTTAGCCATTAGCCACTGATGTAACTGCTGTGGCTAAGCTAGCAAGCTCGGATTGCAGTTAGCAAGTGGGGTGGGTTGACAGGGAAGCAGATGGTGGGTTGCAGATCATCTGGCTCCTGTTTCCTGTGTCTCCAACCCAGCCGCCAGTGAGAGTATAGTGGTCTGACTCCCCTACCTATGGCTCCGTGGGTGTTCCTTTTTGGCCTCACCATGTCCTGCGTTCTTGTGAGGGTAGCGGGAGCTGAGACCCTGCATGACAGCTCCCATGACATTTTATTCCTAACTTTATCATATATCTTCATCCCAGCGTATTATAGTTAGTTGTTTAAATTATCTTTGAATCCCCAAGCACCTAGCTTAGTACTTGGTACTAAAAGGAACTCAGTGAGTTCCTATCCATTCATTCATTCAACAAATTTTTATAGAATACCTGTGATAACTGGCACTATTCTAGATTCTGGGGACACAACAATGAACAAAATAAAGTCCCCTGGTTTATAGAACTTAAGTTAGAGGAGAGAGGTATTTTAAAATATATTCTTTGCTATGTATACTTGTGGAGTGAATTAATTAACTCAACAAATATTTATTGAGCACTGCTGTGTGTTAGGCCATGTTCTAGGCACTGGATGACATCAGTGAATAAAAACAGACACAAATCCCTATTTTTCAGTGATGCTTACATTCTAGTGGGGTTTGGGGACAGACTGATAAATAATAAATCGATAAGTAAATTATGTAGTATGATAGAAAGTGATAAGTGCTATTGTCATGCGGGATGTCAGGCGGGGATTCTGGTCCTGCTCCCCACATAAGAACACAGGAAATGGTGAGGGCGAAAAGGAACACCCACGGAGCCATAGGTAGGGGAGTCATACCACTATCTTCTCACTGGCGGCTCAGTCAGACACAGGAAGCAGGAGCCACACTATCCGCAATCTGCCGTCCATTTCTCTTTGCCAACCAATCTCATTTGCTAACTGTAATCCGGGCTTGCTAGCTCAGCCACCATCTTCTTGCTAGCCCCCATTTGCTGCTAGTGTAGCCACAGCAGTTATATTAGTGACCAATGGCTCACTGGTTACAGCTGACGGCCAACTAGCCACAGCTGATGGCCATCCAATCACAGTAGATGGCCATTTACTACCTGAGCCAGCACCTTTCCAAGTGAGGGCGAGAGCCTGGAAACTGCACTCCTGGCTCTGTCCCCACAGCTATGAAACAAATGGAGAAGGTGGAAGGGAATCAAGAATGCTGGGGCCATGGAGTTGCAATTTTGAATCGAGTAATCAAGGTGGGTCTCACTGAGAAGATGGCAGTTTATATTCTAGTGGGAGGAGTGAAGTATTCATGTGACTTTGAGAACGGTGGTACCACTGGCAAAACTAAGGACATTGTAGCTGTCGTGCGCGAGAGACCCTGCTCGCTGCGCCATTTGTCATGCAGGGCAGTCTGCAGGGTCTCTGCTCCCGCTCCCCACATAAGAACGCAGGACATGGTGAGGCCAAAAAGGAACACCCACGGAGCCATAGGTAGGGGAGTCACACCACTATACTCTCGCCGGTGGCTGGGTTGGAGACACAGGAACCAGGAGCCACACAATTCTCAACCCTCACTGCGCCGCTTCCAGGCTCAGCCACCGTCTTCTTGCTAGCCCCCATTTTTTGCTAGCCTAGCCACGGCAGTTATATTAGTGCCCGACGGCTCACTGGTTACAGCTGACGGCCAACTAGCCACCGCTGATGGCCATTTGATCACAGTCGATGGCCATTTACTACGTGAGCCAGCACCTTTCTTTGTGAGGCCGAGAGCCGGGAAACTGCTTTTTGGGGCTCTGTCCCCACACTCCACCCCTACAGGGTCTCGCCTCATAATCTACACGACAAGCGTCTTCCGCGAGGGGCCCTGTGCGAGGAGCCTGGAGGTGAATGCAATATTCTGGACACAGCCAGGCTCTCTGGTCACAGCCAGGGTTTCTCAGGGCACCACCAGTACTTCTGGGCACAGCCAGACTTCCTGGGCTTCTTAGGGTACCACCAGTCTCCCTGGGCACAGCCAGGATTTCTCAGGGCACTGCCACTCTCTCTGGGCACGGCAAGACTTCCTGGACTCAGCCAGGGCTCTCAGGGCACTGCCACTCTCTCTGGGCCTCTCAGGGTACCGTGCTGGGACAACAGCCGCTCACAGTCAAGGTGCTTACATATTCTCAATGGTGGCCGGTCAAGACACAAAAGCAAACATCCGCCAGTTCCACTACATGGTGGTATGTTCCCAAACAAACAGTCAAGCGGTCCATTAAATTAGGGATGGAAGGCAATTCCCCATAGTCCATAGTCATTCTCCAGGGCTGTCCTGGGGGTGAGGGACGACCTTGACCTCACCCTCTTCTCCCACGGAGGACTCAGCAAGCGTTTCCTCCTAGGACTACAAGTCCTGCATCCGGGCTGCCTCAGCAAGCACTTCCCAGCCCACCGGGCCGCAACGACCTTCGCTTTCTCTGGCCTCTGCTGGTTGGGGAACCGTCCACGTCTTCCCACCCCTCCACAGGGGTCCAGCTCTCAGGCAGCTGCTCCTCCTGGTCTTCCTGCAACTGAGTGTTCATACTCACAAACTGCTCCACCGCCCTTCGGAGAGCTTTGGCCGACACCGTACCCTGCTCGCTGCGCCATGTGTCGTGCAGGGCAGCCTGCGGGGTCTCTGCTCCTGCTCCCCACATAAAAACGCAGGACATGGTGAGGCCAAAAGGGAACACCCACGGAGCCATAAGTAGGGGAGTCATACCACTATACTCTCGCTGGCGGCTGGGTTGGAGACACAGGAACCAGGAGCCACACAATTCTCAACCCTCACTGCGCTGCTTGCAGGCTCAGCCACCGTCTTCTTGCTAGCTCCCCCCCTTTTTTGCTAGCATAGCCACGGCAGTTATATTAGTGCCCAACGGCTCACTGGTTACAGCTGACGGCCAACTAGCCACAGCTGATGGCCATTTGATCACAGTCGATGGCCATTTACTACCTGAGCCAGCACCTTTCTATGTGAGGCCGAGAGCCTGGAAACTGCTTTTTAGGGCTCTGTCCCCACACAGCTGTGGGTCACTTTTTTTTTTTTTTTTTGAGGGGGTAAGATTATGACTTAGTTTGGACTTGTTGAGCTATAGCTTTTGGTGAGATATTCAATGGAAAATGTCCTATACACAATGAAAAATGTGGGTCTGGGGTCTGCTTGTATGATCAGGGTGACTATTTAGATTTAGGAATCATTAGTATAGTACCTAAATCTAAAAGTAAAAGCCACGATACAGAACTGGTTCACCAAGGAGAGAATCCAGAGGGAAAAACATTCAGGAGCTCATGGCTCAGCCTTGGAGAAGGTCCCTAATACGGAATAGAAGGAAGAAGTTATTTTTCTCCCTTGCCCAGAAACGTCACTGAGTAATGGATTGAAGTCAGTAGTAAAATAAACAAACTAATTTGACATATGATCCTTCTTCTACGTTGATCATACGTAGATAAATGAGCAATGAGCGTAGCATAGTTGGAGAGGGAAATAGATAAAGTATGGGTTGGTGAAATTTTAATACTTCTCTGAAAGGCTGTGATAAGCAAAAAGTTAGTCATAGCCATCTGTATTTAGACAAGTTCAGTCAAATTGGCCAGGATGAAACAGTATGTCTGTCCAGTCCTGTTTGTCTTGCCCTTGCAGCTTCTCCATGATGTAGGCCTGGGAGGAGGGCACGATCATCTGGCTATCCTGGGGTGAAGCCATGGGGCCACGTGCAGGTAACTTGATGTTCGACTCATGCTATGGAACTGACCTTTCATTAGTGGAGGCCTCAAGGAGGAGATCAAGCACCAAACTCCAGTTTTGGGTTGCTCTTTTCTTTATACTTAAGAAGGGTCATTCTAACCTCTTCAGTTCTTTCCTTTCTGTTCTTTCCTTCCTTCCCAGTGCCTTTCTGTCTTGAATAATGATTGTCCACTGGTTCTTCAGAACTAATTCACTCTGATATGTAAAGTCCCAGCATTAGTATATCAATAGAACATAAGACCTTCATTAGAATTCATTTGCTTATCTGTTTAACAAATATTTATTTAGTGACTATTATGCAACAAGCACTGTACTAGGTCCTGGAAATATAGTAGTGAATAAGTGACTGTTCTGGTGTTCATGCAATGCGTAGTCTAATTGGGAAAAAATTTTACGTGGATAAAGCTTACATAGTAAGAATGTGCTAAAATAGGGATAAATTTAGGCTCACTTTAGAGAGAAGAGTAGAAAGTAGGAGAGAGTGTTCTAAGCAAAGGAAACAACGTGCACAAAGCCCTGGAATCAAGAATGAGGGACCAAGAAAAGGTGAATGTGCTGACTGAAGGCGGTGGTAAAAGATGAAGCCAAAGCAGCCAGCAGTGGCTGGACCATGAGGACCTTGTAAGCCCCGTTAAGGAATTTGGGCTTCATCCTGAGGGCTGTGAGGAGCCAGCTAATGGTTTTAAGCTGGGGGTTGTCATAATCAGATTTGCATCTTAAAAGATCACATTAGTTGCTGTGTGGAGAACAGACTTAAGGCACATAGACAAGTCAGGAGTCAATACAGTCACCCTGGCAGGATTGACTGGTGCCCTGAACTAGTATACTGTCAGAGGGAATGAAGATAAAGGGACAGAGTAAAGAGGAATTTGTGATTCATTGAGTGGGGTCAGAGAAGGAGAGTGAGGAGTCAAGGATGATTCCTAAGTTTTTGGGATGGAAACACTCCTTAATGGCAGATTTGCAAGCATCCGTGACCTGGGTCTGTAGCATAGCTGTTTTTTGGGTGGGGTGCTTGTGACACTTAAAATCACATTACTCAAACAGCTGCCTACTCCAAATATTTACCTTTAAGGATAGATCTGGCACTCATGTTTACTTGCTGGTATAGGGAGGTCTTTTGTCGTGCTAGGACTAGAGTGTGGTCTGAGTGTTTTCAAAGTGTAGTGAAGGGCCACAGAGAGTATTTCCTAGAATTATTCAGATTATTGGCAATTTTCACCCACGAGATGATTTCAGCCCAACCTCCCCAGTCTCTCCCATTATGAAGTGTCACCTGTATGCAATCTCTTTTCCCTCTGGATCCCATTCTTCCCACCTCCTGTTTATGGTGGAAGCAGTTGACAGCTGGAAGACTTTTAACAAATGACATACTGATTTGAATCAGCTTTCTTTTACTGTTTATATCTGAGCAATGTCTCTCTCTCTCTCTCTCTCTCTCTCTCTCTCTCTCAGACCACACTCTCACACACACACACACACACACACAGACAAAGGGCTTTGTTAAAAAAACACACAACAGTATGCATGGCTTACAAAACTTTTATTCCAGGCAACCTAAATAGCAACCCGTGCCATATATATATATACTGCTATTTAGGTTGCCTGGAATAATAATATATATATTATATATATATGGGGAGAGAGAGAGAGAGAGAGAGCCATGGCATAGATATTTAGATGTTATACATCTAAAGGAATCCACCTAGAAATCATTAATTATCATTAAGCATGTTTTAAAGTGCTGTAATTTATAATGCAACAAAGGATGGTTAATGTTGCACATAAAGAGTATTAAAGCCATAAAAGGGAATATCTGACAGAGCAATGAAATTTAAAAAGAAAATAAGTGCAGCTGGTCTGTCTTAAATGCTTTTTAAAAGACTCTTTCAGGAAAGTTCCTGTAAGTGAATTAAGCCTGTCTTTCTCCAGGGGCTGCCAGCACTTTCTTTGGGCAATACAACAGCTGCAGCAGGCAGTGCTGAGCTGCAAAACACCCAGCAGGAGCTGTGGTTGCGGCCTGAGCCTGGCAGGCTGGCCTACAGAGGCTCTTAGTTCTCACCTTTAAGAACTATTGGGAAGTCAGGTTTTTTCTCGTGTAAGCCCGTGTGCTTTCAGCAGTCCCTGGTAACCAAATGAAAGGCATTTACAAGTTGGACAGCTTTCACATTAAGCCTCTTGATAACCATGCTCAAGGCTAAGACAATAAAATGTGACCGTCT
This sequence comes from Rhinolophus ferrumequinum, assembly GCF_004115265.2. NCBI lineage: Eukaryota > Metazoa > Chordata > Mammalia > Chiroptera > Rhinolophidae > Rhinolophus > Rhinolophus ferrumequinum. Next base: position 40,728,499 of record NC_046297.1, on the reverse strand, counting down.
TTCAATTCAAGGACAAATGCAGTGCCCAGCTGAGTGGTGTTTAGAAGATGTATCTTTACCAAAATAATGGCTTATCTGTAGATCTGTGTTTTCAGATAATGGATTGTTGTGAACCCTGACCTGAACTCCTAAAGGGTTCCATGTCTCGTGAATTAGAAAAAGACTAGTTTTATAGGTGTTTTCTTTTCTTCTTTAAGGGATCCTAGTTGCTGAATTATGTGTTCTAACCAAGGACTGTGGAGGAAGAGGGTAGGTTTGTGCATTAGCAAGGTCTACTGAAAACTTCTATTTATGTGACCTCTGGTGGCTGGTGGGAGTGATTGGTGTGCCTAAACAATTTTCTTAAGGGCTGATTTCTTTATAATAACAGAATAGCAGATTGATTTAGAATCTAATTGGTGTTTCTAAAGATTCTATCGTTGTTTGTTGTTATATAGATGAGGTAGATAAAAAAGTGAATAGATGTCTCTATATTCATTAATTCATCCTCCCAACATTGTAGGCTGCTGTGGTTACTTGGCTGCCCAACTTTGACTGTCTGTCTTAGTCTACAAAGGAGCTAAATAAAAAAAGAAGAGAAGGAAGGAATTTCTGGGTTGGGGATTTGAGGAGAGGAATTAAACCTTTGCCAGTGCAGGGGAAAATGGCAAGGTAGGAACCAATGGAGAAATCCGTATTAGTCAGGAGCATGTTGGCTTCCCTGTTCCTTGCCAAGTCCAGTTGTCCCGGTTCACTCGCGTGCTGTCAAAGGCCATGAGATTTGGGTTCTTTGTCTTAGCACAACCACAGACTCACTGGGAGACTTTGCACAAATTGATTTTCTCTAAGCCTAAATTTTCTCTCTGGGAAAAATGAAAGTGTTGGACCAGATAATGTCAGTTTCTGGATCATCCTGACCCAACACTGCCTGGGAAGGCCTGGGTCTTCATTTCCATAGATCCTGCTAGTTGAAAGCTTGTAGAAATCAGTAACGGTGTGCCTGCTTTTCCCACAGATTCCGAACAGGCCATGTAGATTGTTTAAATCAATGAGTCTTAAAATGTGATTTGGGACCAACAGCATGGCATCACCTGGGAACCTGTTACAAATGCTCATTCTTAGGACCCCCTCCAGACCTGCTCACTCAGATTGTGGGGGTGAGGTCCAGCAATTTGTGTTTTGCCAATGCTTTCAGGTGATTCTGATGCTTGCTCATCTTTGAATGAAGCATAATGTACATACTGATTATAAAAACATTGGAGTGTTATTCTGTTACGCTTTGCTGATCCTGGCATAGTCTAATAGTTTGGTATTTTTATCTTTAAAAACATGCCCAGGGGCACTGATGATAAGATGAAATTTGAAATGAGCTGAGTCAACTCTGCATGTCAAAAGGTTGTCACATTTAAACATTTCTACTTTTTTTTTTACAGTTACAGAGTGGTTTAAAACATAGCCCCAGGCATGAGCAAAGAGAATTGTGGGAAATGTAGTTTGTTTATTTATTACAGGAGTGCTCTGTAAAGGGTATGTGTGTATGGGGGGGTGGGAGGTGGAAACTGTCTCCTCGGAGAAGTATGAAGTTTTCCAGGGCACCCCAGACTTGGTGAAAGAGAACCATTTCTGCTGTCGCTGGCAGCAGCCCCCGGGTTAAAGCCCAATGCATTTTATCTTTGCGTGTTTGTTCTGCTTGTTGAACACTGGCTTTCATACCATCTTGTTCTGTAATTCAAAACTGACTCTATAATTAGGCCTGAAAAGGAATGGTTCCCAGGCAATTCCTTATGAAACTGGTAAAGACAGTTGTGTTCGCTGTGGCTTGTTTTGGTGTAATTTGTCTGAGAAGGCTGCAGGGTCTCGCTGTTTGAAGTTATAGTGGGTGGGCCTCTCTGTGTATTTCCAGTGAGAGAGGACGAGGGCTGAGTTCTGCTCTTGGGAACCTTATGTGGATGAGCAGAATATGCTGGCAGACTTCTCTCTTTCATCTTTGGACAGTAAACTCTGAATTGGTTCACGCGTTTAAGCCCACCTGGCTCAAGTTTAGCTGTTTGGCCCCGAGGAAAAGGTTTAACCAGCTAAGTTACAGGAGCCATAGGGGACTTCCTAGAGAGCAGACTGAAAACGATTATTGGTATACTAATTCAAATTTCCCTTTTTGAATCCCATCCAACAGAGACCTGAGACATTCTAGTTAATTTGTATACTTAGAATTGGGGTTCAAATCTTTTTTTAAAGATTTTATTGGGGAATATTGGGGAACAGTGTGTTTCTCCAGGGCCCATCAGCTCCAGGTTGTTGTCCTTCAACCTAGTTGTAGAGGGCACAGCTCAGCTCCAAGTCCAGTTGCCGGTTTTCAATCTTTAGTTGCAGGGGGCGCAGCCCACCATCCCATGTGGGAATTGAACCAGCAACCTTTTTTTTTTTTTTCTCATTGGGGAAGGGGTACAGGACTTTATTGGGGACAGTATGTACTTCCAGGACTTTTCTGGGTCAAGTTGTTGTCCTTTCAATCTTTGTTGTGGAGGGCGCAGCTCAGTTCCAGGTCCAGTTGCTGTTGTTAGTTGCAGGGGGCGCAGCCCACCATCCCTTGTGGGAGTCGAACCGGCAACTTTGTGGTTGAGAGGATGCGCTCCAACCAACTGAGCCACCTGGTCACACGGGAGCTGAGCAGCAGCATACTGACTTCATTCTAGTTGCGAAGGGTGCAGCTCGCTGGCCCATGTGGGAATTGAACCAGTAGCCCCGATGCCCAGAGCTCGTGCTGTAACCAACTGAGCCACCAGTCCACCCTGAACCAGCAACCTTGTTGTTGAGAGCTCATGCTTTAACCAAATGAGCCCTCCGGCCACCCCCAAATCTAACTTCTTAATAGAGAACATTATGACTGCATTTGTGTAATGCAGGGTCTCTGGTCTTGCTCTCAGCAGATGGACACAGAATACGGTAAGGCTGAAAAGGAACACGAACGGAGCCATAGATAGGGGGTTAATACCACTATATTCTCGCTGGCAGCTGGGTTGGAGATACAGGAAGCAGGATCCACACAATCCACAATCCGCCACCTGCTTCTGTGCCAAACGCACTTGCTAGCCACAATCCATGCTTGCTAGCATAGCTATGGCAGTTACATTAGTGGCTAATAGCTAACTGGTTATAGCTGATGGCCAACTAGTTACAGATGATGGCCATCTGATCACAGCTGATGGCCATCTACTACCTGAGCCAGCACCTTTCCATGTGAGGTCAAGAGCCTGGAAATTGGTCTCTGGGACTCCATCCCGACAATTTGTGAATAATTTTTGCTTCAACATCTGGGTGTGGGACCATCAGGAGGCCGGGGAAGAGAAAAGCACGTTCAACCTGGCGGGACCTTGGATCCCTGCCTCCAGTTTCCAAAAATAACTCCAAGAGGAACTCTACTTTATTTGTTTTGGTTGTTTACACTTCCACTTAAGATTTCTTTTGGAGAAAATGTTTCACTGCTTTAAAAAGTTTGAAAACCACTGGTTTAGCCTAGAAGTGTCCAGCCCAACCCTTGTCCTATAAATCAAGTGAGTCCACCTGCTATCCCTCTGTAATGCGGGGTCTCTGGTCCCACTCTCAGCAGGTGGACACAGAATATGGTGAGACCAAAAAGGAACACCAACAGAGCCATGGATAGGGGAGTCATACCACTATATTCTCGATGGCGGCTGGTCAAGACACAAAAGCAAACATCTGCCAGTACCTCAACAGGGGGTCTTCCTGCACCCCAGTCTTTCTGGTAGCCAGGTGAGACACAGGAAGTAGGATCAACACGATCTGCAATCTGCCATCTGCTTCTTTGCTAACCAACCAACCCCACTTGCTAGCTGTAATCAGCACCTTCTAGCGCAGCCACAGTGGTTATATTAGTGGCTAATGGCTAACTGGTTACAGCTCATGTCCAACTACTCACAGCTGATGGCCATCTACTACCTGAGCCAGCACCTTTCCACGTGAGGTCAAGAGGTTGGAAACTGCTCTCCTGGTTCTGTCCCCACAGTCCACCCCTTCAGGGTCTTGCCTCACGCGACAAGCATCTTCCGTGAGGGGCCCTGTGTGAGGAACGCAGCCCATGAGAAAAGCTTTCAGTTAAGTTCAAGTAATGTCCCAGGAGGGTGTCCCTTGATGTCCATCTACTTCCTGGGCACAGCCAGGCTTCTTAGAGTACCATGTTGGAACAATAGTGGCTCATAGCCAAGGTGCATACATATTCTTGCTGGTGGCCAGTGGAGACACAGGAAGCAACCAGCCAGCTGCACCCTAACTAGGGGTCATCTTGCACCACAGTCTTGCTGGTGGCCCGGCGAGACACAGGAAGTAAACATCCGCCAGTTCCACTACATGGTGGTACATTCCTAAGCAAACAGTCAAGCAGTCCATCAAATCAGGGATGGAAGGCAATTCCCCAAAGTCCACAGTCATTTGCCAGGGCTGTGCATTGGCCTCACAATATGTACCCTCTCCACAGGGCAAGGGCTCCAAGTCCTCCCCAACCTGGGGTGAGGGATGACCTTGACTTCACCCATATCCTCCACTGGGGACTCAGCAAATGTTTCCTCTTGGGATTACAAGTCCTGCACCTGGGCTGCCTCAGCAAGCACTTCCCAGCCCACATGGCCGCAATGACCTTCACCTTCTCTGGCCTAATGCTGGTTGGAGAACCGGTCACGTCTTCCCATCCCTCCATGGGGGTCCAGCTCTCTGGCAGCTGCACGGCTTTTTCTATGCTGGTTGGAGAAGCATCCACATCTTCCCACCCCTCCTCGGGGGTCCAACTCCCGAGAACAGTGGCCATCGGGAACCACACACTGTGTGGGGCCCACACGTCCTCCTGCCCAGAGTCAGACATCATTCCTACCTTGTCAGAATCCTGCTTGCCGCACCAGGCATCCGAGTGGGTGGTGGCCCCAGGGCAAGATGTACACAACTCTAGGAGCCTACAGCAGCAGCAGACTACCAAAAGGCAGGCGATGCTTACTATGGCCAATAGAGTGGTGTGCCATCCAGAAGCTCGAGAGGACCAATTCACTGAGGGGTCACGTTTCTCCCAGACAGATCGCGTTTCCTGCTCCTGGCACCGCTCTTCACGGGATTTCTGAGACTGAGTGCTCATATGCATAAACTGCTCCACCGCCTTCAGAGAGCTTTGGCTGGCACCATACCCGCTCACTGGGCTATGTGTAATGCAGGCTCTCTGGTCCCACAGAATATGGTGAGGCCAAAAAGGAATGCCAACGGAGCCATAGATAGGGGAGCCATACCACTATATTCTCGATGATGGCTGGTCGAGACACAAAAGCAAACATCTGCCAGTACCCCAACAGGGGGTCTTCCTGCACCCCCATCTAGCTGGAGGCCGGGTGAGACACAGGAAGAGCAGGATCAACACGATCTGCAATCTGCTGTTTGCTTCTTTGCCAACCAACCAACGCCACTTGCTAGCTGCAATCCGCGCCTGCTAGCCCAGCCACAGCAGTTATATTAGTGGCTAACGGCTAACTGGTTATAGCTGATGACCAGCTAGTCACAGCTGACGGCCATCTACTATCCGAGCCAGGACCTTTCCATGTGAGGCCGAGAGCCTGGAAACTGCTCTCCTGGCTCTGTCCCCACACCCTCAAAGCAAGCCTCAAATACTGAAGGCCCTGGTGACCACCCTTCATCAGCCACTGGGCTCTCTTCTTGCTTTTGCCCACCAGCTCGGACTTCAAAACCACATCAAGCTCCAGATTCAGCCATCGCTCTGATCATCCCCAGCATGTGGATACTCAATTCTTTTTGCTCTGTTAAAGGCTTCCCCCACCTCATTCTGGTCTCCAGTTGTCCATCATCTAGTCAGATTGCCTCCCTCAAAGACAGGTAGTCCATAGGAGTCCTCCTGAGCCATAAATTCTCCATAATTGCTTTTCTTTGTGGTAATTTGTCTAAGCCTATATAATTTGGTGTTCTTTTTAGTGGCCTTGTCCAGGGTGGAGTCAGCCCTGCTCCTTGCCCTGGATTCATCTCTACTACCACATTTTCAGAGAAGCCAATTGCAAGTCTTCTACCAGAATTGAGTCATTAGGGCCTTAGATGTTTCATTCCCATTAGTTTTATGGTTGTCCCATTTTAAATAAGGAAATGGCAACCCCTTGGGTATCCAGGCCCACCATGCCTGGCCCAGGGAAACAGTACAGCAGGGAGCGTTGCTGTACTGTAGGAAGCCACATTTTATCACCTCACCCTGGGTAGCATTAAGGATGGTTCCTGTGTGCTACTTATGGATTGCCTAAGAAACTGGAATCTGAGAAGGTCTGGGTTTGCCATTAACAGCAAAATGTTAGGCTTTGAAATTAGGAAGACTTGAGTTCTTATCCTGATTTCATCATTTCCTAGCTGGGTGACCTAGAACACTCCTGCAGTGTCTCTGGTTGCTCATCTGTAACTTGCAGGTGATAATACCTATTTCATAGGATCATTGTAAAATTAAAAGAGAATGTGTGTGTGTGTGTGTGTGTGTGTGTGTGTGTGTGAGTGTGTGTGTGTGTGTGTGAGTGTGTGTGTGTGTGTGTGTGTGTGTGTGTGTCCTAGTATCACTCGGCACACAGAAGCATTAAAAAAATGTTTTTCTTCTCTCTTTCCTGAAACCCTTCCATTGCACATATAGGTGATCAAAAGTGCTCAAAGTGTTGCAGAGACCTTTAGTTAGATCTGGAGAATCTTATTCTGTGGCCCTCATTCTTCGTCTATATGCCAATTTGATTTGGTTTTTCACTATGGTGATCCAGGGGTTCACTGGAACTTTGTTTTGTCTTACCAGTCCTTAATGTTCATAAAATTTTCCTGTTGATAATATGTAGCCTCATCTGTGCAGAATAGCTGACAATTATTTTTCTTCTAATTTTAAGTACAGTTGTCAGTTACAATGACTCTTTGCTTTAAAAACTTGATTGACATCTCATTGCTTTTCCATTAAAGTCCATAATTTAACATGGCCTGCTGGACCTGCATGGTCTGCTCCTAGCTTTCTCTCAGCTTCATCTTGCTCTCTGCCTTCTGTCATGTTTCTCAAGCATACAGTGTCCCTTCTAACCGTAGGGCCTCTGTACATGTGACCCCTCTGCCTAGAATGCTGTCGCCTGCTTGCTCCCGCCACCTTTTCCTTCACTGACTTTGCCCCATTTATTTGCTCAGATATATTTCCCACCTCTCTTCTGCTCCATATAGTAGGGGACTGCCCCATGCAAATTCCATTTTCCAGGCTTACTTTCCAATTGGCTTCTAGCTATATTTGGCCAGTGGAAAGCACTGGCAGGAAATTAAAGAGCAGGAGGAAGGTAGAAAACTGGGTAACTCTCCTTCCCCAACTTGTGAAGCTTCTCCTGGCACCTCTATATCACCTCTATGGTTCCAGAATCTGCAGGCAGCCTCTTCATCTGTGTTCCCAGCTCTCACCACTAGTCCTGGTTCCTGGGTGCTATACTATGTCACCCCAAGCCCTGAGGTGGCTGCAGCTTCCTGTTGAGTTATCTCACTATCCTGTTTGCTCTTCACAACATAATGACTCATAATTCATCTCCTAAATTAAATCTCTCCACTGAACTGCCTGGTATGGACTTTGTTTTCTTCTCTGAATCCTGCTGATAAAATGCCCATTCATCCTTTGAATCTCAGTTGAACTTTCACGTTTTCAGGAAGCCTTTCCTGACCTCTCCTTCTTTTTCCACAACCAACAGCAACTAGATCAAATCTCTCATTATATTCATGACACTGTGTACCTCCCCTATGTAGAATTTATCCTAGTTCTAACTTCACATTCATCTGTGATTATTTAATTAATTGGTACCCTGCCATTAGAATATAAGCTTAATGAGAGCAGTAACCATATCTTTATTTTTTGGGGGAGGGTCACTATTATTTTCCCAGTACCTGAAATAGTATCTAGCACTTATTATGTGCTCAGTGAATAAATGAGTCCCTTCAAAAAGTTTTCTAATGCTGGGAAACATTGTTAAAAGAATTGGTTTTTTACCTAAAACCACAATGAATACTGTAATACCGTCTACCTTGTTCTCTGTGTGGTTGAGTGAGGCTTTGTAAAAGAGATTAAATAAATCTCAAACAATTGAACTACCCTATTAACAATGAGAAATTTGTTGGACAAATCAACTATAATTCAGTTGTAACTGACCACATTATCATGGAGAATGGCCTTAGGGACTTTAACAAACATCTCAAAAAAATACCAGGGCCCGATCTTGCCAACGGTGTAAAATCACTGGTTAATTAACTGAACCAAGACCAGGCCTACCTCTGTGCCCCAGCACAGATGTGCTCTGGTTTCAGGAGGACACAGTTCATGTTTAATGGTGAGTAAAGGGGGCTTTAGACCAAGAACTTACCAGTGACTAGGAATGGTGCAGCCAAACATTCCCCTCTATTTTAAGAGTAAAGATGGTATCATCTTCAACATTTGTGGTGCTTCTTTGATTTTATGTTTTAGATTTTTTTTATTCATTAGAAAAGCAATATGTTTATTTGTAATAGCCAGAAATTGGAAACAATTAAAATTGTTTCAGTGGGGTGAATGGTCAGACAAACTGTTGTCCATCCACACCATGGAATACAACTTAGCAATAAAAAGGAAAAACGATTGGTATACACAACAACTTAGATGGATCTCAAGGGAATTATGCTAAGCAAAAGTAAGCCAATGTCAAAAGATTATATATTGTATGATTTCATTTATATAACCTTCTCTAAAGGATAAAATTATAGAGCTGGAGACCATATTAGTCATTTCTAGGAATTGGGAGTAAGGGGAGGGGGATGGGCATGATTATAAAGGGGTAGCATGAAGGATTTGTGGTGATAGAACAGTTCTGTATCTTGAATGTGGTGGTAGTTACATGAATCTGCACATGTGATAAAATTGCATAAAACAATACACACATGCACGCACATGACTGCACATAAAACTGGTGAAATTTGAGTAAGGTCTGTGGATGGTATCAATGTCAATTTCCTGATTTTATATTGTACTCAAGTAAGATTTTTACCATCGGGAGAAGCTGGGCAAAGTGTACACAAAACCTCTCTACTATTGCAACTTCCTGTGAACCTACACTTACTTCAAAATAAAGTTGTTGTTATTGTTTGTTTAGAAATACAAGGGATTTATAGAAAACAACAGATTCAACATACATGTTTGCCTGCATTTCTTTTTAAAATCCCACTAAATTGATAGTAAAGGAATAATAAATGCATAAAGCTGGAAGCACACACACACACACACACACACGACACCATAGAAATCACGAAATGACAATAACAATTTGGAAACTGGAAAACAGATGGACAACAGAGAACTATTCACAGAGAATGCTGAAACATAAGTGGTTATAAGGAGGAAAGTCAATAAGGAATAAGTAGATTTCTTCCCCTGAATTTCTGAAAATTTTCGGAATAAAAGATACCAGGCATCTCTCAGGGCAGAGAGGGCCTGAAAAACAGTGGGGAGTAGTTGAAAATCTGCAGAGGAGGAATTAGACCTCCAGATGGCCTACCCAGCCCTAATAGCCAGCAGAAAGCCTCTTCCTACCACATTCCAGCAGAAGGTAGGAGATTCACCCCTTGGAGAAGTTGACCTACAGAGGCTTTAGTCCCAGAGAGGTCAGGCACAGCTGAGGTGCCATGCTGAAAATAAGAGTCCAAAGTAAAGACAACATAGTAGGCAGTGAGACAGCTCCTCAAGTAATGGCAGCTGAACTTAAATATCCCAGGTGGGAGATTGGAGAGCTCCTCTCTGTGGGAAATTCAGCAGCTCAATTAAAAAGTCCTAGAGCTACTGATAGTTGATTGTCCCTCAACAAAAAAGGGTAGATCTCAGCCAACTCACTATATGGTGAGCACACTAGTCATCAAGAACTGCCCATGCAGAATCAGCTTTTGAGAGTCTCAGTTTTAAATATGGAAGACAGATAGCCATGGCTCACCAGACATTTGAGGACAACTTCTAACAAGACAAACACTAAAGCAAGTAAATAGAGAAAACTACAACAAAAACAACAAAACAGAGGAACTGGAGATAATGCAGGGGAACAGAAAAAAATAATTAAACAACAACGAAAAAATAATATCTTTGGGGAGACAAGAGAAGATAGTGTATCATGAAAAAAGAACAGGTTGCTATGATAAACAAATATTGAGAAAACATGAAATTTAAATGTCTTTACCCAAAAAATATTTAGTGAAAAGATTGGAAGATAAGTTGAGAAACTCTCTGAGCAAGTAGAATAAAAGAGACAAAGAAATAGAAATTGGAGAGAGGTAAGAAAATCAGAGGGCCTCACATGATTCGGTTCTTTAACAAACATACGATGTAAACAGAAAGGGGATGATGGGGATGGAAGATATGTTGCAAATTAAGAGAACTAACAACCAAATGCAATGTGAGCCTTGATGGAATCCTGTCTTGAACTTCAAGCCAATTGTAGACATTGTAAAAAATAATCAGAGAAATGTGAACGCAGACTGTGTATTACATATGAAGAAATTCTTGGTAATATTGTTAATGTGATAATGGTGTGTGTAGTTATGTAAACCAAAGTCCTTATTAAGATGTATACTGAAGTATTTATGGATGAAGTGATGTAATATCTGGGATTATACTTTTTTAAAAAGGTAAAATGTTAATTACTGAAACTAAGTGATGGGCATATGGGGGTTTGCTTTACTATTCTCTCTACTTTTGTGCAGTTTTATAATTTCTTTTATAAAAGATTTTTTAAAGAGAAAAGAAAATTAGAGGATTAGATTAACGTCAAACATCTTACTAATATGAATTTAAGAAAGTAAGAGCAGAAAAAAAATAAAGGAAATTATAAAATAAATAATTCAAAAAAATTGCCATGAATGAAGAACATGAATTTCCAAAGTATAAGAGTGGCCTTGATTCAAGACTGGGAAAAGGAAAGTACGAAATCAGTTCTGAAACATCTGTTGTGACAGAAAGCAAGGAAGCCCTTACAAATGATCAGGACATGTCAAAAGGAACTTGAAGGGACTCTCAAAGGCCAAATCTGGAACAATTCGAGCATCAAAATAAATAATAATAGAAATAAATTGTAACCCATAGAATAGAGTAATAATTCATTATTCTATACTGAAATAACTAGATAACTGAATAAGTAAGGAGAAGGGAAAGCTCTTCTAAATAGCAGAATTACCAATAAATGTAGAAGGAATGATGGAAATGGATAATCATAAAATCATTTTTGTCCTGATGAATCATTTATTTGGAAAATACTAAAATGTCTCCACATTGATTTCTTTTATACAAAAAGTAGAACATTTCAAATATATTAGTTTTTCTTTTTTGCAACGGAATTTATTTCAATATTGTCCAAGGAACTGTTTCTCATTATAGGATTCATGTTTCAGTAACACTGATGCACCCATTACAGCCAAGAGAGTACACAAGACTTTTGGATAGTCATTCATTATTATAGTGACCATCAACATATGGTAAAAATCCTCTGGCTCTTCTACCACATCCTTCTTTTTGAACCGCTTCTGGACTTCCTTGTACAAGCCCCTATCATCATCTTCATTATTATTAGGTTGGTGCAAAAGTAATTGCGGTTTGAAAGGTTAAAAATAATTGCAAAAACCACAATTACTTTTGCACCAACCTAATATCTTCTTTAGTCAGAATTTTGATGTCTCCATTATCATTTTCATGAGATTTGAATACTCTGTGAACCATTGGAATGTCTTGTCCTTCAACTTTACAAACAACTATTTCACCAGCTCTAGTAGGGTGTTCCTGGAAACTGATAGGAACAGGTCTCCTCTATGAAAGACCGGCTTCATCCAAGTATTGGCCAATACTCATTTTGACTGTTCATAGTTGCTTTCATGACTTTGATACAAATCAATGCCTTTTATGATACTACTCACTTCACAAATAACTTAAAAATTTAGGAGCCCGTTATATTACATTTTTACAAATTAATGAGAACAGCAAATTGGTTTATCTCAATTATCATGTTTTACTGTTATAAAATGGATACATTAAATGATAAGTATATCAATTTAATCTTTTTTAGTAATCATATATGGTACTTTCCTGAAGATATTTTTCAATGGTTTTTTATAATGTTTTTGAAAAATGAAATAACATGTTAATTTGAATTGAAAAATAAAGTCAAAGTTTTTCATGAAAGTAGAAAAGATGGATTGGCTTGACAAACAAAACTAGGTCTTTATTTAGCAGATATTTTCCATAATTTGAAAATATTACATTTGCAGCTTCTAGTTTTGACAAAAAATATTTTTAAAGCATGTGTTGATTAAGAACATTTTACTGGTTCTAGTCAAGATGGCAAAGTAGGTAAATGCTGTGCTTGCCTCCTCCCATGATCACATCAAAATTACAAGTGAACCACAGAACAACTATCATTGAGAATCACCTGAATTCTAGCTGAATACAAGTCCTATAACCAAGGGTATACAGAAGAAGCCACATCAATAGCGGTAGGAGGGGCAGAGATGAGGAATGGGCTGTCCCACACCTATGTGTGGTGTTTAAAAATTGGGAGGTGTATCTCAGCGGTGGAGCTCTGTCCTGAGGAGTGAGAGGTCCCAGCCCCAGGCTCCCCAGCCCAGGGTCCAGGGTTAGGGAGAGAAGTCTCACAATTTTTCGATGTGAAAACCAGCGGACTGAGTGAGATGAATGGCTGCTGGAGTTCCAGGTGTTCCTCTTAAAGGGCTTGCACAGAGACTTACTCACTGACAGACACACTCACTTTGAGCTCTAGCACTGGGGTAGCAGCTTGAAAGTCACGAAGGAAATATGGGAAGAAACTAAATTATCTGGCTTCAGGACAAGGGCAGGAGGGGAAGCTTTCTCCCAGACAGAAGTGTTGGCAGAAGCCATAGTTCCTTTGTTGAGCCCTTCCCACCCACACCCAATGTGCAGACACAGGTGGGTGCCATATCTGAGTCTCCACCAACCTAGCTAACATAATACCATTTGCTTTGCCCTGGTGTTTCCATGAGACCTGACAGCATACCAATATTCACATCTGGGGGTACCAGAAGGAGAAGAGAGAGAACAAGGAATTGAAAATCTATTTGAAGAAATAATGATGGAAAACTTCCCTAACCTGCTGAAGGAAATAGACATACAAGCCCAGGAGGGACAGAGAGTCCCCAAAATAGATGAATCCACACAGGCCCACACCAAGACACATCATAATTAAAATGCTAAGGCTTAAAGACAGAATCTTAAAAGCAGCAAGAGAAAAGTAGTTATTACCTATAAAGGAGCTCCCATAAGACTGTTAGTTGATTTCATAACAGAAACTTTGCAGGCCAGAAGGGATTGGCAGGTAATACTCAAAGTGATGAAAAGTAAAGACCTACAACCAAGATTACTCTAACTAGCAAAGCTATTATTTAGAATCGAAGGACAGATAAAGAGCTTCCCAGACAAGAAAAAGCTAAAGGAATTTATCACCACCAAACCAGTATTACAAGAAATGTTAGAGGGACTTCTTTAAGAAGAAGAAAAAAACAAAGAAGATCAAAAATATAAATAATAAAATGGCAATAACTACATATCTATCAACAATTACTTTAAGTGTAAATGCTCCAATCAAAAGACATAGGGTAGCTGAATGGATAAGAAAACAAGACCCTTACTCCCTACAAGAGACTCACTTGAGATCCAAAAACACACACAGACTGAAAATAAAGGGATGGAAAAAGATATTTCATGAAAATGGAAATGAAAACAAAAAGCTGGGGTAAAAATACTTACACCTGGCAAAAAAAAAAAGACTTTAAAACAAAGCTATAATAAGAAGAGACAAAAAAAGGACCAGTAATCACATTTCTGGGTATTTATTCGAAGAAACCCAAAACACTGCTTCAAAGGGACATGTGCGTCCATATGTTCATTGCAGCATTATTTATCATAGCAAGAAATGGAAGAAACCTGGGTGTCCATCAATGATGAATAGGTAAAGCGGCAGCACGTATATGCGGTGTGATCAAAAGATAGGGTGAATGTTTAAATAAAAAAAATTATTACAGTAAAAGACACATTGTCATTGATCCCCCTCAAAATACTCTCCCTTGCTTTGAACACACTTATTCCATCATTCTTGCCACTTTCTGAAGCAGTTCTGGAAGTGCTTTAGTTGCACTGTCGTGGCTGCCTCAATGTCCTGAATCGATTCAAAACATTTTCCTTTCATTGTCATTTTGACTTTGGGGAAGAGCCAGGAGTTGCACAGAACCAGATCCAGTGAATAAGGTGGATGAGTACACACTGTAATGTTTTATTTGACAGAAGTTACCATACCAGAAGCGATGTGTGACACAAAGCTTTGTTATGATGGAGGATGAAATAATACACTCACAAAAGAGGACTTCTAGAACTGCTTCAGAAAGTGACAAGAATGATGGGGTAAGTGTGTTCAAAGTGAGGGGGAGTATTTTGAAGGGGGTTAATGGCAATGTGTCTTTATTTATTTAATTTTTAATTTTTTTTTATTGGGGAACAGTGTGTTTTCCCAGGACCCATCAGTTGTTGTCCTTCAACCTAGTTGTGGAGGCACAGCTCAGTTCCAAGTCCAGTTGCTGTTTTCAATCTCAGTTGCAGGGAGTTCAGCCCACCATCCCATGCGGGAATTGAACCAGCAACCTTGTTGTTAAGAGCTCGTGTTCTAACCACCTGAGCCATCCAGCCACCCCATGGCAGCTTAGCGGCAGCTCATTGTCTTCAATCTAATTGTGGAGGGCACAGCTCACTGGCCCATGTGGGAACTGAACTGGCAGCCCTCTCGTTAAGAGCTTGAGCTCTAACCAGCTGAGGCATCCAGGTACCCAATGTGGTGTCTTTTTTTTTAATTTAAGCATCACCTTATCCTTTTGATCATGTCTCATATACAATGGAATATTACTCAGCCATGAAAAAGAATGAAATCTTGCCATCTGCAACAATATGGATGGACTTATAGGGTATTGTGCTGCGTTAAGTAAGTTAGACAGAGAAAGATATATGTCATATCATTTCACTTACATGTGGAATCTAGAGAACAGGATAAATGAACAATGAAAACAGAAACAAACTTATAGATACAGAGAACATTTTGAGGGTTGCCAGATGGGAAGGGAGTTGGGGAGATGAGTGAAGGAAGGAGGGGATTAAGAGGTACAAAATGGTAGTTACAAGATAGTAATGGGGATGAAGAGTACAGCATGGAGGATATAGTCAGTAGTATAGTAATAACTATGTATGGTGTCAGATGCATACCGGATTTATCAGGGTGATCACCTCATAAGTTTTATAAATGTCTAATTACTATGTCGTACACCTTAAACTAATATAATGTTGTATGTCAACGGTAATTGAAAATAAAAATATTTAATAAAAAGAGAGGGGAAGGGATGGGGGGGAGATAGTAGGAAGGGAAGGAAAAAATTTGGTGACTATGTGAGTTTATGGATATGTTAATAAGCTGGACTGTGGTCATTATTTCACAATGCATATAATATATCAAAATATTAAGTTGTACACCTTAAATATAAACAATTCTTATTTGTCAGTTATACCTCAATAAAGTTGAAAATTTAAAAAAAAAGAATATTTTACTGAAAAATAATTGAATTGGCTAAAGTTTAATGAAATTAAGATTGATACTGTTTTCCTGACCCTCAGTCTAAAGAATTAAACATGATACTTCAAAGTGCAAGAGTAACAAGTATAATGAATGATTATTTAATGAGCCTTAGTAAAGTCTTTTTGGTAGATTTTCCAAAAATAGAGAAAGCGAGTGGATCTAGTGACTGAGTAACAAGCTCTTTTATAAATTAAGAGGCTTTGAAAGCAATGCTTTCACCAATCTGAAGGAGAATCTAGTTTAGTTGATAGATCATTAAACATCATTTTAGTTGACATCTCATTTTTTGATTTTCAAAATACAACCTAGAAGGAATTCAAAACTTGACTGTCATTGTAATAACAAAATTCCTTTTGTTACTAACTGCTTTTAAAATATGACAAGATTTCTCAGTGTATACATTTATTTGAAAAAAAAAACAAGCAATAAAAGTGATATGAAACACTGTTTTGTTCTAGCAACAAGTCATATTAAACCATGGATCATGAACTAATTGAAAAAAGAAAGTCTCATCAATTTCATTTAAAAAGAGACATTTCTATTAAAAAATTACTTTTTATGTTCTGTGAGTGTTTTTTTTTTTTAACTTTTATTTGTTTTAAGTGTGTTTTTCCAGGACCCATCAGCTCCAATTCAAATAGTTGTTTCAATCTGGTTCTGGAGGGCATGGCACATGGTGACCCATGTGGGGGAGTGAACCGGCAACCTTGTTGTTAAGAGCACCACGCTCTAACCAACTGAGCTAAACGCCCCATGAGTTTTTAAATTGAGGAATAATTGACATATGTTTAGTGACTTTTAATAAAATATTGCTTTATGTTATTGTATGTTAATAGGAATTATAATGATAAGTTAAATCAGAAGAACAATTTTAATACCTGGAGAATTATAGTTACCAAAAAGATGAAATTTACAAATTCAATTTATATTAATATTTTTGTTACAGAGAATTATGATAGGGCGATTAATAAAAGACTTTTAAACAGGATAAAAAAGATTAAAATAGGATAAAATTTTGTGGAAGAATTGCAGGGAAAGAAAGATGTGAACTTTTCAAATGTCAAAGAAGGGATTGTTCAGGCTTTTTTTTTTTTTAACTGCATGATATATAATACCAACCAATCATTGTGATACTGATAATATTTTAGATAAATTTAAATTTGATGTGAACATTTTATTTTAGAATGTCTATATTTACAATATGTCAGAAATCACATTTGTTTGAACTACATAAACTTCTGATAAAAAATTATTTTAAATTTCAGATATAGAAACGAGTTTCTCAAATACTACAAATAGTTCTCATATACCCTTCACTCAGCTTCTCTGAATGTTAAAATTTGAAATGACCATAACACAATTATCAAAACCAGGACATTAACTTGAAAAAAATACTGTCTACATATCATTATCTATTGTCCCGCCATTATTCTTTTACTGGTCCACTAACCCAAATTGCATTTATTTCATATATCCTTTGTGTCTCCAATATGGGACAGTTCCTCAATCTTTCTTTGTGTTTCATGGTTTGATAACGTTGGAAGAGTTGTTTTATAAAATGTCTCTTACTTTGGGTTTATTGGATATTTCTCCTGGATGAAATTCAGGTTATGGATTTTGGGCAAGAATGCCACAAAGGTGATACTGTGTCCTTTTCAGTGCCTTATATCAGGAAGTATGTGATATTGACGTGTCTCATTATGAGTGATGTTAACTTTGATCATTTGGTGAAGGTGATGCTGACACACTTCAACTGTAAAGTTACTAATTTTGCCTTTGAAATAAAACTTCAAGTCAAAAAAAAAGATTATTTCAAGGTGTTGTGAGCAAACAAACAAACAAGCAAACAAAACAACTTTGAATACCATTGTTCTAGGTGATTTGGATATGGATGACCATAGACTGGTTCTTAGGACAGCTCCACCCATTTCTGGATATTCCATGATGACCCCTTCTTATTAGGTTCCCTTTGTTTCACTTTACACACTCAGGGAACAGACCTCCATGTTCAACTATTGTAAGTTCAGAATGTATCAATTTCTAAATTATATTGTGTAGACCCTTCTGACAATTAACCTATCCACAATAAGAGGAGGGGTGTGCTTTCACAAATACACTAGTTTATAATACCCATCTTTCTAAAATAATTCTCTATCAATAGGCTTTTTTTTTTTTTTTTTTTTTTTGCAGTAGGTTTGGCTATAATGTAATAACACCAGTTTATTCAGGTCAGTTCATCCAGACTTCTGGGCCCAGTTTCTTTATCTATAAAATTAGAGAATCCACTAGTTCTCTTAGGTCCCCTCAAGTTCTATAATTCTTTTGTTTTATTAATGTGTGTTTAAAGTGTCTGGAAAACACTTAAAAATAGTAGATAGCAATTATTTCAATATCTTTCAACTTATTTCCTCATAAAACATGGAATGACTGCATTTATTAACATAGTATTATTGCTAGTTTAAAAAAGTGAGCCTAAGAATCAAAAGTCTAAAAAATCAGTTGAAACCACTGTTCTAACATCGTAAGCTCTGAAATTTGAAAAGTAGACTATACAGTCTCCTGAGCTAAAGCAGAGACAGTATGGAGGCCATCAGCCTGGCTATTATTTTAAATTCCAGACTCACAGTTAATAGAATTATAATTGCCCTGTAAGTGCTGACCTAATACTGCTTTGTTATCAAAATACAGGTCATTACATAGCCTATATAAACTTTAAAAGAACTGTTTAGTTTGACCCTCTAGTTATATGGTAATTCATGTTGTTTCAAAAACCTTTTGGAATAAATGTCATAATCTTAAATCACAGTTATCTATCTAATCAGAGTCATCCTAGCTGTTTATGAAATGTGTAACAAATTCTTAGATAACACTGCAAGGCTATGTTAGAGTTTTAATGGAACAGCCAGGATCTTTTTGTTCTGGGCAAAATAAAAGTTCCTTTATCTGTTCTGTGAAGAGTTGGCAGTTTACTCAAGGGCATTTCTAATTTTTCAAAAGCCAAATTTTCAAGCATATTGCTTACATTTAATACATGTATTTTTCTCTTTTGATCTGTACAACAGTTCTCTACAATAACTGGGGTGCTGGTATTAGTCATATTTTAGGGAAGAAGCTGAAACAGAGAGAGATAGAGGCTTTCTCTCATTCACACAGCTTCTTAGAGGTGACTGAGCAATGAATTTGAATGGGCCCCACTGAGAGCAAGTCATTGTCCTAGGCCTGGAAGCTACATATCCTGGCCCCAGGAGACTTTCCTCTAGACTCAGGAGACCAAAATTTTGAGTAGCCTGGTGAAAGTGTTTTCATAGTTCTTCCCAAAATAAATGCCTCTCTGTCTCTCTTGCCTGTGCCTTTGGTCTGCTGTTGACCTTCCTGGACACTATTTGGCTTGTTAGCTTTGTTAATGGATGCTAGAGATCAGTGATTTCTGATTCCTGCGCAGACTCCAGAGTCTGGATATGAGGAGCACTTCTTCCTACTATGATAATGTGGCAGCTTGAGCCATTGAGATTCATTTGTTATGTTTCCTGCCGTAAGAAAAAAAGGTGGAATTTCTCCCTCTTGATACTTGACCCACTCCTCCTAGCTTCCTGGGTGGTGATCCTGCTTTTGTTCCTTGGGGGAATTAAAAGCCCTTTCCTCACCCAACCCCCCCAAACCTTAGCCTCCTAGAGGCGTTAGAGCTGGGTTGTCTAGGAGGCAGAGTGTCCCCGAGGGTGGAAAGGTCCAAGTAGAGCAGCTGCTTCCATGATTTTTGATGGGCATGAGGAGGGAGCAGCAGTGCTGGGAACCAGGCTGAACACTAAAAGCTGTCATCTTTGGTACTAAAATGGAAGTTTCCTATGGCTCTGCTTGGCACCTAGGGTAGTGAAGGGAAATAAGGTCACTTGCCTTTGAACAGATCCTATGGGCTTGGTAAATTAATATCTGCCACCATGACGGCCTGAGGAATAGAGGTATTCCCACCACTGTCTGGGAATCACTTGTCCACCCCCATCCCAACTCTTGGACTATCTAGAGGAGGAGTAAAAAATTTGTACCCGTCATATCAAAGATGATAGCTACCATTCATTGAGCATTTACCATATGACTGGCACAGTGATTACCTAGCAGAGTAATTTATTAAAACATTTCATGTGGCAGAATAACTTGATTACAAAATTAACTATATCTCATGTTCAAGGCTGTAGTTTCATCAGCAAAGAATGAGAGGAATTTTTCCATATCTCGTCCAACAAAGAGCCCAGGCATTGTGTTATGAAGCCTAGATTTCTTTTACCCTCTGGGAAGAGTCAAATGGCTCTTATTTATAGATCACAAGTGGAAACTTTGTGGTCTGAATCACAAGTGGAAACCTAGAGGTCTGAGCTTCCATGTTTTATTTGGCCTGAAAAATGTTTTAAGATAATTTGAATTAGATGCACACATTTGAGAAACAGAGATTTTATGTAAAAAAAACAAAACAAAACAAAAAATTCCAAATTTCTAGTGTCTCTTAAACATCAAAAGATTTGGGAAATTTCAGCCTGACTTCTATATGACAGCAAGCAGTTGGAGCTGAATTGTAGCTGCAGCTTGAGACAACGATGCTTTTCCTAATTTGCCATAGTACCCAATAGGTCTGAATATCTTCTATGGGTTCACTTCATTGAAAGGGGCAGGGGAATATAGTCAATAATGTCGTATTAAGTTTACACGGTGACAGATGATCACCAGAATTAATGGAGTGATCACAATGTGAGTTATAAAAATGTCGAATTACTATATTGTACACCTGAAGCTAACATAACCAATGTAAGATTGTATACCAACTATACTTAAATAAAAAATAATAATTAAAAAAAAGAATACACCTGCCTGGCTCCTATAGACATTTGAATTTTTTGATCTCTGGTCTGGGTCTATTGAGGGGGAAAGAACTGGACATTTCTAGATCAGTAAAGGAGACTGGCCCAATCCCAAAAGTGACTTCCTCAAATCTGGACAAGAATACAGAATCTGTGTCCTATCCATAGGTGCATGTTTGGGTATAAAGCCTTCTAAGTCTTTATTCTGAAAAAATATGTAGAGCAAACACTCATTGGGCAATGGATAGTTGCTCTGTTGTGTTTTAAAATAAAAATCATGGGGCGGCCGGTTTGTTCAGTGGTTAGAACACAGTGCTCATAACACCAAGGTCGCTGGTTCAATTCCCACTTGGGCCAATGAGCTGCACCCTCAACTAGATTGAAAACAACGACTTGACATGGAGCTGACGGGTCCTGGAAAAACACACTGTTCCCCATATTCCCAAATAAAAAAAAAGTTAAAAAAAATAAAAATAAAAATCATGTCATTTAAAACAGGTATTTTTAATTTATTGAATATATAAAAGACTTACAAACATCTTTATGGATAGTACAGATATACTTATGGGTTATACAGGAAACAGTTGGTATATTAGTTTCCTGTGGCTGCTGTAACAAATGACAACCAAGTTGGTGGCTTAAAAGAACAGAATTTTATTCTTTTGTAGTTCTGGAGACCAGAAGTTGAAATCAAAGTATAGGCAGGGCTGTACTCTCTCTGTAGGCCTTAAGGGAGAATCCTCCCTCTTCTAGCTTCTGGTGGCGGCAGGTGTTCCTTGGCTGTGGATGCAAAACAATTCCAATCTCTACCTCTGTCTTCACCAGCCTTCTCTGGGTGTCTCAACTCTCCCTCTGCCATTCTCTTATAAGGACACCTGACACTGGATTTAAAACCCACCCAGATATTTCAGGATGATCTCATCTTGAGATCCTTAACTTAATTACATCTGCAAAACACTTTTTCCACATAAAGTCTCATTTATATGTTCCAGGTGGACATATCATTTTGGGGTCACCATTTAACCTACTATACTTGGATAAATAATTTTCTCCTTAAAATTATTTTTTGAAAAGAGTGGTCAACTTAACCTTCTGGGTGCTTTTTTATTTGGCTACATGGTGGGCAGAACTGAGCTGAGGACAGAATTCACTTTGAGTCTTTAAGTAGCTTCTGGGAGGTATGTGGTAATAAAATACTGGCCACACACCTAAGAAACACGCACTGAGGGTTTTACCTCCCTGTGCTTTGCTATCCAGAGGAAGCAGTGGTAAAATTGCAGCAAGAAGGTTAATGATCTCGCTCCCCAGGCTGTGGGATATGGATTACAAAACTCAACTGAGGCTTCTTTGGGAGTTGACCAGCCTCCACTCATACACTGTCCAAGATTTCTAAAAAGCTAACTTCCATAAAAGGTATTTTGTTTGGCAGACAAGAGAGAGCTCTTTTAACAGTTCTGTTTTATTTATTTATTTATTTTTGGCTTCCAGGACTATGTATTGAAGGGTTAGGTGTGGTTGGCACTTGGTTCCTTTTCAGATTTCTGGAGTTACCCTGACCATCTAAAAATGGGATTCTTAAAATATCCAGGTCCATGGAGCAATCGAGAGCCTTCGTTGGTGATGAGGCTGTGTGTATGGTGCCCAGAGAGAGGCATCATTCTTTGGATCTGATACTAGGCAAGACTCAGCAGAAACCTACAGAGAACATTTCCTGCACTGTCGAAACAGTTACCATAAATGGGAATGTTATAATAATAGTTAACGTTTAGCAGGTGCTTAGTATAGACCCAGCAGAGTGCTGCTTAAACTTTATAATAACCCTTGAGGCACGTACTAGTATTATCTCCATTTTACAAATGAGGAAACAGAGGCACAGAGAAGTTAAGTGGTGAGCAGCACAGCTGACATTCAAAGCCAGCCAGGATAGCTCTAGACTCTGTGCTCTTAATCATTTTATCTGCACCTCTGAATCTGTTCTTGACAAAATTGTGAAGGGGGTGCGGTTACCTCCATTGTCTCTCTGCTTTTCCTTTTGCTTCCTTCCTGAGGCAGGGTGGTGTGGTAGAAAGCATATGGATATTTTCAGCAGTCTGCCCTGGGTTCAAATCCTGCTATGTGAACCTAGATAGGCTAGATGACCTCTCTGAGCCTCAGTTTCCTCATTTGAAAATGATGATTATAATAACTACGTCACAGGATTGTCACATGGGTTAAATAATGTAAAGGATGCTGTGATATGTTACCCAGATCATCCTTTCAGGACCAAGGTACTTCCCACCTCCCTCCCATACTGCCAGGATGTTGCCTGTTGACCATTCACAGCTGAGCCTGTTCCAGAAACTGCCTTCAGTTGAAGGGAGTCAGTCATCCCAAATTATGTCCCCTCCTCAGGGGACATGTAAAAACATCAGTTGTGTATGGGGAGGGCACAAAGGCCTGCCCCCTTACCTCAATTTAGGACAACTCTGAAAGACCATCAGCTCAGGAGGCTTCCCATAGGAGGACTGGCTGAGGCCTCTGTTGAAACTGCATCATCACTCCACTTCTTCCTCTGCCCAATCCTGCGTCCTTCATCCTTCTCAGGTGTTGGTGAGGATATCAGGTCCCATTGAACTTCCATCCCCGAGTCTGTTTCCTGGGGATCATGACTTGCAATAGTTAATGTTTGTACAATGTCTGACACATAGTGCACATTCAATAAATTCTTTCCAGGGTTCTTACTCACCTCATGTACATCCTACAGCAATGCCTCACCACCTGAGAGCTTGTTGTGCCCCTGATGACCTTTGTCTCATCGAAACTTAGCCATCCTACGTCTCAGTGCCTTGGAAGAGCACCTTATCAAAAGCTGTAATGGCTCAGTGTCTCTTTTCACCTGGATTGGGGGCATGTAACTTCCTAGACTGCATTAAGTTGTCACATGGTGGGCCTGGTGGGTAGCTGCTCAGAGCCCCAGACATATAAGACTTTCAGTGAATGTTTGTTGTTGATGCTGTAAGGCCACTACTGAGCCTGAAGAATGGATACTCAATGTTCAGAAATCCAAATAGATGGAGTTCAAAAGATAGACACAGTCTCAACAGTAAACACTTTGAGAACTTTATAACAATTGGAATTTCTGCAACATGCCTGAGAAATCTGAGCACCATGGCCTAAAAGTTACAGGGTATTGATAAAGCAGGGAGCGGCAGCAACACGCAGCTAGTGGGTACACCCTGGGAACATTGCTTGCAGACCCTCTGGGGGACTGTGTGGCCAGGTGGGAGACACAGTTTGAGGCAGCCTTGTGCATTGCCCTGTGGACAGGCTGTGGGCCTTGCAGAAAAGCTAGTGGGTTGTTGCATGATGGTCACTGCAGGGCAGTAACAGTACATCAGTGGCCTTGATGCTCCACTGCATTGCAAGGTAATGTGAAGATGGGCTTTGATTTCTAGAAAGGTGCTCTATAGCCAACGGCACTGACCTGCCATTATTTTAAAGGCATTGTGGTATACCTTTATTGGGAAGTATTCCTGCACAATGACCTATGCTTTAAAAGTAACTCATAAAAATAACTAAAAAAAACCCAAACACTAAATATGGTATAGAAAGGCCACTTAGTATTGCATATGTTGGGGAGCTGGGAAGTATGGGGAAAAGAACACAAGGTCTCGTGCAAGATTGACCTGATTTTAAATTGGGTCCACTTACCAGCTGTATAACCTTATGTTACTAACCTCAGGTACCTGTTCCTTTATCTGTGAAATGAAAATAACTTTTCTTCCCAGTGTTTATTGTAAGGCTTAAATGAGAATATTCATCTCAAAGCTCTTTGTTGTGAAATGCCACCCAAATGAAAGGTATTCATATATTGCATGGAAATAGCAATATTTAAACATTCACTGGTCAACAGTGTTTGAATTCCCAGGAAATCTTCCTTAGGCATTATAGGGGAAGTCTGTGCCTGGCCAATCTTTGGGTAACAGAACCCTCTTCCCTGTGGGAAATTCGTTTCTATGTGATTTGCATGGCAAATCTCTAGTCACAAAGGGTTAGAACATAACTGTCCTCCTCCCTGGCCACATCAATTGGTCCAGGGCTGAATACATTACCCTATTTTGGTCGATCAGAGCCTTCTCCAGACTTTTCTGCCACTACTGAGAGAGACTATTAGTTTTTGCTAGATTGCCAGATTGGTAGGGTGTAAAGCTGATGCTGGAGAACATCCTGCCACACAGAGCAGGCCTGTCTAAGAGGTGGTGAGACCAAAACTTGAGTCCCTGGATCCAGCCATGTTAGAAGCTGGCTATATCCCTACACTTCCCAGACATGGGAACCAAAATAATTCTCCCTTTCTCTTAAGTTGTTTTGAATTGGGTGATTCTCACTTGCAATAAACAGAGTCCTGAATAATACAGGACTTAGTAATAAGTTAGGGGACTGGCACCAATAATATCCATGGTTTTCCAAGGAGTCTCTGTTTCCTCGCCCATAAAAAGAAGAAAATAATATTTACTTCTCAAAGCTCTTGTAAAGTCAATGAGATAACATATGTGCAATTCCTTCTTCAGAGTTCATAAAATGTTAGCTCTGCTGCATTGGGCATGGTGACTCTGGATTGGATTTATGAGGCTACTTGACTTCATATAGATGTTTCTTACTTTTTGGGGAAAATAGCTACTATCATCTTGAATTCCTGGTTATCCTCTGGAGCAAACTTGCTGACTAAAGATTTTCCACAGGATTGCTGAATAACTAGCTTCAGCTCTTCTATGTATAGGATCTCTAAACGCTAATGTACTTGATGGTCCACAAATCTTTCTTCACCTAATGACTGATGTTTGGAATTTTACCATCAGAGCTTCACATATTAAAAAAATTTATTTACTGGGGAACGTAATTTAGTGGTTACCAGAGGGTAAGGGGGTTGGGGGGTGGGAGATGAGGGTAAGGGGGATCAAATATATGGTGATGGAAGGAGAACTGACTCTGGGTGGTGAACACACAATGTAATTTATAGATGATGTGATACAGAATTGCACACCTGAAATCTATGTAATTTTACTAACAATTGTCACCCCAATAAATTAAAAAAAAATAAAAAAGAGAGAAAAAAAAGGAAAAAAAATTTATTTAAATAGAATATATATGCAGAAATGTGTGTGTGTGTGTGTGTGTGTGTGTGTGTGTGTGAGTGATTCAATGAATTGAAATGTGTGTGATTCAATGAATTTCCACAAACTGAACACACTCAGGTAGTCATTACTCAAATTAAGCAGCAGAAAATTGAGCACACGATAGAGTATTACAGATGTCTTATTATAAAGTTTTGTACACCTGAAATTTATATAATGTTATTAATTAATGTTACCCCCATATTTAAAAGAGAAACAGAAAATTATCAGCATCTCAGAAGCCTCCCCCATGTCTTCCACCCCCAGTCTTTACCCCTTTAAAAATAACCACTATCCTGATTACTAAAAGCATGGATTATTTTGCGTGGGTTTTTTTTGTTCTTTATGTAAATGGAATTACATAGGGTATACTCAGTAGTGTCTGAATTTGTTTGCTCAGCATTATATTTGTGAAATTCATTCATGTTGTTGAGTTAGTTATAGTTTGTCCATTCTTATCATTGCATAGTATTCCATTCCACAACTTATTTATTCATTTTACTGGTAAGGGGCATTGTCATATCATTGGCCATAAATTAGTCACATGATGAGCCTTATTTGCAAAGAAAGCTAGGAAATATAATTTTTTACCTACAAAAAAATTAGGATGTTGTTACTAAGGAAAAAGGGAAGAATAAATATTGTATAGGCAAATAACTGTCTCTACTACTCTTACCACATACTTCCTTCCCAAAATGTTTAGATTGCCTGTGGATAGTGGGAATATGGATGGTAATGAGTGGTTTTCATTAAATTTTTTTTCGTATGTACTAATTGTTTTATAGTAAACATGTTATTTTTCTAATCACCCACACAGAAATATAATAATAGCTAACTTTATTGATTATCTACCACAAGCTTAGCCTGCTATAAACAGTCTATATTTTATTTATTCCTCAAAGCAAATCTTTGAGGTCAATGCTACTGTTATCTCTATTATATATATGGGGAAACTGAGGCACAGGGAGGTTAAGTGACTTGCCCAGTGTCACCCATTTAGCAAGTAGTGGAGCCACTGTTCAAATCCAGGGACTCTAGCTGAGAGTCTCACCTGACGTTGTATTGCCTTTTCTAAAAGAAAATTAAAGAAAGAGGATAAAAAGAGAAATCCAATGCTGCTGATAATGATAACACCATTTTCACTATTTCTACAAAGACAGGATCTACAAGTCCAGCATCCTTCATATTGTCTTGAAATGCTCTGTGTCAGGTGAAATCCTGGTCTGGGGGCCTCCTGCATACACCACTGAAAAGGAACCGTGCCCTCTTGAAATCAACTATGTCCCCACCCAGGGGGCAGCAGGCCTGGACTCTGCTCACTTTTAAATGCATTTGACACCCTTGGCAGCTCGGCCATCATCAATACCACTTAACATATTTCCAAGGAGTCTGGTATGTTTGGGAGTGCCTCCTTGCCTCAAAATAAATTGGTCAATCTAGAGGGTGAGTGCCTGAATCTATGCTAGGCTGGTTTGAACCTGTTCCGTGTACATAAGAATGAAAAATATTAGACATCTGTCACTTCATCCAATTAAGTCTTACATTTAGTTTATTAATAGAACTA
The DNA here is from genome assembly GCF_004115265.2 of Rhinolophus ferrumequinum. Taxonomy (NCBI): domain Eukaryota; kingdom Metazoa; phylum Chordata; class Mammalia; order Chiroptera; family Rhinolophidae; genus Rhinolophus; species Rhinolophus ferrumequinum. Next base: position 40,701,261 of record NC_046297.1, on the reverse strand, counting down.
AAAGCCTAACACAGGTCACCTGACTTCTTCTTCAGTAGATGCCATTTCAATGGATTTTGCGGTCCCTCTGATACCAGTATCCTTATTTCTGCCTTCTTGTTTCTTTAAATAATTGCATTAAATAGAATCACATGAGCTGAAATTGCATTGACTGTAACTGGTGACATCTGAGTGTTCCAATGCCTCCAAAAAGCCCTGTTCAGTCTGGCATTGAGCCATCTCCAAATGGAAACCCATTTAAAAACCCATTTTCCTGGTAAGAAACAATTGATGTGAACCTAGACTAATGTGTTATTAAAGAGGCCTAGGAATTTACATAGCTAAAGTTTGTTTGCTAGAATCTCAGGTCAGGCAGTGTAAATGTTTGTGTAAATCTCTCATTTACTGTGGATTGATGTGAGGTTGCTTGGTTTAAATTCTGGCAAGTAGGGTTGGTGGTTCTTCTGGTTGGATTTTGTTATGAAAATCCTGGCAACAAATTATTTTAGCTCTGTTATAGTCTAACACCCTGGAAATAAATGTCTGTGTTAGTTTCCTGCTTTAAGAAGTGGGGAGATTCATTACTTCAGTGGTTCTGTAATTTTCTACTCAGAACCCTTTTGGGCATAAAGCTAAATTTCATTTTTCACATATCTTCTCCCCGTTGCCTAGTAACAAGTACTAGATTCTCCTCGTGACCCTTCCTTGTTCTTTCTCCTCAGGGTCTATGGATGCCCTTTGTCCTCCCCAAATACTCAGCCATGCCTTTAAATTTGGGCCACAGAATTTAGTGGGACAGAAAGACCATTAAACATGTATCAAGTCCAGCAGGCACTTTTACTTTAACTATCCAATTAAATCTCCACAACAAATCTCTTGGGCAAGCATTTTTTTTCAGATAAGGCAACTGGGACAACAAATAATTAAGTAATTTTCCCCAGATCTCACAGTGAAGCCAGTCCATAGACTTTGAACCTGGGTTCATATAGCCCAGTCTGCTGTCTCCGTAAAACTATCAGTTTGTTCTGATCCAAAAGATTCAAGTGCCTCATTATTATCTCCTGCTTCATTATAAAGATGGAAGAGCTATAATCATCTCCACAAATTCATACCAAGGTGCTACCACTTCCTCTTAAGAGATCTCTTGAAGGGTAAATACCCTAAGAAATGGAGCACTAATAATACACTGCCAGGTAATTAAGTATAATGTGTTTCTCCTCCTAGGGCTCTTTGCATTTTAATTGGACAAAAACTTAAGGCAAGTGAATAAAACTCTGAGACCTCAGTGAGTCCTGAGAGGTTTCCCGTGGAAAACTGGGTGGTCTTGATTGAGCACTCAAATCCTGCTGTGTAGGAAGCTTAGCCTCTAAGCCCTGGACAGTAGCTCCAGCCCACCCTTGCTGCTGCTTCTATCCTTACGGTATAGCTGATCTTGGCCTTAGGTCTGGACTTTTGTTTGTTTGTAGTATCCTTGCCCGTAGTTTCTCTTCCTCAGGTTTATATTCCTAGCTCTTTCTGAAAATATAATTCAGACCCTATCATTTTTAACTCCTGCTTCACATTTGAGATGCCATCAATGTCTTTCATATATCTGTGTACTCAAGTTATCGTAATTGCTAACGTGTTCTCTTTCTTCCATTGGACTGTGGGAGATCCTCAAAAGGAAGAACCAGATCTTTCTCTAGCTTTGTCTGTCTAACTTCTTCAGACTCACTGAACTGGTCTTTTTTTCTGTTTCTAACACACCAAGCTCCTTTGCACTTGCTGTTCCCTCTGCTTAGAAGGCTCTTCCTCTACATTTTCACATGGCAATCTCATTCTCATCAACAGTTCTCAGGTCAGAGACCACCTCTCGAGAGATTTTTTGACATCCCATATAAAGAAGCCACTAATCTCCAGCCACTCCATCACATTTGTTTGTTTTGTTTTCCTCATAGCACTTATCTACCTGATGTTATCATGTTTATTCTGATCCCCTAAAAACAAAAAATCTATCTTAACTGCATGAGATCAGGGACCTTGTGTTGTGCACTGCTATATCCTTAGCACTTAGAATGGTGGCTAGTACATAGTAAACAATAAATAAACATTGATGTAATACATAAATGAAGAGCAGTACTCAATAAATATTAGTTGAGTGAATGAATAAATGAATGTCTGTGTTTGGTTTCTCTCACATCCATATTTTTCATATGGCATAATTGCTATTTCCTTCGCATTGCAGTTGTCTTATTTACCTGGTGGACTTGGATCTCAAATAGGCAGGGACCGTATCAAATTTATCTGTGTAACTTCCCTAGCACCCAAGAGAGTGTCTTTTATATTGTAGTTGCTCAGTAATAAATGCCTGAGTCCTTCCATGTTCTGATGTCTAACAGAGCCCAAAAAATGCCATTTGGGTTCTTACCAATGATGCGAACAACCTGGCATTCTGTCTTCATGGGTAAGCATGCTCATGCCATGTGATAACCATTGCACAGGTGGCAAAGCATGTCCTGATGGCCAGCTCCTTCTAGTCACACTTCTGGGTCTCAGAACCAAGTGTCCCGAGAGTAGTCACAACAGCAGCTTGTTTATGGATAGAATAAACAACGCCAATTGTTTTGTTTCCAGTAATCTGGTATTGACACTTTGAACCTCATATCTTTAAAGAACAGCCTCAGTGATGCCAAGATCCCTATGCCCCATTGTGACTTAGCAATCAAATCCATCTATTACTAGAGCTTGGATTATTTTCCAGTTAATGTATTTGTTAACTTATACTTAGCACAAAATTCATCTGCCATTTTTACTTTGCATAGTTTATCCCTGTCATTTTGGCATACCATTCCCTATAAAAATTTAGTATCATTTTCAAATTTAGAGATTTTACTGTGTCCCCTCTTTTACAAAACACAATAAACTATTAAATCAGATTGGCCTGGGATTAATTCCTTGGGAAATACCATAATTTCCATTTCTCCCTTTAATAATGTTTCTGCCCTGTTACCTTAATATATTATGACATTAATTCTTTATCCATAATAAAAAAAAACCACTGCATAATGCAAGGGTAACTCAGTGAAGAAACAAATTAGTGTAAAAAAATTTCAAAGATTTTTCCAAGAATTCATGATTTCTCCTTTCTCCACAAATTCGTTTTCCTTCTGATAGTATTTCATAGATTGGTCAAACATGCTTTCTTCTTAGAGAAACTGAGTTGGCTTTTCTCTAATTGACATATATTCAATAATCCTATTTTTCATTCATATTTTCACTAAAATATAGGTATCTCTCTTTTAGAGACTTCGTCTCCTTCCACTATTCCTTCAGACTAGGCAAAAAATGATTAAGTATAGAACCTCAATTTTCAGCTTTTCTTTGCTGACATAGGAAGCAGGTAGATGAGAGCATTTTTAAAACACCACCAGGTCTACTTTATTATTTAAAATATATTTTATTATGTGATAAAAATGGTTGTCCATGTGCACATTCATCCATTGGTAAGCATGTGGGAAAATTAGTAAAAAAGATCTGATCAAAATAATCATGTTTTCCAGTACCCGTTTAAATAGTTCTAAGTGTCTTTTTCTTCTCCATTTCTCTTTTCTCTAGTTTTGCTTGCTAATTAATTCTGTTATCCTCTAGTCCAGATATTGTTACAGCTCCTTCTCAGGCTTTATATATTTTTTTCCTTTTATCCCTAACTCAATAACTCTGTATTTAGTTTCATTGCTTATAGCCAGTAGTTGGTCTAGTAATAAATTTTAACTTGAAATACTCCTTCAGCCTGTACTTTATGGTCATTGATGTCACTCTTACAAGTTTTAAATGGACTTTAATGCATTTTCCTTTTTTAAGAACTTGAAATGCTAGTAACTCTTAAAGAAGTTTAAACCCATCTATTATCCTCTAGCATACTTCTCTAAATAATCTGAGCAAATAAAACATTTAATCTTTTTTTCTTTATTCTGCTCTCTTTAGTAGAAATTCAGTACCCTTGATTTGTTAATAAGGAAATAAATCCTCCTTTGAAAGACATCATGGGTGTTGTACTTGTGCTTAGAGTCAGAACTAGAAATTCTAAGCTCCCAAAGTAACAATTTTTGAGTACGCTCCTTTAACCTTCATTAATTGAAAAATAAACAGATCCATGAAACTAAAACTTTAGGACTCTGTACTAGATGATCAAAGCTTTTTAATGTTTTGAAAAGTCACCCTTGAGTAGATTTGATTATTGTTTTTCTAAAACAACTTTATTGAGATAGAATTTACATACCATATAATTTAGTCTTTAAAGCATTCAATTCAATGGTTTTTTAGGACACTCACAGATATGTGCAACCGTCACCACTGTCAATTTCAGAACATTTTCATCACCTCAAGAAGAAATCCCCTATTCTTTAGCTATCACTCCTGATTCCCCAAACCCATTCCACCTTTACCCCACTCCTACCTCCCGCCTTAAGCAACAACTAATCCACTTTTGTTTCTATTGTTTTCTCTACTTTGACCTGTATTATTGGCCAATATTGCATAAATGCCAATTCCGATTCTTTGCCCAATTTTGAGTTACTTGTTTTTTTATTATTGAGTTGTTCTAAAAACTTTAGAACTAAACTTTAGAACTAAAGTTTTTATTTTGATGATGTGCAACTTATGTATTTCTTTTGTCGTTTTTGCTTTTGGTTTCACGTATAAGAAACCATGGCTAAATCTAAGTTCATGAACATATGCCCATGTGTTTTCTTCTAAGAGTTTTTAGTTTTTTTCTCTTACATTTATATCTTTGATCCATCTTGAGTTCATTTTGTTTATGGTGTGAAGGGTCCAAATTTATTCTTTTGCATATGGCTATCCAGTTGTCCCAGCATCATTTGTTGAAAAGACTTTTCTTTTCCCATTGAAAGTCTTGACACCCTTGTTGGAAATCAGTTGACCATAGATGAGTGCCTTTTCTAGAACCTCAGTTCTATTCCATTTTGAAATTGAGAATGTGATTCCTCCAATTTTATTTTCTCTTTACAAAATAATTTGGCTATTCTGGGTCCCTTTCAACTCCATATAAATTTTAGAATCAGCTTGTTGATTTGTACAGAGAAGTCATCTGGAATTCTGATAGGAGTTGCATTGAATTTATAGATCAGTTTGGAGATTATTGACATCTTAACAATGTTAAGTTTTCTGATCCATAAATATGGGAAAGTTTTCGCATTTATTTAGATCTTCTTTAATTTCTTTCAGGAATATTTTTAGTTTATAGAGTATTAGTTTTACAATTCTTCTGTTAATTTATTTATTCCTAAGTATGTTATTCTTTTTTATGCTATCATAAATGAATTTTTTTGTTTGTTTTTTTGTTTTTGTTGGGAAACAGTGTGTTTTTCCTGGGCCCATCAGCTCCAAGTTGTGGTCCTTCAATCTAGCTGTGGAGGGTGCAGCTCAGCTCCAAGTCCAGTCACCATTTTCAAAATTTTAGTTGCAGGGAGCTCAGACCACCATCCCATGTGGGAATTGAACCAGCACCTTGTTGTTAAGAGCTTGTGCTCTAACCAACTGAGCCATCTGGCTGCCCAAATGGATTGTTTTCTTAATTTCACTTTTGTATTGAGCATTACAAGTATAGAAATTCAATTGATTTTTTCTTTTCTTGTTTTCAATTAATTTTTATACATTGATCTTGTATCCTGCAAATTTGATGAACTCATTTATTAGTTCTAATCATTTTTTAGTGGATTCCTTAGGGTTTTCTATACACAAAGGTATGTCATCTGTGAATATACTTTTATTCCTTCCTTTCCGATCTGGATGTCTTTTGTATTTCTTCTTTTCTTGCCTAGTTTCATCCATATTAATAAGAGATGGTTTTCTTGTGATATGTTTGTCTGCTTTGAATATCAGGGTAAAACTGTCCTCATAGAATGATTTGGCAAGTGTTGCCTCCTCTTCTGTCTCTTGGACAAGTCTGTGAATAATTGATATTCATTCTTCATTGAATTTTTGGTAGAATTCAGTGGTGAAGGCATCTGGGTATGGGTTCTTTTTGTGGGCACTTTTTTTTTTTTTTTTGATTACTGATTCAATTTTCTCACTTGTGATAGTTCTATTCCAATTCGCTATTTCTTCTTGAGGCAGTTTTGGTAGTTTGTGTCTTTCTTTTGGTTCCCGATTCTCTGGCTGAGCTTGAATGTCTAAGTGTTGGCAGCAGATATGATGAATCGGTACCAGGATTGGGACCACAAATGAGTGTGGCTGGCTGCAAGACTTGGAAGGAATAAAAATCAGTCAAGGGTCAGCAATCTGTGAATCAATAGAAGCCAGAATGTGCATTAGCAGGGAAGTCAGGACCAGCCATGAAACAGAGTCAATGGAGACGAGACCCCAGAGGGAGAGTAAGAACCAGGAGGTATGCAAATCTGGGAAGGGAAAACAGCAATAGAAGAGAAGGCAGACTGACACTTAGGAAGAAATATCAGAGATCAGCAGTGAGAACAGAGCTTAATGCCTGGTACTGAACCAAACTCTACTTCAACCCAGGAGCTTCTCTGAACTTGTGGTGAAGGCAGTAACCACTCCCTTAGCTTGGTGCCCTGGGATTCAAATATGTAGACATGTGGGACTATCTGACCACACTGGGGATAGAGAGAAAAGGAGAGTTAAAATAGTGGGAGAATCCTAAAGAGAGCTCTATAACCTGCTCAAGACATTCCCTAAAACGCAACCCCTTAACCATGACAGACATTTCCTAAAGAGAACAATTAACTTAATTTAATATTAATATATAGAATTTAACATTCTTGAGCTATACATGACTATACTACACAATGCACAATTAGATGGACATTTTACATGTCCCCAAAACAAGAAATTATTTTCTCATATTTTGGAATATAAAAGCTGAGCTTTTATTCCAAATTAATTCTCATCCAAAAAGCATGGGTAACATGAGTCCATTAAATAAATAAAAGAAGTAAAATGGAAAATATTTTTGATCACATATTTGATTAAAATATTTAGTATTGTGTATCTGGAAGAAGATAATCCCTTGAGGAATACAAATTCCAAGTAAGATGGGGTTTATTTTAAAGGGAGAAAGCCACAGCTATGCTAATAATCCCTTTTAAGATTCTGTGGATAACATGAGACCCACAGTAGTATCTAACATAAACATGTAAGGAGATTTGAGAGAAACACAACAAAAATAAACTGTGAGAATCACTCCTACAAAGTTTCTTCCACCCTCTGGCTCTTTTAAAATCTGAAGGAAAGGGTGAGAACTCTTAGAAGAGTAGAAGATGATAAAGAAAAGAATTGGACAAGTGAATCAAAGAAAAGAATTGGACAAGTGAATTTGTAAACTATTTCCTCAAAAAGCATTAATAGTTAGGTATACAGATAAAGTGATGATAACATTTGTTATTAACTGAGGCAAGTCTCTTTCAGTTGAAAATCCAAAAAACAATACAAATGAGCTTAACTCCAAAGGTAGCTTGTTGGTTCACACAACAGCAAAGCCTAAAGGATGAGATATAGTTGGATGCCATCCATCTCTCTATTGCTCTTTCCACCACTTGGCTCTGCCTTTTCGTCTTCCTCCCTTTCCTTCTTTTTCTCCCTTCCCGTCCTTATTCATTATCTCCTCCTCTTCTTCTTTCCCCCCAAGTTGCTTCATTCTTCAGATGGATTCTTCCACTTAGTTGGGGAACGTAGCTTCTGACAAAAATTGTTTTTCATACTGTTTTGAGCTAATTGTTGATTAAGTTAAAGAACTGATGAACACACACTTCAGTCCCGTAGAGCTATAGTAACATGGAAGGCAAGATGAGGGGCCCAGAGAAAGGCCATCCCCGGAGACCCCTCTGACTGTGACTTCTGTCCTTTCTATCATGACTTCAGCATATAACAGCCTTTCTCCGCACTGACCTGGGCCCGAAGGGCTTCTACTCATTGCCTGAGAGTAAGGATGGCTTTAGTCCATTCACTCAAAACATATTCTTAAGCTCTTACTATATGTGGGCTTTGGGGTACAGAGGTCAATAAGACAGATGAGGTCCTTGCTCTCATGAAAATTACATTTTAGTAAGTATGTGTGTTGGGGTTGTTTTGGTTTTTTGGATAATGTGACCAGAAAAGTCCTTTTTGAGAAGGTGACATGTGAACAACTAGCTTAAAGATGAGGATTTAGCCATATGCAGATCACTTTCCAGGAAGGCTGAGAAAATCTTGGTGGAAGTGCCAGATGAGCTTCTGCCTTAATCATAGAAAGGCAGAAGCTCATCTGGCTTGTGAAGGCCATACATCCCAAATTGAGGCTCTCACCATCTCTCACCATTGTGGCTACAATAAACTGTTCAACAATCTTCTTGAATTCTCTAGGGTCCGTTCCACATTACCACTAGAATTGCTGTTCTGAAATGCAGCTCTGATCATGACACTCTTCTGTTTCAACACTTCCATTGCTCTCAGGATAAAAGCCAACCCCCAGGCGCACAGCTGCAGTGCTATTTATGACCTGGCCCCTATGTACCTCACCAGCTTCATTCTTGCCGCTCGCCTTGCATTGCATGTACTGGACTAACTGGTGTTCCTCTCTCATGACGTGCCCTTTTGCATCTTCGTGCCATTGCACATACTGTGCCTTGACTTGAAATCCCCTTCTTCCTTTGGTCCCCATTCCCTGTCCAATAAATACTCATTCTTTAAAGATTCTCTCCCCTTTAGGAAACCTCTGAAATCCTCCTGGGTTGGATTGGATGCCTGTGCTATGCACTTCAAGCCTCTGAGCTTACCTTAAATCACATCACCTTACTGTAAATTTCTGTTTATTTGCACTCTCTTCTACTAGGCAGCAATCTCTCTGAAGACAGGGTCCTTCTCCTGGCAAAATATTCAGGGCAGAAGAGACCCATGACAAATATTTAAAACAAATAAATGATATTTTTAAAACTACACAGAAACCAAATTATAGGAGACTAATTACATAGTTAACCTTTCAGAAAACTGAATAAATGATTTGTGGGACAAATTTGAAAAATATGTCATAGAACACAGAGAATGATAGAGTAATAAAAATGAAAATTATGAGATTGAATAAATAGATATAGAAAGTGTGTTGGACAGTTGTTTCTCTTCTGTCTTCCAGGTATATTTTTCCTTTTAGAAACCACTGGTCCCACACTTTGTGTGGATATCAATCATTTGACCCACCATCCCTGCAGCAAGAATGAGTATATAACCCAGACTGACCCTATTCCCTCACGTGTGGAAATTGAACCAGGAACAGGAATGCTCCCCACCCACAGCGGGACCAATTAGCACCTGTATGAAGGGATGAACATGGATCCCTTTTTGAATCTCGAGTCAGGAGCTTCTAGGAGCACTTATGCTGTTGAGTGGAACATGCCCACCTGAGAATTAAGCCAAAGTAGAAAAAAATCTTGCTGAAAGTAGAGAGATGGCATCTAATTTACAAATTTTGAACCCATGCATCCAGTTGTATCTGATGTCAGATCTCACAATCAAACTCTCCAATTATATGAGATCTAATTTTTTTGTTCACTTGCAATCATAAGATAAATTTTGGTAAATGGAAGTAGAATATAGCAAGTGTCAGTCTCTAAAATGTAGAATCGGCTGAGTTGAGGTATAGTAAGTAATAATGAGAATTTATCTGTCCCCACTTGAGAACTGGACATCTGGATTATAGGGTGGGCACAAATTAGACTGTCACCTGTTGTATTTTGGAAATCTGATCATGTGCCTCATGCGCCTACTGCTTTAGCAGCTTGTAGAAAATGTCAAGATATTGGAATAAGTTAATGACTTTTTGATGCTTTTAAAAATATCAGGAAAATCATAGGTTTCATCAAACGGTTAAGCAGTTAGCACATGCTTCAGCAATTCCACCCCTAGATACCCTAACAGAAAGGAAAACATATACCCACATAAAAAATTGTTCATGAATGTTTATAGCAAAGCAACATTATTCATAATGGCTAAGATGTGAGAACAACCCAAATGTCCATCAACTGATGAATGTATAAAAAGTGTGATACATCCGTACAATGAAGTATTATTCATCAATCAAATGAAATGATGCATTAACACATACAACAAACAACATGGATGAATCTTGAAAACATTATGCTAAGTGAAAGGAGCCAATAACAAAGACCATGTGATTGCATTTATATGAAATGTCCATAATCGGCAAATCTATGCAGAATGTAGATTAGTAATTGCCAGAGGTTGGGAGGAATGGGAGAATTGGGAGGTGAGGTCTAAGGTTAGTGACATCTCTTTGGAGCAATGAAATGTTCTAAAATTGATTATGGTGATGAATGCAAAACTATGTGAATATACTGAAAAACCACTGATTTGTATACTTAAAATGGGTGAATTGTATGGTGTGGAAATTATATCTCAATAAAGCTATTTTAAAAAAAATGCAGACTCTAGCATAAAGAGCAAGCAGAAAGCAGTAGCATATGGTTCTGCTGTGAGGCTCTGTCTGCCTGTAACCAGCAATTTAAGTACTCAAGAGTCAGCTAATCGTGTGCCTTTGGAGAAGTCTAGGAATGGTGTTGTCCAGTTGAAGCTGAAGCTAAAGTTACTGAGAGTAAAGACATAGAGATGGGAAGTGCAGTGGAAGATAAGATGGCAAGGGTAGAAGCTTTATCCCCTAGCCTCACTTAGACACCTCCTGCTGTTACCTTTTTGCCCAACAAAGATAAGAGTAATTCCACTATTAAAAGACAGCCCCTAGATTGTGGTGGTTTCTATTTCTCTGTAGTCCAGAAAAAATTATGGGTCTTGGGGTGCTGGGTCACATTTAGGGACAGAAGCCAGGAAGAATACAGTTAAAGAATGCAGTTAAACTGAGGACTTGGGGCGAGGGACAGAACAGCAAAGTCTGTGGCAAAGAGAAAAAGCCGCTGGGCTGGGGGTTTAGGTCAAGAATCAGGAGCCTGCCAGATTTCTGGCTTTGTTTACTACATAGCACATGGAGTTGACGAGGTACAAGAATTCACGTTGTGGCCAGAGCAAGCTTTTGTTCTTTCTTCCAGCAGGTTGGTATATGCTATAGATTGTTGGCCATTGGAAGCTGATTTTCCATTTTCAAATAAGAATTTTTTTGTCGTTTCCTGTTTTACCTCATATTGAAATATTGACTTTGTTGGGGGTGGTTATATTTCTTATTTAGCAATAGGTTGCTAGATGATCAGTCGTATCTGGACCTGAAATCCTGGATTGTAGAGTACAAAGTGGTAATTGGATGAGTTTTGGAATTTCTTCTTTTGGGGAGGAAGAGAGTGTATATTTATTTGTGTAAGAGACATTTATATTGTCATAGGAAGGAACACTTTAAAATGAATGTATAGAAATAAGTGTGTGTGTGTGTGTGTGTGTGTGTGTGTGTGTGTGTAGGATGCTGGGTAGATTAGGAATAGAACATACCTTTCCTGTTTGGGAACAACCTGACCAACATCTGGTGGGCATATAACACATTTCCCTCCATACCCTGATTGGTTATACTGTGTTTCCCCGAAAAGAAGACCTAGCCGGACAATCAGCTCTAACGTGTCTGTTTTGCTCCAACAGACGCATTAGAGCTGATTGTCCGGCTAGGTCTTCTTTTCGGGGAAACACGGTAGGTGCCTCACATATTAAAGCCAATTATTAGAATCATTCTTTTATAAAATTTACCGGGGTTCTGGAGGAGAAAAGTTCTTTCACCTTGTGATATCTCAAGTAACCTATAAGTTTTCAGCTACTGGGAGCTACTTTTGGTGTCATTTTCAGAGAACTTGCCAGAGAACAAAGCTAACACAGAAGAAAATGTCAAGAAGGCAAAGATTTATGTGTGTTTTGCTCATGATGGCATCCCCAGCACTAACAGCAGTGCCTGGTATATAGCAGGTGCTCAATAAACGTTTATTGAATGAATAAAATCAGAACTAAAAACCAAGAAGACAGAGAATGCTGGTAACATGGTTTGAACTTCTGGCTCTAGTCGTGTCTACAGCCAGCTCTACCCCTTGGACTTCCCAAGTACATTAGTCAGTAAGTTCCCTTTATTCTTTTAGTTAGTGTAACAGATATTGAAAATTGGCTCACTCAGTAAGACACCAGACCCATACTAACATGACTCAGTGTACACCCGAGGCTGGAAACCTGAAGTCTATATTACCCAGATGCCATTACAGTGAAGATTTCTGCATGTGGTGTGGCGTCCACCAAACATGCATCTGCAGGAGACTTGAAAGGGGTTATGAGCATTATGGAGTGGCTCTTCCAGCAGCACAGTGGCAGAGCCATTTTACTCTGCAGCAGCTATGTCAGAAGCCTGGAGGTCTTGTCAATCTCTAGCTTTGTGTGACCAGCAATGATGGCAGCAACTTCTTGGTCTGGCAGCTTTTGTGAACATGGCAGGGGCAGCATGGTGTTTATTTAGGTCAGCTATGGTGCAGTGGCAGCAGCTTTGCTTACCCAGATTTTAGTTGTGGCTTCCGTAGTTGTTCTGAAAGTCCAACCCACTACTACAAGTCTTTCAATCATTCTGTAGTAAGGTAATACTCTTTAGTACGTATGTCTCTGCTTAAACTGATTAGTGTGAATTCTGTTGTCTACGACTGAACTCTGACCAATATAAATAATTTAAGTGGAATTTCTATAGTACTGCAAAAGTCCAGACTAACTTTGTAGAAATTCTGAAGGTAAAAACAACAAAAGAGAGAAATAATTAAACTATGAGAAAACTTCCAAATATATAAACACAGAAAAATGGTATTTTCAGTGGAAAATATCAAACTGGCCTCAGACCTATGTAAAATCAAATACCATAAAACAATAAAACAAGGTCCCAAGAGGCTTGAGGGTGGGAATGCTGTCATTTATGTGTAATGTCAAAAGAACGGCATTCTCAGGTATAAAATATGATCTCAGAGTCAGACAAGCTATGTGTCCTGTCTGAAACATTACTGAAACATGGTTTCTATTACATTGAGAAATTTGTTAAAACTAAAGAATTAAAAAATTGGAATTTGTAGCTGAAAATAACTGTGGACATACAACAAATCTAAATAACATATAAAAGTAAAATTCATAAATAGTTCATAAAACTCTATGCAACACAAAAACAATTGTCAAAGAAATATGTACTTTTTTTTATAGGAAGGTATATATATCTATTAAGAGTTTTGTAAGCAATAGAAATTAACTCTAAGCAAAAAATTGAATTTATCCAGGAGCTATGGGGTAGCCACAGAATCCAAACAGAAACTAAAGAATCAAGTCTCAAAAAGGGTAGGACCCAGGGCAAGTCCAGAGATCCAAAAGGAACTATTTGACTATTTTAAGTCATTGCCACTGGGATGCTCTGTTTACCAAAATGTTTTTTGTCAGGTGAAGCAAAGTGCTTCTGATTTCCTCTGTTCATTAGAATGTAGAAAGCTCTTTCTAGCTCTGTAGCTGTAACTAATGTCCCAGGCATTGTATTTCCCCCCCCACACACACATATGCTGAACAGAATTGCAACTAGAATCACCCGGTAATCATGCTTGCAGCAATCCATTGTCATTCTTCAAAACTGTGTGGGATACTTTCAGTCCCCTAACAGTCTTTCCCTCACACATCGTTGGCCAGAATGGCATCACATTTCCATTTCTAAACCAATTAATGCAAAGAGAACGGAATTATTTAGATTTGGGTTTAGTCTAATTAAGACTCACCCTTGGGTACTGGGAAGTAGTTCAGTCTTCTAGAGGCACGTGGTTGTCTTACAACTTTAAAATAAAAAAGTGTTGTGTTGGCCAAGTAAAAACAGCTGTTGGGTAGACCACAAGCAGCGGCTTTAATATCTGAAATTCCCCCAGGGATAGAACAATGCCTTTGATTTACTCTTTTAATAGGGAGAGGAAACTCCAGTGTCTTCCATTTGGTTCTTCCTACCATAATAGGGAAAAAAGCGGGAATTCTCCAGTTGTTGACAATATTCTATTCAACAGAGGAACTGGAAAATAAAATCCACAAAATGAATCAATTTAGAGTTTGACTGGGTCAAACTTTATGTTACCTGACTTAGGTATGTCCTTGCTCTGATAGGTCTCAGTGAATTTCTGTGTGCCAGAAATTATATTACCTCAGAGCAAGTATCTAAAAGTTTCCAAAAAGCCTTAATTATTCTTCTCATCCTAGGATGCAGTTATCCTATTAAACATTTAAACATATCCTATTAAACATTTAAAAAGTAATAGTAAAAACTGAAATTTTGCTGTTACAATATGGTACCTAGTCTCCCCTTGAAGCAACATGCTGTGGATCTGTGGATTCAGCTCTGAAAATTAGATGAGGAGTCATGACTCTCTATTTTCTTGACTCAGGTCAGATCTTTATGCATCACACCGAGGGTATTTTAGTTACACAAATTTCATAAGACTTTAGTGGGACCCTATGTTTAAATAGGCATAGCCAGAGATCTCTTAGAGTGAGGTCATCTGATAACCAAGCTGGTATTCCTGCCTATTATAATCATACACAATTTGCCTTTGATTGTTGAGAGAAGCTATCTCACCCCTATGATCCCAAGATTCTCCTTTCCTAATTGAAACTAGGGAACACATTTCAATTGCAACATTTCCCACCAGCAATTTCCAACACTCAGAAAATAGTGAAGCTGCTTTTTTTTAAAGATGATGGAATTTCCCTCAGCAGTGCGGGTCTCAAGGCCTTGAGGAAAGGATAGTCATTCCAATCCTTCTTGGGGCAACAGTTATGGGTATAGAAGCAGGACACTCACAATGGATCTCTTCCAGCATTCCTATCTCAAGAAGTCTTTATTTCCTTCCTGTATATATGCCAAGGGATTTTTGGCATCTCCGCTTTCTCTAATGAGGGCCAGTGTTGGAGCCTGATTTGCCTTATCCATCCAATCCCATTAGACACCCAACTGCTTAAGCCAGCACTTTGAATGCAGCACTTCTGGTAAGTGCATCCACGTTGACAAATTCAGCCCACTCTAAAATTATGTCCACTCTTCTTGGTTGAGTGTTTTCAAAATATATTCCCACAAAAATGTCACCAATAGTTCCCTTATTTAAAGTAGCAATTCCCTGCAACCCTTACAAAGTAAAAACCTTCTCTTGGCAAAAGGAGAGTCCTGGCCAAATATCTGAGGCCGATTTATTGCCTGTTCGTGTCTTTTATGTGTTAGCTGCAACATGGAGAATTGGAGGACTCATTGTATTTAAAATGCCAGGAATGGTGGGGACCAAATATGATAACAGCATTTCCCAAAACTCATTTTCTAGTGTTTCTCAAAAGGGTTCAGGGTAGGAAGTACTGAAATCACTTGAAGATCCCTTGCAAAATTTACATAGCTACTCCTCCCCCCAGGGCCAAGTCAGAAGGTGGTGGGGGTTAGGGCAAGAAGATCGTGCATTCTGCCTACACTCATAATTCATTACCCCCTGAACCACCACTACTACACATACATCTTAATCATGAATATATTAGGTTGGTACAAAAGTATTTGCAGTTTTTGCAATTATTTTTAACCATTTAAACCGCAATTACTTTTGCACCAACCTAATAGCATAAGGGAAGGAATAAAGTTGTTGTTTACAATTAATTATAAGAAGGGTGACTCTTCTTACATTGTGATAAATTGTGTTAATGTTTCCAGCTAATCTCTTCTCTATAAAAGAACAGATGAAGTGTATTTACCCACTCCATCTTCTGAGTTAGGAATGTGACTTGGATCAATGGGGGATGAGAGTATGCCACAATGTATTATATTAGTTCTAAGCAGAGTTAAGAGGTAGTGTGTATTTCTGCCAACTTGTTTGCTTTTTCCACTACCCAGAGAATGGCATGTTCCTGATGGCAGCTACTCCTTCAGCCTGGTTCCCAGAATGAGAAGACCCAGAGAACAGAGTTATAGCCACTGACAAATATCATGAACAATAAATAAATGCTTATTTTGGAAGCTATAGAGATTTCAAGTTGTTGCTGCAACAAATCTAACATAGACGAATGGATTTTTTTTGGAGTGGTGAGCACCCTGGTGGGTTTGGTTAGATATTTAAAGTGACATCAAACCTTGAGTTTGGGGGTATGAATTAGAGAGAGTTAACTTTCTTTGTATACTATAGTGGGAAAGCTTTGTTTTATCTGGGTGAAGGGGGATTGGCCAGGGAAATAAAATGGAGAAAGCAGAGGTCTAAAAAATGGAGCAGGAGACTAGAGCTCCAAAAATTGTTAAAGTATTTTAGACCAGGTATATCTAATTTGGAATTTTATGTTTTTTCCCTTTTAGTTAAGTATACTACGTCTACATGCCATGTGTGAGTGTTTTTGATGAAAATCTAAGAATACAATTAAGTTCCACATTTGGATTAATTGTCCAGAACAGAAAGAAAGAGCAAGAAATAGCATGCCAAGCTCATCCATCAGTTGATCCAATTGAACAAAAGCAGGACCTTGAAGTTTGAGGAGACCATGGAAATGTAAGAAATTATAAGGAGGTTTTTACTCCCACAAACCAAGTAGTGGGCATTTGAAACAATATTTTCCAGATTTTAAAGCCTAGATGTGAAAGTCCTAAATAAATGTTAGTAGATTAATTCTAACTACACACTAAAATAATAATCATACTTATTCCAAGAATCTAAAAGTGATTCGATATTAGGAAAGTTATAAGGATATCTCAAGGATAATTTAAAAAGCCACTTATTGACCACTAAATGATTGCTGAATGACATCTGATAAATAAATACTAAGTTCTTTCAGGAAAAAAACACCTCTTTACTTATTTTTATTTTTTAAAAGACTTTTATTAAAATATAGTTAACATACAATATTGTATTAGTTTCAGGTGTAGTTATTCAACATTTATATACCTAAAGAAGTGATCACCATGTTAAGTCCAGCAACCATCTGACTGTACCACAGTATCACAGTATTATTGACTATATTCCCTATGTTCTTCATTACATCCCCATGACTGATTTGTTTTCTACCCGGAAATTTGAAACTCATTCCTCTTCATCTTTCCCCATCCTTTTAAATTTTCAATTACAGTTGACATTCAATATTATTTTGTATTAATTTCAGGTGTATAGCATAGTGGTTAGACAGTTATATAATTTATGAAATGATCCCCCCAATAAGTCTACTACCCATCTGACACTACAAATATTTTTTACAATATTATTGATTATATTCCCCATACTGTACTTTATATCCCTGTGACTCCCTTGTAACTACCAATTTGTACTTCTTAGTCCCTTCATCTTTTTTACCTAGCCCCTCACCACCCCTCCATGTAGTAACCCATCAGTTTGTTCTCTGTATCTATGGATCTGTTTCTGCTTTGTTCATTTATTTTGTTCTTTAGATTCCACATATAAGTGAGATCATACGATATTTGTCTTTCTCTGTCTGTCTTATTTTACTTAGTGTAATACCTCCCAGGTCCACCCAAGTTGTCACAAATGGTCAAATTTCATTCTTCTTCTTGGCCGAGTAATATTCCATTGTATACATGTAGTACTTTTTCTTTATCTAGTCGTCTATTGATGGTCACTTAGGTTGCTTCCATATCTTGGCTCTTGTACATAATACTGCAATTAACATAGGGGTGCATATATCTTTTCAAATTTTGGATTTCTTTAGATTAATACCCAGAAATGGAATTGCTTGGTCATAAGGATCATATTAATTTTTTGAGGAATCTCCATACTGTTTTCCATAGTAGCTGCACTAATTTGCAATCCCATCAACTGTACATGATGGTTCCCTTTTCTCCACATCCTTGCCAACACGTGTTGTTTGTTCATTTATTGATGATGGCCATTCTGACAGGTGTGAGGTGATAACTCATTGTGGTTTTAATTTGCATTTCTCTGATAATTAATGACATTGGCCACCTGTATGTCCTCTTTGGAGAAATGTCTGTTCAGGTCCTCTGCCCATTTTTAGATTGGATTGTTAGTATTTTTGGTGTTAAGTTGTGTGAGTTCTTTATAAATTTTGGATATTAACCCCTTATCCGATGTATTATTGGCAAATATCTTCTCCTATTTGGTAGGTTTTCTTTTGGTTTTGTTGATGGTATCCTTTGCTGTGCAAAAACTTTTTAGTTTGATATAGTCCTATTTGTTTATTTCTTTCTTTTGTTTCCCTTGTCTGAGGTGACATATCAGAAAAAATATTACTAAGAACAGTATCAGAGGTTTACTGCCTATGTTTCATTCTAGGAGTTTTATGGTTTTGGATCTTATATATAAGTCTTTAATCCATTTTGAGTTTATTCTTGTATATGGTATAAGAAGGTGGTTTAGTTTCATATTTTTTAATGCATCAGTCCAGTTTTCCCAACACAAGTTATTAAATAGATTGTCTTTACTCCATTGTATATTGTTGCCACCTTTGTCATAGATTAAATGACCACAAAGGCGTGGGTTTATTTCTGGGCTCTCTATTGTATTCCATTGATCTATGTATCTGTTTTTATGCCAGTACCACGCTATTTTGATTACCATGACCTTGTAGTATAGTTTGATATCAGGTAGCATGATACCTCCAACTTTGTCCTTTTTTCTCAAGATTGCTATGGCTCTTTGGGATATTTTATGGTTCCATATAAATTTTAGAATTATTTGCTCTAGTTCTGTAAAAAATGATATTTTAATAGGGATTACATTGAATCTATAGACTGCTTTGGATAATATGGACATTTTAATGATGTTAATTCTTACTATACATGAGCACAGTATATGCTTCCATTTATTTGTATCTTCTTCAATTTCTTTCTTCAGTGTCAAAAAACAAACAAACAAACAAACTTCTTTAAAAGTATAGAAGAAGAGCACTTCTCTACTGTGATTTAAAAATTTTTTAAAAAAATATCATCATTATACTTTTTGTCTCCAATAACTTTTTTCTGGAAATTTTATCCAACATAAAAAGGCAGAAAACAGAAATAAGAATTGTAAATGTTAGAAAGTGACAACATTTTTAATATTGTAGGTAAAATGACTGAATACCTAGGAGATCCAAAAGGATTGTGAATAACAAGATAGGCCTACATAAATAAAATTGATAATGATGCTTGCACAGTGATCCTTTTAAGGAAAATGAACCATTTTAAAGATGTCAGCACTTCCCAAACTAATTTATGGGTTTATTTCCAGTTTGCTTTCTTATTTGTCATTAATTTACCTTCTATTTAAAAATTGAGATATAATTGATGTGTAACATTGTATTAGTTTTAGGTGTACAACATAATGATTTGATATTTGTATATATTATGAAAGGATCACCACAATAAGTCTAGTTAACATCCATCACCATACATAGTTACAAATATTTTTTTCTTTCTTTTGATAAGAACTTTTAAGATCCATTTTCTTAGCAACTTTCAAATATTCAATACTGTATTATCAAGTATAGTCACCATGCTGTACTTTATATCCCCGTTGTGTGCACAGTATACTTCCCTGTCTCTTGGCTTTGAGCTTGGCCTTGTGAATTGGTTTGGTCAGTGGTACGTAGGTGGAAGTAACAAGCCTATGCCTTAAGAAGCCTCCACAGGGCTGCTTGATCTCTTGTACTCCCGCTGCCTCCAAGAGAACTTCCTCTAGTGACCTACTACCCTTTTGTCCTGGGCCCCAGGGTAAATGAATGTAGAACATAGCTGCCCCAACTGCACCAGAGATCAATGAAAATAAATAATTTCTGTCTTAAGCTATTGAGAATTAGCCAATGAAACGTTTGAGTTGTTTCTTAAGGAAGATTCTCAGGAAGTGCCACGAACACTTTTGCTTGCACCTTATTGGCCAGAATTTAGTCATATGTTCAATTCTAACTGCAAGGGAGGCTGGGAAATCTGCCCAGCTAAATTTGGTATAACATTACCATGGAAGAAGGGGAAAATGGATTTGGTGGGACAACTAAAAGTCTCAGCTACAGGTGTATAACCCCTATTGATTTTTCTTACTTGGGGTAAAATACACATAATATAAAATTTACCATCTTAACCATTTTTAAGTGTAGAGTTCAGTGGTATTAACTACATTCATAATGTTGTACAATCATCAGTCATTGATTTTTTAATGTATGTAATCTTTAATATCCCAAACATATATAATTACTTATTTTTATAAATGAAATCATTCCTTATGATAAATTAACAACAAATTAATAACAACAAATAAGAAAGCAAACTGGAAATAAATCTATAAATTAGTTTGGGAAGTGCTGACATCTTTAAAATGGTTCATAATAGCTCATGTATTAGTTATATGATTAGTTCATGTATTAGCTTTTGTTCTTCATATAATAATTAGTTCATGTATTAGTTTTTGTTCTTCACTTAACTCTCTAAGAGATCTTTTCATGTCAATAAATTAGAGCCAATTAATTCTTAACAGCTTTATATTTCCCATAATATGGCCATAACACAACTTATTTGACCATTTCCCCTTAGCTTATTTTCACTTTTTTTTCTAAATCAAACAATGCTAAAACAAACCCCCTTATATCTATATTTCAATATATATGTATAACTATTTTTGTTGGAAATATTTCTAGAAGTGGGATTGCTGGTTTAAAGTCTATATGCTTTTTTATTTCAAAAGATACTATAAAATTACCATCCAAAAAGCCTTTAATAATTCATATTTCCAAATGAGTATATGAAACTATCTTTTGGAAAGCAATTTTTTTTTTAAAGATTTTTATTGGGAAAGGGTAACAGGACTTTATTGGGGAACGGTGTGTACTTCCAGGACTTTTTCCCAAGTCAAGTTGTTGTCCTTTCAATCTTAGTTGTGGAGGGCGCAGCTCAGCTACAGGTCCAGTTGCCATTTCTAGTTGCAGGGGGCACAGCCCACCATCCCCTGCAGGAGTCGAAACCCGCAACCTTGTTGTTGAGAGGATGCGCTCCAACCAACTGAGTCATCTAGGAGCTCAGCGGCAGCTCAGCTCAAGGAGCTGTGTTCAATCTTGCAGGGGACGTTGCAGGGGACGGAGCCCACCATCTATTACAGGAGTCGAGAAGTTGAACTGGCAATCTTGTGGTTGAGAGCCCACTGGCCCATATGGGAATCGAACCGGCAGCCTTCGGAGTTAGGCGCCCGGAGCAATAACTGCTTGAGTCATCGGGCTGGCCCCTGGAAAGTAATTTTTGACAGTAACATTTCAAAAGCCTTACACTGTCCATGCTTCTTGTCCCATTAATTTTGTTTACGGACATTATGTCAGAAAATACTTCTAAAACACAAAATAAATCCTAACAAATATATACAGTATAATATAGTTAAAAACTAGATACAACCTAAATTTTAAAAATGGAGCAAGTAAATTATTATAAAACCTTTATTATAAAGATGATTACAAAGACTGTTTAATAACATAAAAATGCTTATGATAAAATGTTACTTGAAAATTGAAAGATTTAATTAAAAATTTAGTCAAAATATTTAAAACAATTGTGTTTTAAATGTATACCTGTTGATGCTACTTTCTTTTACTACTTTCTTATCAATTTGAAAAGCATAAAATTAAAACGTATAACTTCTTAGACTTCAGGAAGCCTATGAAAGACAATTTGTAAACTGCTGCAAAGCTTCTCACTTTCTATATTTCCCAGATTTTCTTAACTGAAGATTATACTTTTCTAATTGAAAAAATTAGTAATTATAGCACTTAGGAAAGTGTTCTGCACTTGACAGGTATTGTATTCAATAGGTACTCTGATGACTATCCTTGAGGCATTTTATGAAAAAGAGCCAATTAAAAATACAATATAACAAACATCTTGGGTTCATCCTAGCGTTATGCATACATATAGTTCTCATCTTAAGCAAAATTGTAAAGGAAGAAAAATTAATTTTTGTTTTCCACTATTTAAGCTACCTTCCCTTCAACTCTCAGGGTTTATGTTCTGTGTTCTAGTCTCTAAGGATCTTGCTTTATGATCGCTGCCACTGTGTAAACTAGTAATAGCATCCAGAGTTATTTGCATATTTTAAAAATCTGACATGTAAAAATAAGAAAATTAATGTAAAGCTCTTAACACAGAATGAGTGTTCAGTAAGTGTTCATAACGATGATAGTGGTGAAAAGGATGATGCTACTGACCATGGAGAAGAAGTCTTCAGAGTAAAACGGGGCTTTTAGGGAAAAAGTGATTATTCTCCATTATGACACTTTCAATATATTAAGAGTATGCCTGGAATTTCCTTCTCCTTAAATAAAAAGAGCTTATGATGGACCCATGGTCTGTGATAATACTAGTGATAACTATGATGACAATAATACTCAGACCCGTCTTAAATCTGTTTATATTCTCAATCTATATGTGATTGCATGGGTTAGTGAATTTCTGTTATAAGACATTTTGTTTTAGTAATAGTAATATTGCCTCTTGAAGCTTGAAGGAGCATCCTCTTCTGCTAATATTCTTATATTTGCGGAATAAATTTAAATTAACCCTATCCATATTTGATGCATGCCAGGACTTTATAAGTTAAAACATATGAGGCTATTTATTTCCTCCTAGGCACCGTGCCTAGGATTTGGTGCCTCCAGGTAAATGGTTGGCCATGGCTAAATGCTAAAAGCTAGGCTTCCTCCAGCTGTGGAAAACTGACTTGAAGCCTAAACTTTTCCACAACTCTATATTTTTTCTATTAAAATAGCCACACCCTAAACTTAAAATAAATATTAGCTAATTACTAATTATCATCACTTAAGTTTTAAGGGGAGATAAGAAATTTAACACAAGTTTAAAAATATGGCTAACCTTAAGGCCATTTAGTGTCTTCCTGAATACTTTCAAGGGTATGGAAGTCAAATCTAA
Organism: Rhinolophus ferrumequinum; assembly: GCF_004115265.2. Taxonomy (NCBI): domain Eukaryota; kingdom Metazoa; phylum Chordata; class Mammalia; order Chiroptera; family Rhinolophidae; genus Rhinolophus; species Rhinolophus ferrumequinum. The sequence goes on along the minus strand of NC_046297.1, from coordinate 40,678,439 downwards.
TTCTATTTTAGCACTTCACTAAATCTTGTCCTCAAGTCCAAAGACATTAGGAATTTATATACATTTCCAACTCTGATTCCAGCTTTCTTTGTCTACACTTTGCCTCATTTTAGAACAAGACTTTGGGTGCCACCTTCCCAACTGCAAAAACACTTACAAGATATTTTTCTAATCAAAGGTAGAAATTTCATTCTACCTCATCAAGTTCTCTATTAAGCTTTACAGCACAATTTACAGGTTGTCTTTCATAGGCTTTCTGAAGTCTAAGAAGCTATACATGTTTTAATTTTACACTTTTAAAATTTGTAAACATAAGTTGCTCTCAATGTCAGTCATATACTCTGTTTACTGCTGTCTTCTCTTTCCCAGTCTGATGTCTTAAACACATTGTTGTTGCTTCATTTGCATTTTCCTGATTTTTGGTGAAACTGAGCATCTTTTCATGTTTACTAATCATTTGAATTTCTTCTGGGACTTTGTCAATTTAGCTGTTTTACCCGTTTGTCTATTTAGACTGTCTTTTCCTAATTAGTTACTTTATCTCTCTATGTATTATAGATATGAGGCCTTTAAAATCTAGGCTATAGATACTTTTATTTTCATTGTTGTATATCTATTAACTTTAGTTATTGTCTTCCTAAGATAGTTTTTAATTCTTATGTAGTCAAATCTATTTAGCATTTCCTTTCTGCTTTTGCGTTTTGCATTTTGCTTATCAGATCTTCTATCTCATGAATATAAAAAATATTATCTTATATTTTTCTAAAACATATCTTAAAAGTGTTTAAATTTTTAAAAAATAAACTTTTAATTTTGGAATAGTTTTAGGTTTACAAAAAAGTTGTGAAGTTAGTACAGAGAGTTTCCATATACCTCAACTCAATTTCCCATTATTAATGTCTTATATTAGCATGGTACATTTTCACAACTTATGAGCCATTATTGATATTGTTATTAACTAAAGTCTAGACTTTATTCATAGTTCCTTAAGTTTTTACCTAATGTCTTTTTCTGTACCAGGACTCCCAATACATTTTGTTTTGTTTTGTTTTGTTGTTTTTATTTTATTTTATTTTATTTTATTTTATTTTTTTTTACTTTTTTTTTTTTATTATTATTTATTTTTTAATTTATTGGGGTGACAATTGTTAGTAGAATTACATAGATTTCAGTTGTGCAATTCTGTATCACATCATCCATAAATCACACTGTGTGTTCACCACCCAGAGTCAGCTCCCCTTCCATCACCGTACATTCCCAATACATTTTGAATACCTCATTACATTTAGATCTTATGTTTCTTTAGCCTCATCGGGTCTGTGGCAGTTTCTTAGACTTTCCTTGTTTTTGATGGTTACCTTGACAGTTTTGAGGAGTACTGGTTAGGTGTTTTATAGAATGTCTCTCAATTGGGATTTGCTTGATGTTTTTCTTGTAATGAGACTGAAGTTTTGTGTTTGGAGGAGGAAAACCACAGAGGTAAAGGACCCTTTTCATCATATCATTTCAAGGGTACATACAACCAATATGACTTATCACTGTTGATGTTGACCTTAATCACCTGGCTGAGGTCATGTTTCTCTACTGAAAAGTTTCTCTGCTTCCCCAGTTTTAATATTGTCCTCTTTAGAAAGAAGCTACTATGTGCAGGCCACACTTACAGCATGAGGAGTTCCTGTTCTACTTCCTTGAACGTAGAGCATGCTGTTTGTTTTTAACCATTTGGATCTTGAATGCATTTGGAATTTACTCTAATATATTGTCATAGTGGACATTGAGGCTGTTTCTTCCTTTTTTCTATTGTATAATAAGGATTTCTTTCATTTGGAGTTGGCATCAAGGAAATTGACACCATTCCTATCTCTAAGAGAGGGCCCTGCTATTTTAGACCCAACAGGGAATTCTCATCCATCTTCCAACACCGATTTATTCAAGTAAGCCAATCAGTTTTTCAGGCATAAGCCAAATCATTGCATGCTGAGGGACGGTCAAGATGACAGCTTGAGCCAATGAGACAAGAACGGAGATTGTAGAAGCGCTCTGGGAGATGGTTTCTCCTTTCAAGGGACTACCAAAAGACAGTGCTTTTTCTCCTTTTGGGAAATCTGGTGTACAGATATGAAGCTTAGCATTTTGGCAGCCATTCAGCCTTAGGATGAAATTGACATTGCAGAAGTCAGAACCCAGAGACAGAAAAAGAAAACAAACAAACAAATAAATAATAGAACCCCCAGTATCTTTCATGTCGGTATTGAGCCACTAAGTCAAAACAACCCTGTAGTCTGCTCTATATCTGGCTCTTGCAGTTAAATGAACCTTTTGTTGTGTAAGGCAGTTTGGGCTGGGTCTTTGATTGCCTGCAATATAAAGAAGCCTGATACAGGGGTATATAAACAGAGATCTAATGTTATTTATTTATTATCCCAAATAGTCCCACTACAATTTATTAAGTGGCTCATTTTTTCTTCTGTGATGTAAAATGTCACTTTATCATAAACAACATTTGCACATAAAAATGGTTCTGTTAGGCTTCGATATTCATTATATATATATATTAATTTATCTATTTCTGAATTCACACCACACTTTTAAATATCACAATTTTATCATATGTTTTCATTTCTGGTAGGGCAAGTCTCTCTTCATTGTTCTTTTTTAAAAAAACTATGAGTGCTTTTCATGTACTTTCTCTTCTTTTGACAGGTAGCTTGTTAAATTCCATAAAAAATTCCTTTGAGAATTTTCAAAAATTGGGATTACCTTAAATTTACAAATTAAATCTGGAGGTGACTGTGACCTTGGTCAACACCTTGACTATAGCCTTTTGAGAGACCCTGGGCTGGAAGGCCCTGATTCCTGACTTACAGAAACTATGAGATAATATATGTGTTGTTTTAAGTTGGTAAGTTTTGGAGTAATTCGTTATGTAGCAATATATCACTAATACAGACAGAAATTAATAAATTATGTTTATGTATGTTTTCAGTGCTCCAACTCTTGATTCAAAATTTTTAAAAATTTCAGTTTATCAAGCATAAATCCATGGTGTTCAGAAGCTTCTGTATTGCTACCTACCCTCCTTCATTTGTAGCTAAATATGCAGGGAAATCCAACAGCCCTTTGTCGATGGTGATTTATTAGCAAGGTGCTCTTAAGACAACTTTTTCTAATACCTGTGACTATTTGCTTCAAAAGAAATTATATAAAGCTTGGTCATCTTACCCTCTTTTTCAGTGAAGACTGAATTGAAATCATAGTTTAATTGCTGGCGGGAAATTAATCATGTAAAAGTATGCCATGGGTAATGTTTTTATTAAGTGGCTCATTTTTTTCTTCTGTAAAATAATCAGTTCATTATACAAAAAATTACCTTTTGTAAGGGAATCACTCCCTTTGGAAAGAAATCCAAAAGAAGGAGCAGGGAAAAACCCCATAGTTTCAGGGTAGGGGCCATACCTCATTTTCTGTTCCTGGCAACATAATAAATGAATGTTGATAGAAAGAATGTTTGATAAGGATGAAAATATTAGTTTGAACTATTCAGTCTTTTCCCCTCTTGTTTCCTCCTCCCCATTAAGGAAGTATCCTTCATTTCCTGCTTCCCGGAACTATATTGCGTTGAGGAAGACAAATAGAGCTAGAAGAGCTACAGAATCAAAGAGAAGGTCATGTACTCTCTCTGTGGGAAAGGGCTTGAAATAACAGCAAAGGGAGGTAAACTGCAGGATGGCGGGAAAGGAAGGGTTGAATGAGTAGGACAGGAGAGAAGCAGGGTAAGACTTTGGTGAACAAGGGAGAAGCAATATGGATAGCTTTCATGAAAACTTAAGGGAGAAAGACGGTTAAAGATGATTTTTAGGAAGTTGTGCTTTGTCCATATGCCATTTCCATGAGACTGTTAGTGAAAATTTACACCTTTCCAAGCTTTTTGAAGTTGGATTTGAGTTTGATTTGAATGTATCCTACATGTATACATTCATTTGATTTCAATGTATGTTACAACTGACTTAAGGGTGGCTCAATTTTATTCCAGCTTCTATCTGAGTATTAATTATATACCACCACCACACTTTCCCCCCTATTACCCTAGGTCTCATTGTCCAGTTTTCCAGCAGTTAACTACTGTCATCACTATAGATCTGCCCAGAGGTATTCTTATTTCCCTAACTTTCTTGGCCTAGAAGTAAACAATTTTCTTTCTGCTTAGTTTAGTCAAGACAAATTAGAAATTATTCAGAGACCATAGGCCAGAATAAAAAGAAATTTAAAAAGACAAAACTATAGAGAAAGAAATTGTGAAAGCATAGAATAGATTAGTTTATAGAGCTTAAGATGCTTTTATTAATATTATTAAGGATCAGCCATGGAAAGGCTTTAACTGGTGGAATTAACCAGGCTCTTACTATTGATTTCTTTCTTTTCCTTAGCTCTGTCCTGTGTTCAGTGTCTTAACCAATCATTGATGTGCTTTGAGAGATACTGTTCTGGAACTTATCTCTGTATATAACAGAAACTATTTTTCTCCTTATAACTGATGTATAAGGAGAGTGGACTTTGTAAAATAGAAGGCATTTTTGTTTTGCTGAGCTCCAGCCCATATTAACTTGAACTGCAGCACTTTTCTGAATAACAGAACGTATTGATATTTTACTACCTACAACTTGAATCATCATTTTACTCTTACGTGAATATATATTCTGTATTTTCCACTGTATTCTGAGAGAGCAAGGACCACATATTCTGTATCTTACCCCCCACAGGTCTTCGTTATTGTGTTTGCATAAAGTTAGCGTAGATCAGTGGTTTTCAAAGTGTGATCTGGGCACCTCTGGGGGTACCCAAGATGCTTCCAGGGGGTCCACAAGGTCAAAACTATTTTAAATACAATACTAAAATATTATTTGCCTTTTTCACTTTCATTTTCTCATGAATGTGTGATGGAATTTTCCAGATGCCATGTGACGTTTGATGATGATGTCATTGCTCTGATAGCTAATGGAATGTGTACACTTGTGTTTTAAAATTTTCTGTTTTAATTTCTTAACATCTGTAGACATAATCCACATTTAAAAAAGCTCTTGAAGGTTCTCCATAATTTTTGAGAGTGCAAAGTAAGCCTGGGACCAAAGTTTGAGAACTGTTGGTATAGATAATTATGTATTGAACTGAAAATGAAATCAGTCTGATCTTATCAATCCTTTTTCTGAATTTACAGTGGGGCCTGAGATTCTTTGCTGATATTCTCTGTATCAGTCAAGGTCCAACCTGATACAGAAACCACAAGAGACAGAGACCACTGTTATCTGAATAAAGAAAGTTTAATATAAAGAATTATTAAGTCTCAGAGAGGATTGGAGTAACAAGGGATTGGCTAGTAAGAAACCAAGAGAACTCTAAAGAGTATAGGAATAGCAGAAATCAGGAGTAATCACCCTGCGGCTGAGATGAAGCACCCAAAGAAGGGGCTCCCCAGGGCCGAGATGCAGATCTTGTTGGAGAGGCCATAGCTATGTCCCACTGAAAGGCAGAGAAGTTGCTGTGGTGCCATCCTGGTGGAACTTGCTGGAAATCTGTCCTCTGGAACTTTCTGAAACTCTTCCTTTTACGTTCCCTGGGAAAGCTGGTCATGGTGAGGTGTCTTACTGGAGGCACTCTGCAGCAGAACTACCCAAGGGAGGGACAAGGTATGGTGGGAAGGGAAACTGTTGGCCCCTGAGTTCTGTTGCCACTTTGCACTGCAGGACTCAAGTAATAAAGACACCGCACATGTTGCAGGAGCCAAAGAAGCAGCCCCTGGTGCTGGAGCCTGCCAACAGAATCCACAGAAACCAGAAAGGAAAACTCTTTTCTTTTTCAATGTCTTTCCATGGTCCCTTATTGACATAGCTTAACATCCTACTACCTAATTAAAAAAAAAAAAGGACCTAGCTCCATTTTGTTGTATTTATATATTTATTTAATATTTTTTTTCAATTATGGTTGCCATACAATATTATATTAGTTTCAGGTGTACAACAGTGATTAGACATTTATATAACTTACAAGGTGATTATCCTGATAAATCTAGAACCCATTTGATGTCATACATAGTTATTCCAATATTATTGACTATATTCCTTATGCTATACCTTACATTCCCATGGCTACTTTGTAACTATCAATTTATACTTCTTTTTCTTTTTTATAGTTTTTTTTTTTTTTTTTAAGATTTTATTTAAGCTCCAGATCCAGTTGCCGTTGCTAGTTGCAGGGGACGCAGTCCACCATCCCTTGCGGGAGTCGAACTGGCCACTTTGTGGTTGAGGACGCACTCCAACCAACTGAGCCATCCAGGAGCTCAGCGGCAGCTCAGCTCAAGGTGCCGTGTTCAATCTTAGTTGCAGGGGGCGCTGCCCACCATTCCTTGCGGGACTCGAGGAATCGAACTGGCAACATTGTGGTTGAGAGCCCACTGGCCCATGTGGGAATCGAACCAGCAGCCTTCAGAGTTAGGAGCATGGAGCTCTAACCTCCTGAGCCACTGCGCCGGCCAATTTATACTTCTTAATCCTTTCCCCCTTTTCATGCATTCCCCCAAACCCCCTCCCATCGGGAAACCCTCAAAATGTTCTTTGTATCTATAGGTTTGTTTCTGTTTGTTTATTTATCTTATTCGTTAGATTCCACATATAAGTGAAATCATATCGCATTTGTCTTTCTCTGGCTGACTTATTCCACTCATCATAATAACCTCCAATGCCATCCATGTTTTTGCAGATGGTAAGATTTCATTCTTTTTTATGGCTGAGTAATATTCCATTGTATATATGTGCCACCTCTTCTTTATCCATTCATCCACTGATGGACACCCAGGTTGCCTTCATATCTTGGATACTGTAAATAATGCTGCAATGAACATGTGGATGCACATGTCACTTGGAAGTAGTGTTTTGGATTTCTTTGGTTCAATACCCCAAAGTGGGATTACTGTGTCCTTCTTTGTCTCTTCTTATAGCTTTTGTTTTAAAGTCTATTTTATCTGGTGTAAGTATTGCTACCCCAGCTTTTTGTTTTCATTTCCATTTTCATGAAATATCTTTTTCCATCCCTTTAATTTTCAGTCTGTGTGTGTCTTTGGATCTGAAATGAGTCTCTGGTAGGGAGTATACATAAGGGTCTTGTTTTCTTATCCATTCAGCCACCCTATCTTTTGATTGGAGCATTTAATCCATTTACATTTAAAGTAATGGTTGATAGATATATAGTTATTGCCATTTTATTATTCATATTTTTGATCTTTTTTCTTCTTGTTGTCAAAGAAGTCCCTTTAACATTTCTTGTATATGTGCTGCTGAAGCGAGCACAACCTTTAACATTTCTTGTAATACTGGTTTTGTGGTTATGAATTCCTTTAGCTTTTTCTTGTCTGGGAAGCTCTTTATCTGTCCTTTGATTCTATATGATAACTTTGCTGAGTAAGCAATCTTAGTTGTAGGTCCTTGCTTTTCATCACTTTGAATATTTCATGCCAATCCCTTCTGGCCGGTAGTTTCTGTTGAGAAATCATCTAACAGTCTAATGGGAGCTCCCTTATAGGTAGCTAACTGCTTTTCTCTTGCTGCTTTTTAAGATTCTTTCTTTGTCTTTAAGCTTTGGCATTTTAATTATAATGTGTCTTGGTGTGGGTTTGAGTTCATCTTATGCAGGACTCTGTGCTTACATGTCTATTTCCTATTACATGTCTATGTCCTTGCTTATATGTCTATTTCCTTTGCCAGGTTAAGGAAATTTTCCATCATTATTTCTTCAAATAGGTTTTCAATTCCTTTTTCTTTTTCTTCTCCTTTTGTACACCTATGATGCGAATGTTGGTATTTTTGATGTTGTCCCCAAGGTCCCTTACACTATCTTCATTTTTTTGGACTCTTTTTTGTTGTTATTCTAATTGGGTGTTTTCTGCTACCTTATCTTCCAAATCACTGATTTGACCCTCTGCTTCATCTTATCACTATTGATTCCCTCTAATGTATTCTTTATTTTATTTATTATATTCTTCATTTCTGGCAGGTTCTTCTCTATGTTTTCTTTCTCCATTTCTATGTTTCCTATCTCTTTGTTGAAGTTCTTTCTGAGATCATTGAGCACCCTTATAACCACTGTTTGGAACTCTGTTTCTGATAGGTTGCTTATCTCCATTTTGTTTAGTTCTTTTTCTGGAGTTTTGTTCTGTTCTTTCATGTGGGACATGTTTCTTTGTCTCTCCATTTTGGATGCTTCCCTGCGTTTGTGTTTATGTATTAGGTAGAGATGCTATGTCTCCTGGTCTTAGTAGAGTGACCTTATGTAGTAGGTGTTCTGGGGGCCCAGTAGCTCAGTCTCCCTGGTCACCTTAGCTGGGTGCTCCAAGTGTGTCCCTTGTGTGGATTGTGTGTGCCCCCCTGTTGTAGTTGAGGCTTGGTGGCTGTTTGCACATTAATAGGAGGGATTGACCCTTGGGCAGATTGGTTGTGAGGACTGGGCATGACTACACTGGAGCAGCTGTTGTGCAGGGGCTGACCCTGTGGAGCAGGATTCACTTTAGCAGGTATCTGGTACTTTCACAGTCTGCCCTTGGGTTGTGTTGTCCTCAGAGACAGTGTGGGGACAGAGCCCCAAAAAGCAGTTTCCAGGCTCTCGGCCTCACATAGAAAGGTGCTGGCTCAGGTAGTAAATGGCCATCGACTGTGATCAAATGGCCAGCAGCTGTGGCTAGTTGGCCGTCAGCTGTAACCAGTGAGCCATTGGTCACGAATATAACTGCTGTGGCTACGCTAGCGAAAAAAAAAAGGGGGAGCTAGCAAGAAGATGGTGCTGAGTCTGCAAACGGCGCAGTGAGGGTTGAGAATTGTGTTGCTCCTGGTTCCTGTGTCTCCAACCCAGCCGCCAGTGAGAGTATAGTGGTATGACTCCCCTACCTATGGCTCCGTGGGTGTTCCTTTTTGGCCTCACCATGTCCTGAGTTTTTGTGTGGGGAGTGGGACCGGATACCCCGCCTGACACCCCTCACGACAGACAGCAAGATGGTGTTCCAGTGCAGTCCAGAGCCAGCCACTTGGTGTGCCAGCCACAGGGCTTCCTGGGAGTGGCCTCACCAAGTTCAGCTGCAGTGTGTGGCCTCCTTGAGGCCGCTCAGAATGAACCACAAAGCAATCTGCAGATGGCTGTCTGGGCTCCAAAGCAAACCGAGCTGGACTTGAAGGTGCCTGGGAGAGGCTAAGGTTCAAACCAAGTTCAACTGCCGCTAGTTCCAGGCTTGGGGCTGCCTAGTAAGTGGTACAGGGCATGCCTAGGCCAGATGTTCCTTGTTTGGGGTTTGTGAACCTTTGAGAGATTTCAGGGAAGTTTGAAGCATGAGCCAAGACAGGCCATTTTTATGAATAACCCACTGAAATCTGTTTCAGTGGACATACAAGTTGGGTGGGGCAAGGTCTCAGGGAATCACCAGGGTGGGATGAAGAGTATTAGCCAGGTTGATGGAGACTCAGATATGGCACTAGGTTACATCTGCATGCTGGGAGTAGGGGAGGCTTAGCAAAAGAACAATGCCTTCCAGCAGCACTTCTGTCTGGAAGAAAGCTGCTTCTCCAGCTCTCACCTTGAAACCAGACAATTCATTTATTCTCAATATGTCCCTGGCACCTTTTGAGCTGATGCTCTAGTGCTAGATCTCTGAGCGAGTGAGTCAGTCAGCAGGTAAGTGCATGCGTGGACCATTTTAGAGGAATATCTGGGACTCTAGCCACCCTCTGTCTCACTTAGCCACCATCTCTGCTGTTTTCACAGCTAGAAGTTGTGGGGACTTCTCTTCCTGGCACTGGAACCCTGGATTGGGAAGCCTGGTGTATGGCTGGGGCCCCTCTTTTCTCAGAAGTGACCTCTGTAGCCGAGATATCCATCCCGATTTTTAACTGCCACAGGTGGGTGTGGGACCAACCTGTTCCACATCTCTGACTCTCCTACTAGTTTCAACGTTTCTTCTTCTGTATGTCCCTTGTTATAGAATTTCTGTTCAGCTTGGAGGACCTAGCTCCATTTAAACAGAGCAGGCAATGAAGGATGAATTTGGAACTGAGAGAAAATAAATGGCAAATGACCAATGGTACACTCACTTTCACTTAACATGTAGTTTATGAATTATCTATGTTTCTAAATGTCTTGATGTTTTCTTTGTATGGAAATCCATTCATTCATTCAACAAACATTTATTCAATGACTGTAATATTCTAGGTACATATATTTAGCAGACATTATAGGCTGTTGCCTAATAACAATTTTTCCATTATTTCTTAATAGTAGATTTTAATTTTGTCCTTCTCTCATGCTTCTCCTGGCCATATACTTCAGGGAATGCTGGTCTCAGCCTCAACTTCAAGCCCAACTCCATGGTGGTAAATCACAATTGGTTTAAGCAGGTTTTTGTGACACCATTTCCTTTTTCAGAGATGGGTCTGTGACATAGTTCTGGACAATAGGATATGAACGGTCACCTGCAGAAGTCTTTTAGAATCGTTTTCCCCACCATCTTAAATGGTAGCATTCATAAAAAAATAACCCTCTTCTGTTGCTGGACATTCTCATGTCTCCATGTGATGCCTGGAACTTTGGTGGTCATTGTTTGAGGATAGGGAGATAGCATGAAGAGAACCTGCTGTGCACAGTAGAGCAGGAAATGAAAGCAAATCAAAGAATCAAACCTACAAACACCACTTCTAGGCTTCTTGTTTTAAAAATCATTTTGAGTTGTTACTTGTAGTTAACTGATATGCAAGACTTTTGTGATGACAAATATGACTAAGATACTATCCTTATTGCTAAGAAGCTTACAGTTTTGTTAGGGAAACAAATAAGTAAAATACAACTTTTAAATTGCTATGATAAAAGAGGATAGTGGTTGAATTCAAAAGCAATATGCCAATTTCAGGCTAACTATAAAATTATGTTGGAAAAAAGAAACCAATCTAGAGAAAATGCTTTGTAAACTCACCGTTGAAAGGAATAGTTCTGAATTTCTCTGGAAATAAAGTCACATAGTGTAATATATTAGACCAGAGTTTTCTCTTTGTCCCAAACGCTTCCTGGTAATAGTAGAAAAGATTGACAGTTGTTAATTAGTATTATTGTTCAAATTTAAAAATAAGAAAAAAAGTAGTTTTGCTTTTTTTCCCCTTCCCCCCCTCCCCTCCCAACTTCGATTGGGGCCATTGTTCTCAGTCTAATTGGGGAGGACGCAGTTCACTGGCCCATGTTGGTGTTATGAGCATTGTGTTCTACCTGGCTGAGCCAGCCGGTCGCTGGCTGCCGGCTGGCTGCCGACTGGCTGCTCACAGCAGCTCATGGCCACTCACAGCTGCCCATGGCAGTCCAGCTCCAGGTGGAGCCATTGTTCACAATCTAGCTGTAGAGGGTGGAGCTTACTGGCCCATGTGGGAATCAAACCGGCCACCTCGGTGTTAGGAGCACAGCGCTACAACGACCTGAGCCACCCAGCCACCCAGAAACATGTAGTTTTAATAAACAGCAGCAACTAGTATAACAAGGAAAAACTTATTTTATCTTAATATATTTCTCCTCATAAAACATGGTGATGTATGTATTCTGTGACAACGAATGCATTTTTGTTATTCAAAAGGAACTGGGTCCCAAATTGCAGATTTTTCTCAAATTTCTCTTGGAGCACTCAGTTGAGAATTCTGGTGAGCTGTTTTCTAGTATAATTAAAGCGTGTACTTAATCTTGATTCTAATTGGAACAGTTGGAAGCAGAAACAGATTACCCTACTTTCACAGTTAAGTGAAGCTGAGTGACCCTTATCTGAATCTCAAATTTTCCTATAGCTTTCATGTGTTCATGAAGGCTTGCTGCCTCTTATTCGTAGGTTGAATGAGGATGTCTATGCTTTGTTTCTTGGAATCTTCAGGCTGCTTTCTATAGGCAAATTAAAACAGGGACTTGAGCCCTTTTTTTTTTTCTGAGTAACTCAGGAAAAAAACAATTCCTTTTATTCAGTAACGCATGACATGCCAGGCACACTGGCCTTGGGGCCTTAGTACTTCCTTTGGCCTCACAGTCTCTTCTTAAAGCAATCTGTATGGCTCTCCCCTGAATTTCTTTAGTTGCCCTCTCATTAAGGCCTTCCTTAGCCACCCTATCTAAATTTCATCCCTTCCCCTCCACTTTATATTTCCTTTCCATATTTTATTTTTCTTCCTCACCAGTTTTTAGTACCTAATATTATTGATTAGTTTCTTATTTACCTTATTATGTTTCCCCACCCAGAATATAAACCTCATGAGGGCATGAATTTTTGTCTATTTTCTTTTCTGATGAATCCCCAGTACCTAGAACGGCATGCGTAAGTATTCAGTAAATATTTACTGACTGACTTACAGTGGGATAAGGCTTGGTATTGCAGTTGTAAAGGCCTGGGGTACAGTGCAGATTTTCTGTTTGGCCTAGAGTAACTCTCTTCACCCTTTTGAACCTCAGTTTTTTCACCTGTAAAGTAAAAACAACTACCTAATGAGGCAGTTTTAAGGGTTTAATGAGATAATGCAGGCCAAGTGTCTGATCTTATTAAAGTCATACAATAATTGTTAGTTCTCTCCCTTTCAAATTGAGGGGAGACCTTAGAGATTTTTCTGATATTATTCCTCCTCCTTCCACAAACCTTCTTTATGGGTGTCTCAGTCAGCGTTCCCATAGGAAACCCTTTTGAAGGTAGGGTCATTTGAGGAGGTTTGAGGTATAGGGGAACATAAGGAATAGAAGAGGAATCCAGGGAATAGTAGAATAGTCACCATCTATAAGCCCAAAGAGACAAGAAGAAGCAAGCAGAGTTTCACCCTAGGTTACCTCACAGGAAGGATACCAGGGGAATAAATAGCCTGATCTTATAGTCCTGTGGCCCTCACTGTGGTCAGTGGTCAAGTGGGGTACTCACGTAGCCAGAACCTGCAGCTGGAGAAAACAACCTTGAGCAGCATTCCTGGCCAATAAGAAACAATGAGCAGACAGAACCATAATCTGAGGAGAGAGAAGCGGGTCTAGGGAAAGTTTCTAAGGTTGTGCGTGTGCATTAGTTAAAAGAGCTGTCCTATAGTTAACTTTTCCTTATCATCATAGTAAAAAGCACTCTCATAAGTGGAATTTAAAATGCTAATGAGACATGCAACACCTGAATTTGCAGTAGGTACACTGGACAGGCGAGGTGTAGGACACGCCTCAGTATATTTTGGGGAAGAAGAAGGGAAAGAGGAAGAGGTGGCCCTGAACCCAAGAGCCTATAAAACTGCAGCTCCTGTAAGCCTTGGGAAGCCACATCCATTCTCTTTTGGAGTGTGCTCCTTTGGTGCATCAAGCTTTTGCTTTGATAAACTTGTCTCTCTGCAAAACTGTTTGCTTACTCTCTTGATTTCTATTCTGAGAGGGGCAAGGGGCCCTGTGCCAGTAACATCATCAGACACAACCATAAATCAAGGGGGCGGGAGCTCAGTGATGTGAGCCATACAGGTTAGCCTTCAGGACAGAAAACTGATGGAAAAGGATGGAGAGTGAATTTGGGGGAACAAAAGGAAGCTATCCAACCCCGTGTCCTAACTATGTATAAGGCACTTGCTATGCAAGGGACAGAGAAAATAAAGAAATAGTCCATTTCCCAGCAGACTCACAGTTGGGTTATGATGTCAGTCAAATAAACAGAACTTCAATACAGTGCAATAAGCACTATACAAAAAGCCAGCACAGTGTTATAGTCACATATAAGAAGCATCTCTTTCACCAAAGTGTCGGAAGTAGTGGGGTGATGATGTTGTGAGCTTGGCTGGGAAAGGCTTCCTGGAGATTAAGGTTGGTAACATAATTAAGAGTCCATTTTAAAGTATGAAAATTTGAGCCCATTTTAAAATGTGACAATTTTTTTAAAAGGGTGAAATGACCTTCTCTGAAAGATTTTTCTAACAAAATATAAGAAGATGGGAATAGAGCATAGAAGTGAGGATGAGAGTGAGAGATAGAATAATGAAATTTCAAAGGTTCTTCCTAGCTTTAACATTTTAATACCTTAGTTTTTGGTCCTGTTACTTCTGAACTGTTAGACTGTGGATCTTCAATAAACAAAATAATATAAAATTCTGCAATAATCTCTCTTGTTTACAGAATTTGGCTTAGGTTTCAATAATAAATGGTCTTTACAAACTTAAAATAACTAAATTTAGGGGGCAATGTAATGGTTTGAAAATAAATCATGTTAGTTTATTACATTGTGAAACAAAATAATGCAAAAAGAGGAATAACTATTAATAGACAAGTTTGAGTTGATGTTCATAAAGTTTCTTTATTCAACAGTCTCTTCATATTCTTTGTTCTATTCTTCAAAAGCTCTATATGACACTACATCTTGACAACTTCTGTCAAAAGCAAAGCCATTATATAGTAGCTGTATGTGGTCATAACAAAGATACTTATAGACAGAATTTAAGGTTCCGGTATACACACAACAGGGATGCAGGAAGGGGTCAAATTACAATGGCATAAGTGCTTTGGGAAGAAATCGGAAGGAAAGGGTGACAAGAGGGAAGGAAACAAACTTTCCTTGAGTACGTTTCTACGCATCACAATTTGTTCAGTTTGCCAGGTTACCCAGTTGAACAGCCCGCATTGAATCTGGTGCACTGAGAGAGCTCACTGCACTAATTGTTTTCTTTGTAATTAGACATAATTATTGTGAAATGTAGTGAGGAGATTGTCCACAAAATCAAAAAGAATTTCCAGATATAGTACTAAGTATCCTTAACTGTAGCTACAAATGTCAAATGGCTGGAGGAAAATATAATGAATAATTATAAACAGAACTAGACAGGGAAGCGTGCGTGGGCAGTTAGTGCTACTTCAAACAGCTGCAGAAGATGTATCCTTGAGAAATCTAGAAAAATGAATCAAATCGAATTGGGGCAAAAACAATGAGGGCAAGTGAGGAGTGCCAGCTCAAACGCATACACCCCTGGCCAGCTTACAGAGGCTCTGGGTCCTGACTAGGCCTTGCTCTCTCGCTCTTTCAATTTCTCCTCATTTTTTTCCCCTTCCCTGTACGAAGGCCAGCTCTTCCCTCCGCCGCCGAATCCGCCCTCGTTGCCCAGAGCCTGGCTCCGCCCACCCTCCCTGGACCGCGACCTGCGGCTGAGGGGCGGGGCGGTGCGGGAGGAGCCGCACTCTGGAGCGGGAGGGGGATCCGCCGCGGAGTTACGGGAAAGTTGTTCCGAGTTCCTGGAGTTTCCCTGTGTGGTTCCTGGGCTCCGCTGGCCAGTGCCTCGGCTTCTTTCCTCCCTCCCGCTTTCGCCGCCCACCCCGGTCCCTTCTGCCCCCGGCCGCCATGGAGCAGCCGCCGGCGCCCAAGAGGTAACAAACGCGGGGAGCGGGGAGAGGGAGGAAGGCGGCGGTCGCAGGGCGGGGGCGGCTAGGCCGGGCCGGACGGTGACAACCTCCCGGATTGCCGGGCCCGGAGCCGGGCCTACCGGGGGTCGGGAGGCTGGTCCCAGTGCCCGGCCGCGTCTCTGCGCGGGGCGAGGGGGTGAGAGGGGAGACGGACCGTCGCCTGCCCCGCGCCCGGCCTGGCGCGCGTGGAAAGTCGGGCATTGCCGGGCTCCCCGCGGCCAGACTCCCGGGACGGGCAGAGTTTTCCCCCGTGGCAAGTTCACGAAGCCAAGGAGACGTAAAACTAGGAAATTAATGGGCTTCTTAAAACCATGTCGACTTTCTTGTCAAATTTAAAAAATAATATTACCTTTTTACTTTTTTGAGAAGGCGGGTTTATTTACAGTTTAAGGAATTATATATTCATAGCTACACAGCCTGTAAAACTTGTGGATATGCCGCACTGACAGGTGTTCCTCAGCCCCCTCAAGTTCAGAAGTATTTATGGATGCAAGACAGGAATCTTAAACTAGAACCCCTCCCCCATATACTTTTGTTTTTGTTTTTTCTTTTAGCATATAAAAATAGTGATGTTTTGGTATTTACTGTTATATTTAATCTTTGATGTATTGGAAGTGTAAGAGTACACAGTAGATAGTTTGAGCTAATATTTGAAGTGATCTTAGAAAGCTAAATCAAGGCTATTCATTTACTTAAGTTTGTAATGTGCTTTCCCCCCAACCCCCAAATGAATCAATCAACTAAGTGATGCTGGATTAAAAAAACATTTAACTTCAGTTTTTCAGTTTTAGTTTATAAAATAAGGGTATTAATCTCTCTCCCAGATAGTGCTGTTGTGAAGATGAGTTTTGTGATTTTTGATACGTAGAGATCTTTAGATGGAAAGTGGTATATTCAAGAACATGAAATAATTAAAAAGGTAGGAACTTTGTGAGCCATTGTGAATCGGGTGACTAGATATGTGAGCCTTGAGGCCTGGAAACCATCTGTTCAGGTGAAAAGGGAGGCGGTGTGTGTGTGTGTGTGTGTGTGTGAGAGAGAGAGAGAGAGAGAGAGAGAGAGAGAGAGAGAGAGAGAGAGAGAGAGAGAGAGAGAGAGGTTTCCAAGAGACCTGCTATCAGACAGCCCTTGATAGATTCTTCTCTGGCATTTTGTAAAGTACCAGAATTCTAGTATTGATTGGGCACTCAGTTTTAATACTAGTGAAAAAAACAGGAAACTTTTTTTTCCTTTTTTGTTTTGGAAGTACTGTAAGGGGAACCTCTAAGCTAACACCCTAAGGCCAACTTGAACAACTCTAAATTGAAGTAGACCTCTATTCTGATTAGCTCTACTCTGTTATCACAGTTTCATTATAGATGTAAGAGAACCTCTGCCTTTGCAAGTACATTAGAGAACCTGGAGGGGTCAGGGCGAAGGGTGGGTGGCATACTTCACCATTTCATGGTAACTTACATTTTTTAAAGTACTGGTTACACATTTAGCAGACTTAGTTTTAGCTCTTTTAAGAGACACATGTTAATCCAGGAAGGCATTTTTGCAGAGCAAAAGATAAATGACAATTCCATATATTTGAATATCTCTTAAATTTTTTTTCATAATATTTTCATTTTCATAATATCATTTAATCCTTATAGCAACCCTGTTGAGTATGTTAGGTTACAGGCGTTTAATCCTATTTTGTAGATGAGGACACTAAGAGAGTTTGCCGCATGGAAGGCTATGAGAGAGAGAACCGATAGTGAGTTTTTGTATTGTCCCTATTAATCATTACCTTCTAATAATGAAATATAGCTACCATTTCTGAGATCATACTGTTTGCCAGGAGCTTTATATATACATTCCTTTATTTTATTGTCTTAAGAAATAGGAATCCTGGTTAGCAGTTTACTATGCTACTTCTAAATTTAATCTCTTCATCAGTAAGAATGTGTTGTGAGGAGTAAATGAGGTCATGTGAGAAGCACTTAGCACAGTGCTCTATCATGTGCTCTATAATGTTGTTAGTTTATGTTTTCCTTATTAAATGAAGCTCAGAGAGGTTAAATAACTTGGTCAGGTGGAGGAGGTGCCAGAATCTCCAGACTGGCTGCAAAGGCTGTGCACCCTCTCATTGTGTACAGTGATGCCTCTTTTTGAAACCCTTGCTTGCTTTCTAAGCATTCCATGATGTGGTGGTCAACTCTTTCTACAATTTTCTGGTCCCCTTTGCTTGTTAACTTAATCCCTGTAAGAATGGTCCTTTGCTTTTCTTTCTTTCTGTGTTGAGTAGCACTTCCTTAAGGCTCAGCCATTTTTACATGGTCACATTTATGTTGCTGATGTTCAAGTCTGTCCGAGTAGCGGCTGCTGCTCAGTTAGTAGTTTTGATTTTTCATGTAGATCCACTCTTTCATTATCCCTTCTAGTTGTCACTAGATCCTATCAAATTATTCATCAAAAAGTATATGGATTCATTTCTCCCCCTTTTGATTTTCAGTACTTCTACCCTCCATATTGCTGGGTTTTATGACCTTCACGCTTGATTTATAGCAGTGCCTTCCATCTGGGCACTGTAGTCCAATTTTCAAAAATTTGAGCAGCAGAAGGGCTCTGTGTGGAGTAGGGCAGGGCACTAGAACCTGGTCCCCAGGGCCTTGCCTCCTTCTATTCGCCTTTTGCTGTCCTACAGAACCTCCTAATGATTCATGTTTGCTTTAGTTCATCCTCCACATGGCTTCTGATTTATTTTTCTAAAGCAGCACTTCATTCATGCTACTCCTTTTTTTTTGTGGGGGGGAGGGTTGGGGCACACTAGTCAGTTTTGTACCCAAGGCTCCCATCACTTAATCTCAAGCCTTAACTTCCAGCCTTGTGTTACTATTCTCCAAGATCAGTTTGTCCTGAAGTTTCCCTTTTGTTCTTTATTTTGGTTGTAGGCTGTGGGTACTCCAAACTTTGCCTTTGTTCATGCTTTTCCTTTAGAAAAGTTTGTGTTGTTTTTTGCTAGTAACCTGTGTTGTTTTATTTTTCTTTCCAGGCCTGCTTCATAAAGTATCTTATTTGAGTACTTTCTAGCCTGAGATATTTCCCTGTATTCCTAATATGATATTCACTTGAGTATATGCCATGGTCATATTGCTCTTTTTTAATTATAAAATTTTAAACATACAAAAGATAATGAATGGGGACTAATTTAATCAATACTTACGCATCACTACCCAGCTTTAGAAATAAAATATTACCAATTCGGTTGAAGCCCCCTAAGTATATCTGTTCTCAGTTGCATTACTTCCCCATCCCCCACAGGGTTGTTTCTGTCTTGAACTGGGTATTTGTCATTTTCATACTTGTGTTACACTTTTAGCATGTTGTTCATATATATCTGATGTAGTGTTAGGCCTGGGTGTTAGGCTCAGCTTTGTGCTAACTTTGAAATTTGCTTCTTTGGCAATCATTCTTCTCCTCTGCGAATTGGGAGATTCCAATATGCAGCCAGATCTGAGAGTCATGACTAGATCTGTAAGGCTCCTCTTTCCCTCACATTATTGATTTGGTCTTCCCAGCAAGTCATGTATTAAACATAAGCAATTGATGTGGTCACCCATGTCACTGACATGAGGTACCAGAATGGCTTTTGGATTTCCTGATTTCCATAACAGGTCTGTCACAGAGGTCTGAGACTTTATTAAAATGACGTCTCTCTGGGAAGGGAAATCCATGAAATGGTTATTAATTATTAACATTTTGTAAGTTGAGTTTATCAAATTCCTTTGTAGGGGAACCTCTAGCTGAGATAAAAATGACCACGGAATAGATAAGTTTGACAGGTAGAAAGGAAATGGCGAAAACATGGGCTCTTAACCAAGTGTAACATTCATAGGAAAGGAAATGGGTCTCTGATAGACAGCTGGGCAACAAGGAGAACTCTGGGTGCATGAGGGTAGGTAGTTATATACAGTACTTGTCAAAGAGAAGATAGAATGTCATTGCTGGAGAGATATACTTTCCTCAATTAGAATATGGGATTAATAGTTATTTAAAATTTAAAATACATTGATTAAGGTATATTTGAAGGAAAAGTTGGTGTGAAACAGTGAAAAACACTGGAAGGATAATGAGAGAGTAAGTTACTGAAGCTTACTCTCAAGACAGGTGAAAGGAGTTCTTTGATTTAAGCTATAGTTGAATTCTGTGGCAAATTTTATTTTTTTATAGTATGAAAAGGTAGTTTGGAGGAAGTAAAATTGAAGATTGAAGTCTAAACATTAGGGTTGCAAAGTGCACTCACATAAATGAAGACTGAAGGCAAGAAAACAATCATTTCTTATGGGAAAATGTTGCTGTGAATGAATGGATGATCAGCCAGAAGATAGATTGTTATGGAATGCAAAAGCAAAGGGAAAGGGATGAAGATGTAGAATGGTAAAGTGGAAAGTATTCATATTTTGCTCAGCACATTGAGCCCACATTAGCCTATAGCATGAATAGCCCTGACTGTAGGCCAGAAATTAGGAGTGGAGATAAATAGACAGCAACAAGCCAGGAAAGTCCATAAGTAGGGTATTAGCAAAACCATGAAGACACTGCAATGAGAGAGGGGTGGACGTCATTTTACGTCTATCGTCTTAATTCATGTGTCCCTGGAATGTTAGAAAGGCGATATTCTTGTGCGCTTATTATCAGACAGATTCTCAAAGTGGGGCTTTGTTTTTGAGAAGTTGAACTCTAAGAACTCTTACAAAATAAAAGCAGTATAGCCTCAGGAGGAGGCCCTGGGGAAACTCCTAACTTTAGAGGCAAGCAACTGCAGGAGGTGTCCTTAGTCCAAGGGGAAAAGAATTGAGCAAACAGGAACATCTTTTTGCATTAATGACTTGGTCCCTACAGAGTATGCTCCTTTGGCATTTCTTGGTTAATTTGGGGTTGCACCAACTTCATTAGAGTTGATTTGGGCCCTGTAGACGGGATTAATCAATTGCCTCTTCCTTCTTAGAGGAAATGTGACAACAAAATCTGGATCAGTTCCTGTGCAAGCTAGTTACACATTAAGACAGTAAAGAAACTCAGTCTTCAGTCAACTCTAGGCAATGATTAATTTATCCACTGGTCTTTAAGGGGCTGAAATATGGCATATATTAGTACTGAAGAATTTGTTAGAAATCTAAGAAAAAGGTAAACATTTATTAAACACATCTAGGTTGAAGCTTGTTTTTCTGATGTAACTTAAATAGTCATTCCAGAAGTGTGTATCAGTAAAGCTTTAATAATAAAAGGTTTAAATTGAGTACTTCTTGTTTGGATTGTAAGGGGGAAAAAGTGCTTAGAATTTAATTTTTCTGATTTCAAAGAAGTGTGTTGAACTAGAGGAACTGTCACTTCAGGCCATTATGCATTAGTGGCTTTCAAAAAATAATTTTTTGTTTTTTAATATTGATGAAGAGATCCAGTGCAGACCCACATATATGTAAAACTAAAATAGAAATTTCATGACACGTACTATGTACGATGTTTTCTGGTAGTTTTCTATTTTCTGTTCTGTTTCATTTCATTGAAAAACTGCTGGTCATGATTCACCAAATTATTTTCATGGCCTATTAATGTTTGAAAAAACATTGTTGTATGTAGTAGAGACAGTCAGGAAATTGATTTTATTTCTAATTCCATCCTGACAGTTAAAAGCTTGATGATGGGGTTGTCAAAGGAATCCAGAGTGGTGTAATTATAACAACCTGTACACGCACTAGAGATATTCTTTAAGATTCTAAAAGGGGAAGAGGTGAAGGGGAGAGAGGAAACTATCATTTTAAAGCTACTATATTTTGAACACTTTATATATATCCCAATTAAAGTATGGAAGAGTGCAAAATGATTACCTATAATGTCTGACAGAGTTCACAAAGGAAAATGTAATACATAAAGGTTGCCATGAGGCAAAAGCTTATTTGCCTTCTGGTGTAGAATAGCCCCATGCCCTGGAAACATCCAACTATAATTATGGTGACCTCAATTTCTGACTCCCTACCAGATCCACCCTCTATAACTACCAAAGGTCTTTAGATTTTTTTTCTAAAGAGAACATTTATATTACCTGATAGAAACTTTCTTTTTTGTTTGTCCCAAGCTTATTTTTTGTTGTGATTTTATTTGAATTGCCTCATATGTTAGGCTTATTCTAATTAAGAAGATTTTTACTCTTAGAACAAAGATTCTATATTTGAAATGTCTTATTACAATTTTTTTTCCTACAGAGTCTCAAATTGAATAAGTGAAAGTAATAAATATATAAACAGACCTGTGAATAATAAAAATAAGTTCATTGTTTGCACGCCATGAATATTAAACTGTAGATTACCTTGAACTTCTTAAAAGTATAGTAAAGAATATATCTTTAGAAATGACTTTGTAGCAAAATGAAAATTACAGGGAATTGTTAATATATCAAACGTTTAGTAAAGAGATGGAATTGAGTAAGGTTTTTCAGACATTTCAGAAATATTGATGTAAATATTGATATCTTGATAAATACATACGCAAACACCCACACTTATAAAATTGGGGAAGTTGTTGAGCATATGTGATTCTAAGGATGAGGTAGTTTCTGTATTCAAAATATAGAATACTATTATCTGTCTGGATCTTTTTTTTCATTTTTAGGATATTTGGTTTCCTAGAGTCCTGTAATTGGAAAGAAATGCAGGTTAAAATTATTTTTGTAGTTTTGGCGAGCTTTCTATATATTTGAGGAAAACAGCTAATTTCCTTGACTTTCTCTCTGGAGCCACTCTTTCTCTCCTGCTCCCGCTGGGTTGCCCCATTCTCCCGTTTCTTTCTAAAAACTGATTCTCTTTACTCTCTGCTCGTTGCTCATAACAGAGATAGACTGTCAGCCTTGAGTTGATTCATTTGCTCATTTGTTCATATATTTAGTAATTAATAATTAGCAGCCTTTAAATGCCAGTGCTGGGAACACTGTTCAATGAAATGGATGGGATCTTTGCCCTGATAGAACATACGCTCTAGTTGGAGCTTGAGCTACGAAGGATAGAAGTAGCAGGTATTGAAAAAGAAAAATGGTGGAACCTGCTTAATAGGGCAGTTGGAGGAAGCTTCTCTGGAAAGGTAATACTTAAGCTGCTATAGGAGGTTGAGAAGTTATCCATGTGAGTAGCCAGAAAGAGTATTCCAGGTAGAGGTAAAAGCTATAAAAAGACCCTGAAGGTAGGAAAGTGTTTGCTGTGTGGGAGGAATTGAAATGAGGCCACTGTAGCTTGGTTGTGGAATTGATGTAGGAACATTTCTTTATGCGTGTGCTGGGATTGTCGTCCTGCGGAACCGAAGAATGGAAGCACGGACCAGAGAGGCAAGGAATTGCAGAAAAGGACAGTTTATTAAAGCAAAGAGATGCAGCTCTCAAACAAGAGGGGGTACCTGACTGGAATGCCCACTAGCTAAGGCAAAAGGCTTATGTTTTTATACTTTTTCTTGTATATCTGAGGAGAAAGGCTGGCGTCTACTGGTGCGGTCTTATCAGGTCTGCTCTGGCTCAGACTGGAGGAGGCTTTTGAAATAACCCAGCTGCCTCAGAGTGTAATTGATGTTTCTGTTCTGGTAGGAGTGAGTTATTTCAGGGCTAAGGCTTTGAAGGTATGACTGTTTTTGTTCATTCTACCAGGGAATTCCTGACTGCCTGATGTCATGCTAACCAACTTGCCTCAGAATGAGAGAAAGTGGTTGGAGATGAGGTCAGAGAGATGGGCGGGGGTTCATTGATGCAGGCCATGGAAAGGAATTTGGATTTAAGTTAGACTATAGAGTGCTGTCATTAAGCAGAATTTTCAACAGTTTATATGTTTAAAAGATCATTCTGGGTGCTTTGGGTCAAATAGATTGTAGAGGGTTAAGAATAAAGGCAGGGAAACAAGTTAGGAGGCTATTGTAATAGTGCATGACTAGAGAAGGTGGAGTCAGTGGAGATGGAGAGAAGTGAACAGATTTAAGTTGTATTTTGGAGTTAGAAATGAAGGACTCTCTGATAGACTAGATAGACTAGATGTGGGGAATGAGGAACAAATAATCAATTGTAACTCCTTGTTTTTGGGTTTGAGCAACTTGGGGGGTAGGGGAAGGCTGGGAGAGGAACAGGTTTGGGTATCTATAGTTTCTTTCTTAGAATTCCAAACTCACAAAATGAATCTGTTTGGCCCAAAATGTGATATTAGGTGGTTCTCTTAGAAGAAGTAGGTAGGGAGGAAATTAAGGGCACTGACTTCTTTTTTATAACCTCTTGTTTTCACTGCATTAGACTAGAGAGTTGGAAACATACCAAGTCTTTGTTAGTGGTTGAAATGTTCAGGTGTCCTGGTAAAAGAAAATTTTTTTATTGCAAAATAAAACATCAGTGAAAAACAAGTGTATGGCTTGATGGAGTACTATAAGGCAGACACCTTTGTAATCACCAATCGGGTTAAGAAATAGAACTTTGCCAGCCTCCCTGAAGTCCCTTTTGAGTGCTCCTTCCCAGTCGTACTGCCTTTCCCCATAAGTAACCGTTCTTCCGACCTTTATAGTAATAACCACAGTGTGCATTACAAGACACTCTAGGTTAGTCTTGCTGATTAAAAAATAGTTTTTATATGAGTTGTCACATTTAATCTTTGGGTTAGTCTTAGATCCCTTTTCTTGTTGAAGAATCCAGGCTATTTGTATTGCTTCCCACAGTTCCGCACAGCCTGGATTTTGCTGATTGCTTACTCAAGGTGCAGTTCACCATGTTCCTTTGTCTCCTATAATTCTCACAAATGGTCGGTGGATCCAGAGAATGGATCAGATTCAAGTTTGATCCCTTCGCTATTGTTATGGACTGTACTGGTCACAGTCACTTCGTGGCTAGTTGTCTCTCTTTTGTGATGTGAGCAGCTATTGATGGTTAGTGCTTATTTCTGTTAATTCATTGAGTGTTGCAGAATGGTGAATTTTAAATACATCATTTTATTTTCATTTATTAGTTGGAATGTTTTTATAAAGAGTTACTTCCCTCATCTTCTGTTTGGTTACCCAGTGATATAGTTTATAAAGGAAAGAAAGGATAAATGCTTGGTTCTTCCTCTTTATTTACCCATTTTCAAGGTAATGAATCAGTGCCCTGTTTTCCTCCAAAGGGGACCAATTCTTTTTTTTAATACTATTATGAGCTGATGGATTTAAACATATTTGATGGATTGTAATTCATTGGAGATACTGTCTCTGAATCTCAAAATGTCCCATCTTCTTGGTCAGTGGAAGTGTGTCTCTTCAGGAGACAACAAACATGACTTTAGTGGTCTTTGATCGCTTCCTTGCTGTCTGCTGTGAAAAGATAGTCAGGGCTCATCTTGTCCATTTCCTGTCCTAGGTTCAGAATCAGCCATTTCTCCAAGAAGTCCTACTTTCTTTTAGTGAGAAATGGTATTTCAAGACCCTAACCTGGGCATTAATATGGTGTTATTTTTAAATAGCATTATATGCATAGGTAGGAGAACTGACTCATTTTTTCCAAACTATGGGATAGTCTATTGAAAAATGTGATGGCACTGGTAGTTTTGAGTTTTCTTTTATTTTTCTTAAAGATTTTATTGGGGAAGGGGAACAGTGTGTATTTCCAGGACTTTATTGGGGGAACAGTGTGTTTTTCCCAGGACCTGTCAGTTCCAAGTCAAGTTGTTGTCCTTCAATCTTAGTTGTGGAGGGTGCAGCTCAGCTCTAAGTCCAGTCGCTGTTTTCAATCTAGTTGCGGCGGGCACAGCCCACCATCCCACGAGGGAGTCGAACCTGCAACCTTGCTGTCAAGAGCACACGCTCTAATCAACTGAGCATTCCGGCCGCCCCTGGGCAGCTCAGCTCAAGTAGTCTTCAATCTACTAGTTGCGGAGGGTGCAGCTCACTGGCCCATGTGGGAATCGAACCCGCAACCCTGTTGCTTAGAGCTCACGCTCTAACCAATTGAGCCATCCAGCTGCCCCCCCCCCCTTTTTTTAAAGTTTATTGGGATGACAATTGTTAGTAAAGTTACATAGATTTCAGGTGTACAATTCTGTAATACATCATTTATGTATATCACATTGTGTGTTCACCACCCAAAGTTAGTTCTCCTTTCATCACTATATGTTCGATTCCCTTTACCCTCATCAACCACCTACCTCCCCCCTTACCCTTTGGTAACCACTAAACTGTTGTCTGTGTCTATGAGTTTTTGTTTCCTCATTTGTTTGTCTTGTTCTTTTGTTGTTTTCAGTTGTATATACCACATAGCAGTGAAATCATATGGTTCTCGACTTTTTCTAATTTATTTCGTTCAGCATAAGAATCTCAAGATTCATCCATGTTGTTGCAAATGGTACTATTTCATCTTTTCTTATGGCACAATAGTATTCCATTGAGTTTCTTTCCTTGGATAATATTTCCCCATAAGTTTATAAGGTTGGGCCAGAAATGGGCATCTATGGACAAATTCTGTGGTAGAGACTATGTAGAGTGGACTTTTATCTTCATGTTCTCCCTATCTTACTTACTCTAGTTACCCTTACTGTTATCCTAATATCCAGCCTTACTTTTTTCTCACCGCTAAGTGTTTCAGGTGACCTAGTTTCTTCTTTTCTTAAATGAAAAAGATATAGAAAATAAAAGAATCCAAGACAAACGACACCATTAGTTATAAGATCAGATTACAGGCCTTATTTTTTAAGGTAGAACTTTAGCCTCCCTTGTCTTGCATACATAAAAATATGTCTGCGTACAAACAAAATTCAAGGGCATCTTGAGGTTGCTGTATAAATTTAACTGACTGTAGTATGATGAATTGCAAAATGAAGCACATCCAGATATTAAATGCCATATGTTACATCTTTTTGTTTTGATATTAGCCCCTCTTGTTAAATTTTATTGTGCTTTTGAATAAGTAAAATGAGGTATTTGTCTCAGTGACATAGTTGACAGTTTACATTTGTCAGTGTGTCACATAACTTTAGAAAGAATTAGTTTTGGTGTAATTACTTAATGTATTAAAAGACATTAGGTTGTACCTATAAGTTGATATGTGAATTAGTCATTTTGCAATCAAATAGCAGTCAGTAACCATTTTCTAATAATCATTTATTCAAACATTTTTAATAATCATTTAAATTTGGATCATAGAAGGAGGTTGGAGAGAAATGATTGCTCTGAATAAAATTTGTAGTTCATGTAATTCCTAAGAATTAAAAGAAACAAGTGTCAAATTAAGCAATAGAATTCCATAAAATTTCAGTGGAAATTAAAAATACATATACTAATTAACTCTTAGAAGAAAGTATTTTGATGATTTTCTTTTCCTTGCTTATTCTCATTGTATACTTCCAAGTTTTTTTTATTTTTTTTATAACAGAAAATAATTCATGTACCAGGGTAATGATAAGAAAATGGGATTCCTGTCTCCCCCACCCCCATATACAGGCTTCAGCATTTGACTAGTTAGCTTTAATTAATATTCATAAAAAATTCATGTGATGTAAAAGAGCCGGCCAAATTAGTGATATGGTGAAAACTTTAAAAGATAATTTTGCGAAGTATGGTATAGCCTGTAATGGAATTTCTAAATAAATTATGTAAACCACTTTAAAAAACACTTTCAAAACAACCAGTTTTGTTGGAAATCATTCCAAAATGAAGACATTTGATCCAGTCTTCTGAGACTCATCATTTGCTTTCTTGATTACTTAATGTTATTTTTTATAAATTTTAGTTCATATAAACAGACACAGAAACAGTTCATGGAACTGTTCATAGTTTTTGTTCATAGAAACAGTCAGGTGTGCTCTTTTGGTGTGTTTGAAGCTTTGTTGCTACTTGTAGGTGCTTTTTTTTCTAAACCTAGTCTTGTCTTTTACTGTTACCTGTTATTTCTCATTGCTATATCCTTGTCTAAACTGCTCCTTATCTTGGAAATGATTATCTGACCTCACAGTACCTTTTTCTTTCCCAAAGTACATGCCCTTTGTGTTAGTTTTTGCTAACCCAGAGGTGTTTTTCTCTTCTGGGCTTATAGTACATCTTGGAATCATTTTTTGGCTAAGAAGAACATTATTGTGCAGTGAAGGAAACTCCAAACTTTCCCAAGTTTCTAAAATTTAATATGAAAATGACCAAATTTTTTGCATCAAAAAAAACAGAATTTTACTTTTAAAAGCCCATAAAATTCCTAAATTAAAAACATTTCTGTCATTTTGGAGATTAGATTTTGAGGACTCCTGGTATTACCAAAGTGAATTAGAATTTTCTAGGGTATTTATACTTGTACAAATACAGTAACATTACATTTAGAGTAATTTATAGTAATTTATTTTTCATTTCTATGGGTAAAGTATTGAGGCTATTTTTCTTACAATGATCAATCTTTATATATTTATAGTAGTTTATTTTTAATTTCTTATAATGAGTGATTTTTCCCCCCTTTTAGATACTGCAGGGATTTTAACATTTTATTTTCATTTCTGAAAAACCAAAACCAAGCAGGTAAAATGAATCCCAATTTAAAAAAGTAAGAATCACTTTCATAAAGCACCAAAATCATGAACTATTTCGCAGTCTCTTCCCTTTAATTTGTTTGCAAAGAACCACAGAGAAATATTGAGAAATGACTTCATATGTGCTGTTGCTGAGAAATCAAGTGCGCTGGAAAATCAAGCAAAATAGCGTCCATCTGTGCAAACAGCTGCAAACAGCCAGTCTCCACAGCACCCCCCATCTCTGTTCCTGAAAGCCATGCAGAAGAAGAGTACAGACCTCATTGAATACTACAAATGTTGCTATTGTCAGACTGTAAGCCTTCCTTGAACATACCGAACGTACAATTTTCTTAATGTAGTTACACCTTTAGTTAATGTATTAATATTTGGGATTAATGCAGTTCTAGTATTCTTCTAGGGATGGGAGTAAGGGGTTGTGAGTAGGTAGAGACTAAATCCTTATATTTTATCTTCAAAATTTGAGGTGTAGGGAAATAAATGAAGAAGAAAATATGTAAGTAAATCCAGTTTTTAAGTTTAGGTAGTCTCTTTGGCACAAATCATGTATGGCAGGTACATGGGTAGACCTTGGCAAGTTTCGTATAGAAGTATCCTCTTTTATTTTTAATCAGTTAAAGATTCTGTTCCCCTTTTTAGTTCTCAAATCTATGGTTGTTGAATCTGTATGAACTGGATTAAAAGTTATGAAACTTACAGGCCTGCATATTATAAAATTATTACAAATTTTTATTTTAGTAGGACATGAATATATTGCAGCATTTTCAAATGCGCTGTTTTATGTGTCTACATTTTCTGGATTTGTGTTTTTTGAAAAATTAGTTATTAAGAAAGTTAATGCAGTAACATGTCTTTAAGGGTAGGGAATACGTTGCAGCGTTTAACTTTGTATAGATTTTATAAAAAATTAAAAGGAATATCACTTTCCAGTTGAGGGTAAATGAAAAAATTCTTAGAAATTAAAAATGAAAGACTGCAAGGATGAAGGAAGGAGAAAAATTGCAGCTTCTTTTTCTTTAAATCTCTTTGCCAGGAAACTATAATTTTAGAGTACTTTTGGGCAAAGAGCCCAATCTGAAAGGAAATGGTATGATAGAGTTGAAAAACAAGACTTTAATTTAGTTTTAAAGTCTTCTAACCATTGTATAGTATTTTCTTAGGCGGATTTCAGCTCATTCTAGTGCCAATAATTAATTAACCCCCATGAATTTTAATAACAGTTTTATAAAAGTAAATAAACTTTGAGATCATCGAATTACATCTATTTTATTATTAAAACAGTGATACTAGTGAGCCAGAGCTTTTCAGATCTTGGTTCTAACCTTAGCTCTGCCATTTACTGCAATGCAATGGTGGGCAAGTTACATAACTTTTCTAGGCCTCAGTATGTTCACTTGTAAAATGGAGGTGGTGATAATACCCTCTCTTTGGATTTTGTGAAGATTAAATGGAATAGTAATTGCAAAGCATTTGTCTCTGAAGACAGTTTCCAAAGTATTTCAAAATGTGTTTGGCATTGTCAACATCTTTTGAAGAAACATGTAACTTTCCAAGGGGATAAAAGGACAACTTTCACTTGGATACATGTGTTCTAGTTGAGTTAAAAAAAAAGAAAAAAAAGAATATCTGTGTTATTACTTTAGAACTAAACATCTACTAAATATTTACGAAATACTTGTCCTTTAAAGGGCAAAAGGGAGCAGAGAAAAAGATCCTTGAATTTTATTAGTTTGAGATAAAATGTACTTTCTGTTGTTGAAATAGAAAAGATGTTTGATTTTGTGGATTCAGGATCAGACTCATTATTGTGTAATTTAGAAAATGTTCATTATTGAAGGCTAACTTTGAGACTTTTTGACATTGTTAAATAATGGAATGTTTAAAAACTAAAGGATGAAAACTTTTCATGTGTTTTAAAGATATTTGACGTTCTAACAGTATTCAAAATGAAACTGCTGGGGTCGAAGACTAGAACTTAATTTTAAATGAGATATCACATATAAGATGAAGCATGGTACTTAAATAGCACATAGCGATAATAGTAGCATGACTTTTAATAACAGTTATGACTTATTAAATAGCAACTATTAATAGTAATAAAGCTACCAATAGTGTGATCATTAAAATATAAGGAAATTTGCTAGAAGAGAAAAGACATTGAAAATTACAGAGCTAAGATCTAGTATAAGGTCCTTTACGAAGAAAGAATCTCTGTTCTCACAGATAGAATTTCTTCTCTTCTGATGGATTGGCACTCTGTCTACATCTTCTTCTCCATTAGTTTCCTAAGAGATCTAGAGGGCATATGCTAATAATTTTTCACTAGGGAGCTTCACTAGGGAGCAATGTAGAAAGCCTTCCTTTGTGTCTCTCTTTAAAAGTCTTTGGCCAAAACAAACAACCCAAATAAAAAATGGGCAAAGGACTTGAATAAACATTTCTACAAAGAAGATATACAAATGGACAATAAGCACATGGAAAGATGTTCAACATCACTAGTCATTAGGGAAATACAAATCTAAACCACACACACTCTTTAGGAT
Organism: Rhinolophus ferrumequinum; assembly: GCF_004115265.2. NCBI lineage: Eukaryota > Metazoa > Chordata > Mammalia > Chiroptera > Rhinolophidae > Rhinolophus > Rhinolophus ferrumequinum. The sequence goes on along the minus strand of NC_046297.1, from coordinate 40,647,931 downwards.
GGCTATTATCAAAACAAAACAAAACAAAACAAAAACAAAATAACAAGTGTTGTCTAGGATGTGTAACAATTGGAACCTGCATACGTTGTTGGTGAGAATGTAAAATAGTGCAGTCATTAAGGAAAACAGTGTGGTGGATCCTTAAAAAATTAAACATACAATTTATATAAGGATACAGCTGTTCCACTTCTAGGTATATACAGAAAAGAATTGAAAGCAGGGACTTGAAGAGATTTGTACACCAGAGTTTATTATCAGCATTATTTACAATAGCTAAAAAGTGGAAGCAACCCAAGTGTTCACTGATGGATGAATGGATAAGCAAAATGTGGTATACGTACTGATATATTATTATTCAGCCTTGAAAAGGAATAAAATTGTGATATATGCTGTAACATTGATGAATCTTGAAAACATGCTAATTGAAAGAAGCCAGACATAAAAGGACCCATGTTGTATGATTTCACTTATATGAGGTACATACAGTGGTCAAATTCATAGAAACAGAAAATAGAATTGTGGTTACCAGGGACTGGGGGAGGGGGAAGTGGGAAGTTGTTTAATGGGTAAAGAGTTTTAGTTTGGGATGATGAAAAATTCTGGAGATGGATAGTGGTGATGGTTGCACAACAGTGTGAATATACTTAATGCCACCTAATTGTCCACTTTAAAATAGTTAAAATAGTAAATTTTATGTTATGTATATTTTGCCACAATAAAAAACACAAAAAACTTCAGCCAATTTTAAGCAGCTTGCTGTGCTGTCTTTCTCTTGACCTTTACCTCAATCTTTTCAAAGTTAAAGTGACATCCTTAGAAGAAGTTGCAACCTGTCCACAAACTTGCAAATTGCTGTTTCAAAGCTGGAATCAAAGTAAAAAGAAAGGAAGAGGACTGAATATAGTTCTTTCAATCTTCTTCCCTAGGTCTTTCATGACTGGGCTGTTTCTTGTCTGTGGCTAGTGTGCATTTTGGTGTTAGACTTTTCAGAAAGGGCTGTAACTCCTGACTAGCTTCAGAGATCCAGTCCCCTAAATTTTCACTTTCTTTTCCTGTCCTACCCTTATATTTTGATATAATTTTACACAGTTTATTTCATCTACTTTGTAGAGAAGGTTGAAATTCTATGACTGGTAGGAAGAACTACCTTATGTACTTTCATCTTAATTTCATTTGATTATTGTTCATTCCTACATAATTTTTGCTTTAATCACAGAAGATTTTCTCTCTCTCCCAACTTTCTTTTGACCTTTGAAGGTGTACCTTCTCGTACTTTTCATGACTTTACTTCTATAATCACATTTTTGTTCCCCAATTCTAAAATCTTTAAAAATCTCTATTTTTAAGGCTTCATGTGTCTCAGCCTTCCAACTCAGACCTTATCTATAAAATGAAACTGTTTTTAGATGGCAGGTTATCAGTCATTGCTTGGAAAGATCAGAAACCTTTTTTCTCCTCTCATATCTCTGTTTCTTGAAGCTTTCTTTTTCTCTGGCTTTCTGATTTTTCTGTTGCTTCTGTTTCTCTGACTACTTTATATGCTCTTCTTTGCAATTCATAATTGGCAGTGATCTTGCATTTTCTTTTTCCTCTTTTATTAATTTAAAGTTATTAAAGTTATTTCCTTGGTGAGTTTATCTGCCTTCATGGCTTCAACTTTGATTGAAATGACCCACGAATACTCACTTTTGAGACTTGGAATCTTTGTGCTCAGTCTTATTCAGTATTTCCAATCCACTAAGTAACGTTCGTCTACTTTGCTGTTTCCTCAAAGGCAGTATGTCCAAAATGAAATCCTTACCTTCCATCTAACCTCTACTACATAATTAATGATGTCACTGTTTTTTCTGTTTGCATTTGTTGTGTGTCTTCCCTCTGCTTGGTTTCCTATATTAGTTACCCTGTTACTTATGTCCTTTAAGACCACAAGGAAGAAAGGTACACAGATTATCTTCAGTAATAGAATTGTATTGTGAGGATACTCAAGAAATGTGCGTGTAGTGTGGGAAGGTGCCTCAGCTTCTCGTGTCTCAGCTTTGGTGTCTCTAATTCTGGTTGTGGTATAGGCTCCATTAATAAGGGGAATCGCAGCTTAGAGTCACTTGAAATAATGACTTGAGCTCCAGTGACCTTTGTCATCTTGTTAGCATTTATACTTTTTTGAAATTTAAGGTTACTTGGATCATTTTACAACCATGAAATTTGGACCCTCTCATTGGTTATTTCAGCCCTTGTGTGGATGCTGTCATCTCTGGATCTGCCTCCAGCCATGTGTACTTTATATGGTTGGGATGGTAAAGCTGATTTAATTGGAAGCATCATGTAATGAGCCACAACAGCTTATATAGGAAGATGGATGGGTTTTTCCAAATGAAAGGCATTTTGAAGGTCCGTTAGCTCTCCATTAGTTAGCAATTTTGTTTTTATGCATGTGTTTATTTATTTATTGAAAAAAAATTTATTAGTCAGTAGTATGTTAGGTACTTACTGGAGATAGGCTGGGTAAGACATGATTCATATTTTCATGGAATTCCCATTTTAGTTCTGGTGGTAAGCTCATACAATAAATAAAGAATGAAAGGAATAATGACTCACTGTGCAAAGTGCTAAGGACCACAGCTGATGACAGTGGGATTAGTTTTCTGCATTTGGGTGAGTGGTAGGTAGGGATGGTGTTAGAAGAGAGCAAACTTCCCTTCTAATACCATCATTGCAAACTTCCCAGAGAAGATCGTATGTGTTTTTTTTTGTTTTGTTTTTTATTGGTTTCAGGTGTACAAAGCAACATAATAGTTAGACATTTACACCCCTCATAAAGTGATAACCCCCCTTTCTCCAGCTACTACTACTATGACATGTAACTGTTATAACACCATTGACTATCTTCCTTATGCTATACTCCACCTCCCGTGAGTGTGTGTTTGTGTGTGTGTGTGTGTGTGTGTGTGTAGGTAATTATAGTTGACTTACATTATTATTCCATATCAGCTTCAGGTGTACAGCACAGTGGTCGTACATCTGCACAGTCTATGAAGTGATCCCCCTGATAAGTCCAGTGCCCATCTGGCACCCAACACAATCTTTACAGCATTGTTGATTATATTCCCGATACTGTATTTCATATCCCTATGACTATATTGTGTCTACTAATTTGCACTTTCTAATCCCTTCACCTTCTCTCCCATCCCCTCCCCCTCCCACCTAGCAATGACAGGCTTTTATTCCCCCTATATCTCTGAGTCTATTTCTCTAGAGAAGATTTTTGATTGTATCTTTAAGCCAGTGGTTAACTGACAGGCGAGAAAAGGGGGGAAGATCATGTAAGAAAGGATGGACATAAAGAGATATGATATCTTACATCATGTACAAATAACTATACAATATCTTCTTTTTTATAGTACAGTGATTATGTGATTTTTGCAAATGTGTTATGTGAAGATTAACGACCTTTTAGGAATAGTCAGTCCGCTGTAGCTAGAGTATAGGCAGGGGGAATGAGGTGACCGAGCGGAACTAAAGTTCCACAGTTAGGATTTTCATCTTGTATGTAGTGAGAAATGATTCTTCTCTCAACATTTCTCTGGAATTTGTTCTTTTCTGTCATTTCCACTATTATCACCGTATTTCTGGGTTGCAAAAAACAAAACCACTCTAGATTTGCAGCAGTTTTTTTCCTCTCTTCTCCATTATGGAATTATAGGACATTTAGAGAATTGGGAAGAAATCTTTGGAGGAAGAGTGTGTTGGTTTATTTTATACAGTTAGCAGTGTTCCACCAATACCATAACCACCAAAATGTAGTTCAGAATTTCATCCCTTTGACTCCCCCCATACCACATTTTCCTAAAACATAATGTAAATTGCTATTTACCTGGACCACCTATCATCTCATATAAAATGGTGCAATGATTTGGAATTTAAGAAGCACAAAACAAGCTAAAAGTTCATCTGTTTAATCTCTTGAGTACACTGGGATAAATAAAGAAACTGCTAAGTCCTGTTCTAGGAGCTCATAGTTTCGTGGCTGTAATAGTATATTTCAGAGTGGAGATAACTAATTGATACGAAAATGAGAACCTCCTGGGAACACTTACAAAAGAATACCTGCCTTAAAAGAAGTGACTGATGTGTGATACTCGATGTAGGAATTGTTGGGCGTTACTGAGTGTGCTCTGATACTTGCTAGCTCCCCAGGAATGGCAGCCTCCATACCATATCTTGAACAGACCTTGGTTTGATTCTGTTTTGCCATTTATTACCCAGGTGGCTAGAAAGTCATTAAAGCCTTAGTTTCCTAAAGTTACTAAAATCTAAAAACAGGATTTTAGTAACTACCAAAAAGGTTGTTATAGAGATTTTATGAGAAAATGCTTAAGTGCTCAGCACAAGGCCATAAAAAGCTGTAATAAATGTTAACTATCTTTATTATTTTTTTTATTTAGCTCTTATGTATCTGTCTTTCCTACTAGATTAGGAAATCTTGGTTGTCTAGGGCCATATCTTAATTTTCTTTGGCTTACCCCAGCAGGTACCTCATCTACAATTTCAGTAAGTGTATGTTGAATGAATTTTTAAATCTGGTTTTGTAATTTTTTTGTACCTATGTTGAAGATACACTTTAGAAATATTAGCTTTCCTACAGATTGTGTTTCCTAAACAGGTGTAGAATTCACTCACAAGAATAAGACTGATTAACAAATAATCATTTTTACTATTTCTGATTGCCTTGGTCAATTTGTTAATTTAACTTATAGAAGAAGCCTTTCTTTTCAGTGTATAAAATGATTTTATGGAATGCATTTCATGAAATAATTATTGAGTCATGCAGAAAAATCTTAATATTGTTATGTGAAATATAATTTTAAAAGTTTTCCTTAATCACAGAAAAAAAATGAATATTTTTAGAAACCTTATGAAATACAAGCATAGAGGAGAGCCACCCCAAAACCAAACTTCACACACATATGCATATACACCCATATTTAAAAAATGAAACCGGTTTAATTCTGGGCACATTATTTTTTAACCTGCCCTTTTTCTTTTAACCGTATATTGTTAACTTGTTTTATATCAGTGAGTTTTCTACAACATGATCTTTAGTGGCTACTTGACCTCACTGAATGGATATTCCATAATTAATTAATAATCTGTTCAGTCATTTGATTTACATTAAATTTTGTTATAAACAATTTACAGTGAATATGTGCTTTTTTAGGTTTCCAGTTATTTCTAGGAACAATTGAGGTTGATTTAATTCCTACCACTTAGTCTTTAAAAAACCTTTTTATTGTGGTAAACTTCAAACATAGTTTTGTAAATAAGAGAGAATAAACCTCTACCTATCAATCACCCAATTTCAACAATTATTAACTTTTGGCCAATCTTGCATAATTTATATTCCCATACACACACCCCACCTGTTACTATTTTGAAGTAATCTCAGATATATTATGGCATTCTTAACTATTTCAGTATGCAGCTCTAAAAGATAAGAATGTTAAACAATGCATCACCATAACACCATTATCTGAGGTATTAAATGTAACTTTTTTTTTAAATTTGTTTATTGGGGAATATTGGGAAACAGTGTGTTTTTCCAGGACCCATCAGTCCTGGAAAAGACCCATCGTGCTAGCACCTTCATTCTAGTTGTGGAGGGCACAGCTCAGCTCCAAGTCCAGTTACTGTCTTCAGTCTTTACTTGCAGGGGGCATAGCCCACCATCCCATGCGGGAATTGAACCGGCAATTGTTGAGAGCTTGCGCTCTAAGCAACTGAGCCATCCAGCCGCCCCAAATGTAACTTACTCTTGAAAGATAAAATATTAAGGGGAATTTGGAGAAAACTGAGACTTGTCTGTATAGACGGGTTCCCTCCGCACACACTCCCTGTTGAAGACTTAGAAAACTGTGTATTGAGATCTTAAAAAGAATATTAACAGAAATTCTTAAATTGAACAGGAACCACAAAAGTGAGATAAACAAGCTTGTGGATGGGGGTAAGGTTGAAGTGGGCATTTAAATGTTGAAACATTCGAGAATTTGGATATAGCTAAAAAAAGAATTCTAATGTTTAAAAACAATGTGGGAGAAGTCAGCTTTTTTTCACTGGGATTTAGCAATGACAGTATGATAGATTATGTTCTTCCCTACTTTATGAGCTAGAAAGTCAAATGACAGGGAAACCAGATGATATTAGTCATTTATTTTAAAAAGACAATTCTAGGGTATGTCTGCTTAAGTATGTAATAAACCCTGTCTGTCAAGTTCCATGAGAGAGATATCTTGTGGGTGACTTGTTCTCCACAAAACTCCCTAGTACCTGAGGGAGTGTATGTTCTAGAGGCACTGAGTCAAGAATAATGTTTTGGGGGGTACCTGTCATTAAAAACATAGACTGTGTGTGGGGACAGAGTCCCACAGAGCAGTTTCCAGGCTCTCGGCCTCACGTGGAAAGGTGCTGGCTTGGGTAGTAGATGGCCGTCAGCTGTGGCTAGTTGACCATCAGCTGTTACCAGTTAGCCAATTAGCCCGTGATACAACTGCCGTGGCTGCGATGGTTGGGGAGTCAGAGAGTCGAGTCGAGAGTGAGTAGGTCGGTTGGCAGGCAGAAAAGCAGACAGCAGTTCGCATGTCGTGTGACTCCAGCCTCCAGTGAGACTATAGTGATATGACTCCCCTACAAAGGCTCCGGGGGTGTTCCTTTTTGGCCTCACTGTGTCCTGCGTTCTTATGTGGGGAATGGGAGCTGAGACCCCGTAGGCTCCCCTGCACGACAGATGGCGCAGCGAGCAGGGTCTCCCGCACGACACTGTGTTTCCCCGAAAATAATACCTAGCCGGACAATCAGCTCTAATGCATCTTTTGGAGCAAAAATAGTATAAGACCGGGTATTATATTATACCCAGTCTTAAAGTAAGACCGGGTCTTATATTAATTTTTGCTCCAAAAAACGCATTAGAGCTGATGGTCCGGCTAGGTCTTATTTTTGGGAAACACGGTAGTTATGATGAAATTCTGAGGTGTTTAAAACCACAATATGTTAAGTACAGATGAAATTATACTCATTATCCTTGTAATGCAAGGACTCAGCTCCCGCTGGCCACACAAGAACACAGGATATGGTGAGGCCAAAAAAGAACAACAATGGAGCCATAGATAGGGGAGTCATACCACATAATTCCTCAGGAGTTATAAAAGTTTTCTTCAGAGCAGGCTCATAATCTGGCTCACTTTAAGCAAACAAGTCATGGGTCTCCCAAATGAATCCAGTAAACAATATTCTCAATGGCGGCTGGTCAAGACACAAAAGCAAACATCCGCCAGTACCCCAACGAGGGGTCTTCCTGCACCCCAGTCTCGCTGGCGGCCCGGCGAAACACAGGAAGTAGGATCTGCAATCCACAAACCACTTGCTAACCGCACTTGCCAACTGCAACCCGCGCTTGCTAGTGCAGCCATGGCAGCTGTATCAGTGGCCAATGGCTAACTGGTTACAGCTGACGGCCATCTACTACCTGAGCCAGCACCGTTCCACGTGAGGTTTAGAGCCTGGAAACTGCTCTCTGGGACTCCTTCCCCACCCTCCTGTATTTGCCAACGCAGAAGAAAGTAGAATGTGTGTATGTATGTGTGTGTATTTTAAATTGGCTCTTAATTATGATTTTTTTTAAGCTCTAAGGGTTTTAAAAGCATACAATATAAAAATTACTAAAATTAAATCATAACTGAAATGATCAGTTTTCATTTAAAACACCAGAAAGGGAAAGAGGAAATAAAGACAAAGTGGCATAAAACACAAATCATTTACCAAAATAAATCATGTGTTTTCACTTGACAAACTCCCAAGAGACCATCTTTTTGCCTAAGTTAAATTAGTTACATTTCAGTTGTTCCACATGTTGAGAAAACGAGATGTGTGGACTAATAGAAAATTCTTATTGTTTACTGGATTCGTTTGGGAGACCTATGATTTGTTTGCTTAAAGTGAGCCAGATTATGAGCCTGCTCTGAAGAAAACTGTTATAAGTCTTGAGGAATTATGTAGTGGTTTGATTAACTTTTGTCGTAGTATTAAAAGAGATCTGCTAATAGAATGCTGTCTCTGTCACTGTTTCATGTGCATAGCCATCTTGAGCTACTTGTTCTTGCTTAGTCATGAAAGATTAGGAAGCACCTTTTCTTTCTGAGGTGTCACTATGAATAGTTTTGAAAATTCAAGAGACTGGCTTCTTTCTGGTAGGGAAGAGAACCTTTCACGGTACCTTGCTACTTAGCTCTTTCCCCCTGCTTATTAGCCCCTTCCTGTTTTTCTTATCTGGTCCATGTCGGCAGGCATTCTGTTGCCAATATCTTTAACCTTGTCTTTAACCTTTAACCAATATCTTTAACAATATCTTTAACCTTGTTCAATGAGAACAACCTTGTCTCATTGTTCTTCTGTGGCATCTGCCTGACAAGATGCCAAATTCCACTGCTTACCTTTTCCTTGTCTGTGTTAAGACTCTGAGCGGTGCTTAAGAAAATATGAAACTTCTAAGATAGTCATTTTAAATTTATGGTCTCTAACCTCAAGAAGGCCTTCAGTGCTATCTAGTAATCCTGTTAAACTTCATGAGGTTTTTTGTTCTCCATTCTGGATATTTCAAATATAGTCGTATATCCTCAAATCTCAGATTTTAACTTCCTCACAGTAGGTGATTCTTCCCCCCTACTTCATAAAGCAAATAGAAAGAAGCTAATACAACGTATATGAGAACTCCCTCAACTTTCCATCGTCATCTGCTGTCTTACCTGGAACTCTGCCCATCCTTCCTTCCTGTTATAATGGGAGAGGTGTCCCCAACCCTCTGAGGTTAACGCTGTCCCATCCACATTCCTCCCAACTGTTTCAGGGACATGCTTTAGTAGTTATTTTTGTCTCTTGTGTTTTCAACTTTCCCTTATCTTACTATTTCATTCCAATAGCATTTATACTTTTTCAGGCATTTCTGATGGGTGTTTTGTTTGTTTGGCTTTATCTTCTTTCTCAAAATCATGTTTCCAATCACTTATCCTTTCTAGAAACTTCAAGTATAGGATGCACTATAATTGTTGTCTTTACTTTTTTACTTTATCTTACTTCTCAAATTATTGCAGTCTGGTTTCTCCCTTTACTGTTTCACTAAATTGCTCTTACTATAATCACCAATAATTTCTTTACCACTATATTTAGACACTTAGTAAATTAATGTCATTCACGTATAATTTACATTCAATAAAATACAGTCTTGGTTTAGCTTGTTTTGGCTCAACAATAATAATTTTGAGATTTATGTAGGATATTGAATGTATTAGTAATTTGTTACATTGTATTGCTGAGTAGTATACTGTGTTTCCCCGAAAATAAGACATAGCCAGATCATCAGCTCTAATGTGTCTTTTGGAGCAAAAATTAATATAAGACCCAGTCTTATTTTAATATAATATAAGACCGGGTATAATATAATGTAATGTAATGTAATGTGATATAATATAATATAATATAATATAATACCGGGTCTTACATAATTTAAGACCAGGTATAATATAATATAATATAATATAATATAATATAATATAATATAATACCAGGTCTTATATTAATTTTTGCTCCAAAAGACACACTAGAGCTGATTGGCTAGGTCTAGTACCATACAGAGACTTGGAAGTTACAATGATTGCTATATTAAAAGTGTCTGGTGAAAGGTGGCCAACACCTGTGAACAGTTAGGAGAATTTATCAGAGTAATGAAAATTAGTAAAAAAGACTCAAATAGAGATGCTAGAAATATAAGATATGAAATAAATAATTTAAGTTGTTGATAGTATTGTTTGTCTTCTGTACCCTTACTGATTTCCTGTAAACTTACTGTATCAATTACTGAGACAGGAGCATTGAAATCACCAACAATTATTTTGGATTTATCCTTCTTTCTGTTCTTTTAGTTTTTGTTCTGTGTTTTATAAGCAGTGTTTTAGGGTGCTTACATGTTTTAGCATTGTTACGTTTTCTTGATAAATTGACCCTTTTATCATTATGAAATATCCCTCTTTATCCCTGGTAATATTAATTTCTCTTTAGTCTTCTTTGCCTGATATTAATACAGCCACATTAGCTTTGTTTTGATTAGTCTAACATGATATATACATATGTGTGTGTGTGTATGTATATCTATATATACATATACATATGTGTGTGTGTATGTATATCTATATATACATATACATACACACACACACACACACACACACACACACACACAGAGGGTGCCAAAAAAATGCACACACATTTTAAGAAAGGAAAACTGTATTAAAATTGTAATACTCAATATATACTGATAACAAAAGATGAATACAAGTCATGTTTGACTTCTGCAATTACAAGAGGTGCTCAAAGTGGTTACCATGAGCGTCCAGACACTTCTGATTATGGCGAACTATTGTTTGAGCAACGTTGACCAAAGTGTCCATTTGTATACATTTTGTTGGCACCCCCGTATGTATGTATGTATGTGTGTGTGTGTGTGTATGTATATATATATATACGCACACATGCACATATGTGTATATACATATATATGTATGTGTAATATACATATGTGTATTATATATATGTGTATATATATATAATTTTGCCCCCATCCTTTTACTTTTAACTTCTTTGTGTCTTTATATTTAAAGTGAGTTTTTTGTAGACACCATGTAGTTGGATCTTGCTTTTTTATCTAGTCTCAGTCTCTTTCTTTTTTTATTTATTTATTGGGGTGACAATTGTTAATAAAATTACATACATTTCAGGTGTACAATTCTGTATTACTTCATCTATAAATCCCATTGTGTGTTCACCACTCAGAGTCAGTCTCTTTCAATTGGAATGATTTGACTGTGTATATTTAATGAATTAAATCAATATAGTATTGTTAAGTACATATTCTCCAGTTTTTCTTAGTAGTTGCTCTAGGGATTACAGTATGCATCTTTATTGCAGTCAACTTCAAGTTGACGTAATTCCAATAAAATTAGCAAATTTGCTTCAGAATAACTCCATTTTCTTTCTCTTCCTTTGTTCTATTATTTCTGTATCTATTATACCTAAATATATAATATTGGAATTATTGATGTAAACAATCTTACTTTTTAAATATATATATATATATATATATCTTTTATGTTTATGTAAATATTTACCATTTCTTTCATGCAGAAGTACTTCCTTTATTATTTCTTGTAGAGGAGTTCTGTTAGCAACAGATTCTCAGTTTTGTTTATCTGGGAATGCCTTGATTTCCTCTTTATTTCTGAAGATAATTTTGCTGGAGTTAGAATTCTTGGATGATACTACTCTTTCAGCACTTCGAGTATGTCCTTTCACTACCTTCTTACTGCCATGGTTTCTGATGAGAAGTCAGCTGTTAATCATATTCTTGCTCTGTTGTTCACGACGAGTCATTTTTCTCATGCTGCTTTCAAGACTGTCTTTTAGCTATTGAACTACAATATGTTTAGATGTAGATCTTTTTGGGTTTATCCTACTTGGAATTAGTTTAGTTTGTTGGAAATGTACAAGGTATGATTAAAAAATACGGTGAATATTTAAATTTAAAAAATTTATTACAGTATAAGACACATTGCCATTAATCTCCCTCAATATACTTCTCATTGCTTCCAACACACTTATCCCATGTTCTTGCCACTTTCTGAAGCAGTTCTGGAAGTCCTCTTTTGTGATTGTCTTTAGTTGCGCTGTTGTCCTGAATCGGTGGTTGCTTCGATGTCCTGAATCGATTCAAAACCTTTACCTTTAATTGTCATTTTGACTTTGGGGAAGAGCCAGAAGTAGCACAGTGCCAGAACTGGTGAATAAGGTGGATGAGGACACACCGTAATGTTTTTATTTGACGGAAATTGCCATACCAGAAGCAATATGTGATACAGAACCTTTCCGTTGTGATCAGCAAATACTGTGAATGCTGCTGCCGATTGCCTTCCAACAGCAAGGCAGGGATCTTCAATACGGGAAGTGACGCATCGAACCTTAGTAACAGTGTGTGTGACAAGTTTCAACTTGTTCGCTGTAGTCAGTTGGGTGTGAGCTATAGTTGAGAGAAGGTGTGTTTTAAAGTGTGCCTTAAATCATCCTCCATCATGACCACCTTCCGTGTCACACATCACTACGGGTGTGTGATTTTTGTCAAATAAAATCATAACGGGTGCGGCCGGATGGCTCAATTGGTTAGAGCACGAGCTCTTTACAACAAGGTTGCCGGTTTGATTCCCACATGGGCCAGTGAACTGCACCCTCCACAACTAGATTGAAAACATGGCTTGAGCTTGGCACTGAGCTGCCGGTGGGTGACCGGTTGGCTCAGTGGTTGGAGCGTGGTGCTCATGACACCAAGGTCACCGGTTCTATTCCTACATGGACCAGTGAGCCATGCCCTGTACCGCTAGATTGAAAAAACAACTTGACTTGGAGTTGATCTGTGCCCCCCACAACTCGATTGAAAAAACAACGATTTGGCATCCTGGAAGAACACACTGTTCCCCAATAAAAAAACAAAACAAAACAAAAAAACCAAAAACATTACGGTGTGTCCTCATCCACCTTATTCACCAGATCTGGCACCGGGCGACTTCTGTCTCTTCCCCAAAGTCAAAATAATTCAGGACATCAAGGCAGCCAGGACAGCACAACTAAAGACACTCATGAAAGAGGGCTTCCAGAACTGCTTCAGAAAGTGGCAAGAACGATGGGATAAATATGTTAAAAGTGAGGAGGAGTATTTTGAGGGGGATAAATGGGAATATGTCTTTTACTGAAATAAGTTTTGAAAAATTTAAGCATTCACCGTGTCTTTTGGTCACACCCCGCATCTCCCAGAAGTGTTTCGCTGCTGATGCCTCTGTTTTTATTTTCTAACAAGGATTCCTTGGGATTGCCTCTGTATTTGTAAAGCTTAGTGGTCAGCCAGTGATTTAGGCCGAGGTTTTCCTCAAATACCTTGAGCCCATGTGACTTTCCACTTTCCACTTTCTGCTGATGTATCTATGTGTGGGTTGGGGAGCATATTCAAAGCTGTAGTTAGTTCTTAAGTCTCTTTTGGCTTTTACTTTTCACTGGATTTTGTTGGGTCTTCTCTGTTCATGTGCATAGTTTCCCAGTCAGCCACTGATGTGGAGAGTTCATCTCACTTTTTCTGTGGCTTTCTCATTTTCAGAATCTCCCTGGTAAATTTCTTGCTGGTTTGTCTATTGCCCAAGCTTTGCTGTCAAAGCTGTGGGTGTGACAATTGTTATACTATTCGGTAATAATCACTTTTAGCTGATAAAGCCACCAGTTTTCAATTCATGTCCCAAATTGAGCCCATCTTTTCTGGCAGCAAAGCTGCTATTTTTCGTATTCAGCCTTGTCCTAATAAAACTACAGTTTCTCTACTGATGGAATTGGGGCATGAGTGATGGTAGCAGCCCTAGGCTGGAATGCCACAGAGTCCTGGCATTATTACTCAAACTCAGAACAGGATTTCAAGAATAAATGTTGGCTCCTTTTGTGTCAATTTCTTGAGGCACGAAATGGTTGATTTTGATAATATTGTCCAGTGTTTTTGAGGATGATCTGCCAGTCTCTTCACACCACCATTGCCAGAAGTAGGGGGTCTCCTGATATGGTTTAGTTTAAATCTACAATTTTGCTATTTTTTTTTCTATTTGTCACAATCTATTCTTTACCCCCCGGGGCCCTTTTTGGATCATTTGAGTAATTTTTATTCCATTTTATCTTCACTGTTGATGTATTAGATATATCTCACTGTTTTCTATTTGTAGTTACTCTTCTAAGGTTTACAGTATGAATCTTTAACTTATTAAAATCTTTCTTCAAATAATTTTATACCGCTTCACATATTGTGTAAGGCCCTTACAAGAGTACACTTCCATTTTATGCCCCTTTCCTTTGTGCTGTTTTGTCCTATGTTTTACTTGTACATATGTTATTAACCCCACATTATGTCATTATTTTTTGTATAAACAGTGAATTATGTTTTTAATAAATGAAAAATGGGAAAGTTTTCTTTTTTCTGTGTGAAGGTTTTTTAAAATTGTTGTAAAAACACATTTATCATCTTAGTAATTCTTAAGTTCAGTAGTGTTAAGAATATTCACATTGTTGTGCAACAGGTATCTAGACTTTTTCAACTTGCAACATTGCAACTCCATACTCACTAAACACTAATTTCCCCTTCTCCCTCCTCCATCCCTTGGCAACCATCTTTCTACTTTCTGTATTTATGATTTTGACTGTTTAGATTCTTCATATGAGTGGAATCATATAGTGTTTGTCCTTTCGTGATTGACTTATTTTGCTTAACACAGTGTCCTCATGGTTCATCCATGTGTAGCAATGGACACGATTTCCTTATTTTTAAAAGCTGTTTAATATTCCATTATATATATATACACACATACACACACACACACACACACACACACACACACACACCATATTTTGGTTCTCTGTTCATCTGTTGATGGACATTTGGATTGCTTCCACCTCTTGGCTAATTTGAATAACACTTTGGTGAACATAGATGTGCAGATATCTCTAAGCGAGGTTGCTCTAAATTCTTTTGTACCTATACCCAGAAGTGGGATTGCTGGATCATATGATAATTCTATTTTTAATTTTTGAGGGAACTCCATATTGTTTTCCATAATGGCTATGCCATTTTATATCCCACCAACAATGGACAAGAGTTCCAGTTTTTCCACATCATCAACGCTTATTATTTTTTGTTCTTTTTGATAGTGTCCATCCTAATGGGTTTGAGGTGATATCTCATTGTGGTTTTGATTTGCATTCCTTTAATTACTAGTGATGTTAAGCATCTTTTCATATACTTGTAGACCATTTGTGTTTCCCTTTTTGAGAATTGTCTACTCAAGTCCTTTGCCCATTTTTAAATTTTTTTTAAAAATTTTATTGGGGACTATTGGGGAACAGTGTGTTTCTCCAGGGCCCATCAGCTCCAAGTTGTTGTCTTACAATCTGGTTGTGGAGGGTGCAGCTCAGCTCCAAGTCCAGTCACCGTTTTCAATCTTTAGTTGCAGGGGCCTCAGCCCACCATCCCATGCAGGAATTGAACCGGCAACCTTGTTGTTAAAAGCTCGCACTCTAACCAGCTGAGCCATCCGGCCGCTCCTTCCCCCATTTTTAATTGGGTTTGTTGTTATTGTTGAGTTGTAAAAGTTCCTTATTATGGACATTATCCTCTTATTAAATAAATGATTTGCAAATCTTTTCTCCCATTATGTATTTTTTGAGGATTTTATTTTTCTATTTCTGCAAAAAAAATATGTCATTGGGATCTTAGTAGAGATTGCATTGAATCTGTAGATTGCTTTGGGTATATAGACATTTAGACTATATTAAGTCTTTAAACCAACCTATGAGCACATGATATCTTTCTGTTTATTTGTATCTTATTTGTTTTTTTTTTAAGCAGTGTTTTAGTGTATAAGTCTTTCAACTTATTGGTTAAGTTCCTAAGTACTTTATCCTTTCTTATACTATAATAAATGGGATTGTTTTCTTAATTTCATTTTAGTATCAGTCATTGTTGATGTTTAGAGGTGCAACTGATTTTTGTGTGTGAATTTTGCATCCTGAAATTTACTAGTTATGAGTGTTTTTGTTTTTTTTTTTGGTGAAATCTTTATAATGTTTTCAACATATGAGATCATGTTGTCTGTGAACAGAGATAATTTTACTTCTTTTCCAATTCTTTGTTGCCTTTTATTTCTGTTTCTTGTCTAATTGCTCTGTCTTGGACTTTCAGTACTATATTGGATAGAATTGGTGCGAGTCGGCTTCCTTGCTTTGTTCCTGAACCTTAAGGAAAAGCTTTGTTTTTTATCATTGAATATGTTTGGCCATTATCCTCCTATTTGTCTGCTTATCTGTCTGTCTATCTATCTATCTATCTATCTATCTATCTATCTATCTATCTGTCTGTCTATCTATCTATAGATCTATATCTATGTCTGTTTATCTATCCTTAATTTCCGTGTGAGTCTTAGACGTTTTTTCTTTTATTTAACATTTTTTTCAAGTTCTTTATCTTTTATTGCTGCACTGTCTAATCTGTTCAAATCCTATCCAATGAAAATTTTATTTCAGATTCTTTATTTTTTATCTCTGAAATTTCCACTTAGCTCTTCTCCCCCCTCTAACTTCCATTTCCTTTACGTCTATGAGTACATGGGACATATTTATAATTTCTTTTTATAAGATATAGTTGACCCTTGAACAATATGAGTTTGATCTGTGTGGGTCCACTTATATGTGGAATAAAAAAAAATCACTGTATAAGAGGATCTGCATAGTTCAAACTGTTGTTGTTCAAGGAGCAACTGTATTTTCCATAAGTAGTTGGGAATCTGCATATGTGGAAGACTGACTTAAGTTGTATGCAGGTTTTTGATAGCACAGCTGTTGGTGCCCCTAACCCCCATGTTGTTCAAGAGTCAACTGTATTTTCTGTGAATTCTGCCATCTCTTATTTCTTTGTCTGTTTTGACTTTTTTTCCTCCTCTTTGCAAGTCATAGTTTAGTAATTTTTTTATTGAGTTCTTTTTTTTTTTTTAACAGAAGCCATCTGCCTTTTTTTTTTCCCCTTGGGGAAGGGGAACAGGACTTTACAGGCTTTATTGGGGAACAGTGTGTACTTCCAGGACTTTTTCCAAGTCAAGTTGTTGTCCTTTCAATCTTAGTTGTGGAGGGCGCAGCTCAGCTCCAGGTCCAGTTGCCGTTGCTAGTTGCAGGGGGCGCAGCCCACTATCCCTTGCGGGATTTGAACTGGCAACCTTGTGGTTGAGAGCCCGCGCTCCAACCAACTGAGTCATCTGGGAGCCCAGCGGCAGCTCAGCTCAAGGTGTCATGTTCAATCTTAGTTGTAGGGGGCGCTACCCACCGTGATCCCTTGTGGGAGTCGAACGGGCAACCTTGTGGTTGAGAGCCCACACTCCAAACTCGCTCCAACCAGCTGAGCCACCTGAGAGCTCAGCAGTAACTCAGCTCAAGGTGCTGTGTTCAATCTTAGTTGCAATCTTATCCCTTGTGGGAGTTGAGGAGTTGAACCGGCAACCATGTGGGAATCGAACTGTTAGGAGCACAGAGCTCCAACTGCCTGAGTCACCGGCCGGTCCTTTAGTGAGGTCTTAAAGTTGTAAATTTTCCATTGTTGAGCACTGGATTTTGTTTTAATTGTTTAAGGAGTTACAGATTTGTTCTGTCAGGCAGTTGAGTTACCTTGTGGTTTTACCCAGTGATTCTGAGGCATGTTTTTAAGCTTCTTTTGCTACAATCTAAAGTATCCTTTATGTTTTGGTAACGTAGTCTCCTTTCTAAAACAAGTTCTGGGATCTCTACTGAATGACTTTCATATTGTAAGAGTTCTCTCAGCTTCTGTTGGTGAGAAAGAACCTCAGCTTTGTGTGACCTCTGGGAGGTGTTCTTTCATGGCTCCCTGGTCATTATTTTCCCTTAGGAAATTGACTTTGTTGGGGGGTTTTGTAGAGTGTTTTTTTGTAAGCATGCACAGATTGGCACTTAGCTAAATAGTCAAGGGAACTAACTCCTGGGTAGATTGTTGGACCACTTTCTCTGTATAGCTCTCTTCTTGTGAGTATTATATGATGCAAATTTATTTGCCTTGCCTCCCTACACTCCTATCTCTGTTTCCTCAACTCAGCAAAATTGCTGGGCTCTGTTTGGGATCTTTTCCCCCAGTGCTACTGTCTGGAGAATCCTCTTGATCTAAAGCCTTATTTCTTATTTCTTTCCCTTTTCTCAGGGATCTCACTTCTGATATCTAATACCTGAAAATAATTATTTCCTATATTTTGTTGTGTTTCCTAGTTGTTTACAGCAGACAGATATAATTCCTGTTACTTCCTTGTCGTCAGAAGTGGAAATTCTATAATGGACACTTTTAAATCTTTTAAGTTGTTTGAATTTTCAGTATCTTTTGACATGGTCAGGTACTACCTTCTTGTCCTTCATGACCTCATTTCTTAAATATTGGTGTTTTCCTGTGTCCTGTTTTCTCCTTGACCCTTATTTCTTCTTAGACATTTTCTTGATGATTTTATACCTTCTCATGTCTTCAGGCTTCATCTATGTTCTGATGACACCAAAAATGATATTTGCAACTCAGATCTCTTTTGGGATTCATATATACAATTGCTTACTAGAAATCTTCATGTGGATGAGTTGGACTTAAACTCATCATATTCTCCTCCAAATTTTTTCTGGTGTTGTTTAGCTTAGTAAATTACCATTCACTTATTTGCTTAAGCCAAAGGCTTAAGAGACATGGTCAAGTCTTTCTTTTCCCCCATTACCCCATATTTAATCAGAACCACTTCATGTTGATTATGCCTCTTTAGATCTTGAGTAGCTTATCTTCTCTCCATTCTTACCGTCACTACTATATTCTATGCATTCATATATTCAGTCAGCTCCTAATTAGTTTCTCTTCTCTACTGTTACTTAATGTCCTTTCTCTGCATTTCAGGGGAAGTGCACTTTTTAAAATAGAGCTCCTTAACATGGCTTATAAGGCTCTTTTTAACCTGACCCTACTTACCTCTATGTCCTAGTAACTTTTATTTTATTCATACTGAATTATTTTTGGTCTTCCATAGGTGAAACTTTATTCATACTGAATTATTTTCTGTCTGTCAAAACACCATGCATAATCTCGCTGATTTCTTTCTTCCATATACCTGCACATACCATACATATGGATGGTTTTTAAAAAAAGCAAAACAAAATCAAAAACAAAGACATTCTGTGTGTCAGTCAAATAGATCATGAAACTAAAAAGTCATAAGTGAAGTCAAAATACAAATGAAAATATTTGCAACCTAAACAAAGATTAATTTCCCTCATATAAAGATAAAAAAAGACTAAAAACCCAGTAGAAAAATGAGCAAAGAACATGAATCAATGGTTTAGTTTCATAACTATATTACAAGATGCTAACTTCACTCATAATAAGAGAAATGCAAATTAAATATACTCTCAGTTACAAGTTTTCACCTAACTTATTGACTAAAATCCAAATATTTGATTAAATACTCTGTTGGTGGAACTGTGGGAAAAGAGGTTCTTTCATGTATTACTGGTAGGAGAATAAATTGGTACAAGTCCCCTGGAGGGCAGCTTGCTGATATCTGTCAATATACATATGTTATATAATGTACAATTATAGTAAAGTATACCATAGTGTAATCAATAATTTTAATAATTATGTTACATATATAATAGTTATAATGGTGATTTTATTAGTTATATTACATTAAGTTTTTTATGACATGATTATACTTACAGTATATCTACTTATTCATATATGTAATTTTGTATTTGTGTACGTGTGTATTTGCTTGACCTCACAGTTTCACTTCTGGGAGTTTATCCTACAGATATACCAGCACATGTGAATTGATTTATGTATAAGCCTATTCATTGCAGCATTGTTGATAATAGCAAAGGGAACTTAGATAGCCATAAATAAGGACTTGTTGAGTAAGAGATGCTACATCTTTGCAATAACATAGGATGTAAATATAAAAAAAGAATGAGAATGAGGATGCTCTTTATATACTTATGTTGTGGAGATCTCCAACATAGGTAACGTAATTAAGTGAAAAGAACAACATATACAGTGTGGATAAAAAAGAGTGTATGTAAAATGCTGTTTTGTGTGTTAAAAATGGGGAGAAATAAAAATATGTATTAATATTTATATAAAGGTTTTACAAGACACTAATAAAAGTTGTTGTTCTTTGAGGTGTTTCTGGATGATTTTATTCCTTCTCATGTCTTCAGGCTCCATCTATGTGCTTACGACACCAAAAATGATAATTCCATCTGAGATCTCTTTTGGCATTTATAGAGGTTAACAACAGGGGTTGGAAGGATACTATTTATACTTTTTAATGCTTGTTCTTTAAAATAAAATTAAAAATTATATTAAAGGTCTTAAAGAAAATATTTTCTTCCTTTTTTTTCTCATCAGTAAGCTAAAAAAGCTGAGTGAGGACAGTTTGACCAAGCAGCCTGAAGAAGTTTTTGATGTATTAGAGAAACTTGGAGAAGGGTAAGTACAAAAAATATGAAAGTAGCAGTTAGATAAAGACAGAACAATGATAAAGATACTATATAATAATCTTTCATTAGAGCATATTTGCTTGAATTGAATAGTAATTACACAGTGGGAGAGAACCTCAACATAATAAAGGCCATATGTGACAATCCCACAGTTAATATATCAGTGGTGAAAGTTCAAAGCTTTTCCTCTAAGATCAGGAACAAGACATAGATGCCCACTTTTGGCACTTTTATTCAATACGGGACTGGAAGTCCTAGTCAGAGCAATTAGGCAGGAAGAAGAAATAAAAAGTATTCAGATCAGAAAGGAAGAAGCAAAACTGTCTCTGTTTGCAGATGCCATGAGATACAGAGAAAAATTGAAAGAATCCACCAAACACTGTTAGAATTAATAAATGAATTCAGTCAAGTTGCAGGATAAGTTTATATACAAAAATTAGTTGTGTGTCTATACAGTGATAGCAAACTATAAGAAAGATAAATTAAGAAAACAATCCCATTTACAATTGCACCAAAAAGAATAAAATACTTGGAATAAATTTAACCAAGATGGTAAAAGATCTGTAAACTGGTAACTATAAGACATTGATGAAAGAAATTGAAGAAGACCCAGATAAATGGAAAGATAGTTTGTATTCATGGGTTGGGAGAATTAATGTGCTAAAATGTCCATACTATCTAAAGCAAACTACAGATTCTGTGCAATCTGATCAATAGTGCAATGGCATTTTCACAGAAATAGAACAGACAATCCTAAAATTGTTAAGGAACCACAAAAGACCCTGAAGAGCCAGAGCAATCTTGAGAAAAAAGAACAAAGTTGGAGGCATTATGCTTCCTGATTTCAGACTATGTTATGAAGCTGTAGTAGTCAAAACAGTATAATATTGGCATAAAAACAGACATATAGACCAATGAAACAGAATAGAGAACCCAGAAATAAGTCCATGCATATGTGGTCAATTAAGTTATGACAGGGAAGTCAAGAATATACAATGGAGAAATTATCATCTCTTCAAAAAATGGTGTTTGGAAAAGTGGTAGTCACATGGAAAAGAGTGAAACTGGACCCCTATCTTATACCATACACAAAAATACACTCAGAAATAGATTAAAGACTTGAATGTACGAGGTCTGACAATTAAGTTCGCGAACTTGCAACCGTGCACTTATATTGGCAGCACTGTACAAACATCTTGGTAAGGTTGCATAACCTTGGTATATCAGTGTCTCAGTATATCAGCTGTGTTCGCGTCGACGTGGGGTGATGTCTTGCTGAGCGGAGTTCATTATTGTTGCATGTTTTTGTGTGCTGTTGCGAGAATGTCTGAGCTTGAATAAGAGCAACCAATAAACATTAAATTTCTTGTTAGACTTGGCAAGAGTGGAAGTGAAATCAGGGACATGTTAGTCCAAGTTTATGGGGATAATGCCATGAAGAAAATGGCAGTGTACAAATGGATTAAGCATTTTTCTGAGGGGAGAAAATGCATCAATGATGAAGAGAGGTGAGGGTGGCCAATAACAAGCAGAACTGATGAAAACATTGCAAAAATTCATTGACTTGTATGTCAAAATCGTCGGCTGACTGTGAGAAGCATAGCAGACCAAGTGAACATTGATAGAGAAACAGGAAAATCTTAACAAAATCTTGGCATGAGAAAGGTGTGTACAACATTGGTCCTGAAGGAGCTCACTGAGGAACAAAAACAAAGTAGAGTCGAAGTTTGCCAAGACCTTTTGGAGAGGCAAGATGATGTTTTGGGCCGTGTTATCACTGGTGATGAAACATGGGTTTACCAATACGACCCTGAAACAAAGCGTTAAAGTGCACAGTGGAAGTCAGCCAATTCTCCATGACCAAAAAAGTTCCGTCAGTCCAAATCAAGAGTCAAAATGATGTTGCTAACCTTTTTGATACCAGAGGGATTACTCATTATGAATTTATACCAACTGGACAGTTAACTGAGTTTACTATTTGGAAGTGCTAAAAAGGCTGCATGAAAAAGTTCGACGAAAATGACCTGAATTTTTCCCCAACAGTTCATGGCTCTTGCATCACTACAGTGCTCACACGGCACTGTCTATGAGGGAGTTTTTAGCCAGTAAACAAATAACTGTATTGGAACACCCTCCCTATTCACCTGATCTGGCCCCCAATGACTTCTTTCTTTACCTGAACATAAAGGAAATATTGAAAGGAAGACATTTTGATGACATCCAGGAGATCAAGGGTAATATGACAGCTCTGATGGCCATTCCAGAAAAAGATTCCAAAGTTCCAGAATTGCTTTGAAGGATGGACTAGGTGTTGGTGTTGGTGCATAGCTTCCCAACGGAAGTACTTTGAAGGTGACCGAATAGTACTTTGTAGTGATATTCAGCAATGAGGTATGTAGCTCTTTTTCTAGGATGAGTTTGCGAACTTAATTGTCAGACCTCTGACCAGAAACTCTGAAATTCCTGGAAGAAAATGGAGTGGGTAAGGTTCTTGATATCAGCCTTGGCAATGATTTTTTGGATTTGACACCAAAAACTAAGACAACAAAAGCAAAAATAAACAAGTGGGACTACATCAAATTAAAAAGCTTCTGCACATCAATAAAATGAAAGGGTATTGGGAGAAAATATTTGCAAATCCTGTACCTGAGAAGGGTTAATATCAAAGTATATAAAGAACTCATATAACTCAATAGGTACAAACCAAACACTCCAATTAAAAGAATAGGTGGAGGAACTGAAGAGACATTTTTCCAAAGAGGACATAAACCTGGTCAACAGATACATGAAAAAGTGCTCTGTATCACTAATCAGGGAAATACAAATCAAAACCACAATGAGATATCATCTCATATTTGTTAGAATATTTTTTGTCATCAAAAAGACAAGAGATAACAAGTGTTGGTGAGAATGTGGAGATAAGGGAACTGCTGTACACTGTTAGTGGGAATATAAAGTAGTGTAGCCACTATAGAAAACAGTATGAGGTTCCTCAAATAAGTAAATGGAGGACTGCCATATGATCCCGTAATCCCACTTCTGAGTGTGTGTGTGTGTGTGTGTGTGTGTGTATGTATGTGTATACGTATATATTGTGTGTATATATACATATATATATATAAATGGATGTATATATGTATGTATATGTACACACATACACAGAGGGTGCCAAAACATTTTAATAAAGGAAAACTATTAAAATTGTAATACTCAATATATACTGGTAACAAAAGATGAATACAAGTCACGTTTGACTTCTGCAATTACAAGAGGTGCTCAAAGTGGTTACCATCAGCGTCGAGATACTTCTGATTATGGCGAACTACTGCTTGAGCAACATTGACCAAATTATCCACTTGTATACATTTTTTTGGCACCCCCGGTATACACACACACACACACACACACACACACACACACAAACAGTGTGTGTATATATATGTATATGTGTATATATATTATATGTATATATATGTATATACATATACACACACGAAGGAAATGATATCTGGAGCTCCACATTCATTGCACCATAATTTTGCAATAGCCAAGGCATAGAAACAATTTAAATGTCCATTGATAGTTGAAAGGATAAAGAAAATGTGGTATATAAACACGAGGAAATATTATTCAGCTATAAGAACGGAGGAAATCATGACATTTGCAACAATCTGGATGGACCTTGAAGGCATTAAGCAGAGTGAATAAGTCAGACAGAGAAAGACAAATGTTGTCTGATCTCACTTAAATGTGGAGTCTAAAAACTGAACTGATAGAAACAGAACAAATTGATGGTTGCCAGAGGCGGGTGATGGGGATTGGGGGAAATGGGTGAAAGTGGTGAAAAGATACAAACTACTAGTTATAACATAAATAAGTTCTGGGGATATAAGTTCTGGGGACATGATGATTATAGGTAACAATACTTTGTTGTGTATTTTAAAGTGGCCAAGAGAGTAGATCTTAAAGTTCTCACAAGAAAAGAAGTATTTTTTAACTCTGTGAGGTGATAGATGTTAACTAAACTTATTATAATCACTTCACTATATATCAAATCATTATGTTGTACACCTTAAACTAAAACAATGTTATATGTCAATTGTATGTTGATAAAACTGGAGAAGAACAAAAAGAATAGTAATAATAATTAAAATTAATATACTCTTTAGCAATCAGTAGGCTTTGTAAAAACTAGATTGTGCTAGATTTGGTAATAGTGTTTTTCAGAGTAAATAGGATATAAGGAAAGCAAGAAATGTTTTATAAAATAATTCCCAAGAGTTCATTCCATATGACAGTGTCATTATCAGTAAGGTTGAAAAAGTTAGACTTTGTTAGGCAAGTGAACATAAGGCCATCTTTCAGGATATTGGGACTCATTTTACTTAGGGAAAAATGAGTAATAGATGTAAGTAGCGTGTCTTAGTGAGGAAAACAGGGTATGTTGGCAGAGGAACAATTGATATGATTTTAAAATAATGGTAGAGAAACATGTTTCATTTTGAGCACATTGGGGCATTTAATGAAATGGCAAGGTATAGGACAGCTTCCAAATAAAAGGCACAAGACAGAATTAAAACAACTGTAAGCAGCTGTTTTACAAGGAAAAGCAAGTATAGAAAACAAAAATATAAAAAAAGATATATGTAAGCTGGAAGGAATGAAATATGTTTTTCACCAAATGTCAATTCTCTCATTAAAAGACAAACTATCAGGGTCAAAGTGCAAAATGTAGCTCTCTATGCTGTTTATAAGAGGCTCATGCAATACAACAGGTACAAATATAGGGGTATTTCCTATTATAGATATCAGATAAGAAAGAGTAATACAAATAAAAAAGCAGGAGTGGTAATATTTACATCAGGTAAATTAAAAAGATCTGAAGTAAGTAAATAAAGAACAAAGAAGGACATTAGGTAAATAATAAAAAACAACTTATATTGAAACACGTCACCATGACAGTTAGTTAAGAAAAGGTATTAAAAATGTCAAGGGAATCTAATGAAAGTATATCATATGGGAGATTTCAATATGTCTCTTTCAGAATTGGACAAAATAATAAAAAAAAAAAAGAGAAAGGACATAGAAGGAGTAAATATTGTAATCATTAGACTTGATTCTATACGTAACTATAAAGTATATATCTATGCTTATATATGTACATACATATACACACACACTTGCATTCCTCCCTTTTTTTGGTTTGTTCATGGACCATTGATTAAAAACATCTGAGAAATTCTAAAAAAAGAGATATTGCAGGTCACATTTCAATTTATTCTAAAATTCGAAATAAATAATTACAATATAAGAAAACCCACACTTACAAAATTAGGAAATATATCTGAGGTTATCTATGTGTTGAAGAGGAAATCACAAATTATGCAGGAGACAATGAAGAAGAGAACAATTACACCAATATCTGTGGAATTCAGGAAAGCTGTAATTAGGAGAAAATACATAGTTTTAAATTCCTTTATTACTTTAAAGAAGAAAGACCAAAAAGAAAAAAATTAGTGCTTATTTAAAGAACTTAGAAAAATAATAAAATATACCAAAAGGAACTTGGAAGAAAAAAATTCATGAAATAGAAAACAAATTAGAAATGATAAGTATGTGTGAAATCTGTTGTTTTGAACAGATCGATTAAATAGTTAAACCCCTTCTGACTTTGAAGGAAAAGAGCAAAAATATAGAAGAATTGGAATATACGAAAAGATACAACCAATGATAGAGAAACGATTTGAAGAACTAAGAGACTACTTACTATATGCTGTTCTATGACAACATATTTGAAAATCTAGAAGTAGATGATTTTATAACAAAATATAAATTGTGTGAATTGACCCCCAAAGAAGTTAAAACTGAAATAGTCCAGTTACCACAGAAAAGATGGAAAAGCAGTTAAATATCTATTTATTAATTACAAAGGGTAAAAAGCTCGCAGCAGTCATATTCACAGTAGCTAAATGTGGAAATGTCCATCAACTGATGAATGGATAAACAAAATTTGATATATCTGTACCATGGAATATTATTTTGCCATTGAAAGGACTGAAGTAGTGATACATGCTTCAGTGTGGGATGAACTTTGAAAACATTATATTCAGTGAAAGAAGTCAGATATAAAGAGTCACATATTGTATGATTCCATTTATATAAAGTGTCCAGAACAGATAAACCCATAGAGACAGAAAGCAGATTCCAATTGATTTAAAACTACATAGAGGTAATGATTACACTGCATTGTGAATGCACTAAATGCCATTGAATTGAAATACTTTAAAATGTTTAAAAGGGTGAATTTTATGTTATGTGCATTTTACTTAAAAAAAAAAGGTACCAGCTAAATTTTACCTAGTCTTTAAATGACAAATAATTGCAGTGATTTTTATGAAGCCAGCATAACTTTAATAACAAAACCGAGATGTAAAGAAAAGAAAGCGTAATTTAGCCGTACTTTGAGGCCCATTGTAGTTACCATGCCCACCTTGTCTCGGATTGAAACATGTGCCACTTCTCCTGTTCTTAATGGATCCCATCATCTGTTAAATTTAAGGAGTCCATTTCAACGTTGGCATCTCTGTTATTTGTCACCTGTACTATAGAACTTTCAGTGATGCTAGTAAAGGAATATTCTCTGGACCCTTTTGAACATAGTGAACATAGTGAGGGCAGGGGAGGCGAGCAAGTCCCTTGTAATGGATACATTTCAGTACTCCATCTGCTTGAGCCTTTGATCTTCTTCCTCCAGTGTATCCTGAGGATCGCTGGCATCTCACTTAATGTAAGCCACTGTTGAGTCCAGGTTTCTTCACTAGCTGAGCGAACTGTTAGGGACATTCCCAACTGAGATAACACACTGAGTCTGGAATTTCTGGTCTTGTATCCGTATCAATAAATTCCTTTCTCTCTGGAAAACTTCGAATTCATTTCCACACATGTTCTTTAGGGTTCTGCTGATAAAAACCGACAAAATCTTACAACTTTTTTTATTTTTTGGTGTGAATAGTAGATGCTCTTGGGTCAGATTTTTATTCAACTCCCTGGTGTCTGGGGGATTTGAGTGTAATTATAGGTTTGGAAGCAATGAGAGGTGGTGGTGAGGTGGTATAGAGAGGAAGATGTATGTTTCCCTGAAAAGTGACTGCCTCAGCTGGGTTGTTACAGAGTCTGTTAGGCATCGTGAGGCTAATCTCAGACTGGGTCATAGGGTTGCTTTTGCTGGCAAGGGAGGTTTGGTGGGGTTTGGGCGTTCGAAGTACTCAGATTAATAATAATCTACCTAAATGTCACAAAACAATTCTCTGGGTACCTCTCTTTATAGTTAAAAATCTAACTGACTTAGTAGACCTGGTGATGTTGTGAATTCGTTTGCAATGTAACTCAACTTCCAACAAAATTAGACTTTGAGTTTGGTTCTCAGAAGTCTCATCAGCCCTATGCCTACAAGAATTAAGGCATTCTTCTGGGGGGCATTCAGAAGTTTTCTGGTTCTCTTAGTCTTGAGCTGGGAATTTAAGCCCTGAACTTGTTATACTTGTTATGTAACTTTTCCAGTGTAGGCAGGGGTAGCCAACCCATTCTACAGTCCTTGTACTACTATTTTACCATAACGTTCTATTGATACAGGTAGTTGATCTTCTAAAGCTTTGCCTAGACTCCAGGCAACTCAGGGTAATACTTTTCAATAATTGTTTTGTCACCTAACATCATAGACTGTCAATGTTCTATTTGTCGTTTGCATTATTGAAGTAATTACTATCTTCAAATCTAAGAAAGAGCTAATACAAGATTCCCATCTTTAAGATTCTTTGCTCTGGAACTACTTCCTGTACCAAAAACTATTGGTAGCAGGGCTTGGTCAGGGAAAGAAAAGCTACTCTATGTATTCTGGGTATAAAGAGTTTATTATAAAATTAGGAACTCAGATGATTTGTGGAAGGGCCAGAGGTGCAAAGGTTGTGGAATCTGCTGCTGAAGGTCAGATAAGCCAATGCTGAAGATCTCAGCTTGAAGTAGTAAAATGGTTGTTTTTCAGTAGCTCACTGGGGATCTGCTGGAATCCTTAAGAATCTTTGAGAAGCTCCCACCGACTATTTCAGACGGCAGTATCAGTATGGTAATTAACAAAGGCTCAGCAGAAAGCAGCTGTGTATCTTATATCTATCAGTGCATCTGCTACAACTACTTCTGGAGAGTGATGG
Organism: Rhinolophus ferrumequinum; assembly: GCF_004115265.2. NCBI lineage: Eukaryota > Metazoa > Chordata > Mammalia > Chiroptera > Rhinolophidae > Rhinolophus > Rhinolophus ferrumequinum. The sequence goes on along the minus strand of NC_046297.1, from coordinate 40,619,534 downwards.
ATTTTCTCCTCAACTTTTTGCCATTTGATTTCATGCATGTTCTTCTCATCATCAAACTTTTAACTGGAATCCATTTAGGGAAGAGAATTCTGGGAAATGTGGTTCCCAGCCTTTCTTTTTCAGTGATGAGAAGGCCTTAGAAGAAAATGATAGTGTGCTTAATTGGCAGTAGATAATCTAGCACTGAACTGTAGTATATTGAGAGAATACACACACACACACACACGTATATCATTTATAGGTATATGTATGGCTTTTAAGGGGAAATGTATGTGTGTGTATGTGTATAAATTAGGACTGTACACACACACACACACACACACACACACACACGCGCACACACACCTAACCCCAAAGGTGACTTTGGGTAGCTAACTAAATTAAATTACTTCAGAAAGCCCAAAGAAATAGAGGATAGGATAAAATCCATTTTATTAAAGTAGCTGCTTTATTACTTATTTTTCACTTTTTCTCTTATTTTAAAAGATTGTAAATTTGAAAGTGATTCTGCATAGTTTCCCAGTATTGGGAAATACTCCATGTCTTCCAACGGCTTGCTCTTTGTGTTCTGAAGAGATAATATAGTGAGAAGAACATGATCTTTGGAGTCAAAATGTGTTTGAATTCTGACCTTGCTCCTTATGGGTGTTTGAGTCTCTGTTTCCTCTTCTTTTAAAATGACTATAATAGTATTTTACGTCACAATTGAGAGCATTGAATTTGATAATGCATGTGAAACACGAAGCGTTGTACCTGGCTTATCATAAGAACTTAATAAGTGGTAACAGTTTTCACCTTATTTTCTAATTTATACCAAAGTATAAATGGCTACCCTCTCTCACTGTTTTTGCTTTTTAAAAACACATAAATATTTAATTGACAATGTTTCAAGTTATAACAGATTGTTTCTGGGCAAATGGCCTTTAGATCCTATTACTCATTTTATTTACCTGTGTGTATGTGGTCTTGCTCTTGAGGAGGAGAAGATAGTGAAAAGAACATTTGAGGATACCTTGGATCAGTGACTTGTGGGGAGCGATGGGGACCAGATTTCCTGCTTCTCTAACTTTGGTAAAATGTGGTCCCCAGCTGAGGGTTTCAGTTGCTTTTAAGCAGTCTGAACAGACATGGGATGATTTTGCTTAAGGTGACATCAGCCTTTTCCCCTAACTTGAGACTTTGGCTATTTTTATTCTATATTTCATTTTTTTAATTTCCATTTATATCTTCTTCATGCGTTTGAGTTGACAAACTGTAAGTCTATTTCTTTCATAAGAAAAGCAATAAATCTTTATATATTAACTTGATTTTAAGTCAATAATTGAAGTATTAAAACGAAGGTATAATTCACTTTTCTTATTTGTTTACTTTGATTTGTCACCATTAAATCATGTTTTAAACTAGGAAAGACTATAGGCAAAAACTCACAGACTGTTTTTCTCTAATAGTTATGATGTTTGAAAGGAAAAAAAAAATAAAGAAATTTTTGGTTTCTTTTAGGTCTTATGGAAGTGTATTTAAAGCAATACACAAGGAATCTGGTCAAGTTGTGGCAATTAAGCAGGTACCGGTTGAGTCCGATCTTCAGGAAATAATCAAAGAAATTTCCATAATGCAGCAGTGTGACAGGTATGAAGAGATTTTATTTCTTTATTTACTTCCACTTTGATGAGTTTTGCTAATAATTTGCAATAAAATGTATTATTTGGTCATCTATTTAGTTTTCTGACTTGCCATGAAAGTGAGACTAATCCTTCAGTGAAGATGGGGGCAGCTTTGTAGGGCAGTTTTTAGGACTTGCAGCTCTGATGCATAAATGATGTTGTAAAGCACCATGTGGTGATAAAAGGTACTCAGTTTTCCCATTCTTAGGACAAATTTATGGGTTAAAATTATTTTTTTATGTTAACGGAGGGTCATTTAGCAGTCGTTTTTATGTAACTGTTTTCACTAATTAAAAACTGTCATGTTTTATGTAACTCTAATTTATTCCACAAACATCTTTTGAGCATACCTAGTGGGCTAGTTACTGCCAGGATCTAGGAATACCGAGAAAATTAGGATACTGCTTTTCTTCTTGAGGAGCTGGTTGGTAATTTGGTTGGAAAGACAGATACTTAAACAAATAGCTATAATACAGCTCAGTCAATATACTGACTGGTGCATGGGGTGATGTGAGGAGGAGGAGGCAGGGCACCTGTCTGAGCCAGGAGTCAGGAAGTCTGGGATGCTGAGAAAGAGTTAAGTAGATGAGGAAATGGAGGAATGAGAGAGTAGAGAGAATTAAGATGGAGAGGTGAAAAATAGCTCCTTTGTATGTGCTGTTCTGATAAGGTTTAGAATTACCGCAGTGGGAAAGTAGGAGACAGAGATTTGTGTGAAATGAATTGGAAAGTAGGAGACAGAGATTTGTGTGAAATGAATTTGTATAGTCAATGGAGCTGATCATGAAGGGTCTTATACGCCCTGTTAAGTAGCCCTGTCTTTATAAGGAATGTAGAATATATAAATTAGGACTGTGTTTAGCCTATAGTTTCTTAATCAAAGAGGAATTTATTGTTCTCCCTTTACCAAAGATCTAGAAATAGGGCTGGTATAGCAGCAACAAAGAAACAGCTGTCTCAGCCTTCTTTTCTTATACCGTGCCATCCTTAGCATATGGCCTTTGCTTTCCTTATTATCTCATGGTTGTAAGAGGGCTGCTCCAGTTCCAGGCTTATGCTTATGTCTACATTCCAGGCAGAAGGAAGAAGGGAAGGAGCGGGAAAGGGCTTTCCCAGAAACCCTCAGCTTGTTTTATTAATCAGAATTGACACATGGTAACTTAGAACTCGTTTCTTAGGGGAGTCTGGGCAGATTGTCAGCCCCAGTCAGGGCCCTACTAGTAAGAGATCTATGGAAAACTTTCTATTCCAACAGTATATAAGATCCACATAAGCTTTTTGGCTAATGAAATAACTGAATAATCATAGAGGAACTTTGTTGCTTGGGTATGTTTAATTTTCTTTATTGTGTGCTATAAAGATTATGTTACATATTTTCCATAAAGGCTATATAAGTGGAAATTCAAGTAGTTACAGAAAAAAATAATACATTTCTCAGTCCTCAGATCAAAATATATAATTGTAAATTTTTCGCAGTCCTTGCTATTAATTTGGTAACTTGATAAGAATATGATTCCCACAATCATGTAGAAAAGCAAAGATTGAGGATACCATAATGTTGGGCCCATCAGGTGCTTAATATTTGCATGTTGCTATTATTATTTTATTATTATGGTTAAGAATAGGTCTGGGACTAGCGTGTGCAGAGTTTAATTGGGTGTGGTCTAGGAAAGGCAAGGTCTCAGATAGCACCTATTATACATCTGTTCCTCTAACCTCTGTGCATCTTGGAAAATATCAGCTCTTACTCAGATTTCTGCAGTAGCATCCTATTTGTTTACCTTGTCTTTCATTTTGGACTCTTCTAACCCCTTTTTTCCCCTAAAGCTAGAGTGATCTTTCTAAAATGTAAACCTAATCAAGCCATTACCTGTTTAAAACTTAAGTGGCTCCCTCCCCATTGCTTAGCTTGATCCAATCTCATAAGGATGGCATCTAAGGTCCTTTATGATCTGATCCGTGCTCATGCTTCCAGTCTTCTCTCTTCCTTGAGTTTCTCTTTTAAGCACCTGTTCCCTTGCATTCTCTGTCACCTGACTCTTAAATTCTTTGAATTTGGGATTATGTCTTGGATTCTGCCACACATTCTGATTCCTGTCTGGGCCACTCAACTGGAATACCAGGAGGAACTTCATATTTAACATTCTAAAACCAGAATTTTAATCGTAGACAAGCCTTTCAAATTCCTGTTCTGTTAATGGCATCATCTACTTAGTCTTTCAATAACAAAACTGAGTATCATCTTTGTTTCTTTTTCTGATACTGCTGATGACACTGTCTTATAGATTTTCCTTCTGAAATATCCTCACTACTTTTATGCTTCTTTTCATTCTTTGAGAGAAGGAATCATATTTCTTAGCACCCATTACAATGCCTAGCACTATACTTTTTGTTGAATGAATGTGAATGGCTGTGATATGTATGAGTAGTATGGGAAAGAGCATTAAAATTTGTGGTATTAATGTAGATGTGTTATGGAGAAATTGATGTGAAAATCATTAAGAAGAAAACAGTACAAATTGAAAAATTCCCACATAAAACAGTGGAATTTTGGTTAGAGAAAAAATGAGATTTGCATTCCTAAAATTGAAATATTTTTGTAAGTCTATTCAGCTATTTGGACGTTTGGTAAATAGTCTTGCTTTCTGCACTATAAAAAGAGACCAGAGGGTGTTTTAATTTGTTTTGGTTCATTTTAGTGAATATATAATGTGTGTTTAATATTGGATATTGGCATAAATATTTGAGGGAACCCATCTGCACTGCTTATTGCTGCATCTTCTGGTCTAGTCCAGTGCTTGGCCAAAGTAGGTATTTAATAAATATTTGTTGAATGTATAAATTATAGAATGTTAATACTAGACTGCACCTATGTATGTATTTTGGTTTAGAATTTTTCAAACATATTCTGCTTTAAGGAAATGCTTCTAGGGGTATCTCCCTCAAACAGTGAAGAATTGAGCAGAATGAGAAACTTAGTCATTACTCATCTTTTTTACTGTATTGGGGCTCTTTCTAAAATTTTATTTGAGGAAAAGGCTTCTGGTACTAAAGCATGTTAAAGAACTATATTGCAAGTACAGAATATGAGACCTAGAGATTTTACATGAATTGTCCAAGATCACATAAATAGTTCATAACTGGGATGCTATAAGAACCCACATCTGCTGACTTCTGGGCCAGTGCTGAAAAAAGCAATGTCTATAAAAAGATTCCAACAGTTCAAAGATAAGTACCCTCAAGGCATTACTAAGGGTGGAGGCAAGAGCTGGTCAACAATACTTGTGAATACTACAGGTCTGACAATTAAGTTCGCAAACTCATCCTAGAAAAAGGGCTACATATCTCATTACTGCATATTGCTACAGTCACCTTTGAAGTACTCCCCTTGGGAAGCTATGCACCGATGCCAGCACCTAGTTCCCCCTTCAAAGCAATTTTGGAACTCTTTTTTTCTGGAATGGCCACCAGAGCTGTCGTCGTATTACCCTTAATATCTTGAATGTCATCAAAATGGCTTCCTTTCAATATTTCCTTTATTTTGGGGTAAAGAAAGAAGACATTGGGGGCCAGGTCAGTGAGTAGGGAGGGTGTTCCAATACAGTTATTTGTTGACTGGCTAAAAACTCCCTCACAGACAGTGCTGTGTGAGCTGGTGCATTGCTGTGATGCAAGAGCCATGTGTTGACGAAAAGTTCAGGTCGTCTAACTTTTTCACGCAGTTTTCAGCACTTCTAAATAGTAAACTTGGTTAACTGTCCAGTTGGTACAAAGTCATAATGAATAATCGCTTTGATATGATAAAAGATTAGCAACATCGTTGCAACAAGTTCGGGGAGGTAATTGTCAGACCTCCTATGTGCCAGGTAATGTGGATACAGGGGAACCACAGTTGACACAGCTTCTGTCCTGGTGCTTATACTCTATCTAGAGAAGGAACTTCTCATATCTAAACCGAGAGAAATGTGTTGTTATCACATGCATTAGGGCACACAATTATTAACTAGTAATTCATTCAACCAATACATTGAATACCTACTTCTGAGTGTAGCTCAGTGTGCTGCACACAAGAGAATCTCAGACATTGGAGGGACTTTCGGTCAGATAGAAGAGACAGATGGATGGACAGGCTGTTTCAATTCAGTGTGGTAAGAGCTGTGATGGGGTAAGTATGGGGAGCTGTGTGGGTTGGGTTGGAAGATTATCTAACACCTCACCATTGGGGATTCAGGGAAAACTTCCCTAGGGAGGTCATACCTAAGCTGAGTTATGAAAGATGACTTAGATATGTTGGGCAAAGAGGAGAGGTGATCCATGTGGAGGCCAGCATTTCTCGCTGGCCTCCTCAGACTACCAGGGCAGCTCCTCCTACTCTTCTGTTTGCTGATGTTTGTGGGTAAGATTCCATTTAACACTGTTTCTGAGACACACACACACACAGTTTGAAAATCACCATATTGAAGGATTTCTGATGAACTTTGACAGTTTGTATCAGTTCATGTGTATGTATATTCAATTTTGGATGGGCCAAGAAATAAATGGCTGTGATTTATAGTAGAAAAAATTTTGTGTTCACAGGAGAATGTTCACATTCCCTTTGTAGAGACTCTGTATTACCCCTATTAAGTTTAGAAAACTGTTAATATGGTAGAAGGATATTAATGAAATTTATGTAATGAAAAATAGCCATTTCTTAACTATTTTAATATCACATGCCCATAATAAGAGGACTTTAATAAATACACCATAGGAAATATTTGCAAAAGACTTGTCTGATAAAGGACTGTTATCCAAAATATACAGAGAATTCTTAAACCTCAATAAGAATACAGATAACCAAATGCTGGTGAGGATGTGGAGCAACAGGTATTCGTACTTCCATTCATTGCTGGTGAGAATGCAAAGTAATACTGCTGGTTTAGAAGTCAGTTTGGTAGTTTCCTTACAAAAGTAAACATACTCTTAACTGTATGGTCCAGCAGTGGTGCTCCTTTGTATTTACCCAAAAGGAATTAAAACTTACATTACAAACTTACAAACACCTGCACATGGAAGTTTATAGCAACTTTATTCATAATTACCAAAAACTTGGAAGCAACCAAGGTGTCCTTCAGTAGATGAATAGATAAACAAATTGGTACATCTAGATAACAGAATATTATTCAGCACTAAAAAGAAATGAATTATCAAACTATGATAAAACATAGAGGAAACTTAAATGTACCTTACTAAGTGAAAGAGGCCAATCTGAAAAGGCTACATACTGTATGATTTTGACTATCTGACATTCTAGAAAAGGCAAAACTATATATATATATATATATATATATATATATATATATATATATATATATATATATATATGTATATAAATAAAGATCAGTGGTTTCGAGGGATTAGGAAGCTAGGATGGATGAATAAGCAGAGTGCGGAGGATTTTTATGGCAGCGAAACTACTCTGTATGATGCTATAAAGTATGCACTTTGAGTAATAATGATGATTCATCAATTGTAACAAACGTACCGCTTTGGTGGGGCATATTGATAATGGACGAGGCTGTACATGTATGGGGCAGACGGTATATGGGAACTCTCTACTTTTCACAGAATTTTGCTGGTAACCTAAAACTTGTTCTGAAAAATAAAAATCTATTAAAAAATACCTTTAGCAGTACATGGGTTTCTTCAATTAAGATGATATTCAAGTTAATATAAAAATGTTAATTATCTTTTAGGCAGTAAAAGTTGACATTTGAATTTCCATAAGAAGCTTAAATATAACGATTCAGTCCAAATAACTTATACCATGAGTAGTGTTTATATAGGTGCAAATAGATAGGAGTTTGTGGTGCTTTTTCCATTTTTTCCCTCTGGTTTTCCTCACTTCTCTTTTTATACTAATTCTACGGTATTTTGAGTTGTGATACTAGAAGAAGACTGTTAGGATAAAGGTTCAGGGGAGATGTGAAATGGAGACAGAAGAATGGAAAGGATATGATCATTGGGCATGAGATGAAAGGAAGCCAAAAAACAAAACAGAAAGGGAAAAAAAAGGAGAAGATATTAGTTTCATTTGGCTGAATGTGTTAAATAGGGGAAGGGATGCAAGTAAATGGGACAAGAGAAGGAACTGGTGTGGGTATAGCACAGGGGAAAGGAGTAGAATATGGCTCGTAATTGTCACCCCAGTTATCAAGACATCATGCTTCATACAAATTGGTTGTAAAAAGTAGTCCTGGGGATGCAGGGTATAGCATAAGAAATATAGTCAATAATGTTGTAATAACTATGTATGGTATCAGATGGGTACTAGATTTGTTGGGGTGACAGATGGGAGGGTGTTGGGGGGCAGGGTGAAAAAGATGAAGGAATTAATATGTACAGATTGGTTGTTACAAAATAGTCATGGGGATGTAAAGTAAAGCATAGGGAATATAGACAATAATATGGTAATAACAATGTATATAGTGTGAGGTGGGTAGCAGGGGGATCACTTCTTAAATTATATAAACGTCTAACCACTATGCTGGACACCTGGAATTAGTATAAAATAATATTGAATGTCAACTGTAATTGAAAAATTTAAAAAGGTGGAAAAGGGAGAAGGGGAATAAGAGGTCCAAATCTCCAGGTATAAAACAAATAAGTCATGGGAATGCAATGTACAGCATGGCAAGTATAGTCAATAATATTGTGATAGCATGGTACAGTTTCAGGTGGTTGCTGGACTTATCATGGTGATTACTTCTTTAGGTCTATAAATGTTGAATTACTATGGTGTACCCCTGAAACTAATATAATTTTGTATGTTAGCTACATTTTTAATAAAAATCTTTTAAAAAAGGTATCATGCTTCACCTTTGCTTCTTGGTGTGTGCTGTAATGTGACGGGTTTCTTCTTTGTCCCTACCCCAAATGAAATTTTCAATGTCATATTTAACTATTCTACTGTGCTAAGAATACACAGAATTGGTAGGTTCTCATATATCCTGTAAGTCAATATGGTGGCTTTGTCAAGATTCTTAGGCGTTATGGCTGAATTAAAACTTTGTGTGTTGCTTAAAATTATATAAAGAACACTGAGCTAGTGTTTTGGAGGAAACTCTCAGTGCCTCTTCTCCAGCCTTTAATAATCAATGTGGTGGTTAAAAATAGATTTTAGAATATCTAAATAATGTACAGTTAGTTAACTTGATGGCTAGAATGAGCAGTGTCACCTTTAGCCTCTGAAAATCCTGTACAGGAAAATCCTCTTTAAATGCTATTTGTCTATTATTTCCTTGCATAAACTCCTTCAAGGGTTCCCCATTGCCTGGACTTACTTTTCTTTTTTGTCACTTGTCTAAAGTGCACCACTCATTTTTCTCTCTAGCATCGGCCATAGGCCACATATGATTTTTAGTGAATGTTTATTGATTGAATTATTTTAAAATACATGAATGAATGATAAATGAATTTGAATGGATGATATCTATGTCTGGAAAAGGGCTGAGTTTGAAGTCCCAGGTCTTGAACTCTTTGAGCCCATTTATACTTGTTTTTAATTTTTTAAAAATGATGGCTTTAAATTTTAATCATTAATTTTCCGGTCTTAAATTTATATTTAGTGGGCAAATAAAGGGCGGCACAGTGGATAAAACACAGAACAAAAACTTGCTTACTGTCTCCTAGCTTGCCAGTCTACATCATTATCAAATTGTGTTGAATGTATCTTGAAAACATCTCTTGAATTTGCTTGATTTTCTATTTGTTTTACTCCCACTTCAAGCCACTGACATCTCTTTTTTAAAATGTAGGTTTTATTATTATTCAGGTATGGTTAGACCAACAGATCAGGAGATTGAGTGCCATAGAAAGATAGATTGTGATACTTACAGATACCAAGAGGAGGGAGCCTGCCATTCAAGGGGGTTGAGTAGGGGAGGACCCATCCAGGGAAGGACCAGGGTCAGCCAGGAGGCAGAGGGAGAGACGGGAAAACGTGGGCAAGAGCCTTTATTGTGGTTTCCCTGAGAAGAAATGGCGAGACAGGGTAAATGGGGTTAGGATTGGCTCGTTTGAATAATTTCAGGGGGCTCTGGACAGAGGGCTGTTCATAGTTGTCTGGTACTTTGCCCTGGGGTGATTAGGACTGGGGAGTAGTGGCCTTGGAGGTGGTTGATAATATGGACTCCAGCTCGGTTTGTTTTCATATGAAAGGTGTGATCATTAGTCTGTCTCTAGGAATTAGCTAACCCTGAGAGGGACAGTGGAGGCTTTGTCAGCAGGTCCCAAATGTGAGAGCATCACAAATACAGAAAATAAAATGATAATACAATCTCTTCCACGCAGAGACGAACCTTCTAAGTGGTCTAGCATGTCCACATTTGCTTTCCTACAATCTAGTTTTGATGCAATAGCCAGAAAAATCTTAAAAAGTGTACATTAGATCATGTTATTCCTCTACTTAAAATTCTTCTCTCATCTTTCTTGCATATCTAATAGAGCCCAATCTCCTTAATAGGCTCCTGCTTCCATCTGCAACTCCATTGTGTTCTGCCTTATTCTTCACTCACTTTATTCTAGGCAAACTGATCTTTTGATACGTTGAAGATGATTTGCTCTTTCTCTCCTCAGGACAGTTCTTGGGATGCTCTTTATTTGGTTAACTTCTAGTCAACCTTTGAATCTTAGCTTACGTGTTATTCTCTTGGGGAGGCCTCAGGTCCCTTTTGTTAATTTTTCTATGATTGTTCAGTTTTTCACTTACTCATTGTTTTTGTTTGTACATATAAGAAGGGAGGTACTAAGGATAAAATGGAGAGCAAGACAAATTGGCTCCTATCCTCATGGAGCTTCTTTTCTTCGGGGGGAGGCAGATAAAAGTCAATGACAAAGTAATTACAAGATGTTACAAATGCTTTAAAATAAAGTACTGATATAGAACATATCAGAGGGTGACCAATGGTAGGTCACTATACACATATAAATGTAAGTATTTCTTTCTTTTTCCAAATCTAATTTGTAGTCCACAATCCACAGATTTACAATCCACAGATTTGTAATCCACAATGGAGGGAGGATATTTTATTGTTAAAGCTCACCCGTGTCTACTTTCAAAGTTTTTTTCATATACTCCAAGTCAGGAAGTACCATGGAATATGGATGTATGCCATTCTTTCATATGAACTAGAACAGTTTTGTTTACAGAAGTGATGAATGCAAAATAAAGTCTCAGCCGTTTTATCTCATAGCACCCCTTCTTTTCTTTCCACAGTAATTATATTTATTTGTGGGTTTAGTGGTCTAATATTGGTGTATTTCATGCAGGTGTGTGCTACATGGGAGTCAGAATTGTGTCAGTTTGGTTCACCACTGCATATCGAATATCTGGTCTAATTCCTTGGTTAAGTAGAGAGTCAATGAATGAATGTTAAATGAATGATAGAAACTAAAAAAACGAAAACAAAAACAACAACAACAACAAAACCAAACCAAAACAAAAAGAAACTATATGTGGCTGTATGTCCTTAATGTGGATGTTTAGGTCTATCTGCTTAAATACTTTTCTAGGTTAAAATTATTGAGGCCATGTTTTATTATATAGAACTGGTGAATTTTTATCCATCTTCTTGATTGTGTATTAGAATGGATCACATTATTTTTTGAAGAGAATTGACTCACCCCTGAAGAGAGAGAGAGCTGTCTTTTCAGGGAGCTGCCCAGGTTAGAATCCCCAATTTTCATAAGAACTGTCAATTCTACCTTAGAATTGCTGATTACTTAGTGTATATTGCAAGATAAAGTCCATATACATTTTCTATGTGCTTTTCAGTGAACATAATCTTGAACTCACTGCTACCTTTTAAAATTTTGAAAGAAAATTAATGTCTAAAGAGTTTTCTGAAGGATATGCAGTCTTATCTTCTGGAATGAAGTTTAACTGTGGGTCTTTGTCAACCTACAGAGCTTTTAAAAGACCTACTGAATTAGAACCTCTTAGGTGTGAGGAGTGGGGTGTGTTGGTTCTGATGCACAGCCAGGTACGAGAGCAGCACTCCCTGTAAAGGTCTCCACACAGGCACTTGTACTCCAAAGAAGTGTATGTAAAGAAAGCTTTTTTAATGTTTCTCATAAGTTGAAGTTCTGGGTCTGTATATTAGTTTCATTTGTTTGTAAACAGCACTTTCCTTAAATGGTTCAGTGAACACTTATGAACTCCTAATATGTACTCTCTATTCTCAACATCTAGCAAAGTTGAGTATGTAAATTTAAGGTGTGAGATGGGGAGTAATGAGAGAGGTGGGTAGAAAGATAGACTTTGAAAGGTCTTGTATGTGATATGAAGCAGTTAAAATTTTTTCCTTTTGGTAATGTAGAGCCATTGCAGTGCTTTTTTTTTCCTTTAATGGAGAGTACAATTTGATCAGCTAATTTTACTTTTGTTTTAAAGGAAGGTAATCTTGTCAATTGTATGGAGCATAGATTAGAAGGGGGCAGAAAACTATGACAAGGAGCCAGTTGGGAAGGAAGTCTCTGTAAGAGGTAATGAGGAGCAATAGGGATAAAATAGGATTAACTTCTAGCCCTGTAGCTGCTGGTTTTAGTTCAAGCCCTTTAAGTCTCTAACCAATATGCTCTACCCTTGACTTCAAGACAGCTGAAAATGTAAAGGCTCTGCTGAGCAGTCTTCCCTGACAGTCTTCTTAACCTCTTTTTTTGGTGGTCTTTTATAGTACTTTCCATTTTTATTGTTATTTTTTGCTTATTTGATTCCTGTGTCTTATTTACCCTACACTGATGCCACTTTTAATGATAGCTACTACTAGATGGAAATAACTGTTGAACAAGTCCCCTAAACATGCCATTCTTAGTTTTTTCTTTCTATAGTTGTGCCTTTGCTCATAGCCTTTTTCTTTTCTAGAGTGTTCTCTTCTCCACCCACATTTTGAAGTTTAACCTTTTTTTCATAATTCTAGTTTCCCCCTCTACCACGTTTCTACGAAATTCCCTTATGGCTCCACTGTGGTCACTTCTTCCTTTGAGCTCTTGTAGCATTTAAGCTGTGTTTGTGCTATCTTGTGTTTTCCATCTTTTTATGTATTCTGTGAATATGGATAGTTTGCTTCTTTGAGTTTGGCAAGATGTTTTACAAATCAGTATATATGGCATACCTTTAATAAATATTAATGATGATGGTCATTTTTCCCTAAGTAAGTCTTGCAGAAAACAATTTGACTATAAACACAGGTTTTTCTGCTCTGAAAGACGTAAAACCTTATTAATACTTTAAATTGTCAATAATTTTAATTATCTGAATTTAAAACAAAAGAGTTATTTTTCTCCAGAATTCTCAAAGGCTAAAATGAAAGAGTGTTAAATTTTTTTTTAATCTGACTGAAATAGAGAGTTACTTTAAAGTTCAGTGTTTATATTTGACTCAATGCAAAATCCTTTAGAAGATTTATATTTAAAATGCTTTTGTTAAAGGAAAATATTTTCATTTGTTCCTTATGTTAAATAGTAAATCCTTTACCAAAACAAAGACTTTTTTTTTTTGGGAATCACTGAAAAACATTTGGGCCTCCTCTGGTTTGTAATCCTGTTAAATTTCATCCATGAATTAAAAGCTAATTATACACAGTTGGTGAACCCCACAAACAGACAATTCAGTGTACAATAGAAGTTGAGTCATTAAGTTTACTTATTGGATCATTATGAAGTGTTGAAAAGACTTTATATTGGGGTTAAAAAATAATTTTCTTTGGGAATTAACTAAATTTGATTGTCTATATATTTTTCTTTAGCCCATATGTTGTAAAGTACTATGGCAGTTACTTTAAGAATACAGACCTCTGGATTGTTATGGAGTACTGTGGAGCTGGCTCTGTCTCCGACATAATTAGATTACGAAACAAGACAGTAAGTATTTTTAAATTGTTTTGCTAATCTCATTTCTAAAGATTCATATTTAGAATCTGACTAGGTAGTATTTTGTTACAAAGAAAAAATTAGTGTGAAAAAGGAAAAGATTTTAGAGTATAAAGGGATCTAGTACGAGGTATGAAAACCAGCCATGTATCTTGGGCAAATTTAGGTGTCGTATGATTGTTTAATTTATTTATTAGGATAATTTTTGTAAGTTATTGAGAAACTATCTTGGTACTTCTCTTCTTTATTTGGAATTATTGTGTGTTTTCTTTACTAATGTGATTTCAATAAATATGGCTAGAATTTTATTTAAAGTTCGTAGTATTTATGGATGGCACTTCTTTATATGAAGTATTTTGTATTATAATCTATGAGTAGTAAACAGTTGAAGTTTTGTGTTTCTGAATTTTAAAAAGTAATTGAAAAACAATTTTTGTCTTTATTTTTCAAAATATTGTGAGGATATTTGAAATTAAAATTTTTTTGTGTGAATTCAGCTTAGCAAAAGGTGTTATTAATAATAGCTTTTTTGTGGTTGCATTTTAATCCTAAGTAGAACAGCTATTTACAGAATCGTTTACTTTCGGCTAGCAATGCATCTAGTTTACTAGGATAATTTATAAGGAAACAGTGACCTTTTTATCTTTGAATGACTAAGAATAATAATCAGTAAAATAATTTGTAATTCTGTAGAACAGTAGGTCAGTTACTATAAGACATTATTATATGTTGACAGACATGTTTCAGTAAAATATATTCAGAAAAATATTTAACGACTTGAGTCAATTTGTGGTTAACCAGAATCATTTTAAAGTTTGATTGGGTAAGTAAGTTGTAAGTTTATCCTACTAATTTTTTTTTTCTGTTAGAGAAAATAAAGTAAATAAGATTTCTTTTAAAGGAAGTGAAACAGAAGTTTAAATAATCCCCGTTTTGACAGATGGATTAAGTGATTTTTGACATTCTAATTATATATTTTAGAATTTCTGTGGTGCTTTACTAGCATTTATGTAAATCAGATGATTCTTGAATGGCAGAACAATGCTTTAATTGAAAATAATTATACTTCAGTTAGAGGTATGTTTTAAAACCATTTTAGGGCTAAAGTCAGTGCATTTGGTATTTAAAATTACTAGGTAGTAAAGTGTGTGAAATGGAAAATCTATTTTCTTGATTTTAAATGTTAATGTTAACATTTTGCGTAGTTAGAAAGTATTTGATCCAAGTACTTTATTCCTTGTTGCCAATAAGTACAAACTGTGAAGGTGTACTGTAGTTCTATAAGATAAATATAGATGGGATCCTTAGCCTGAGGAATATCCTTCACCAATTATGAAGGGAAAGAGTTTTACTTCATCTGCATTGTTTTTTTAGCAGATAGAATCTACTGAACATGTTGGGGAGTCATACATTTGGAATAGTCTAATTGTTATTTTCATAGAACAGTGATCCTTGGGCCTGGGGTGGCATACTCGTATAAGAATCTAATTCCCAGATTCGAAAAAGAACCCAGCGCTGCATGTGAGATAGCTCAGGACCTGTAGGTATATTGTCTCTCGGTGTTGCCTTGATAACAGTTGCTGTTAAATCTCACTAATATTTGTATTCTGCTTTCCCTTCATTTACTCCTTCTGAAAGGAGTACCATGGTCATGAAGGTTAGCAATATAAGGATGTGTGTCATCCCATTAAAAAAACAAAAAAAACCCCACCTTCACATTGTAAATATTTGATCATTTTATAGGAATGTCACTGGAGTGATAATCTTGTCTGAATTTCAGAGGCATGGCTATTACTGATCGGCTGGCTTTCAAAAATGTAACCAGTGAAACAGTTGTCCTTGATCTATTAAAATTCACTCTAGTAGCTATTGTTTTCATGGTCACAGAACAATCAGTCTTTTCCCAAGAGTGTGGGAACCTTTTTTTTTCTTTTTCTTTTTTTAGAGTTCATATGCTCTTTTGTTTTTTGTTATATGCTTTGTTGTTTCTTTTAATTCTATATACATTTTAAATAGCACAAGGCAGTCTTACTGTTTCATATTGTCAGCGTTTATATTTACTTTTATGAGTATATAGTATTTATGATGTTTATTGCTCTTTATTATTTTCTGCATAAATTTCTCAGTTGCCTGAAGAACAATATCCTTAGTGTTTCCTTATGTGTGGGTGGGTATGATGGTAAGATTTCAGGGTTTTTTTAGTATTAAAATATTGTTATTTCACTTCATTTTTGAACTATGTATTTGCTGGGTAAAGAATTCTAGGTTGGCTGTTTCT
The DNA here is from genome assembly GCF_004115265.2 of Rhinolophus ferrumequinum. Classification (NCBI taxonomy): domain Eukaryota; kingdom Metazoa; phylum Chordata; class Mammalia; order Chiroptera; family Rhinolophidae; genus Rhinolophus; species Rhinolophus ferrumequinum. Next base: position 40,603,682 of record NC_046297.1, on the reverse strand, counting down.
TTTAGATTTTGATTTGTTTTGAAAGGAATGACTTTTGGAAAACCACCTAAGTAACCTACTTTTTGTAGAATTATACTTTTTATTGAAAGAAATCTCATTAGGGATGAAGTAGTCTTGATTTTTAATTATCAGTTGCTATCTGTTTTTGATCAACTGTTTCCTTGAAATTTAAAGTCACAGGAAAATAACTTGTCACTTTTATTATTCACTTGAGACTCCAATTTCACAATAAGAACTGGCTCCTAGAATTAAAAATTGAATTCATATTTTAATATTTTTGTATATGATATTGCCTCATCCTCTTGAGCCCCACCTTTGAGTGTTCTTTCCACCTGAGTCTTTGCCTAGTGAATTTGCGTCCGTGCTCAAATACCTAACCTCTTCTTTGAAACTTTACCTATTTTCCCAGGTAGTTTCATATCTATTTGGTAATTGGTTGGTTAATTAATTAGGTAAGTCTTTACTGCATATTCACTCTTACGTAAAGAAAGAGCACAATAAATGTTAGCTGCTATTATTATAATTTTTACTATTATTTTACATATTTTGAGTACTAGGTAGATTGGCATCTTTTTATATGTATATTGGCTGTTTTATTTCCTTTTTGTGCCTATCTTTTGCCTTTTGTTGTTGGCATTTTAATTACCAGTTTGCAGGACTGCCTGACAGTTTGCTGATAGTTACATGAGCACTTCATGTTTTAAAAGTCATAAAACCAATTATTTGATTGTCAGCATAGACACTAAAGAAGCTTCCAAATATCTCTTTCAGAGATTTTATGCCCTGACCTGTACTTTTTCTTTGGGAAACGTCTAGGATAAAACAAAGGCATAGAATTAAGTTTGGGGTTAATTAGGCATATTCCAACGATTGGAAAGGAGGCTGAGTAGCAAAGGGTGGGTATTGAGTCTATTTAAGTGCTGCTGCTTAACATGGGGCAGATCACAGAGTTGGCATTGGAGCTGATAATGATTGGTAATTGTGATAATTAATGGTAGTGGTGCTAGAGGTAGAATGAAGGTTAAACTCTCCTATGTTCCAGTGGGTGTAAATGTTTTTCTGAGTTGCATTATGAGTAAAAATCACTCTTTAGTTAATATTCATTGACTCTTTCAGTTTATAAGTATTGGGGCATCTATAAATAAATATATGTGAGTTAAATTCCTGATTTCTGGATGGTAGAAGAGGGTAAAGGGGGTCAAATATATGGTGATGGAAGGAGAACTGACTCTGGGTGGTGAGCACACAATGTGATAGACAGATGATGTAATACAGAATTGTACACTTGAACCCTGTGTAATTTTACTAGCCATTATCACCCCAATAAATATAGTAAAAAAAAGTTCCTGATTTCTGTGATCAGACTCACAAACACAGCTCAAGTCTTGGTATCCTATATATTTAGTAACTGACTTTTATCACATTATGTTAAACCATCTTTTAAGTTTGGTGAAATCTCTGTGTAGATAACCCTGCTGTGTTGTCCTGTGCTTGGAAATCACATTTGGATAGTCAGCTTTCAGTGTTTAGGAGAAGAGTAGTTGCAGTTGCCTTCTCCTACTTTAAGGCACTCAAGGGTAGAAATTTTTATATATTCGTCTTGGAAATATTCCAAGTGCCTGGAACAGCTACTGGCGTCTAGCAAACCCTTGAAAAATGTTTGTTGAACGGAAACAGGTTTAATTCCTTAGCTGCTTATCCTGTAAATACAAAACAACCCTACCCATCTGGTCAGTATTACATTTTTATAGGTAAGTTGTAGTTTGCATGGTCACTATTTGGTATTAATAATGTAGGTTATTGAACAGATATAGTTATATATCAAAGAAAAGCCATAAAGTGTGCTTACTAGTAACCTTGCATCAGTTCCCTGATTTTTACAGAAGTTTTATGTGTGTGTATATGTATATGTATATATACATATACACACACACACACACACACACACATATACTTGAGACTCTAATATGTATATGTGAATTTAAATGTTTGCATGTTTTTGTAAATATATGTCTTGATAGCTTTAATCATAGGCCTCCTTTGGCTGATGAAGGAGAAGCCTGTTTTTTGTTGTTGTTAATGGAAGTTAATGTAAGCATTATTATTATTTTTGAGTGTTTTTGAGTTTTCAAAGAACAAAAAGTCAGATTTGTGGAACTAAATAAAAAAAATATTTACAAGAATAATTGTGAAGGTTTCCTTGTTAGGAAATAGTTAAAAAAAAACCCCAATATCATTTAAAATAAATGCCATTAACATCTCTATACATTTATGCATTTCGAGTATTATATATTGCAAAGTAGAAATACACAACTCTGTGAAATGGAAGCTTTTTAAAGATTGATTGTATTTTTGATTAGAGGCTTTCAGAATGATCTTTACATAATTGTAAAGTTATGCCTTGACATATGGAAGAAATAGAGTCTTATGTCTTAGACGTTTATTATATACTTGGAAATGTTCTAAGAAAATGCCTAAGGTTATTTTCTCCCATTTTGGCCCGTTTATTGATTTGACCACTTATTTTAATTCAGTCTAGCACTGTGGATTTTCGTTTGGGCTCTTCCACAAACTGGTTTTGTGATCTGGGCAAGTCAGTTAACTGACAAGGACTTCAGCTTCCTCATCTGTTAAATAATAAGTAACATTTGTATAGTGCTTTACATTTTACTTACATTTTGCTTGAATGAAAACGTTCAAAACACAGTTACTGATCCAGCACTCTGCACTAGAGGTACAAATAACTCTAACAAATGTTGCTGCTGTTGCATTGTTTACACACTAGTTGAGGTACCATAGTATGTTATGTACAAAGGTAAATTCCATTCTGTAAAGTTCTTTAGGAGCAGAATAGGCAAAGCACTTAGCATGCAGGTTCAGAGAGAGCTTCATAGGAGAGAGATCCCTTTAGCAGATTCTTGGAAGAGGAGGTGTCATCTACCATTAGAATGCAAGTTCCACAATGTGAGGATTTTGTCTACCTTGTTCACTGTTTTATCTCTGCTCCTAGGACGACACCTGGCATATAGGATGCTCGGTAAATACTTGTACATGAATAAATGAATGAATGAACAAGTGAATGAATGAGTCAGAGAAGAGAGAGCAAAGGATATCTTGAAAGAGGAAACAATGATATGCTACAATTATATTTCCATGTGTAAAAGTCCAATGTCATATTCCTAGGTCACCTGATGGAGAATGTTCCTAGCATCTGGTTTGAATGGATTTACTTTTCTCACACTTAACCAATTGCTCAAAATCATTCTCACGTTTTAATTTGTTGGATCTATATATGTTGGGTTCACGATGTTGTTATATAATTTTTTGTTTTTCCTGGAGTTTTTCTTTTCTTTTTTTTTATGTTGAGAGAAGCAATATATGCCATTTTTATCATTTTGCTAATGTCTTCTAGCTTCTTACTCGTTTTATCTGTTTCCTGGAATTTGTGTGATTCTTCTTTGAGAAGATATTCTTTGGAGCTTCCCGATTTCTTGTTCTAATGTGAACTCCTCCTTTTTAGGTCTGCTGTACAGCTGCATCCTTGGAATTTCTTTTCACTGGCCTCCTGGGTTAGTGCCACTATTTTCTTGTATATTTCCTATTTCCTTGGTTTTCACCCTTGTTTTGTATTCTTCCTAAACCATCTTCTTCATGATATTAGCGTAAGAAAGAGATCAACTATTTGAGTCCTTGCATATCTGAAAATGTCTTTCTTTTGCTTTCACACTTGGTTATAGTCTATGTAGAATTTTACATTGAAAATATGTTTCTCTCAGAGTTTTGAGTTTTCCTCCATTATCCTCTAGCATCTAGTGTTGCTAGTGTTATATCTAATGTTTATCAGAGTCTTATTTGTTTGTAGGTTTCCTTTCCCCCTTCTGCAACTTTTTAGACTTTTCTCTTTATCCTGAGTTTTCTGATGTTGCAAATGGAAAAAAAATGTTTCACAAGGATGTGCTTAGGTGTGAGTCTTTTATATTAGTTATGCTCAGCACTCCTTTCCAAATAAACACTTGTATTTCTCTTCAGCTTTGGAAACAGTTCTTTGATAATCATTTTACCCCTTTTTTCTTGACTGGATGGTTAATCTCCTAAATTTTATTCTTTTTTATTTTTCCCAGATTCATATTCTTTCTTCCTGTGTATCTTTTTAAGTTTTTTGAGGGTAGGGTAGGGATGGTTTCTTCTACTGTTTTTTCTGATTCTTCTAACTGAACTATTAATTTTAGCAGTTATATTTGAAAATACAAGAAGTCTTTCACTTTTGATTATTCCTTTTTCATAACATCTTGATGCTGAAACAAGGATACAAAAGCTTTTCTAATCACTCTAAGAATAATAAATTTTTGACAAAGTTATTTTCTGTTTCCCGTATCATCTCTATTTCCTCTGGTGTTATTGGTTCACTCTACTTATTTTGGTCTTGACCATGGCAGAGCTGACCAGTGGGAAGGCTGACTTGCTCTCACTGGAAGCATTGGGACAATGCCTTTTGACTGGCAGGTATAATGTTATGATGAATGGGCTAGGAACTTGATTTTAGGGGAAAGGGCTCCCAGAGGCAGTTGGTTCAGTTTCTTGAGAGAGGAGCCATTCCCGTCCTCCTGCCTTTGTTGTTTTTGGCCTGGGGATAAATGCCAGAATGCATGTAAACTGTATGTACAGGGTTGGGGGCAGAGGCAGAGTAGGGATGAGGAACTCTTGTTCCATTTTCTTCTTTTCAGCTCTCTTTGAAAAAGCTAACCACCTTTTCCATCCTTGCACTCCTGTCCATCCTCCCTTGTGGTTGTACTTGGAGCCCCTCTGTAGTTTACTTGGTAAATCACTCTTTTTGTTGCATACCCCTTCTTTGCCTGCTGGTGGCTATGACTCTCCATAAAAATGCTGCCAAGGGAATTACACTCTCTTGTGTTCATCTTTTTGTTACTAATTTATTTTGTTTAAAAAAATTCTCTATCAGTTTAATGGGGTTTCAGGAGGAAGAGAGACAGATAACAAATTAACTACAAATTCAAGTTGGTTTTTGAACCTGAATCGATGATATTTACTCCCCGCTCCCCTTACCTTATTTGTACTACATATATGTTCACATTGTTAGGAGTATAAATTGATACAACTACTTTCAGGAGTAATTTGATAGTCTCTTTAAAGTTATATATGAATGCACCCTAGCTAGGATCTGTCCAGTGGTTCTTCTCTATCTGTAGCTTAGAGAAGTCCTAGCACAATTGTACAGTGAGACATACACAAGAATGTTGTCACAACAGAAAATTAGAAGGAAATTTAAATGTTGATCAGCACTAGACCCTGGACTAGAAGATTGCTATTATTCTTTCAGTCTTCATAATTTTTTAGCTCTTTGGTGAAGGCAGACTCAGACTAGTGTTTTGGTTGAAACCTTTTCGAGTACTCAGTACCCCAGCTGTGCAGATGAGACTGACATTAAACTACCAAATAAATTTTGTGTCTTAAAACTTACATAAACATTCAGTTTGGTACTTAGGAGACATTTTTAGCATCTGCCTTTATCAAGATGAGATACATTTCTGTGATACTGGCCGGGATGAGGTGAAGGAACACAAAATTTTCCAGGTAAGAAACTGAATCATAGAGTGGTAAAGTAGATTAGAGGGAAAGAAAAGAGTTAAAATTATAGCTAAGTGCTGGAATTGCACTGTGGTAGTTAAGAGCACAGACTCTGGAGCCAGACTGTCTGGGTTTGAATCCTGGCTCTCCTACATACTAGCTGTGTGAACTTGGGCAAGTTTCTTCTTAACTTCTCTGTGACTCATTTTCTTCAGTGGGATAAGAAGACTACCCTACTTCATTGAGTTCTGAAGACTACATATAAGTATAGGAACAGCACCTAGCACAGAAAAAGCCCTGTGTGTATTTGCTGTTCATATTGTTGTCATCATTCTATCATCTCACTTATATAATTGGGAGTGTCTTTGCATTGTGAACATTATCTATCAGATGGTTTGAGTGGAGTAATACAAAGGACTACAGAACCAAGGACAGAATCCTAGCATTTACCATTGATACTTTGAGTTATCTTTGTTAATGAAAGAGGTGTGCACTCAATAAGATAGAGCTTACATTTTTAGGTACAGTGAGAGTTTCTTTAATAGATTCAGGCTATTCAAAATATACTCATACTAGGATATTTTATCTTAGTGCCCTTAAATTAATGCCTTGTCCACCATAGCCTTTTTAATAAATGCTTGATTTGTTGTATTTTAAAAATAAATGTGTTCTGCCTTGATGTTAATTATGTACTACTTCAAATAGATTTTGTTTCTTGGTGAAGGCATACCAATTTTTTATTGATTTAAGATTTATTTAGAACTTCAAAGTTTGATATTATTTCATTGTTAATAATAGACGTCTTTTTGATATGTGTGGATTTCTATTCCATAAAGTGCTTTTTGGGGTTTACATTTGCCTCTGTGTTATTGGACTAATTCATGTTTGACTTTCCTAATCATTTTGTTGCATGTTCCCCCTTTGTGTAATAGATACTAGTTCATACAGGATTTACAGCTCCATATATATTGAGTGCTTTTTTGTTGTCTTCTGATCTCTTTTTCAGGAATCTTTTCATGTGGGAAAGGATTTTAAAATGTCTGCCCACTGACCATTTTCACAGTAGAGTATCAGTTCTCTTTCTCTTCAGATCAAGGGATTATAAGCAGCGTGTATATATGTATATTTACATATGGTGTAAGTAGTGAAAGCTTTCATTTTGAATCACTAGTTGTGGGACTTTGTGATAGATTATTAATCTTTTTTTTTTTTGCCAGACATCTGCAATCCAGATTTCATGAAAGACAACCTCTCTCTGCCCTTTTGTATATAATAATGGCTAAACTATTCTAGTTATGTTTCCTAATGTATGTACTTTGTATTGAGCAGATTTGTGTTTTTCTGGAAGAATCCCATAAATTTTTTATTGTTTAAAACCGTGGCTATTTTATACTCTCAAGCCTCCTTTTTTAGGTGGGATGAGATAGAGTGGTGAGCAGTAGAAGGGAGTTACTGAGTTGCCCTGCTGTTTTTCCCAGTGTTTTTCTCATGTTGAATACCTGAGAGCCCCATTAAATGTATGTATTCTTTTTCCCAAGAGAGAAGGAGTAAGAGCGGGAGAAATTTTGGTTGTAAAGAAATTGGAATCTGAGGCTTGATGAATGTTCAGATAAAGGCTTACATATAAGCTTAAGTATTACTTTTGAGATTTAGGTATTTCAGAGATTGCTACTTAACTCCTCAAGTTTCTCTAAATCGTTGATTTTTAGCAAGGGGTTTTGGTCACCTTTGTTTGTATGTCATAAAAACTAATGGAAACTGAAACATTTGAGGAGTTCTGTAAAATAAATCTAAATGCAATATTAATAATTTGGAATAAATATTTATTAGCAGGGGGAGGTAGTCCTAGGAAAATGAGGGCAAAAAGGAGACTTTAATAAAAAGTCTACATGCTTCTTTTAAAAGACTTCCCCTGCCTCCAATTATTGTACTCCTTTTGTTTGGGGGCAGAAAACAGCAATCAGCTTCAGAGATCTCACACTGTTAAATATCTGGAATAACTTCTAGCATTTCTAGAGTTGGTTAGTGGTTTGTACTTTATACAAACCTCTTTATAAGGAACTTTCCCACTTTTTGGTATCGACTTCAAGTTTATTGCATCACTTTCAACTCTTGGTTTTAAGTTACAGATAACCCACCCTAAACTGGCTTAACCCAAAAAGGGGATTTATTTGCTCACATACCAAAAATCTTTGCAGAACTAGTTTCGTGCATGGCTTGATTCAGGGTGAAGTGAATTACTTGCGTTCATCTTGTTCTGATACCTCTGTATTGATTCCACTCATACAGACTCTTGCTTTATAGTGAGAAGATGGCTGCCAGCAGCTACCTGGGTTATACCTTTCTAGTTGAAATCCAACAGTCTTGTACCTCACTGCTTCTGAATGGGTCACATGCCTTTCTCTGAGCAAATTGGTGTGTCCATTGGAATGTGATGTGGTAATTGCCTTAGATCTAGGTCATATAGCTAATCTGGAGCTAGGATGGAGGTGACTGCTAGAAATACATGGTCTGAGGATGCAGTGATTTCCTAAAGGGAAATTAGAATATGTTAGCAGGAGAAGGGTGAATGGATGTTAGAATGGCAAAAAAAAAAAAAAATAAAAATAACAGATATTTCTATATATTTACTAAACCTCAAATCAAAAGAAAACAAAAAATATATTAGGAATAGATCACATTAAACAAATCTCTAAAGTTACTCTCCCAAAATAAATGGTAAATATTTGAAGAGGTATCTGGTGACATTGGGAGTCAAAACTGTTGAGTCCTCAATCCTTTCTTTCTTCTATTACAGGAAGGGACAATAATGTTGATGTTTCTCAAGGAACCTGTTTCTGTTATGTAAGCAGTAAATATTGGTTATAAGAATTCTCCTGGAAAGTTTGCTCATCTGGATTAAAGACCCATGATTGTTTTCGACCAGGGAGGCCTCATCCTGGTATAAGTTCTGGTGTCCATGGCCCCTTCTCTTACAAGTATTTTCTCACCCTGAGTAGGAACTACTGTCCAGTGCTGTACTGGAATCTTAGGAGAATGAGTCCTTTTGTGTGGAAAGTAATTCTTGTTCCTTATTTGGTATCTCCCATAGAGTGAGATTGAGTTCTAAGTATATTTCACACATGCCACTTAACGTTCCAAGCCACAGCATTAGCAGGACCATGCACCATAGGATCAATCTCTTAGAATTTTTCATAGCAATCATGTGCCACATCTTAATCTCTGATTAAATACATCATCCACACCACACTCCATCACATCTTTTCTAAACCCTTTGATTGGATTATAAACACTTTTCTCTATGATTTTTCCACATTACAACATAGTCTCTCCAATAGACTTTCTCTTCTGCCTTAACTAAGTAAATTAAGCTTACAGAGGTATTTCCTTGGCTTCCCCTGTTGGTAAACTGCCCAGTCTTCACCTTAGTTGCTATTCTTCTTGGCATTTCTCCCAGTTCTATTTCCCTTTCGTCAGTCCGGCCCACCTTCATACACTTTATTTTTGTATTGTACATTCTTCTCCTGGCAGACTGCCCGTCACTGCCAGATCTACGGTGAGCCCTGCCTCCCTGTCAGGAGCCTGACCCTTTGCACACCATGACTGGTTATTGGGAGCGATTTGGTTTAGTGGAAAGACTTGTGGATGTGGAACCAGAAGACCAAGCACCAGTTTGTGGGTTGTTAACTTACTAGCATTGTGACTCTGGATACACTGTGTAACTCCTCTGAACTTTTAGATGCCTAATCCTGAAATGGACCTAATATATATTAGTTGTTGCCTTACCTACCTCAGTGTTTTCTCGTGAGGAACACAGATGGTGAGTATCAGAACATTTTGCAATGTGTAAAGTTCAATATAAATGTAAATTGCTATTTTATTACTGTTAAAGCAAAAACTTTAAAAAATGGTATTTAATTTTTAATTACTAGTGAGTTAAGAATTTTATGGTATTGGTTGAAATAGTGGATGTTCTCTAGTGTTAGAAAAACATTAAAAGTTCATTTTGTCTTATCTAGTAAAGTCCTGTTTAATCTTAGGAAATCAAGAAATGCGTGTAATTTAATTTTCTAGCTCCTTAGCTAGAAATAATTTAGCTCCTTAGGTGTGGCAGATCTCTAATTTTAATAATTTTAGATAGAAGTCATTTAAATTGTTTCACACAATTCTCTATACATTTGCCCAGATATATAAATCCCTTCCCCTTTTAATTATATAAATTAAGGGGGGAGAAAAGCAACATGAGCACATTGTAAAAATTCCAAATGGTGGAGAACAGGAACTTCGTGTCTCCTCACTCATTTCTCAATTTTACTTCCTTGGGGCAGTGTCAGTTAACAGTTTCTTGTGGGTTCTTTCAGCACATATGAGGTGTGATCAAACAATATGGTGAATGTTTAAATAAAAAAATTTTTATTACAGTAAAAGACACATTGCCATTAATCCCTCTCACAATGTCGCCCTCCCCCCCCCAACTTTGAACACTCTTATCCCATCATTCTTGCCACTTTCTGAAGCAGCTCTGGAAGTCCTCTTTTGTGAGTGCCTCTAGTTGTGCTATTGTGGCTGCCTCAATGTCCTGAATCATTTTGACTCGGGGGAAGAGCCAGAAGTCACACGGTGCTAGATCCGGTGAATAAGGTGGATGAGGACACACCGTAATGTTTTTATTTGACAGAAATTGCCAAATAAAATTACCAGAAGCGATGTGTGACACGGAACATTGTCATGCTGGAGGATGATTTCCATCACACTTTAAAACATACCTTCTCTCAACCGTAGCTCACACCCAACTGACTGCATCGAACAAGTTGAAACTTGTCACACCCTGTTACTAAGGTTTGATGTACGGCTTCCCATATTGAAGATCCCTGCCTTTCTGTTGGATGACACTTGGCAGAAGCATTCACTGTATTTGTTGATCACACCGGAAAGGCTCTATGTCACACATTGCTTCTGGTATGGCAATTTCTGTCAAATGAAAACATTATGGTGTGTCCTCATGCTCTTTATTCACCGGATCTGGCACCGTGCAACCTATGGCTCTTCTCCAAAGTCAAAATGACCATGAAAGATGAACATTTTGAATCGATTCATGACCTCCAGGCAGTCATGACAGTGCAACTAAAGACACTCATGAACGAGGACTTCCAAAACTGCTTCAGAAAGTGGCAAAAACAATGGGATGAGTGTGTTCGAAATGAGGGGGAGTATTTTTTAGGGAGATTAATGGCAGTGTGTCTTTCACTGTAATACGTTTTTTAAAATTTAAACATTCACCTTATGTTTTGATCATACCTTTTATATATGCATATCTTGTTTTACACAGGGATTCGTACTGCATGTGGTGGTCTGTACCTTGCCTTTTTCTTTTTAACTTGTGACATATCTTACATAGCTTCCCATAGCAGTACATATAGGTCTGTCTGTATGTAGCAGAATGTATTTTTTTCAGTACTTTGGATAAAATGAGTTCTAACTTTTGAGTTTTTTTTTTTTTTAAATAATTAAAGCTGCAGAAAACTTTTGTACATATGTATTGGCATACTTGTGTTGTTATGGCCATTGGATACTTCTGGGTTAGAAAGCATGTTCATTTCTTTCTTTATTTTTTAGTTGACTGGTACTTTGTAAGCCATGTGTGATTTTTTTTTTTTTTTTAGTGCTGGGGTAATTTCAGTTAGAATTACGAAAGAAATATGGATTTTACTTTCGGTGCCTTCCTACTTCACTGCATGCTCTGACTCTTCTTCGTCTTCCCTAATTTTGTCTAATTTGCTAAAGTTGTTCATTATTATTAATTCCACCACAGAAATCTCCATTGACATTTTAGGAATAGTTACGTATCTTTAACTACTACTACAGCTAGCTGCTGCTGCTATAAATGATTTTATTATTATATTATCCATGTTTGCCTTCCTACTTCTACTTTCTGGCTGAGAGTCTACTAGTAGTCAGAATTTTCCTTCTAAAAGTTCAGATATGATCATGTTATCTTTCTACTTAAAATTTGTAGGTATATAAAGCAGAGTTTGGCCCTAACCTTCTTTCACATTTTACACTATTTTCCTGTACACATTATATTTTAACACAAAGAATCATCCATTAGTACTGGACTTTATATATTGTTATGCCCATTGCCTTCACATATTCCTAGTTTTTCCTTCTATCTTTGATCACCTGACAAACTCTGTTCATTCTTCAAAAGTCAGCTCAAAAGTCACCTCCTCTGTGAAGGCTTCTTAGAGTAAGGAGAATCATGTGGTGAGATCATCAAGGTTGGCAGGAACTGTATCATTCAAGGTCTTGAGGGTTAAATTAGATGGTTTGGATTTTATTTTAAGAGTACTAGTTCTGATGCATAATCAACTTTAGGAAATGATGTCCTGGAGTGTTCCTGGAGCTAATGCTGTTGTTGCAGGCATCATCTAGTATTGTAATTTTTTGTTTCTATGCCCTTCCTTCCCTTCCCACTAAATTCTGAGCACCATGAAGGCAGGGGCAGTGTAACATGCTCTCAGTAAATTCTTGTTAGTGCTGACCTTCTACGGTTGTGTTTGGGTATTTAATGATACCTGTAATGTGGCTGGTATAGTAAAAACTCAAAAAATGTAAGCTGTTGTTGATGTTATTATCATCACTGATAGGTAAATCCTGACTTGGGGAATATAGGGTGATTTCTTGAAATAAGCGAGATCTAATCCAGGCCTTGAAAGACTATAAGAATTACAGCAGTGAATTTTGATCAAATGATTTTTAAGACTTAATGAAAAGTCACAGTGAAAGTTGAAACTTAAAATTTTATAATAAAATATCTATAGTTATCTGTTATGTGTCACAATTTTTTCCTTATAGTTACTAAATATAGAATTAATGCATTACTTTATATGCAAAAATAATTACGTTAATGGTAAGTTTAGCTAAGAGTGTTAAAGATTCATTTTTAGAAAGTAAAAATTTTAAATTTTGTATAAATTTACAAAACCTCACTTAATTTGTTTTTACTGGCATAAAAACATTAAGGCAGTGTCTGTCTTTTAAAGCTGCTTGTGCATGTGCCCTTGAGACAAGTTGGTGGGCACATTTTTATCAAAACCATATACATAGTGACATATTAACTGTATCATATTATTATACTAATCATAAAACTCTAGAAACAAAAGAACCAGAGGACTAAAGCGTATCAAAACCATCTTTTTGTTTTTGTACAATGAGATTCTTTTTAAATTTGCTAGTGAATTCATACCAGTATTGAAACCAGATGTAGACTTCCGTCTTCTAATGTATTAGCTCAGCTATAAAAGCCTCATTTTTATCCTTGATTACTGAATGTTTCATTCTTGGTTTATTATCTCTCTCCCACCTTCCTTTTTTTTTTTTTTAAGACTATAAAATGTGATTCAAATGATTTTAAAATGACATTGCCCTATTTGTATAGTGACAGAAATATAATAAAACCTGTAATGTATTAAAGATAACCTAATTAAATCCACAAATGAAGTACTCAGTTGGTTAAACTTTTCATTGGAAAGGATTCTTGACACAATTAAAAGAAGTGTTAGCTGTGGTTTGAGAATGGGTCTAAGGTTTTTTCATCTTAGAACTGAAATCTTGCATTACCTCTTTCTGTGTAAAGCCGACCCTTTCTTCTGTGGTTTTTTTTTTCCAATCTAAATGTTTTCAATATAAACTTAACCATTTTGAAATGGTTGGATATGTGTCAGTATGAAGTGAGAAAAATCTGAACTATAGAAATGAAACAGATTCTACTTTAAATTTTATATATAGTATTGGGTATAAATAGTTCTCTCTGTTGCCAAATAGAAATGACCACTTTTGGTAACTAGCTGTGTTTATATGTAAATGAATTAAAACGTTTAAAGGTTGTTTGGAAACAAAACTCTATTTAGGAAAATGACTGTCAAATAACTAAAGAAACCTCCTTCTTTCCTTTCCTCCCTCCGTCTCTCCTTTCTTTTCTTCCTTTAAAACAAAAAAGTTACTACGTGTAAAGGCTAGGAAATAAGCATCTAGATCAAGGCCAATTGTACAGTATTCAACACAAGTTCCTGTGTCCTTCCTTTCTTATTCTTCTCCATTAGTGACACAAAATACTTGTAGAGTGGCTTAAATGTTGATACAAATATTGCTCTTGTCCTGAGTTCATTTGATATGATACCATTGATATCTCAAAGAGACCAGGTAAACATTTACTCCTCCAAATTTGCTAAATTTACCTGCATTTTGGCACTCACAAAGTTGAAATTTGGCCCATCACTTTTTACCGTTTTTCTTATTTTAAGGAAAATGGGCCTTACTTAATTTCTGAGTGCCTTTTCATAACTATTTTATTTGTGTTCTTCAGTTAATTATTTGAATTACTCTATTGGTAATCTTTCCTTTTTCTGGACAGTGAACTACTTTTGTTATTCAAAGCCTAATTTTAATGCCACTTCCTCTTTCCTTCCCTAATTAATTGCTCTCAGCTGTAGTTTCATTTCACTTTGAAACTGTTTTTTATAATACTCTACTAGAGACTTTAAAAAAAAATTTATTGTAGAACAGGTGCTCGATGAATTTTTTTTCAGTGAATGAATGTTATCTAGGGCTTTTGGGAAAATAATTCTGCATTCTTAAATCACTTTTACACATAGTTTATACTCTCACTGTCTGCCACACACATGCTGTTCCAGTCAGCAGCATCGTGACCCACGGGATAATTTTATAATTGATACCTCATTGTTTTAATTGCTTTTCTTTGATAATTAGTGCAGTTTAATATTTTCCATATATGTTACCCAGCTCTATTTTCAGTTTTGTGAATTGTGTGTTCATTTCTTTGCCTATTTATTTATTACTTTTCTGAGGATTTATGTGAGCTCTTTATGTTCTAAATTCTATACATTAAATATCATATTTTCTGTGAATATTTTTCTAAGTTTTCTAAGCTTATAGTTTTCATGTAGAAAAAGCTAAGAAATTCTCATAATTCTTTGTGTTTTTTTTTATTAGAAACTATTCTTCCTGCCTCTTGATTTGATACTTTGATTTCTTCTGTTTGTATTTAAATACTTTAAAATGTTTAAATCATTAACCTACATGTTTGTGTTAGTGGGATTAAGCATCTCTGTTCAATAAAATACACTTAAAGCCACCTGTAATGTCCTCAATTAAGGTAACTTTCCAGACCAGGTGAGTCTGCTTACTTGCAGGGTTCATTAACAGGTATATTCTTTCTGTTTGGCTGACACACAGTTTAAAATATAAATGTAAATTTGAATGCTGAGATGCATAGGCACTGCCTGATACTAAGTTTTACTGCTTGTTTATGGCTGGTATCCATTCTTACTGTTGTTAACCAGTGGTAGCTATTCTGGTTGATTTGTATAATGGCTGGTGACTACTCTGATTAAATATTGCCCTTACTGATTGTCAAATACTTTGAATATCACCCTCGGAACAAGGCTTGCAACTCCCTGTTTTCTTATATCAAGACCAATTCATATATTTATGTTTGTGACATTGGTCAGATATAAGTATAGACTGTAAAGCCAGAGGACATGTGGGCTTTGCCACTTAATAGTTGTATGACATTTGACAAACCACTTAATTTCTCTGAATTTGTTTCCTCATCTATATAAAGGGATGATAATGTGTTTCTGTTTATTTGTGTTGTGAGAGTCACATCAATACTCTTTATAATTGTAAAGCATTATAAAAATTTAAGACATTATATCTCTGTTATAGAAAATATGTTTTGTTTGTTGTTTAAATGATTTTATTAAGGGATAGAAACCTTTCATTTCATCATTGAAGTTAAAAGGCTTTTAAAGTGCAGATACCACATTTGAGGCTTGATATTCAAATGGATTGTTAAAATAATACTATAGCACAAATAATTTTAAAGTAAGACATATCCATGTATTAGTACGAGTTGTCGTCAGGCCAAATAATTTCCCAGATAATCCACCAAAAGAAAATGGTTTATTCGGGAAAAGAAAAAGAGAACCACCGGAGTGCAAGCACACTTGCGACAGGACTACCCTCCGGCTGCCCACATGGAAAAAGGGGCGGGCCCAACATGGCTTCTCCCTTTATTTGCATCCTGCCCCCTGGTGGTTACCATAGAGTTCAACAGGAAGTCAATACTAGAGAGTTAACAAGGGGCCCAGCTCCGCTCATAATCCTCCCAGCTCTATGGTTAAACGTCTTAAGATATCAATTTACTTTCAACAGAATGATTGAATATTGCATCATTTTTTGATGAGGGCAGGCTATGAAGTGACCCCCTGAAGTTAGGGAAGGGGTTTATTACAAAGAGAAGAACATAAAGAGGGACTTTACAAACTTTACACATTTGCTTCAGGTATGTATGCCCTCTTCACCTTTAATTATTCAGGGTCAAATACAGCCTCTGCCCTCAAGTATTGTAGGCTTCAAATAGGACTGGGCCTGTCATGCAGAGTGTCATGTGGGGTCTCAGGTCCCATTCCCCACATAAGAACTGCAGGATATGGTGAGGCCAAAAAGGAACACCAACAGAACCACAGATAGGGGAGTCATACCATTATATTCTCACTGGTAACTGGGTTGGAGACACAGGGAGCGAACATCTGCCAGTACCCCAACACGGGGTCTTCCTGTACCCCAGTCTCTCTGGTGGTCAGGTGAGACACGGGAAGTAGGATCCACATGATCCACAAGCCACCATCCACTTCTCTTCCTGCCAAGCAACCAACCAAGCAACGCAGCCATGGCAGTTATATCAGTGGCTAATTGGCTAACTGGTTACAGCTGATGGCCAACAGTCACAGCTGATGGCCATCTATTACCCAAGCCAGCACCTTTCCACATGAGTCTGAGAGCTTGCTCTCTGGGACTCTGTCCCCACAGGGCCTGTCAGTTTCCTCATCACTGTATACCCAGCACCTTCAACAGAATCTGTATGAGAGATCCAGTGAGGTAGGTATTTGTTGAAAGAATAAAAAAATGGATGTCATGCGGGAGACCCTGCTCGCTGTGCCATTTGTCGTGTGGGGCAGCCTGTGGGGCCTCTAGTCCCGCTCCCCACATAAGAACGCAGGATGTGGCTAGGCTAAAAAGGAACACCCATGGAGCCATAGGTAGGGGAGTTGTACCACTGTAGTCTCACTGGTGGCTGGAGTCACATGACCTGCAACCTGCCGTCCGCTTCTCTGCCTGCCAACTGACCAACTCACTCCCTCGACTAGACTCCCGACTCTCTCCCCAACCAGCGCAGCCACGGCAGTTATATCAGTGGCTAATTGACTAACTGGTAACAGCTGATGGCCAACTAGCCACAGCTGACGGCCATCTACTACCCGAGTCAGCACCTTTCCACGTGAGGCCGAGAGCCTGGAAACCACTCTCTGGGACTCTGTCCCCACACTCCACCTCTACAGGGTCTCGCCTCAAAATTTACGTGGCAAGCATGTTCCGGGAGGGTCCTTGTGTCATATCAGCCTACAGGCACCAATGGACAGAAAGAAACAGTAGTCTTAGGAACCAACAATGGCAAATCCCTTCCATCTGTGAGGATACGTGCTAGCTTTTTGTCCTGGGAAAGGAGGGTCGCTGCCACTGGCACCTTTCCCGGTTTGTGGTACCAGGCCTTTATGGCAGTGTTTGGGGTTCCTTGCATAGTTTCAACATGTAACAGAACAGGAGACCCCATAATAGGCCACATGAGAGCACATAGGTTCCCCGCAAAATCATCCCGGTATCGGGACCTCCGTATACTACAGTCACTTGTGGTGGCCACTCAGCCACCATCCCTGACGACACTTGCAAATCATGAGTCAAACTGACCCCCCATGGGTCTGTCAGCCCAACCATCGACAGTGGGTGCTTTTGACCTGCCAAGGCCAAGTCCATTGCTCCCGTTCACCTGTTTTCAAGCATGTGGGTGCTGGCAGCAAAATGTTTCCATTCCTGCTGTAGCTTGGTTTTAACAGATGTCACTTGTGGTAACTTGTAATTGAATGGGAGTGGCCGTTCGATGTAGCAGAGCTTCTACTGGTGCAGGCCCTCCCTTCCGTGGTCTCTCATTCAGGATTCTCAAGACGTCCCATAGACGTGAGGCCCAGTCACGCATCGTGGGAGAGTTTTTTGACACCCGGAGGCCTTGCTTCAAAAGGCTGTTGTCGCGTTCAATCCTGCCAGCTGCTAGTGGGTTATATGGGGTATGAAACAACCATTGTACGTCCATCTTGGCAGCCCAGCGTTGCACTTCTTGCCCCAGATCTGAGTGTTCCGAAGGTTTCAAACATGTAAGAGAAATACTATCTTCACATAGAAGGTGTCGTGCGGGGCGGCCTGCGGGGCCTCGGGTCCCACTCCCCACATAAGAACGCAGGACATGGTGAGGCCAAAAAGGAACACCCATGGAGCCATAGGTAGGGGAGTTGTACCACTATAGTCTCACTGGAGGCTGGAGTCACATGACCTGCAACCTGCTGTCCGTTTCTCTGCCTGCCAACCAACCGACTCTCTCCCTCGACTAGACTCTCGACTCTCTCCCCAACCATCGCAGCCACGGCAGTTATATCAGGGGCTAATTGGCTAAGTGGTAACAGCTGATGGCCAACTAGTCACAGCTGACGGCCATCTACTACCCGAGCCAGCACCTTTCCACGTGAGGCCGAGAGCCTGGAAACTGCTCCTTGGGACTCTGTCCCCACAATGGATGTCCACATTATTGTGAATTTATTTAGTTGTTAAGAAAGACTCTGAGGATCTTTTGTTAATATGTTATAGAATCATAGAGTTGGAATGAACCTTTGAAATCATGTAGCAAAGCCAGAGTTCATGAAACAGTATATCTTTGTCAAATCTTCTTTTAGTCTTGTTGTGGATTTGTCCAGTGGCACATGCTTTCCAGCACTGAAATCAAACAGGTCCTGAGACCCTGAAATACAGTATGGCTCTGAAATATAGGCACAGCGGCAGAGATAACAAATCAAAGCGTTAATGAAGGATTAGCGACTTACAGGTTAGAAATAGTAGTGGAATGTTAAGAGGATAAAACTTGAAGTCTAGATAACTAAAAATGTCAGCACCGAAGTAATTAAACATGACACAGTTTTATGGACTGGTACTTCCGTTGTAATGCCCCCAACCTCTTTAATTCTTACACTCAGAGTGGGGAACGGGGAGGGGAGAGGAGAGAAAACCAAGGCGTTTATGTCAGTACCATCCATCACCTTGCACAGCTACCACGTGGTGGCCATGAACAGCACTGCTACCTCCTCTTCCCCCTCCTTGGCTGCAGACCATTAATTTAGAAAGATTGGGAACACCAGATGTGGTATCGTCTCTCTTTTCTTAACTACAAGTCTATATTCATTTATTATTATTTATCGAGTGCTACCTATATGCCAGGCATGGTTCCAAGCATTGCAGATATGAACAAAACAAAGATTCCTGCATTTGTGGACCCTCTTTTTGGTGCAGTGTTGTCCAACTTGGAATAAGCCACATATATAATTTTAAATTTCCTGGTAACCACATTTACAAAGAATAAAAATCTTTTTAATATATATCTAATAACAGTATTTTATTACTATTAATATTTCTTGTGTTAAACTTTATTAACAAGTTTTAAAATAAAAATATAAATATCGTTTAAAAGTGGAATCAATATTAATGAGATATCTTATATTCTCTTTTTTTGTATTAAGCCTTGACCTTTAGTGTATATTTTACATTTATAGTGTATCTCAATTTGGGCTAGCTGTGTTTCAGGTGCTTGGGAGCTTCTGTATTGGAAGGTACAGCTTTAGAGCATAGTGCTTGCTTTCTGTGCACCAAGTCAGACCATCTGGTAAAAGACAGAGAATAAATTCTGAAAGTACTAGAATTTCTACATAATCTAGAAATGGCCTTTTGTAAAGCATTATATAATCTGGCCTTTGCCTGTCTCTCAGATCTTATCTAGAACTAGTCTCCTGACTCACTAAACTTTAGTTCTTTCTTGACCTCAAATGTGGGAGACTTCTTCTTGAATCAGTGTTTTTATCTTTTGTTTCCTTTGTGTGGAATGCTGTGTTTCCAGATAGGCAGTCACATGATTGTCTTCCTTATGTCATTTGGACCTCAGCAAAAAGTGTCTCAGGCTTCTTTTTGATGTTTACTCTAAAGAGCCTTGCTCAGTAATTCTCTATCAGTAGCTCTCTATTTTATTGTCCTCATAGCAATTGCCACTGACATTTTCTTGTAGTACACTGTTTTCTATCAAATTATCAAATTATCCCTTCCCCTATAGAATATAAACTCCATGAGAGCAAGAACATTTCTTGTTTTATTCACTGCTGTATCCCCAGCAACTACGATAATTCCTGGCTTGTAGTTAGTGCTTGATAAATATTTATTGAATGGGTAAATGGCATTCTGGATCAGGTATCTTGCACTAGAGTGGATTTATCAAGTAAGTAAGGCTCTTAGATTTTCACTGAGGAATGTACGACTGAGAGATGGCTTGGAATAGTCTTAGGGTCTTTTAATTTGGAAAGGGTTAGGGAAAGTTGGTACTTCAGAGGTTAGGGGAAGGAATTCCAAGTTGTTTGTTTGTTTTTGATGAAGAAAAAAAATTGATCCAAAGCCAACACATTATTCAAGATTACTGCATACAAAAAGACATGTACAATATGTTTATGACATTATATATCGATGCCATGCACAAATGTAAAACATCTTTGAATTTGCTTAGAAACGTTACATGGTCAGGGCTTTTTAAAAATTGAAGTGAAATTCATATAACAACATTAACCATTTAAAAGTAAACAATTCAGTGATATTAATGTATTCATAATGTTGTATAATCACCACCTCTATCTAGGTCCAAAATACTTTCATCACCCCCACACTCTTTAAGCAGTGCTCCTCATTTCCCCAGCCGTGGCAACCACCACTCTGCTGTCTTTCTCTGTGGACTTACCTGTTCTGAATATTTCATATAAATTGAATCATACAATACATGCCCTTTCATGGCTGGCTTCTTTCACGTAGCATAGTGTTTTTGAAGTCCATCCTCATTGTGGCACATGTCAGCACTTTATTCCTTTTTTATGGCTGAATAGTATTCTACTGTATGTGTATATTATTTGTTTATCCATTCATCCATTGATAGACATTTTGGTTGTTTCAACCTTTTGACCATTGGGAATAGTACTGCTATGAACATTCATGTACATAGATTTGTTTTGAGTACCAATTTTCAGTTTTTTTTGGTGTATGCCTAGGAATAGAGTAGTTGGGTCAAATGGTAATTCTATGTTTAACTTTTTAAAAATGTTTTGAGGAACTAAATGTTGTTTTCCACAGTGGCTGAATCACTTTGCATCCCACCATCAATGAGTTCTAATTTCTTGACATCTTTGCTAGCATTGTTGTTTTCTCTCTTTTTTTAATCTAGCTGTCCTAGGGGGTGTGAAGTGGTACCTTGTAGTTTTGATTTGCATTTCCTAATGGCAAATGATGACGATGGTGAACATCTATCTTTTCATGTGTGGCCATTTGTGTATCTTCTTTAGAGAAATGTCTATTCAAGACCTTTGCCCATGTTTAAATGGGATTGTCTTTTTGTTGTGGAGTTGGAAGAGTTCTTTATATATTCTAGATACTAGACCCTTTATCAGATATAAGATTGCAAATATTTTCTTCCATTCTTTGTGTTATTTCACTTTCTTAATAGTGTTTTTTCACACACAAAAATTTTAAATTTTGATGAAGTCCAATTTATCAATTTAACACTTGTTGCTTGTACTTTTCATGTCATATCTAATGATCCATTGCCAAACCCACAATCATGAAGTTTACCCTGATTTTTTTTGTCCAAGAATTTTACGGTTTTAACTCATATTTAAGTTGTTGATCCATTGTGAGTAAATTTTTATATATGGTATGAGGTAGAGGTCCAACTACTTTCTTTTTTGCATATGAATATCCAGCTTGTCCCCCAAGTTGTTTCTTAATGAAAAATGAACCACTGTGTGGTTGCTGGAAGTAGAAGCTTCTTCCAGTAGTTATTTTCACATTCTACGGAATCTTTATATTTTTATCTTTTTAATTTCCACTATATGTTTCTATTTATTATCCCACTGTTGAGCATTTGAACTTCTTTCCCCCCTCCTCTAGAGCAGTGTCCTTTATCTTTGTATAAATTGAGATTTTCCTTCTATCCTAAGCTTACTTATTTGGGTTATTTTTGTTGGTTGTGCTTGTAGTAAGAAGTAGATTTTGGGCTTGTAGTGAGAAGTAGGTTTTATTATTCTGAGCTTTTGATATTACTTGGATGCATTTAAAAACTAAGAGGATGTTTTCAATAAAAATAGTGGCTTTAATAATTTTAACAAGGTTTGTCAAGATAGGCAGTATACCATAATGGTTATGATCAGACAGGAGTCACATCTTGATTCCATCTCACTTGTGTGTGAAAAGAAGGAAGTTACTGAACCTCTTTGCAAGAACTTCCTTTGTGTTTCTATTTTCCTAGTCTTTCACAGACATTTTCATATATCAGTTCCGTTCTCATTATTAGGGCCAGAAATCCAGAGCTTGTGTGGGTGAGGAATGACCTGGATAGACGCAGGCGGAGTGTTATTGGTGCTGCATGCAGGAGACTCTTGGCAAGCCACCCCTCCTCCTTTCCTCTTTATCATGTAAAACTGTTGGTTTTTATTTTCTTCAAGACTGGGAGACATCACAGGGAAGAGTGTCTGAATTTACTTTCTCGGGACAGATAGCTGCAATTTTGCTACCTCAGTATTAGAAGATGTGGGAAACAGTGATTTCTTAGGGTCATGTTGATACTCGGGATATGTTATATGCTTTACGAATGACATTTAAAATTTTAAAGAAAGGAGAAATTTAATGAAATTTTCTTTCATCAATAAAGTTTGTAATAAGAGTGACAAAGTATTTATGGGGGAAAAAGAAGTCCTCAGTTCTTTACTTTTTAGCTGTTCCTAGAGGTTTGATGGTCATTAGAAAGAAGTGCTTGTTATACCAGTACTCTCTTGTAAGAGTTTATCTAAGATGGTATTTGAATCTAGTTTTTAAAATATTTCTTCCAGTTAACGGAAGATGAAATTGCAACTATTCTTAAATCTACTTTGAAAGGACTAGAATATTTACACTTCATGAGGAAAATACACAGAGATATAAAAGCTGGAAACATTCTCCTTAATACAGAAGGACATGCAAAATTGGCAGATTTTGGCGTGGCTGGTCAATTAACAGTAAGTATAATAATTTTGAAAATACTTTTGGCTTATATGTCCAGGTTTGATTGTGACTAGACTTTAATAACTTTTTGGGGGGTATGGAAAGAAATGCATAACTTTATTGCTCTTGGGGAGAAGGAGCCATAATTTGAGTATTATTTATTGCTTTTATTTGCAATTTAAGAGGAAAGCTGCATTGGTTCATTTTTGTAGCTTTCATTGTTATAATACTGTTTTTAATGGCTATCTTTAATGATAGAAGTGGAGATAAGTTACTTATGGACTCTTGGTTATTTCAGAATTCAAAATTGCTAAATACATCATGTCATAACTACTTGAAATTTTAGAAAAATAGTCAGTTTCATATGTAATCAGTAGTATTTGACAGTTTCATAAATACATACATACATATATATATTTTAAAGACTATGCTGGCAAACAGATTTCTGAGTGTTTTTATAGTAGTGTTTATGTCAGTGTAATGTTTTTGTAGGATACGATGGCAAAACGCAATACTGTGATAGGAACTCCATTTTGGATGGCTCCTGAGGTAATTCAAGAAATAGGCTACAACTGTGTGGCTGACATCTGGTCCCTTGGCATTACCTCTATAGAGATGGCTGAAGGAAAACCTCCGTATGCTGATATACATCCGATGAGGGTAAGAAAATGATAGCTTGCTAAAAATGTCGATGATATAAGTGTTGCCATTTTGTAATGTCAGTGTAAGTAAATATAAAGCAAACTAAATAAGTTTGTTCGAATTTGGGTTCTATGCAAAAACTAGTAAAATTATTTGACAAATATTAGTGACTGTTCACTTTTTTCTAACTCCCATCCTTAATTGTGAGAAAAGAAGTGAAGGCTGTATTTCTCTCCGCAGTCACTGTTTTCCTCCCCCGCCAAACATTCCCTTGCTTTTAATAGAAGAAAGGGTTGGTAAGCCCACTATATTCTTCATGTCATCGTTTTCTGAGTGTGACAGTGGAATTGTTGAAGGAAACAATGCTTTCTTTTCTGCCCACCCTGCAAATTCTACCTTTTTGTGCTTTTGTTTCTTCCCTTTTTCTCTCTTGTCTGAGGCTAATTAAGAAATCTTGATTTCTAATATTCTATGTACTTGTAAGCAAATTAACCTTACTTCTTTAGTTAGTGCTTAGTGAGAAAATGGAATTCCTTTTCTGAACGTTATTATATGCTTGTATGAGTTCCTTTTCCAGCATAAGTTTTGAATTTGAAGTATATACTTTTCATATTGAAGTCTAATTGCCTATACTTTAGGGTTTGTGGGGATATAGGTTTTAGGTTTATTAGTATGAAAATCTCAATTCATTATAGATAAGTATATTTATCTTTGTAAACTTATTGCCCTCTAGTGGCTATAGTCACCACAAGGAGAAAGGATATAGGAATGAATGGAGAAGAGAGGGAAGAAGAGAAGAGGAGGGGAGGGTCGGGGTGGGAGGGGTGTCAGGGTGACTGGAGAAATGTGCTAAATAAGTAGATGGGAGGAAAAATACTGCAGTACTTTAGAATACCTGAAGCATAAATTGGGATTATTTTTGATGTTACAATGCTGTTGTGGATTGAATTTCAATAATATAGGTAACAGTGTACTATACTGAGAATATTAAATCTGTTTGCCAGTTTAAAGAGAATTCTTTGAGTAATACAGTTGTGTAGCATGTGTTATCATCTTCCATGTACATATAAATTCCTTTTGCTAAAGTGAGAAATAAAAATAACATGAATTGTTTGTTTGAAAAATGAAAAGTAACAAGTTCAGCATAAAATCAGCAACACAGATTTTCATGTCTTCTCTGATTCCTAGTTATCTTTGTTACTTTTAGTTAGAATGTTTTTAGGGTGATCCTCAAACTAGGTGTATTAGAGTTTGACTTAATGAGGTAAACTAAATTATCCAAGCAATCTAGCTGAGGGCCAGAACTGAGGTTTAACCCAGGACTTGGATTATTACTGTCTGCTTCCTCCTTGTGTAAATCTTATTTTTCCATCAAATAGTCTCTCTTGAAGATAGCAAAGAATTGTAGTATGTGGCCCCTACATTCCAGGATCTTAAAATATCACTTGACAGTTTGAATTAACACATGTGAAGTAGTAAAAATATACTTAAATATAAATATAGTATTTCTCTTTAAAATTCTATCTATTTATAATTTGACTTTCTAGGATGACTTGCTCACTTTTTTCTACCAATCTATAGGATGCTTTGCTTGCTTTTTTTACCAATCTAATTCTACCCATTTTTCAAGTCCCAGCTCAGTTTTTATTTCTAGGTAGAGCCTTCCTTAATAGCTATGACCTAAGTAGATTTCTCTTTTCCCTCACAATTTGTGTATATGCAATTCTTGACTCTACAGTTCTTTGGGTAGTTTATCAAGTGTTGCTTTATACATTTGCAAACACAGCATTATTTTAAGTTGCTATTTAAATTGTTATTATGTAATTTTTCTCATGTTTGTGAACTACCTTACAAATTAAAGTACCAACTTCAAGTATTGGGAAACTATCAAGATCATGTTTCCCCAAATTTGAATCTTCACTTGAAAGCTCAGATTTCATGTTATATATATTATATACTGTATTCTTACAATAAAGTGAGCTAGATAAAAGAAAATGTTAAGAAAATCATAAGGAAGAGAAAATATATTTTATTTATTGAAAAAAAATCTGTATGTAAGTGAACCCACATGGTTCAATCCTGTGTTGTTCAGGAGTCAACTGTGTATCTCAACTGTATGCAAATGGAACAGTGGCTAGCAAAAATAAGAAATCTACAAACCATCTAATGTTGTCATTATAATTATTAATTTAAAATATGAACCTTGTAAGTTTGTTCCAAAGGAGTTGGACATATAGACAGATTTAATTTTTGTGTTTTGTTCCCTACCTATTTTTTTGGTAGCAATATAGACTTATGCGCTAACTAACAGTCTACAAAGTTGTCACAATGGAATGAATATGTGATCGATGGAAAGATAACTACAACAGATGGAGGCAAAGAAAGCTAGTTATTTTAATATAAGTAAAGGATATTATACAATTTACTGCAAATAGAAATCTATCTAGAACAGGACACTAAGCATGTGGGGGTCCACCTTCCCTAGCCTTCCCTTCCCCAGTGTCCAGCTATTGTTGATATTGCCTGATTGGAGTAAGATTCTACCTGGTCTGCCTGAAATTCCCGTTGGGTATTCTCACAAGCATATATCTCTTTCCACTGTGCGTGCCCTCTAGATGCATATAAATAGGAACAACTCTAGAACAGTGATGCTGACTCCTAGACTGAATGAACTGGGAGTTGGTTTCTCAGTCACTTTCTCAGACATACCACACTTTTAGTATGCCGGGATTCCAGGCCTGCTTGAGACGCATGCTTGCTTAGGCCAGCAAGAATTAGGGGCAAGAAGAGATTCGTCAAGCTTGGATACTTTAGAATGGAATTGCTCCTGCCTAAATAGTCACAAATTAATATTGTGGTTTTTCCTGATTAAGCTTTTTGAAAGACATGTATTTTGAGTGTCATAGCCTGAGGGATGTGAAGAACTTAAAGGTGGTACTAAATTAGAAAATGATAGTAATTATATTAAATTGGAACTTGGCAGTCAATTGAGAATGAGTTTTTTGAAGGTGTTAAGGCTGAGGTCATTTGTTTTACATGCTTTAGTTTATCATTTTGTCAAAAATTGGTACTTTCTTTAATCATTCCTGAGAGAATAAGAGGTATTTAGAGATATTCAAGGAGGAATTTCCTAATAAAAGGAGCTATTAAAAACGCTGGATTTGATGATAAGGGATGCATTAAATTTGTTAGTTTCATACAGTTCTCTCTTATTTGTTAAGAGAAAGTTGTAGTGTATGCAAACCAAATCTTTATTGTGGTAGATAGTAATAATTACCTGTGTAGTAAAGGACAATGATGAAGTACACATTAACACATGTAAAGCTTTGTAAAAGAAGGGATGAAAATGTGCTTATAAATTTATATCCAGCTGTTAGATTAAAATTAATGAGTAATGGCAAATGGAAGTAAATCTGCTCAAAAAGTTAAGTGAAACAAATTTTATCAAAACCCAATTTATTTTAAAAAATATGAAGCAGCCGAATTAATTTTGGTCAGTTAAATAAATAAAAGATTAAAAAAATTTGATTTGAATTCAGTTAACCACATACTTCTGTGAAGATCAGTCTTCTCAGCTCTTTAGGAAACATAAGTACAAAAAAAAAAAATCAGGAAATGAGTGAATAGTTTCGTTTTCCTAAATATCTATCACTGTATTCCTCCACCAAACCCAAGCACTGTATTCCTTTAGACGTCACTAAGACTCTATTGATTCTTAACACAGTTTTGGTTTTGTTTTGTTTTGTTTTATTTTATAAGCTTATGTGTTTGGTTACTGGTTAGTCAGCATAGTGACGGGAAGGAGAGAACTGTTTGAGTCAGACTAAGGACAGCAGATAAAGGGACTGCTGAGATCTTGACATAGACTGAAGAAAATAAAACTCAAACTAAAAACTTTTACACAAATGTAATATTGAATGCTTATTACCTTTTCAAAATAAGATGTACAAGTATACAGTATGTTTTGGGAAGATTTCTGTCAAATGTGACTTACAGAGACAGTTGGAGGCATTTAAATAGCAATTTTCTGGAAATTCAACTTATACAGTGTGACGATTTCTGTTTAAGAGTAAATTTTGTGTTATTTTAGACTAAAATAGGTGTGTATGTGTGTGTGTGTGCTCACACCACTTTCTTAGGAAGAAAGAAACCCTGTAGATATTTTCAGTGCGGAAAAGTTATTTTTGATGAGTGATATTTTTGAAAATGATGTTATCTTTATTTTCTGAAGAACCTTTTCCTGAACCTTGCTAATTTTTCCAACTAGCTTCCGTTGTTTTTTTTTTGAGAAACATAGCATTTTAATTGGTGAAATAAATGCTCCATTACATGCAAGGTAAAAACAGACATTAGAAAAAAAAATTACGCTTTATTGCTGCATACTGAAAAATAAACCACAGTAGCTTTCTTCCATTGCCAATCACATGGTATAACTCGCAATATACTTAGAACACTCCCAATCCAACATGATTAGAAAAAAAAGACATACAAAAAAGGTAGTTCCGTCTACCTCTGAGGAGTGAAAACTGAGTTAACCATTTTTTAGTTAAAGAAAAAAAATCCATGAACTTCTTACCCAATTAATAATAGAATTTGGTTGAGACATTTTGGGAGAGTGGGCTTGGGTAGCTGTGGGAGTGAGTAATACCACACACAGCACACTTAGACATCTTCCATCTCCCATTCCCTACTGTATATGGCTCAGTAGATACCTAGGCCATCTTAGTGTGTGTGCATGGCACTGCTTCTGGAAGATTCCTTACACGCATTCAACATGGGGGGTATAGGACAAGTATCTTCATTTCATCTGGGAATGGATAAAGGAATATGGGGGTGTTAATTCACAGACTTAAAATCTACTGGTGGGAAAGTCCTGGATGAAGACCTCTCAAAGCCTCAGATAGCAGAGGTGCAGCCTGTTTCTGTGCTGTGACGTCTTGGTGCCTCTGTGGGAGTGCTGTGCCAGATTCCCAAGACACTGGGCCAGGAGCATACAGGCAAACTACATCCTGCCCCACCCAGGATAGGGGGTGTCAGCACTTTGCTGTCAGCACTCACACTCATGGACATGGTATGGCCAGGAGCTATGGCTTAGTGGCAAAGCCCAGGTCTCCCCCTTTTCTCTGGCTGTGCAGTTAAATTTTGGCTTGAATGACATGTTCCATGATTATGAGGTTCACGTTTTTAGTTTTTAATTTGTCTTCTTACCCTTCAGGATAGTTTCCTAGGGCTGTTATAATAATTACCATAAATTTGGTGGCTTAACACAACAGAAATTTATTTTCTCACAATCCTGGAGGCCAAAAGTCTAAAATCAAGGTATTGACAGGGCTGCACTCTCTGCAGAGACTTTAAAGGAGAATCCAATTTGCCTCATTCAGCTTTTGGTGGCTGCTGGCAATACGTGACATTCTTGGACTGTAGCTGCATCACTCCAGTCTCTGCCTAAAACTTCACATTAGGGCCCATTTGGATAATCCAGGATGATCTCTTCCTTTCAAGATCCTTATCTTAATTACATCTGCAGAGATCCTTTTTTTCCAAATGAGATCGCATTCAGATGTTCCGGAGATTAATATGTGGACATATCTTTTTGACGGCACCAACATTCAACTCACTGCACCGCCTATAATCTATTCTTTCAAATTATATATACTTTAAGATTAATAATGATTCATTTCAGGACATATTTCCTTGTCTTTCTGTTGTGACTTTTTATTGTGGTAAAATATATGTAACATAAAATTTACCATTTTAACCATTTTTAAATATACTAATCAAAAGCATTCATTACATTTATATTGTTGCACAACCATCACACCAAGCATTTCCAGAAATTTTTATCATCCAAACTGAAACTCTGCACCCATTAAACAATAATTCTCCATTTATCTCCTCCCCTCAGCACCTCATAGCCGTATTTTACTTTCTGTCTTTATGAATTTGACTATTCTAAGCACCTCATGTAAGTGGAATCAATCATACAATATTTGTCCTTTTTTGTCTGACTTCTTTCACTTAGCATGTTTTTGAGATTCATTGATGTTGTAGCATATATCAGAATTTCATTTATTTTTAAGGCTGAATAATATTCCATTGCATGTATATACCACATTTTTATCCATTCATCCATCCATGTACACTTGGGTCTCTTCCACCTTTTGGCTGTTGTGAACATGGGTATACAATAATCTCCTTGAGATTCTGCTTTCAATTCTTATGGGCATATACCCATTGATTGGATTGCTTCAGAACTTGCTTCAGAACTTGGATTGCTGGTTCATATGGTAATTTTATATTTAATTTTTTAGGAACCTCCAGACTGTTTTTCACAGTGGCTATACCATTTTACACTCATACCAGCTATGTGCAAGGGTTCTCATTTCTCCACGCTCTTGCCAACACTTATTTTCTGTGTTTTTGATACTAGCTATCATAATGGGTGTGAAGTGGTATCTCATTGTGGTTTTGATTTGCATTTTCCTAATAACTAATGATGTTGAACTTCTTTTAATGTGGCTTATTGTCCATTTGTGTATCTTCTTTGGAGAAATGTCCATTCAAGTCCTTTGCCCGTTTTTAAATTGGGTTGTTTGTTTTTTGTTGTTGAGTTTCTGGTCTCATTTTTCTTGACTTTCCTCTAGTATTGATCTGCCTTTCCTCTTTGCTGGTTTAAGTCTCCTAGTCCTTTGACTTTTTACTGCCTCTGTTTATTGTCCTTCCAGCGATACCCTATCACTTTTTACACACCAATCTAATAGTCTGAATCCCCTTATAATTCTTCCTTTGTAATCAATCCTTTGGGAGGCCATTGAGTCAAATGGTTTTACTCCTGTTTATATGCTAATAACTTGCAAGTGTACAAGTAGAGGATTGCTTATTTATAGTTAATTATATATATTACTTTGCTTTATGCAATAGATGTGTTCTGAAGTTGTGTAACTACTTAATAGTTGTAAATCAGCATGTTACATTCTTTGGATATCATTTTTTAAAAATAATTTTAATGACTTCTTTAGTAATGAGAATAACACTCTTGAAACTTATGTGCCACATAATTGTGGATATTTTTATGGTGGGATGTACCCATGTTATAAATACAAAATTTAATCATTAATGTTAAAATATTTTTGATTTAGTATTAATGTAAAAATGGAAGAAATGCATATTCTAATGTGGAAGCAGGGAAGTCAACCTTTGCATTAGGTGGAGAGTATATATCTACTGTCCTACATTGGTTATTTTGTCGTCAGAGAAACTAAGTGTCATCTCACTGTGGATATTTGATTTTTGAAGACAAGTACCCTAGAATTTTCTTCCTGTATTCTTTTACTTATGCTCCCTTTTCCTTATTTCTTTCTATAAATATTTAGTGCACATTTATCATGTACCATTTGGACTTTGAGGATATAGTGGTAGGCAGAACAGACGCATTTCCTGTTCTCTTGGAACTTCTAGTCCAGTGATAACTGGTATTCTAATGTTAGAATTATTTAGCTTTTCTTTTCTGGGTGTGTATGTGAGTGTGTGTGTGTGTGTGTGTACATGCATGTGTGTGTGCATGTAGGGTAGATAGATACATATTCAGTTGTTTAGAATAAAAGGCAATACACTGTAATGACTTTTGTTCAATTATATGTTTGTATATTACAAATTATATAGGATCATATGGCTATAGATAAGAATTTTATTAGTTTGTCATTACATACATCACTTGTTTTTCTCCCTTGAATTTATCCTCATCTTTTTTTTTTCTTCTCATTCCCACCTTTATTTCCTTTGTTCCCTATTCTCTGACAGCACGTGTACATGAATGCTTACGTGCTCCCCTTCCCTCTTTGCTTTTCTTTCTCTGTGCCTTTCTTTATTTTCGTATTGCCTTTTTTCTTTCCTATCTGTTCACTACATTTTTCTGCCTGATTTATTTTATGTGATACCTTGATTCTGTTAACCATACTTTTCATATCGGAAATAGTCAAGTATCCAGAGGAATGGGATAAATTGGATCATTGGAGAATTTCAGTACTACTTCCAAGACATAAGGTTTTTCACTCTATTTTAAAGTTACAGTTTTTCTCCCCTGTGGTCCTGATACATGTGGGAGTACCAGGCATTCCAGCCCCTAACTTGGGGATTAAAGTTTATTACAGTTTCAACATATCTCTGTCCAGTTGGAGTTATTATTTTGAAGAGATGAATAAGCAAGGAGAGCAGAATAAACAGATTTCAATTTCTCTTGGTTAAGCCTGCTGGGATCACCCCAGAGGGTTTCACAGGGGAAGACAAATTCCCACTGTTAATTTATATTTAAACCTTGCTATTGGTGTTGCCAAGTGCTCTGTAAACGTGATTAGCTTAGTAACTGTTGAAGAAGGAATGATCATTTTCCTACTGATATACAAATTGCATGAGTTTGAATTGTATTTTTGGAGACATATTTCTATTAACTATTGCTTAGAGTGAGAATTATTGAGAAAGAATTATACTAGAATTCATCTTTTTAAGATTTTAATGTGGGATACTGACAAAGGCAGTATTTCTCTCTGTGTTTTATGAAGACAATTTAAATTGATTTATTAATGATTTAAAGATGGCATTTCATTTCAGACTTTTTTGACTGTGATCCATAGTATGAAATATATTTCACATTGTGACCTATTGTTCGTGTATACACACAACTAAAACAAAATATACATAAAACAGTACTTATCTTTACTCTTTGTTATCCACTCTGATTTCTGTTCTATCACTGTCATGTCTGTCTTCTCTCCTCCTATTCTGTTTCATCCTTGCATTAAAAAAAGGAGGTTCAAATCTGTTAAATTGATTTCATGACCAGTATTAGTTTGTAACCTGCATTTGTAGAGAAAAAAAAAACTGAACCAGGCTTTGGAAATCTGAATTCTTCTACTGCCATAATGCTTCCATTTCTGCCACATAGTAGTGGTGTGACCCGGTGTTTGAGACTTTGAATCCTGAAGCGATTATGTTACCTATGAATGAGTTGTAAAGCACTCTCATATGTCTACTTCACAGAGTTGTTGTGAAGCTCTGATAAGATAATATAAATGAACAATACATATAAAATGCTAAATACTATAGAAATATTAGGTAGCATTAAGTTACTTTTCAAGTCTCACATTGAGATAATAAATTAGTTTAAGTTCTTGCAGATGGTGCCTATTTAATAATATTTACCATCTTTACTTAAGAAGATTTTGGCTATGGAAAGAATTAGACGATTGCTTTAATACCACCTGATGTTGTTTTAGGGTATCTTAGTAGAGTTGGAGATATTGGGACTTTGCATAATACTCAAAGGAGTTTATTGTGAGCCAGGGGAGGTTGCTGAATGCTTTTAATCCCTTGCTTATGGCTGCTCATAATGACTTCTGCAGCCTCTATTGAAAACAATATAGAAATCATGAGGCCATGAGGACAGAGACATATGTGGATTCTCTCTTTTCTAACCTCAGGTCAAACTGTCATATATAGATCGTTTCTACTTCATTTTCACTATATACTAGTCCAGTGATGGAAACCTTGATTCACAAGAGAGTAGAATGAGCTTTTTCTGGGACAGAGAATTCAGTCAGTGGATCCCCTGAAATTGCATTTAATTAGTGGTGATTGTCATTTTTCTGGTGACAGAGTTCATAATTTTCATCAAATGAAAATAAGAACTTGAAACAAGGGTTTCTTGACCCACAAAGATTGAGAACTGTGCAAATGGCATCCAGAGTAAAGCAGGTTTATTTGTACTTATATCTGACCAAGTAGATTTCAAGATAAAAAATGGTAACAACAGACAAAGATGGACATTTTATAATGATAAAGGGGACAATACATCAAGAAAACGTAATATTTATCAACATACCAGGGGTGCCAAAACAATGTGTACAAGTGGACACTTTGGTCAATGTTGCTCAAGCAGTGGTTTGCCATAATCAGAAGTGTCTGTATGCTTATGGTAAGCACTTTGAGCACCTCTTGTAATTGCAGAAGTCAAACGTGACTTGTATTCATCTTTTGTTATTGGTACATATTGAGTATTACAATCTTAATACTGTTTTCCTTTCTTAAAATGTATATATATTTTTTGGCACCCTCTGTATATGTACCCAATCAGGAAGCACCAAAATATATAAAACTACTACTAACCAAACTAAAGAGAGAAACTGACAAAAGCACAATTATAGTAGGGGACCTAAATACCCCATTGACAGCTATGGATAGATCATCCAAACAGAAAATCAATAAGTAAATATCGGCCTTAAATGACACGTTAGATCAAATGGACATAATTGACATTTACAGTGCCTTTCATCCCTGAACACCAGATTATGCATTCTTCTCTAGTGCAATGGAACACTCTCAAGTATAGACACAAAACTCGCCTCAACAAATGTAAGAAGATTACACACCAAGTATATTCTCTGACCACAATATTTTGAAATTGGAGATCAACTACAAAAAGAAAATGGGAAAAACCACAAACTTGTGGAGATTAAATACAACATGTTACTAAAGAATGACGGGGTCAAAGAAGAAATAAAAAGAGAGAACAAAAGATACATAGAGACAAATGAGAACGATAATATGGCATAGCAAAACTTTTGGAATGCAACAAAATTGGTAATAGGAAGGCTATATCATTACAGGCCTATCCCAGGAAACAAGAAAAATCCCATAAACAACCTAACATTACATCTTTAAAGAACTAGAAAAAGAAGAGCAAATGAAGCCCAATGTTAGCAGAAGGAAGGAAATAATAAAAATTAGAGCAGAATTAAATGAAATCTAAACAAAATCCTGTTTGCCTTCCCCAATTAAAAAAAAAGAAGAGAACTTAACGATGGATACCACAGAAATACAAAGGACCATACAAGAATACTGTGAAAGACTATACGCCACCAAATTCAGTAACCTAGAAGAAATGGATAAGTTCTTAGAAATAACCTTCCTAGACTGAATTGTGAAGAATTGGAAAATCTAAATAGACCAATCAACAATAAGGAAATTGAAACAATCGTCCAAAACCTCCCAAACAGGAAAAGTCCTGGACCAGATGGTGTCACTAGTGAATTCTACCATTCAAATATGATTTAATACCCATTTTCTCAAACTCTTCCAAAAAATTGGAGAAGCAATACTTCCTAACTCATCTTATGAGGCCAACATTACCTGATACCAAAACCTGGCAATGATAACACATAAAAACTACAGACCAATATCTCTGATGAACGTAGATGCAAAAATCCTAAACATAATAGTAGCAAATTGAATGCAACAGTACATTAAAAAGATTTTACATCACAGTCAAAAGGGGTTCATTCCAAGGGTTCAAGGATGGTTCAACATATGCAAATCGATCAATGTGATATACTGCAGAAAAAACGTTTTTGTTTTGGGTTTTTTTTACAGATATTTTAATGCCATTGAATGAATGGAGTTTAAGAAAGATGCAATCAGATATTCTTTATTGATATATCCATTTAGTCAAATTAGTAAGAGTATTCTGATAGAGGCACTGTATAAGAAATGTCTTGTTCTTAATGGCAAGGAGTTAGGAGGAGGATGGGAAAAACAAAACTAAATGTGGACCCCATGCATGCTGTGATTGGTGAGGAGAATTAGCTTAGCATAGTAGTGACCAGCTCTCGCAGTTCAGATTAGCATTCATGAGCCCCTGACAGAGAGAGAGCAAGGCCTGTGTGAATGAAAAAGAGAGAACAAATGTGAAAGACATGTCAATACCATGATCAATCATTAGAACCACTTCCTCTTGAATACATGTTCAACTCCCTTACCCTCCTCCCACCTTCTAGGAGTGATTGCTTGACAAAACCTTAACACTGGTTAGGTACAATTTCCCCACCAATTCTGTGGCTGCAGCGTGCATTTGAACAGCTGCAGTGGCTGGAGAAAAACATGCAGCCATGATAAACTAGTTTTACTTTATATTCATGACTGCTGACCTCAGGAGTTTTTAGTTCTGCCCAGCAGTTTTACATCATTCATCCATCCTCCTAGATGGCTTTTTACATGTCCTCTCTCTTCAATCCTCCACCTCTTCCCTCTCAGCTGATAACTTTGAGTCCTGTTTCTGAAAAAAATGTAAGCTCTGAGAAGAGAACACCCACATATTCCCACCACCACATGTGCTGCCCCTACCTATAGTTGTACCCACATACTCAGGTCTCCCTTCCTGTTATTATGGATGAACTGTCCTGCTTTTCTTTAGGATAAAGCCAATCCCTGCATTTGGACACTAGACCTCATCTCCCCTTGGTACCCAAAGGCAGTGCAATGGTAATGTTTCCATTGTCAGTTTCCCCATTTTTTTTGGATCACTCCTGTCAGTATACAAATATGCTGTTATTTCTCTCATCTGAGAAACAAAGCAAAATAAAATGAAACAAAAAATCTTTCTTGATCCCACATTCCTTCCAGCTACTGCCCCATTCCTCTGTTCCCTTCTTCAACAAAACTGTTTTTTAGAAAATCTGTAGGTATCGTTTCCAGTTCCTATCCTCCTGATCTCTCTTGAACTGTCCTTAATCAGACTTGTTTGCCCACCTGCACTACCAGAGGTCACGAGCGACTTCATATTGCTGAATCCAGTGGTCAGTTCCCTTCTTGCTTTATCTGTTTGGTCATTCAGTTGCTCATGACCTCTCTTTAATTTTCTTCTTTCACTTGGCTTCTAGGACGTTATGCTGTCTGGTTTCCTTCTATCTTACTATGACATACTCATTCACCTTTGCTAGTTTCTCCTTGTCTCCCTACTCCTGGAGTACTCCTAGGATAAGTCCTTGGACCTCTTTTTTTTTTTTTAATGTCCTTGCCTTTAGTGATTTCATCTATTCTCGTGGTTTTAAATACCATTTATATACTGGCAACTCTCTCTTTTATATCTCTTTCTGGACCTCCCCCTTCAACTCCAGGCTTACCTATCTGCTCCCAGCGAGCTGTTCTTCTGCCAAAAATCTTACTACAGATACAAAATTAGAATGTCAGAAGTTAAAACAACAGCTCAGATTAGCATAAGAATTGGCAGTTCTTTGCTTTTATTCCAGTGTTGCACACCAGTACGTGATGTCTAACATACGTCCTCTGGCGTTATCACCTTACAGTCACCACTGTTCACCCTAGAGCATCTCAGATATCGTGTCTTCTCTAGTCAGCAGGGACCCTAGGGGGACAGATTTAAACACAGAGCTTCTCCTAACACTACTGTGTTCCCACCAGCCTGTTAAGGCAAAGTTAATACAAATATTTCTTTAGGAATTGTTTTCTCTCTAGGCAATGGTAGAAAAATATTTGTAGGTATATTTTCCTTTTGTGTTATTTAACGTTAATTGTATCTGTTTATTAGTAGTTGAATTAGGTCATTATTGTATTAGTTGTATTACTCTATTAGTTGTATTAATTGTATTAGCTTATTATTGCTACTATAACAATTTACCACAAATTTCGTGGTTTAAAACAAAATCAGTATATTCTCTTGTAGTTCTGAAGATCAGAAGCCTGAAATGAGTTTCAGTGGGCTGAATCAAGGGGTTGTCAGGGCTATGTTTTTTTTGGAGAGGAGAATCCATTCCCTTCCCTTGCTTTTACCAGCTTCTAAAGTGCAACTACATCTTCGGTGCATGGCCCTTCCTCCATCTTCAAAGACAGCAGATAGCATCTTCATATCTCTCTAACCAGAAAAAGCATTTGACAAGATACAACATCCATTTATGATTAAAATACTTAATAAAATGGGTAGAGAAGGGAACTACCTCAACATAAAGGCCATATACCACAGACCCTCGGCTAATGTCATACTCAGTGATGGAAAACTGAAAGCTTTTCCTCTAAGATCAGGACAAGGCAAGGATACCCACTCTCACCACTGTTATTCAACATAGAATTGGAAGTCCTAGCTAGAGCAGTCAGCAAGAGAAGTAAAAGGCATCCAAATTGGGAATGAAGAAGTTGTCACTTTTTGCAGATGACATGATTATATAGGAAACCCTAAAGACTCCACCAAAAAACTAGTAGAACAATAACCAAATACAATAAAATTGCAGGATACAAAGATCAATGTACAAAAAATCCATTGCATTCCTATCTACTAACAATGAAATTTCAGAAAAAGAAATGAAAAAAAATCAATTCCTTTTGCAGTTGCAACAAAAATAATTAAAATACCTAGGAATAAACTTAATAAAGGATGTGAGGGACCTATACATTGAAAAGTATAAGACATTATTACAAGAAGTAAAGAAGACAAAGCAATTGAAAGATATTCCATATTCGTGGACTGGAAGAATCAACATAGTTAAAATGTCCATATTACTGAAAGCAACATACAGATTTAATGTAATTCTCATCAAAATACCAATGACATTTTTTAAAGAAATAAAACAAAAAGCATCAGATTTGTATGGTACCACAAAAGACCCTGAATAGCCAAAACAATCCTGAGAAAAAAAGAACAAGACTCAAGGTGTCACCCTCCCTGACTTCAAATTATGCTATAAAGCAACAGTAATCAAAAAGAGCATGGCATTGGCAGAAAAACAGACACACAGACCAATGGGACAGAACTGAGAACCCAGAAATAAACCCACTTATGTATGGGGAAATAATTTTTGACAAAGGAGCCAAAAGCATGTAATGAAGAAAAGAAAGTCTCCTCAATAAATGGTGCTGGGAAAATTGGAAAGCCACATGAAAAGAATGAAACTAGACTGCTGTGTGTCACCATATACCAAAATTAACTCAAAATGGATCAAAGACCTAAGTGTAAGACCTGAAACAATAAATTGCATAGAAGAAAACGTAGATACTAAACTTACAGACCTTAGTCTTAGAGAGGATTTTATGAATTTGACCTCAAAGGCAAGGGAATTAAAAACAAAAATAAATGAATGGGATTATATCAAACTAAAAACCTTCTGCACAACAAAACAAAGAAACTGAATGGGAGATGATATTTGCAAACAACACCTCCAATAGGGCTAATTTCCAAACTATATAAAGAACTCATACAACTCAACAACAACAACAGCAACAAGAAGAATCAAACAGTCCAATTAAAAAATGGGCAGAGGACCTGAACACACACTTCTCCCAAGAAAACATACCAGCGGCCAACAGATATATGAAAAGATGCTCAAAACCACAATAATATACCACCTCACACCTGTTAAAATGGTTGTTATCAATAAGACAAGTAAAAAGTGATGGAGAGGCTGTGGGGAAAGAGGAACCCTCATATATACGACTGGTAGGAATGTAAATTGGTACAGTCACAATGGAAAATAATATAGAGGTTCTTCAAAAAATCAAGAGTAGAATTACCATACAACCCAGCAATCCCTCTTCTGGTTGTCTACCTGAAAAATTTGAACACATTTATTCATAAAGATATATGTACCCCTATGTTCTTTGCAGCATTATTCATGGTGGCCAGGACATGGAAACAACTAAAGTGTTGTCCTTCGATAGGTGGACATAGATGATTGGGTAAAGAAGATGTGATACAGATACACAATGGAATTTTACTCGGACATAAGAAACGATGAAATACTGTCATCTTTTTTTGCAACAACATGGATGGATCTTGAGAATATCATGCTAAGTGAAATAAGTCAGATGGAAAAAAGTTGAGAACCGTATGATTTTGGTCATGTGTGATATAAAACTGAAAGCAACAAATGAATAAGACAAACAAACAAGCAAAAGCTCATAGACACAGACAACAGTATGATGATTACCAGAGGGAAAGGGCTGGGAGGGGTTAGAAAAGAGTATAGGGTGTTAAATATATGCTAATGGAAGGACATTTGACTGGGTAGTGACCGCACAATGCAATATATATAGATGATGTATTTTAGAAATGTACACTTGAAACCTATATAATTTTATTAACCAATGTCACCCTAATAAGTTTAATAAAAAGACACACACACATACACACACACACACACACAAATTGAGAACTATGGCTCTCAATAATCAATGACCCTCAAGAGAGTTTCTTATTAATATTGTATTTTTAAGATATGGTTTTATTTACTACTTACTTTTTCATAGCATATCACTGTTCCGTGTTTTAATATGAAAGCAGTAAATATATATGTATATGGCATCTATTATTCCCCCATTCTTCCCTCCCCCCTAATAATTTTTTACTTCTGGAAAGGATAGTTTTAGGTTGGTCTAGTTACTGTCCAAAGTTTCTCATTCCACTAATTAACAAAAAATTATTTTTTTTCCCCTGAATTCTCATGTTACCTTTTCTATGACTTCACTTTTAACTTACTTTGTTTTATCATAGTTATTATGTAGTTGTTGTATTTCCCCTGCTAGATCTAATTCATCTAGCAGAGTGACTTACACATAAGAATATCCAATAAATATTTTTGTTCAGTATGTGCTCGATTCCCTTTCCTATCTCAAAGATATTTCTGTGGTGTTAATATTGAAATCTGGCAAGCTCACATTCTTCTTTCTTACAATAATAAATTTTGTACTTATAACATAGAATAAGGGTCAGTGAAATAAACTAAAAAATGAAAGTAAGTAAATGCTAATCAAATACAACTTGAAAGGCCTATCATCACTTATAGCTTGACTTTCAAATTTTTACTAAGTGCAGTTTATTTATTTTAAATTTAAGTTTTAAATTGATATAATTCATATATATATATATATATATATATATATATATATATAATTTTTTTTTTTTTGGTCCCTTGTTGAAGGAGATCAGAAAGAGTAGTGTGAGCACCATAGTGTTGGCCTGTGGACAGTAGGTTTTATTTGCTAATGGGGATATAATTGTTAAGCCTTGTTAAAGACTTATGTTTTAAAAGCAATTGTATAGACTTATTATATTGATCTTAGTAAGTTTTGTTTGTTTTTAAACCAGTCATAGAAACTGTTTAGACTAAAAACCTGAGCTGGCATTTATTTTAGAAGACAAATATCTAGGTGTCTGTCCATGTTTTGTGAGGTTGGGATGTATCTGAGGGCAGGTGTTGACTCTAATTTCAAATGTATAACATTTAAAAATAATAATGTTTTTGGAGGAATGCTGTCTACAGCAAATTTGACTTTTGAAATTATGGATGGACATTTTAAAAAATGAAGATAAGACATACCTGACATAAAAAATTTGTGTTTTAGTTGAATTCCTGCAGAGTAGAACTCTTCAACTGTCTTAGAGAACTATATTAATTATAGATTAATGATTTGATTATGTTAACTTAGTTTTCAATAAACTTTTACATAAATAGAATCATCTTTATTACATCTGGGATCATTTAAATAGCATAATTACATGTAGTTGTGCTATGTAATGAGAAGTAAGGGATAAATGATCAGAGGTGACTTTATAAGCATCTCAGTAAGTGACTTATAAACTGAAGGTCACCATTTTAATTGGAAGGTTTGTGAATCTCTTAAATTCTGTAATCAAATGAATGATATCAAAGGAAGAAGTAATTTAACATAACAATTGTGGCTTACACTGAACATATGTTCTTGTTAATAAGTTGCATTATGGTCTTTAAGGAGTTGAATGTAGTTAGTACATTTTGGTTCATTTGATACCCACAGTTTTTCTTAATTTTTATTAGTGAGTTGTTACAGTGGTTAACAAGAAATACACAGATTTAAGTTGCAATAGTTTTCCCAGGGTTATATGATCTAACTTCACAAGCTTCTTGGACATATGTAGATGCTTTTCTATTTTGCTTTAGTTATGACATACAATTGATATAGGCAAGCATGAAAGCTTGGGCAAATTTTCATTGCTTTTTCTGGATCTTGCTCAGGTTCTGTGGTATTTATGTAAAGCACAATTTTGTTACTTGGGAATGCATGTTGAAATTATCATGTGCACTATTTTGCTGTAGGCCTGCTGGCACTGCCACAAAGGTAATACACTGCCAGTAGGCCATTTCCTTGTCGGCTGCATTTACAATTTAATAGAAATATTACATGACTTTTTAAACAAGTGTTTTGGCAGGGAGGAAATGGCAGATTCCATACAAACAAGCATAGCTTCCTTTCCTTAACCACACTCCAGCTACTCAAGAAATTGTACTTGGTTTCAAGTTTGGGGGTAGAATGGGACGTCAGGTTGAAACAGGAATGACATTGATATTTACTATAAAATAGTTATGTATTTTTAACTGCTGGGTTTTATTACTATGTAGTTTCAGTGAGTGACAACCAATATATTTCTGAATTAGAGCTGAGGTTATTTTTATGCAGTTCACCTGGCTGGGAATATCTGGTTTTGATTGGTTGAAAAGGTCAGGACCACCACAAAGGCTCTAAGATGATAGTATCGGTTTTTAAAATTTTTTTACTTTTATTTTCTTCATTATAGTTTTGGCTTTTCTGTGTAAATTGGTCCTTTATGACATTTGCCTAAGCACTACTTCTTTTATGTCAACTATGATTATACTGTGAAGATGATTCACTTTGGGAGTTAGAGAATATGGAAAGAAATTGTGGTAGGCTTGTTAGCACTGACTTAAATGTAATATATTCCCAGTCTTCCCAAAAGATGGTCAGTTTGTTTTAGTTCTCCTATTATGTATTTCAAACTCGAAAGGTCACGTTTGCAGTTTTTAAAACTTGGATGTTATTCCATTCTATTAGAATTTAGTTCTTTGGATCTTAAATCATTTGTAGTTTTAGATAACATGCTGACTTCTTTAATTCTAAAGTACTTTATACTTTTGGAATCTATCTATCTATCAAAAAAAAAAAAAAAGCACTTTACTTTTCGGCCTTTATTGTGTCCACATTGTACTTTCTAGTGTGGATCCCAGCTTTTTTCCTGTAGGGAAAGAGAACAGTTTATAAGTTAGGCCTTTCCCCTTTTCTTTTTTATTGCTTCTGACTTCTTAGCCAACTTACCTGGCAGCTGTACTAAGTTATGCTGCTGTGGTGTGGTAGAGACTGGCATTGGGTGTGTTCTTATAGCCATCACAGCATTGGCTTTTGTTATTTTCCATGTTTTAGTTTGTTGGTAATGGACATATGGACATCATATGTTCCACAGAGTACTGTATGAAGCCAATTTGAACTGTTTCCATTTGCCTCAAGTCCAATCATGATATTTATTTTTCCATGGCACTTACCCAGATTATCCATACCTCCTGCT
This sequence comes from Rhinolophus ferrumequinum, assembly GCF_004115265.2. Lineage (NCBI taxonomy): Eukaryota > Metazoa > Chordata > Mammalia > Chiroptera > Rhinolophidae > Rhinolophus > Rhinolophus ferrumequinum. Next base: position 40,561,036 of record NC_046297.1, on the reverse strand, counting down.
TAGCTTGTGTCACTGCCACCATGGACTGTATTTCTTCTGATTGCCTTCATTTTTTCACAGTATCTAATTGCGTAGTCCCCTTTAGCATTCTGTGCACAGCATTGATTGATGTTTATAAAATATCCCAAGATCTTGTAGATAGCAGATACTCAGGTGCATAGTAGTAACGATATTCAGCTTGTTTTTTGTTTATACATAAGGAAAGTTTTATGTCCAGTCTCATAGACTGGAATTGAATATTCTAGTGGAAAACTTAGAAGAGTAACAGTATGGTTTTAGACAATATTGCTTATTTTTTAGTATCAACAAAAATGGCAATGTGATCGATTCCCTAGAGTCCCTTTGACATACCAAATCATAGTTTTTCCCCTAAAATTTAAAGGGAAGATCTTAGATGCTCCCTTTTAGGCTTGAAAAAAATAGGTCTACATTATTGTTTACTACAGCTGTTTTAGCCCTCTATAAAGTCATTTTAGATACTGGTTTTCAGAATATGAGTAAATGAGTTGCTGTCATCTGATGACATTCAGTGAGCCAACTTTTACTGTGACTGGGAAGCTTTGGATTTACACAAGAATGCATTTATTCAGTCATTCAGCAGATATTTACTGAGCACCTATTGTGTGTTAGGGACTGTTCTAGGTACCGAGGATGTAGTAGTTTAAAAAAAAGGAAAATTTATTTTTATTGAGCTTATCTAATAAGGGAGAGAGAATAAAGAAGAAAAATAAATACAAATCTAGTATGTTAGATAGTAATAAGTCCTACAGTAGAAAAATAGAGAAGTGAGATAGGAAATCTCAAGGTGGGGTGGAGTGGTTGATACCATGTTTCCCCGAAAATAAGACTGGGTCTTATATTAATTTTTGCTCCAAAAGACACATTAGGGCTTATGTTCAGGGGACGTCATCCTGAAAACTCATGCTAGGGCTTATTTTCCAGTTAGGTCTTATTTTGGGGGAAACATGGTATATAATGTTGGATTGCCAGTGAAGGCCTCACTGAGAAGATGACACGTGAATAAAAACTTGAGAGAAATGAGGATATCTGAGTGCGGAATATACTAGGTAGAAGCAACTGACCTCAAGTTCAGTGGTCCTGAAGTTGGAGTGTTCCTGGCAACACCTAGTACAGATCATAGAGAATTGAAGGTTAGAGTAAATGCCTAGGCTTTGATTTTGAAGGAGGTGAGATGTCACTGAGGACTTGTAAGTGGAAAAGCAACATAAGAATAGTGTGAGGAGTTATAAGGGTAAAATCAAATAAACTAGCTCAGGAGATGTGTATAACCAAAAGAAATGATGTTGGCTTGGATGAGGATGTTAGAAGCAGTGAAGATAGGGAGAAGTAATTGGTTTCTGGTATATTTTGAAATTAGAGTAACAGGATTTGTTGATGGATCACATACATGAGAACATTGACAATGATAAAAAGCTATTTTATATAGCTTTGGAAGGTGGTCTTTTCTATCTCTGTCAAAATGAGGCAGAAAATTGAGTGGAATATAGAGTTTATTTTTACAGGAAGCCCAACTACAAATGTATTGTTTACTGTAGAAAGGAAGGAAGGTGTAAAGTAATAAAGCAAAGGATAAAGAAGGAAATAAAAATCACTTGCACTTGTTACCTAGAGATTTACAGTTAACATTTTATATATGTAATTCCTGTTTGTTTTGCATATACCGGGGGTGCCAAAATAATATATACGTATTTTAATAGATGTTATCTATGTATTACTTTTCGAAGTTGATTTGAATTATGGTAGCAATGTGTAGTATGATGTTTGCTCAAAAGATGTCATTAAGACAGTCAAAGAAAATGGTGGAAGCATGGTTGTCATTCGAGGAGCGCAAGACCATTTTGAGGTGGTATTTGAAATTCGAGAACATTGTGGAAGTACAACGATAATGGAGGCGTGAGTATGCACCAGAACCTCCAACACGCCTGACAACTGCACACATTCGTGGTAAGTTTGAGACGCATGGAGCTGTGTGTGATTGCACAAGGGAAGGTCCGGGAGGCCTCACACAGCAAGCAACAAGTCCTGCTGCTTCTGCTGTGGTGTTGGGACAGTTTACCCTGATGGTAACCACTTTGAGCACTTCTTGTAATTGCAGAAGTCAAACGTGACTTGTATTCATCTTTTGTTATCAGTATATATTGAGTATTACAATTTTAATACAGTTTTTTCCTTTCTTAAAATGTGTACGCATTTTTTTGGCACCCTCTGTATATCATACCCACGAGAACACATTGTTTTTCAAAAATTGGAATCATAAGATTATATTATTTTTTAATTTTCATTTATTGTTTAGCACTGATAACTTCCCCATATCCTTAAGTGTTTTGAGTCTTAAAATATTTTTAGAATTTCTTAAGTGAAATAATTTCATGTACATTCTGCTTTTATGATAAAGCTTTAAAATGAGTAGTTGCTTTTTTTAAGGCAAAAGTGAACAACTTGGGTAAAGAAGCCATTGCTAGTCAACAATCCTAAAGTATATAAAAATGCCGTTGGTCTTAATTTTTCATACCAAAAAATTATTATTTGTTAGTTATTGCAAATTATACTTTTAAAGAATGTAAGTAAACTTTTTAAATTAAGGTGTAATATATCAATTCTCTATGGGTTTCATTTCTCCATTTCTTTGTTCTGCAAATGTTATTTCTATATAAAAACTTTTTAACTTTTTTCTAGAGGAAATTATTTTTGAAATAACTGGCATTTATGTTGCAATTTATACATCCTATCTTTTACTTTGTATCAGTAAGCAGTCTTAACCAGCTGAATGATTACATCAAACCTAAATAACTGGGCCATATCAGAAAACATGCAATTAATAATGAACAGATTGTTAGATACTTCTTTCTAGCAGTATAATCATTAAAAACAAAGGATTCTAAATGTTTCTTTCGGAGGTTATGGTCTTTTCTGGCCTGACCTCCTGAGGCAGCCCAAACACGCCAAATAAATTCTAATAGACCCCCACCCAAAAAAATGCTTCTTTCACTTAAAATGTATATCACCTGCCAAAAAATACAAATGTGGTTTTCTTAACTTTGAACGGTGATATATGCATGTGTAGTAGGGAAGCAGTCCTTTTATTGCCATCTAATTAATTATTGGGGTAAGTGGAATTGTTCTCCAACACCTGACTTTGTAGTATTTCTTGTGCTGATGGTGTTCTGCACTTATAAAATATTTTGCAGTGTTTCAAGAAGTAAAGTTCCTAGGAGAGGGGAAAAAAAAGAGGAAGGACAGAATAGCAAGTACCCATATTTAGGGGAGGGAGGAAAAAGAAAGATAGTAAGAGAAGAATTAGGAGAGTATGGTGTTTCAGTTAAGAAAGAAAAGTTTTAAGAAGGAGCTTGATGACCTTTTACAAATGTTTGTTTTAATTCTTTCCTTTAGATTTGGTAGTATGAAGAGGTAATCAGATTGGAGGTCACGGTTGACTTTTAGGAGTGCAATTCAGTTAAGTGGTGGGGCATAAGGAATCACGGAATGAGTGGGAAGTAGGGAGGTAGAAGCAGCACCAGTAGACTCTATTTGAGGTAACAGCCAAGAAGAGGAGGAAAGTTGGGGGAAAAATTTGAAGGTATCGTGGTTGAGGAAAGGTTTTAATAGGAAGAGGGGACTTAATCTAATTTTAGAAAGATGAAGGATCCACGGAGGGGATAAAGATGGAAGGAATGGGGTCAAGAATGATAAGCAATGAAACAAGGCCCTAGTCAAGATAGAATGGAAGGTGATTCAGGATATAAGTACAGTTATTAGTCATGGGGAAAGTGGACTTAAAATGTTCTGTTTATAACATGCTCATACCTTGAACATCAAGTGCTCTGTTGTACGAGCCTATCACTTACTGCTGCAGAATCAGTATAAAGCATTTCATATGATTGCCGGATTTCAGCAGGACCACTAAAGTGAAGGGCAGTAATACTTTTTCTAAGCGATGCTTGGTTTACTAGTGCTGGTTAGTTGCAGTGATAGTTCAGTTACTTACAAAGTGTTCAGAACCCCTTAGCAACTATATTCAGAGTGAAACTAATTACTGAAAGGCTTCACGCTAATTACAAAGACTTCACACTTTGTAAAAAACAATTGTTAGAAAATGTATGTAACAAAATTTACCATTTAACCATTTTTTAAGTGTACAGTGTGATGGCATATTCATTCAAATTGTACATCCATCACCACCATTCATTTCCACAACTTTAAAGCTTTTTTCCTTTTTTATATTGTTGTAAAATATACATAACATAAAATTTACCATTTTAACTATTTTTAAGTGACATTAAATACATTTACATTATTCTGCAGCCATCACCACTATTCACCTTTGGAACTTTTTCATCATTTAAAACTGAAACTCTATACGTACTAAACAATAGCTCCCTATTATTCCCTCTTCCCAGCTCCAAGTAACCACCATTCTACTTTCTGTTTCTATGAATGTGACTATTCTAAGCAACTCATATAAGTGGAATCATACAATATTGTCCTTTTTTGTCTGGCTTCTTTCACTTAGCATAATATCTTCAAGGTTCATCTATGTTTTAGCATGTGTCAAATTTCGTTCCTTTTAAGGCTAAATAATATTCCATTGTATATATATATCTTATTTTGTTTGTACATTTGTCTGTTGATGGTTCGTGGGTTGTTTCTACCTTTTGACTGTTGTAAATAGTGCTGAACTATCTGTTTGATTTCCTGCTTTTAACTCTTTTGGATATATACCTAGAAGTACAATTGCTAGATTATATGATAATTAATTCTATGTTTAATTTTTTGAGGAACCACCATACTGTTTTCCATAGCTCACCCTACTCTTTTGATGGTAGACTTACAGATTAGAGGACATACAGAATGCATAATATTTATATTTAAATACTTACGGAATTATTGAGACACAAGAAAATTATATTTCGGTGTTTAGGGTGAATCACATTTAAATAATTCCAGGAAGTTATCTGACTTATTCTCTTAAATATCTTCAGAGAAAAAGATATTTTAAAAATAATAATCATTAAAGAACTCATGCAACTCAACAACAAAAAAACAAACAATCCAATTAATAATGGGCAGAGGACCTGAACAGGCTTCTCCCAAGAAGATATACAAATGGGATATATGAAAAGATTCTCAACCTCACTAGGTATAACAGAAATGCAAATCAAAACCACAATGAGATACTATCTCACACCTGTTAGAATGGCTATTACCAACAAGACAAGAAGTAACAAGTGTTGGAGAGGTTGTGGTGAAAAAGGAACCCTCATACACTGCTGGTGGGAATGTAAATTGGTACAGCCACTATGGGAAACAGTGTGGAGATTCCTCAAAAAATTAAGAATAAAGCTACCATATTACCCAGCAGTCTCTCTTCTGGGTATTTACCTGAAAAATTTAGAAACATTTGTAAAGATATATGTATCCCCGTAATTCACGGTGGCCAAGACATGGAAACAACTGAAGTATCCTTCAATAGATGATTGGATAAAGAAGATGTGGTACATACATACATTGGGATATTACTCAGCCACAAGAAAAGGTACAATACTGCCATTTGTGACAACATGGGTTGATCTAGAGAATATCATGCAAAGAGAAATAACTCAGATGGAAAAAACAAGGACCATATGATTTCAGTCTTATGTAGGTTATAAAACAGAAAGCAACAAACGAAAAATCACAGACACAGACAACAGTATGATGAAGGGGGTTGTGGGAAGGTAGAAGAGGTAAACAGGATCAAATACATGGTAACAGAACGAGACTTGACTTTGGGTGGTCAACACAATGCAATATACAGATAATGTATTATAGAATTGTGCACTTGAAATGTATATAATTTTATTCCCCAGTGTCACCCCCATAAGTTTAATAAAATTAAAAAAAATAGAATAAAATCTTTATAGTTGTAAAGTTCTTTGTCATAGCACATGAAGTGTAATGCTGTTAATAATGTTGGTGTGTGATGTAGAATATAGAATGTTTTATTTCCCCAAATCGTCATTTGAACTGTTTTTATTTATAAAGCACTTAATGTGTATTTTTCTTTAATTGTTAAACATTTGGCTATTTTTTGTTGTTGTTTTTTTTCCTGCAAAGATTTTATTGGGGAAGGGGAACAGGACTTTATTGGGGAACAGTGTGTACTTCCAGGCCTTTTTTCCAAGTCAAGTTGTTGTCCTTTCAATGTTAGTTGTGAAGGGTTCAGCTTCAAGTTGTTGTCCTTTCAGGATTAGTTGTGGATCCCTTGCGGGAGTCGAGGAATCGAACCGGCAACCCTGTGGTTGAGAGCCCACTGGCCCACGTGGGAATCGAACCGGCAGCCTTCAGAGTTAGGAGCACGGAGATCCAACTGCCTGAGCCACCGGGCCGGCCCTGTTTGGCTGTTTTTAAAAGCTTGACCTAAACTCTGTGCTTGTGAACCAGTAAAGGTTACATGCATCATGCCACAATTCTTTCACTGATGTCAGCATAGTATTTGAAAGTTTATTTCAGTAATTTAATTTCGTATTAAAATTATTGACAGTTTCATTTGTTGTTGTTTATAAATGTGTACTTGAAATAATAGTTTTCATTCCCATCAGGAACCTTTCGTAACACATTTAATGGAAATTTATAATATAAATGTTAAGTATGAGAAAAAACAAAAAGCCTTTCTAATAGTAAAATATGTGAAGCAAAGAAATGGAAAATATGAACTATTCTCTTGCATTTGGAATATTTCTGGGTTTTCCTTTTGATACATTAGTATTATAGAAAGTGCCACATAGTTTCTTCTAAAAGCTTTTTATTTGAGGTGAAGAGTTTTCAGACTTGATCTCTTGGCTGCTATAATTGATATTTGGGAGCTGACTGTCCCTCTTCATTTATTGATATTTCCCCTGAACTATAGGGTAAGTGCTTCAAGTTTGGAATATGGAATACTTTTTTTCTACTTCTGTCTTTTTTTTTCCAACCTTAAAACAGGAAAATGAACTAGTGATTGCTAATATCCATAAATACAACCTAGTAATTTTTAGATCCTTTCTTTATTTGCCTTCCCTGGGCTGATGTAGTTCTTGATTCCCATTTTGTTTTCCATTATGAAGAACTTTATGAATTCGTCACAAATTGAACCTTTCATCGAGTTTATAAAGATATGTGTGAGTCTTTTAGTAGTACTTTTCATATTACATTATTTTAAAATCTAGGTATAGCAATATATTATGATTTGTGGGGTTAAATTTACAAAATAGTTCTTTAACTATCATTTTATGTATATTTTCTTAATAATTTAGCTTTTTAAAAATTCAGATAGTTAAACACATAAGAACTGTATGTCAATATTATATTTATAACTTGGATAACAGGGAACACTAAATATACAGAGTAACTTTTTAGTTGCCATCTTACATAGGTATTTTCTGTATGAGTACACTTTTTGGAGGAAATGAGTTCCTAGTAATGAATTACATAATTCCATGCTGAATGTAAAAGAAATAAATTGTTCAAATGAGTACACAAAAGTAATCATAAAAGTCTACACCTGTGTATATTATTTGAATTTTTGGATTAATACATAGCATCCTGTGTACTTACTAGTTTTTGTTGTATGGATAATTATTATAGATGACATTTATTGAACTTTTATATATACCTACCATTGTTCTAAATACTTTTTGAAAATTTCAAAAAAGATTATTCTTTTTAATTTAAAATTATTGAAATGAAATTTGTGTAACATAAAATAAACCATTCTAAAGTGAGCAGTTCAGTGACATTTTAGTACATTCACAATGTTGTGTAACTACCACCTCTATCTAGTTCTAAAATATTTCTATCACTCCAAAATAAAACTCAATATTCTTTAAGCATTTTATCCTTATTCCTTCCTTCCTCCAGACTTTGGCAATCACCAGTCTGCATTCTGTCTCTCTGGGCTTACCTACTCTGGACATTTCATATCAGTGGAGTCATGCAACGTGTGGTCTTTTGTGACTGACTTCTTTCACTTGGCATCATTTTTTCAAGGTTCATCCGTGTTGTAGCATGTACACTTTTTTCCTTTGTATGGTTGTGTTCTACATATTTTGTGTGTACTAATTTATTTTAATCCTAACAACAACCTTGTGAAATAGGTGTTATTACTGTTATCTACAGTTTATAGATGATAAAAGTAATGTAAAGAGAGACTAAATAACTAGTAATTGGAAGAACAAGAATTAGAATCCAGGCAGTAGACTCTCAAGTCCTGGCCTCTTAACCTAGATGTAAGATAGTATTACGCGTATATTCATTCTTTTATAAAGTAGATCCTGAAGTATATACTGAACTGAATTGGAAAGGGAATTCTGTGACACAGAGGCAGTTGGGGAAAATTAAGTGGTATGTCGGGATGTCTGGGCAATGAGAAAATTTAGAGGCAAAACATAAAATATGTAAGACCAAACATTTATTATAGGCATTATTATATTGTAGCAAATATTTTTGGAGCTAAATACCACCCAAAGTCAGTAACATGTTGTTTTGTTTAAGAAACACAGCAAAGTGTGGTAGCTGCTTCTTGGAGCTCTGAAGCATTTCACAACAATTATATGACTTCTCTTTATGTAAAATTTAAGCCTCCATCAAAAGTTCTAGAAGAATGTCCCCCTCCCTGCAATAGTAATAGCTGGACGATCAGAATACACCAAAATTTGGCAGTTTTTCAGAATTCTGATCACTAACTTTCTTACCACCTAACTTTCCACTTCTTTCTTTCAGAAAAATTAAATCATCTTAAATAACCTTTGCTCTTAAATTATATGGTTTGGGTAATAGAGAAAGAGCATCCTTTTGATTTACTGAGGCAATTGCTTTGAAACCTTTGGATAAATAAGGATTTCTTTCATGGGCTTTACTGAACCTTGAGTATAGGAAAACAAAGCAAAACACAAACTTCATTCTTTTCTAAGTCTTCTAGAGCCAGGAGAAGTGATAGTGATGTTGTCCAAGTAATTAGCTTGATGTCATGTAAATGAGAGATTTTATGTAAAACAGATTTCTGAGCCCTAATTTTATTATAATGTCAGATATGTGATATTATAGAAAATGTTTCCCCCACAGCAGAAAAAAATTTATACCCAAATATCTCACCACTTATCTCACAGAAGTTGATCAATGAGTCCTTAAGCATTTTGTTTTACATAATCTCAAAGAAGATTTTATTTGCTGGTATTTTTGTGGTTATACAAATAACCACACTGGTAATTTCTTTTTCATATGGACTATTTATTGAATTTATGGCATTTTAGTTTGTATGTAGTTATAGTTAACTGTGTCTTTGCTTTGCTCCTACTAGAGGGAAGTGGTTTTTTTCCCTCAGATAGATTTACACAAAGTCTCCATGTAAGGAGTTAACTCTTCTGTTCATACAGGCTATCCTCTAATTTCATAGGTAATGTTTCTGAAAGTCAGACAGTTGACAGAAATGTTTGTCATAAGAGAAAGTTCTTATCCCAGAGAACTTTATTATAATTCTCTAATTTCATTTGCCTTGTCAATAATATATTTGAAGCATTTTGCACATGTTCTTTATTGACTCACATTTAAACATAGTGTTCATAGTGTTCACTAGCTTGGATTTAGTGATCCTCTAATTCAGTCTAAGGATTTGATTTTAAATATAATGACTTCTATTTGCTTCTAGATTGTTACTTCTGATCATAAGCCAGTATTTCTTTTTCCATTCTTTTTTTATACATGAGGTAAGTACTAATTTTCAAATATTTGTCAACATGAATCCTTGAAAAGGGTTGAAAAGTTATAAGTACAGTTATAGATGGAAGAGCTTACGGTTGCAGGATGCCGGGAGCTAGATCCTTCCCTGAACATCTCTCCATTTCATCAGTTAGTTATTTCTTCTCTCATATGAAAGGCATCCGGAATCTTCCCTGCCTTTAGATGCCTCTGAAGGGCTAGGCCACAAGTAGAACACTATAGGAGAAAAGATGTAAATGAAAGCAAGTGAGGAGCAGATTTGCTTGACTCATGTGTTGTAGGGCGTGGTAATGTTACTTTCAGTTGTTCAACATGTTGCTTGATTCTGTTGCAGGGTGTGCGTTCCCTTACTTATTCATTGATTTTTAGGGTCCGTTTTTGACTAGCTGTGTGAAGCACCCTAAGACATGATAGACAATATCTTTAGTTCTACTTTCAATTTTTGGAAGATTGTTGCTTATTAGTGGAACAGAAATATTTTAGTTGGATCTGTTTCTCCTACCTTCTTATTCTTTGAAAGGATGTACAAAGAACGTTAGGATGTACAAAGGACAAGTCTTTTTGCAGTTGAACGAACCAAATATACACATCTGAAGCTTAGCTGACAGTATTTTTGTGGGTTTGACATTATGGTCTTTTGGTGTTAGAGGAGGAGTCTTTCCTGGGTCACAGGACTTTAAGGTACTTGATGATTGGGTTGCTGTAACATATCCCAGTTCTAGCAGGAAGAGATGTACTTTTAACTCCTCTGGGAAAACAATTCAGAATTAGAAATGTAGGCCAATAGATTTCTTGTGCCTTTATGAGATAGTGGAGAATGTAAGAAAAAAATTAAAAAATTAAGATATCTAAAATTTAAAGAATAATATTATTTATTCTTAGATAATGCATTGCTTCAGAGATAAATAAGCCATTAATGAATTCATACATTTGTTTATAGTTAAGTTTTTTGTTAATGAGATCTTTTTTGATTTAAATTAAGATGTAAAATACTGAATACCTACTAGATAATCAAATATCCAAGTCTTTTGATTTTAAGTTTGTTTACATGAATCATAAGAAAAGAGTAATTTGGCACGGGTAATCAAGTAGCAGAAGCAGTTGGAAAGCTGGATACAATTGAAATATAATTGGAATTAAATAGGAAACATTTATTTCATATTTCCAAATGAGGTTTTAATTAAAGTAAAATTGGCTCATCTTTTTTTGACATTTCTATGAGAAGGAAATTCGAAACACACTTCAGTTGATGGTTGGCTTTCTCTGACTTTGATTAATCACTTTCAAAGTAAGCAGTAGACCAGTACAGTAATTTTATAATTATACACAAGTGAGATTATTTGAAACGTTAACTAATGTAACTGTAAAGGAAGTTTTACATTGGTTAACTTTATGTATTTTTCTTTTATGATTCAAATACAAGTGCTAATCTGAAAAAAGATTCTATTTCTGTTATTTTTGCAAATATTTAATTGGGGGAAATTTTTAAACTAGAAGTATTAGTTTCAAAGACATTTATCTATTAATACTGAGAACTTGAAGTTTTTTGGGAAACTAGTTGATGAAATCTTCAGTGTGGTTAAGAATTGGAAAGTATCCAACTAATGGAGCTGACTGTAAGTTTTGATTCCACACTAATGAACCAACTTGTGTTTCCCCAGAGCACTGCTAAAAATAAAACTTTGAACTGTCTGAAAGATTTGAAATGACAATGGAATTTGATTTTTTATGATCAGAATAAAAGAACTCTCATCCGTGCAAGAAGAAATGCCCCTACAAGTTAAAAACGTTTTCAAGTTTCAAAACTGATAAAAAGAGAAATTATTTTCTAATTAAATTAATAATACTGCAGAATGTACATCACATCTTACTTATATATCTAGAATCTTCATTGGGAACAAAGTACTTAACGCTTTCTGAAAGACTCTTACAGAATCTTATCAAGAACATCAACCTACCTGCAATATCATCTATCTAAAAGTTTATTATAAGCTCATTTCATAGAAAAAGAACTTTGAACAAAATAGTGTTTTGTCACTGCTATGGTATAAAAGAAGTAAGAAAATTATTAATACTGTAATATATTTCTTAAAACACCAACTAACTTTTATATTAAGAAGCACTCACTTCATCTCTTTTAGGAGTTAAAAAAAAGTGCTGTTTAGTGGTAGAAGCCAAGTACTTATATTCTTTCAATACTAATAAATAATACTAATAAATAATAAAAGTTATTGGATATTTTATAGTGGAAACTTCAGTTTTTAACAATAAAGCTTTTATCACAATTAGGTTTATGAAGAATGGTTAATCTTTTCATAATGTTATTAATTACATCACTTTTTCCTTATATGTTGTGAATTTAAATGATTTTGTGCTTGATTTTTAATTTTAAAAATGCATAGATTCAAAACAACATAAAATCTTTCAGAAAAGACTGTCAAAGTTTATACTTGTTCTCTTTCCTTATTTTGACCTGCCTTTTATTATATATTCATTCCATTTTTTAAATGATGCTGCATATTTAAGAAAGTTTTTTAAAAGGAAGTGTTGCCAATCAGTCTAATTTTGTTACAGTTAAAATTTGATGGTCTACAGACAATTTATAATCCTTTTCTTGTTATAAAATATTGTCAAATTTATAGTAGTATCAGTTAGAAAGTTTATGGAAACATTGTTTAAGGTGGTTTAAAATAGAACTAAATCTTTAATTTGAATTTGATGGCACCTGTTTTCATTTTGTTCCCCCGGCAACACCACTGGTACCAAAATTGCCCATAGACCACCCTGGTTTTTGAGAAGAATGAAATCATTCTGAGTTTTTTTTTTTTAAAATTTCATCCTTTTACTGACTAAATATTTAAACAGTTATAAAACATCTGTCAGAGTTTGTGAACTCACTTTGGAGTAAAAGAGTTTAGGACACACAATTGGAAGTTTTGCATAAAAATATCTGAGTAATTTTAGTTTGTCTTTCTTAGTTATGCTAAAATTTTTATTAGAATTAGAAATTAGAAAAGTAACTACAGCAATAAAGAATTTGGACTGAGAACGTCATCTTGGAAAGCTATGTTTCCTGTCATTCATATACTGACAATTGAGATTTAAAAAAAAAAGCAAAAAGACAGCATGATCTTTCTTTCTGGAAGGTTCTGAGGAGTCAAATTATTTTAATTAGGGTTTACACTCTTGAGACTCCTGTGGAAGAGAAATAAAGCCGACACAAATGTTATTTTTTCTAATAGGGTCTGCACTTTTTTCCTTCTTCTATCATTGATTCATGTGTTTGAGACATCATAAAATGTCATTATTCTGTCTGTTTTAGTTGTGGGTAATTCAGACTTACATACAGTAAAACAAGTGGCTGAAAATGATTAATTTCCCATGTCCAGAGACCAGAACTGAGTGTCTTGTAAAAGGCAAACTAATCCAGCCATGTTAGATTAACATGTATTTTTTTGGCAATTTCCTTGATTAAGTGGGATTTATTCCTTTGTTTTTCAAAGGAAAATTCATATGGGAAAATTTTGGTTTACTTTGAAAGAATTGAGTGTATAAACCAGAGAATCTTTGTTTTATTTATATTTGATGGTGCTTTTTCATATAGGTTCTGTCTCCTGCCATGGAGATATATAGGAGGCTGAATCCCTAAACCTGATTTGATTACGTAGAGCTTTATACAGAACCAACAAAGAAGCTAAATATTTGACATCTATTAAAAGTGATTTTCTACTGTTCTTTTTTAGTATAAGATTACTTTTCCTATAGTATATAAAAATTTTTTCTTAATGAGGAGCATGTGGCTGAGGAATCACCCCCTCCCCCAAAGTTACTTACATACTACTTTTTTCTCTCTGTACTACTAGGCTAATATAGAAAATGTCCTTGGATGGATCAGAATTTCTTAGTATGATTTTTGACATTTGCCAAAACCATTGTGTCAGGGTTAGGAGATCATTCTGGTGTAATAGAATGTTGTTTGTATAAGCAATACGTTTTCATCATGCTTAAACCAGTTATTAGGAGAAATTTACTTCTTTATTGTGTTCATTCATCTAGAAGGGACTGGAAAAATGTGTGTTGACATTCCCTATACATCTTGATGGCTTATATAACCAGCACTTTCAGTGAGATATAAACCCTGGTGGAATTTAAAAAATTTGGCTGCAAAGGCAGTTCTTCCCATTTTACCACACTATTGGGTGATAGTGTGGTAAAATGGGAAGAACTGCCTTTGAAGTCAGACCTTTAGGTTTAGCTTTCTAACCTCTCTAAATCATGTACTGTATCTCTGTGACATAAGCAAGTATCAACCTCTGTTAGCCTCAGTTTTTTATCTGTAAAAAAGAAAATGATACCTCTCAAGGTTGTTGTGAGAATTAAATGAAGCTAGATGAAAGAGCCTTGCATAGTGTCTGACACATAGTAGGAAGTTAATGTTACTACACACTAATCCCTACACTTCATTCTTTCTATGAATTTCCCTTCTGAGTGCTGAGTGCCCCAGCAAGAAAGTAGAGTACATATAATTGCAAGAGTGTTGTGTCCTGGTGGGGTTTTGGGTAGGACTTGGGATCTATGTTCTGAAAATTATTACACTATTAGTTACGCTATTTACTTTACCTAAACACTTCTAAGAGAAAAGCCAAAGATTATTCTCTCTCACTTCTTAATCATTTATACTTTTGTTGAAGTTGTTAGTCCTTTTCATCTCTCTCTGAATCAGTATGGAAAGCATTTCTTATGCATAGTAATACTCGTATAATTATCCCTGAAGAGAACACATTAAGCGGTGTCCATGTATGTACCCAAATCAAATAAAGTTGGGTGTGAAGAAGTCAAGACCTGGTTCTGAAAAAAGCAAGGATTGTGTTTAAAATGTGAAATATCTATTTTATGACCTTTTTATAGCAATAGTATTAATGTATATTTATGAAATATTTTCATAAATATTAAAATTTATCTTTAGCAGACAGTTCTATATAAATTACTTTCTTTAATCCTTGCAATTAACTCTATGAGATCAGATAGGTACTATGATCGTCATTGGACAGATGAAGAAAGAGAGATGAAGAAAGAAAGAAAGTGTGGTAACATTGTACCAGTTCCGAGGCCAGGATTGTGGTTAAGTGCTAATCCTTTGTGTGTGTGTTTATTGTTGTATTTTAATAATACTTTATTTGTGACGTGATTTAAGAGTAAATCTATAGATACTTCTTCATGTCCCAGACATATAGTTATAACTTGACAGTTTGGCTCAGTGTGGTTTTAAAACACTTATCTTGTTCATTTTACCTCCTTTATATCTCTTGAATCTCTTTTGCGCTGTCACCACAGCTAATACCATAATAGAGGGTATCATTTTTTATCTGAATTATTGGGAGCTTCCTAATGGGTCTTCCCAGTTTTGGTTCCTGCCCCACCCTAATCCATTTCTTACACTGCTACTATTAGTGATATAACCAAACACAAAAAATCAGATCCCATCACTCTGCTTTAATTTTTCCAGGGGTTCCCCATAATTTTAGGGGGAAAGACATTTAAATACCCAGGAAAAATGCAAGTCTTTGTGACACTACTTTTCTCTCCAGCATTAGAATCACCACATATATTCATGATTTATACCCACACTCCATGCTACAGCCCTTGGGAGCTAGTCAAGATCCCAGAATGTTCTGTATCCCTTTACACATGCTACTTTCTCTGATTAGAGGTTGTATCTTGTACAACCTCATCTCTACTCCAGCAAAGACTTCCTTTTCTGCAGTACTCAATACCTATAAGTACACCCACCCATTCCCAATAATGCTGACTTTATCATTATCTAGATATAATTACCACAGTACTTACCAAAATATGCTATAAACACTTGCTGGCCAATGTATGTCTCCTGTCAATTGCAAGCTATTTAAGCACTGAACATCAGATATTAAAACCTTTTAGTTTTCTTAAAGTTGTCACACAACTTTGTTTTATCTGCAAGATTTCTTTGTAAGAAAAGTGTTGCTACACATCTTCTATTTTTCACTCTCCATTATTTAAAAAATTTTTAATTGTTATAAAAAATACATAAGATTACATTTATTGTCTTAACCATTTTTATATGTCCAGTTCAATAGTGTTAAGTATATTCACTTTGTTATGCAATGGATATCCAGATTTTTTTTTATCTTGCAAAACTGAAACTTTATACCTATTAAACAATTCCCCATTTCCCCTGCACAGCCCTGTCCTTAGTAACCACAATTCTACTTCTGTTTCTATGAATTTGACTATTTTTAGATACCTCATATAAATGGAATCATACAGTATTTGTCTTTTTGTGACCAGCTTATTTCACTTGGCATAATGTCCTCATGGTTCATCCATATTTTAACAGATAACAGGATTTCCTTCCTTTTTAAGGATGAATAATATTGCATTGTATGTTAATACCACATTTTGTTTATTCATTCATCCTCTTCATTTATTTTTTTAAGTATAGATTATGTTTCTTTTTCATCCACAAAATTTCTTTAGGCTTTAGCTTATTTAGGGACATAGACCATTTGCCTAACTTGTCCTTTGGAAGTCATATTAATGGTTATAATTTCCACCTGTTTTGCTGCTATATTGCTAATTTTTATATTGCCATATTAATTATACATTTAAAGATCTTTGAATTACTTTATTAGTTTCCTTAGACATTTAACTGATTGGAAGTTTTAAAATAACCTGGGACTTTACCAGTTAAATAATTATCAATAATGAGGCTAATAAATTCTTTTAGAATAGCACACAAACTCTGAATTGCATCCGTTTAAGTTATAGCACCTAACACTGCCTCAAGGCTTATGACATAACTTTTCAACTGAGCAATGCATAATTTGTTATGAAAGTGAAAGAAAATTTAACTAATTCCATTAAAATTATGCTGCTGACATCTGTTTCTAATAAAATTTTAGTAATAGAAGAATTAAAAGCATTGTGTGATTGCTGGTTTCTGATTCCCACGATAGTAAACTGCCAGTGATTTGTCTTTCCTTTGTGAATCGTTTATTATATGGGAGGTGTTATTAAGGCCAAATGGAAAAGAAATGTAGTGCTGAGGGACACTAAAGCAATGCTGAGTTTCTTTTTCACACTAATCTTCTTAGATTACCTGTCACATTTGTTAAGTATGTTATATTTTACTCTTTGAATTTTGCAAAATAATAAAAAGTTATATGAAAGAATTTTTAATATGTTACATTTAGGGCATAATTTTTTTCTAAAGCCATATAATATTTTAACATACACCGGTCAGTGTTTTGAGTCCATTTTCACTCTATAACATAGGCAGATGTCTAAATTGTCCTTAAATTACTAGTATTAAAGAAGAGATACAGTCTTTGAGATCAAGATATATTTGGAAGTAATGAAGTTATAGATGAATGCTCTCAAAATCAAACTGGTGGGACAGAAGACAGCAGTTCAGAAAGGGGTGCTTGATTAAAGTAATGGAAACAAGAAGGGAGGTAGTAGGAAAGAATTCAGAAAAAGAGTCAAATAGGGAAGAAAGAAGAGTGAGGTAGTTAACAGAATGAAGGTGGTTTTTATTGAGAAAAGGAGAACGGGAGCTTAGAGAGAGTTAAGGTTCTTCTTACATAGTTGAGATGGTTGCCCTGATGTCTCCAAACCAGGAACAGAGCTGTTTGATCAGATAGTTTAGGATTGCTTTAGATTGCTATTGTTGCTGAGCATTGGTCATTGGTGCATCCCCCTATGATTATTGCAACAGGAACCGTGCAGATGTTAATCTCAGCAACACACACTTTTCATTTAACTCCTAGGCTAGTCTGCTTGACTGACTCAAACATATTTGGCTCCACAGCCCATTTTTCTTTCCACTGCACAATCCAGCTTCAATAGGGAAGCACTTTTTCTGGATTTACCCTGTATCCTACAACTTTGCTGAACTCATTTATTACCTGTAGTAAGTTGATGTTCTTGAATATAATAGTCTGTGGGATCATGCCATCTATACAAATTTCAGTTTTTACTTCTTCTCCTAGTTTTCCTGTAATGTAACTGTAGGTAACATATTTATTATCTTAGACCTCAATTTCCTTGTATATACGAGTAAAATGGGCATAATAGGCTTATTGGAATCACAGGTTTATTAGAAAAATTAAAGAGAGGTTGTGTGTGATGGATTCAGTAAGATGTTGCTACAGAGGGGTGGTATACAGACATCGCAGTCTTATTTACATTTTTATCGAGAATTTGTTTCTTCATTTTGTATAATTCTAGTTTAGTTTTAGAAAGAAATCTTAATCCCATTAACATACTCTCAGTGCCTATTTTTGTAGCATTTTAATTCTGAATACTTTGATCAATTATTGACCAATAGGATGATATAACAACATTTTAATTAAAACATTTTTCTATAGATGTGAGGAATTGTTTCAGCCACATATTCTAACGTGGAATCTAAACATATAATACACTTTTTATTTTAATACTAACTCCCTCATAGGGTTGTTTAGGATTAGATGAGTTTATGTGTTCAGTACTTAGCACAGGACCCGGCACTTAAAAAGCACTATGTGTAGGTTAATTGCTGTTGTCACCATCATTATCATCCTCCTCCTTATCATTGCCATCACCACCAGAGAGATCCTTCCTTACCATTCTGTATATATAACAATATAATAATATAATATAATATAATGTAATATAATGTAATACATAGCTCTTCTACTTTACCATCATTTTCCTTTCCTTCCTTATTTTCTTAGTTTGTAATAACTATATTTTATTTATTCATTTACGTGCTTATTGTCTGTTTCCCTCAACTGTAGTGTACTTTTTTTTTTGTAGTGTACATTTTTTAAAGGCAAGGAATGTTTTCTTCATGATTATGTATCTCCAATGCCTAGAACAGGGCATATTACAAAGTGTAAATTTTTGATAAATTGAATGAATAAGTGACTCAACCAATATTCCATTCGCCTCTGAGAGTGAAAGATATTTTTTAAGTATTCAAAGATTTATAGACTGTATTTCTCATTTAGTCCATTTGAGGAAAACGTTTGGACAGGTTCTATCCAAACAGCAGATACATTAGAACCAAGGCCTCCAGAGAAGAAACAGTTATATGCAATGAAGCTTTCAATTCAATATATGTTGCCACATCCCAGTAATTACTACTAGAATGACTAAAAGTATGCTAAGCAAGAATTCTTGAAATGGAAAGGACATACTAATAGCCTTTAACCAAAAATATTTACTCTGAATGGAATAAAAGAACAATGCATATAGAGTTCCTCAAATTGAAGGAAGAAAATTCGGTGGATATATCAATAGATACTGAAAAAAAGTTTGATAAAATTCAACAATTTTTCCTAAGTACATAAATATAGTAAATATTTATATAGAAAACAAAAAACACAAACATTATTTTAACGTTGAAATGTTAAAGCTGTATGTAATAACAGGTATGCCCGCTATTATCATTATTATTCAGTGTTTTGTATGTTCTAGCATGTTCAGTAAGATAATATAATGGAATAATCGGTATAATATTAGAAAAGAAGAGAACAAAATGTATTTTGTTTTATAGGTATGATTGTATGCCCGCAGGAATCACTAGCCTTTCTCAATGCTGATAATAGTTTTAGTAGAGAAAAATTGGAAAAAACCAATTCAAAGTAGTGTTTTAAAATTATTAAATTTATTGGAGTGACATTGATTAGTAAAATTATAAAGGTTTCAAGTGTACAATTTTATAATACATCACCTATATATTGCATTGTGTGTTCACCACCCAAGACATGGAAACAACCAAAGTGTCCTCCAGTAGATAACTGGATAAAGAAGATGTGGTACGTATATACAATAGAGTATTACTTAGCCATAAGAAAAGATGAAATACTGTCATTTGCAACAACATGGATGGATCACAGTAGTCTTAAGAACTGGGAAATATTTGGGAAAGAATTTAATAAGAGAAATACAGTTCTGTATGAAGAAGTTATAAAATCTCATTGCAGGATATTATACTGGTACTGAATTAAAGGAAAAACATGCTGGCTATATAAAATACATTCCCAATTCTTATGTAGTATGTTGCCATTTTACATTGAAGAGATTAGGAATAGCACTCTGAGAGTACACTTATTTATGTCCAGCAGACTTACTTTTTACTGTGCCTTTAACCTTCCTTGTAGCATTGATTCTTAGGAGTTGAAGGTAGATTTAACCTTTATTGGAAAGATACAGTTTTCTTTAACATTGAAAAGTAGTGAGACTAATCTTTTTCCAGAAATTTATTACATAATTATCTTTATGTTATACTCATTCATCTATTCAGTCAGTCAATATAACTGAATATCAGCCTTTTATTCGAGCACTGGTAAAAATTCAAAGATGAATGAATCAGACACATTCTCTGTCTTAAAGTAGCTCACAGTTTATGACATTATGTGGGTACTTGCAAATACTCATTTACATTTTTCTAATTGATTCATTTACCTTTACTACAGTTTAATATTTAATTTGGTGTTTAGCAAGAAAATGCTTCTAGTATAATGTATATATATCATTTAGCCTACAGCAGCTTTATACACTTAAAAAATACACTTATTTACTTCATAGTATTTGAAACATGCAATTATTTCTCAGACATTACATGTTACTTTAAGCTGTGAAAGTCCAGGTTTGACATAGTTTTGCTGGCCAAAACGTTTTTGTTTATTGACATGTTTTTGTTTATTCTAAAAGTATTTTGAACTTAATGCCACCATGCTTCCAGAGTCACTGTACCTTTAAAGGACTCTTTAATGAGTAAGGGAATGGCCACCCTGCTAAGACATTAGTGGTGACTTTTGATTAGAAGTTGATATTTAAATCTCTGCATCTGGTTCTGTTGTTTAAATGAGACTGTCTGGTTCAGCAGAGCAAAACAAAAATTGAAATGTTTTAAATAATCTCAGTACCTGTAATTGTTCATAAACAATCAATTCTAATTTTATGAACTCCCAAATTTTTGGTATACCAGGGGTTGTACTAGTAACTATTGTAATTGGTCTTTGTGGCTATGTTTTTAAATGTTAGAAATGGGACTTTAATATGAACATGCAGTAAATTGTAACCGCAGAGGCACACACAGGTTCAGTATAATCTAGAGCAGGAAAGAGACACATGTAAACAGACATATTCCTCATCTTAGTATGTGGAGCCATACTTCCATAGAATTGCATTCAGTGTTTATATAGAAAGAGCTGGCAATGAAAAACTGCTGTTGCTATGGTTTTACTGTGTATTTTGATCTCTAGGTTATTTACTTTTTCAAAATGTGTAAGGATGGTATTAAAAGATGCTGGTATCAGTTAATTATTTAATTGATATAATAAAAAAGTTGTACAATAGCTGGAGGTTGTCACATGCCTTCATTTAACTTAGGAGGGAAAGGTTACTGTTGAAAAAAAGATTTTTAAGTAATAAATAGTTTTGGATAAGAGATTCTTTGTTAAACATAAATGATATGGATAGTTAAAAGCTTAAGTAAGATGTGGCAGTGTCATTCCTATCGCATTTCAGATGCTTCATTCATGTGAATGTCTTAGAATAAAATGTTTAGTCACAGAAGTCACACAAAAATATTTAGTCTCTCTATAGCAGAAGGAGATCAGTTTTCTCAGAAGTTTTCCTAATGATTTAGAAATATTAAACAAATGCATTTAAATATAATGGGTGTTGATTTACATTTAATATAAGGGACACTATCAAATAAAATCTTAATTTTAGTTCTTTATGTATGTGTCTTTCAAAAGATTATGTGCTTATTAGTAACAGTTTTTGGAAGTGAGAACTAATGTGGGTGTCTGTACTCATACAAGTTTAGTTTCATTAAAACGTTGACTTTTACAATCAATGTTTTTTATTTCTCTTTGTGTTATACTTCTAAAAAGCAGCGAAACAAAGATTGTTGACCAGACTAAGGAGGTAAATATTTTACAAGATGGGGAGTTTCTATATGTACCAAATAGCAGAGCTATACTTTTGAAGAAGCCATGATTAAATTCCACAGCAGTGATAAAATCTAACTCAATTCCTTTTTAGGTTCTAAATAATAAACTTCATTTATTCAATCAATAAATATTTATTGAGTGCTAGGCACTGTTCTATGGGCATGAGATATAGCACTGAAACAAATAAAACAGAAATTCCTGCCTTTATGGTATTTACATTCCAGTTGGATTAGACATACAGTAATGAAACAAGTACAATATATGGTATTAGACAGTGATTAGCACTTTGGAAAATGCTCATGGGGAATGTGAAGGTCTGGTTGCACTTTTAAATACGATAGGGGAGGCCTTGTAAGAAGGAGACATTTAAGCAAAGGCCTGAAGGACACAAAAGAGCAAGTGTGTCCTTCAGCGGACACATGTGGATATCTGGGGTGAGGGAACAGAGAGTATAGCCTATGTATGAGATGGGATGCTTGGCTCTTTGAGGCTTACCTAGGAGGCTAGTGTGGCTGGAGTGAGCCAGAGGGACAGTGGTAAGAGATGAGGTAGTTGAGGTAATGAAGTTGTTACAAAGATTTCACGATATGTTTATTTTTTTCTTTCATTTTTTGAAATAATGTCAATCAAATGGCTATGTACTTGCCATTGTAGGTACAAGAATACTGTGGAGTGGTTTAAACAATTTTGGATAACGTACTCGGTATTTTGTTCTCCCTCTCTCTTTTTCTCTCCCTCCCCCCTCTCCCCTTTTCCTCTTCCTCTCTCCCTCCTCCTCCTCCTCCTCCTCCTCCTTCTCTCCCTGTCTTCCTATCTGCCTTTCTCTCTCCCCCTCCCTCCCCTTCTCCCCTCTTTTTCCTCTCTCCCCCTTTCCCTTTCCTCTCTCCCCTCCCCCTCACTTCCCCTTCTCTTCCTTCTCCCCTCCCTTCCCCCTCTCTAATCTTATGTGATCCTATTTTCAACAGGGATATAAACTGTTTTAGATTAGTTCACACATGCATATCTATCTATCTATCTATCAATCAATCATCTATCTTCCTGTCTAATGGTTAAAAATAACCATAGAGGAGGAATTAATATCCCTCAATATTACACTCTCTGTGGGAGTGAGAGGCTATGAAATAAAGTGAAAAGATCCTTGATATCCTGTTCAGACCCTTGATTTTGTGTTCAGACAGATTTCATTTCTATTTTGGCCCAACTCTCTACCACCTTGGCCAAATTACATAATCTCTCTGACCCTCAGTTTTCTTATCTGCAAAATAGCAGAATAACAATAATCTACCTTCCAGAGATGTAAGCCTTAGAAATAATGTATGTAAGGGGTCACAGGAGGCACTTAATAAATGGTAGCTAATATCTTCATATGAATGGTATGGATTATTGAGGGCCACAGTTAATCTAAAAACTTTACAGAGATTGTTTCAATTGTCATCCTGAGAGAACTTTTTTCTTACCTACTAACAGTTGCCACAATGGAGATACTTGAATGTTTTTACTTTTTTCGTTTACTATTGAAAATGCTAATGGGACATAGATTATGAAGGTCAGGTAACGTAGCAGCTTAATTAACCTCTGCAAGAGATACCATAGAGTTAGATGTAAAACCTTGTTCTGTCCTGGGGATTCCTGTTCTCAAGAAGAATGCCTCTATTTGGTTGATGAGAACAGAGAATTGTAGTCTTTGTGGTGGTATCCTCACTGACGTCTCCACAGAGTGTCTTTTCGATTTCCATGGCACTTTTTGTATATGTTTTTTGCTACCATTTACATATTTGTATTTTAGCATTATATGATAAATTATATTGTGAGTTTGTTGTTGCTTCCATAATTAGATTAAACATACTTTAAGAAAGGGACAATGTCTTCATCTTTGTATTCTGCGTGTGAAGTCCAGGATGGTAAATTGGTACCACTAGTGTAACCTCCATGAGGGCAGGAATTTTTTATTTCTTTCATTTATTAATGTATGTTAAACACTAGAACAGTGCTTGGCACATAGTAGTTACTGAATAAATATTTGTTGAATAAATCTTTTATACCAAATATAGAACCTTTAATATTTAAGAATATTCATCTGATATTAGATTGGGTCAGATTTGACAAAGTAGTCTAAAACTGATACTCAAATTAGTAGATGAGCTCCAACAGAACTTACAGTCAGCTGACATCTTTGCTTTAGAGCAGGGGTGTCCAAACTTTTTTCAACATTTTTTACCACGGACCATATGCGGTAAAATACACAAACAGCTGGGCCACTCACTCGAGGTGAAGTATGTATTGCCTCACCTGGTTTATTTAAGTAAACTAAATATATTTTTGGAATTTGCTGTGGGCCAATTAAAAATGGATCGCAGGCCGCAGTTGGCCCGCGTGCGGGCTGCAGTTTGGGCACCCTTGCGTTAGAGTAACTGCTCCTGGTTTGGAGGGGAGGAACTTAGCCAGTTTGGGTCTTTAGATTAATAAACAGTGAAATGGTCGAAAGTCAATTATCAGGAGAGAAAAATGGAAATAAAAGACCTAAATATTTTACAAATTCGATAACCAATCTATGATTAAGTAACATGTAAACATTTTGTATTCACTAGTAAGGGAAATCCTCCTGTGGGAAGAAACAGTCTTGGGAAGTTTGTGAATTGTAAACTATAAAGTTAATACTAATTGAAGGAAATTAGGAATGTATTTGGAAAGTCATGAAACTAATTTTATGGTAATGCTCTTAAATATTTAAGATTGGTAAATAGTTTAATCATCTTTTTGGTTTCATGTTTTTTCTTTGAACTAGAAAATTGATTTTATAGTTAAACTTATTTGAGCACATGTTTTCTTTCTGAGAATAAAAATATTTAAAAGCTTGAAAATTTTAATACTATGATTATATAGGAATTTGTTAGTTGTAGTATATTTATACAAAGGGAAAAAGGAGCAATTGACCAAGAATAATTAACTGAAGTAAATTATATTGTAATATTCCTTTCAAGAAGGTGCTTTGGGATTTTAAATTTGTTACTTTAATAATAAATGCAGGTTATAAATTATAACTTATTTATTGGCAACAATGAAAATATTAAAGATAATATTTTTATAGGAAAAAATAGTATTATAAAATAGGTTGAGAATAAATCTAAATTTGTAGAAATGAATACAAGGAATGCTTCATTAGTGCATTATTAATTATTACATTTTTTTATATTACATTTTTTTATTGGATTATGGAACTACAAAGAAACACCTTCCTTGAAACCTTGCCACAATTTTGAATAAGAGGAATATGGAATAACGTAGGAAAACTTAAAAGATGAAAGATTGTGAAGAATTTTTGAAGCTTTGAATGCCTTCAGCTGGGAGCATCATTCTCTAAAATGAGAAACCAAAATTTGAAAATTGAAGAAAGATGTATCTTTATTCCTTGCTGTACAAAGTTAAATCTTTAGTTAACATGAAAAACACTTTAAAAAAAATCAAAGATATCTGTGACTTCAAATCAAACCTAGTTATAGAAACATAAAGAACAATTATATACTTATGGTTTTGAAAAGCAAATGAAGAAACAAAACTGCAAATTTCCTCCCCAAACATTAGTAGTCATGCAACTGATTGAAAGTAGTCAGTATGAAAATTCATGTGAAAATCTAAAAATCCTATGCTAAAATAGGATACCATGTCATCACTATCAGAAGAAGAGCAAATTTTAACTTTGAAATGGAGGCAGTTATACTATTGCATTTTAAAACCCCATTTATTTTAGGAGGATTAAATCTGTTTTGTGATTTTTAGACTATTGTTTCTACAGACAAGCATAACTGTTGCATTTTTACAGCTATATGCATAGATGTTATAGCAGTAACCCTTTCCCTTAATGTATAGTATTATATTTTGGACCATAGCCCATGTAACCTGTTGTTAATTTTTTATTTGATATTGAAAACATTTGCTCTTTTCTAAAAATATAATTACAGTAGTTCCTCCTTATCTGCAGTTTCACTTTCCTCGGTTTCAGTTACCTGTGGTCAATCGTGGTTCGAAAATATTAAATGGAAAATCCCAGAAATAAACAATTCATACGTTTTAAATTTCACACCATTCTGAGTAGCTCTGTCCTGTATAGCGCCTTTGGGGATGTGAATCGTTCCTTTGTTCAGCGTATGGTAGGGGGTGGGGGTGTTGAGAGAAGGGGAATGACACAGATAGACGTAGAGAAAGACACACCACATTCACATAACTTTTATTACAGTATATTCTATTATTAATTATTTTTGTTAATCTCTTACTGTGCCTAATGTACAAATTAAACTATCATAGGTATGTATGGGAAAAAACAGTATATATATAGTTCAGCCTTGAACAACACGGGTTGGGGCGTCAATACCCTGCACAATTGATAATCGACATATAACTTTTGACTCCCTGAAAACTTGACTATAGTTGTTCCTCATTATCTGTGGGGAATTGGTTCTAGGACCCCCACTGATACTAAAATCCATGGATGCTCAAGTCCCTTATATAAAATATTGTAGATCAATGCATACAGTCAGCCCTTTGCATCTTCGGACTCCCTACCTTGAATTGAAAACAGTACAGGTATTTATTGAAAAAAAATCTGTGTATAGGGGCACCCTCACAGTTCAAACCTGTGTTGTTCAAGGGTCAACTACACAGGGTTTGGTACTAGTTGTGGTTGCAGGCATCCACTGGGGGTCTTGGAACGTACCTTCCGTGGAATAAGGGGGCACTACTGTACTCCTTTAAATAAGATTTTTATACAACCAACATTTCATTGTATATTATTTCCAAGGTTTTGGGAATAATGCTTATTGATTTAATAATGAGTGTGGACTCGCCTATGAATATTTGAGTTGAAATTGGCATTTTTTTTCTCCCCCTTCAGTGCTCCCTGTTCAACTCTTTGGCTATTTGATAAAGTCTAAAATGTTTAGTTTGATAGTATAGGTGTGGCTTGCCTAATTTATCCATACTGGTTTTCTGTTCAGAAATAATTAGGCTGTTCTCGCACTCTAAACTGACTACTGGCTTTATCTTTGCTCGTGTTATTCTCTTCCACTCACTTGCCTCATGATTATCTTAATTCCTTATTAATATGAATAGCTATAGTAGATGCCTGCTGCTATTACTTTGTTTGAACTATTTACTCTCATGCCCCATTGCCGGTGTATAACCGGTTTCCCAAGTTTAGGTGATAATCTGCATTATGAAATCTTCCCTCACCTGTTGTAAGTAGATGCATGAAGTATGCTGTTGAGTTTCTAATTGTTTCTCTCAGAGGTTGAACATTTTTTTATAAATGACTTGAGTTAAGATAAAGAAATCATGTTTTTCAAACTTGCACATATAAAGAAGAAAGGAGGGATAGTAAAATATTAGTAAACGGCAAAATCAGAATATAGAAAACCTTGCAGAATAAAGCTTGGTTCTATCCAAGAGAATAAAATTAAGCATGTGTATATTAGGTTTGAATATTCTCCCAGCCTCACTCCCAATGAAGGAGGGTGGTCAGTCCTGGGCAGAGAGATGGAGTAACATTAGCGATATAAAAAGTATGTGGGAGTTTTGGTTAACAGTGAATTCTATATGCAGAAAAGTTAATGCGATCTAGGGTTGCTCATAGACATATTGTATTGTTATTTTTTGTGTGTGTGGATAATATATAGAGTTGACTTACACAAAGTGAATAAGTAAACATTGTAGGCCTATTTTGTATTAATGTTTATGCTCCATGGTACTTAAAATTGCATTTCTTTAAAATAGGAAGCACTTATGTTGAGGAAATTTCTGATGGCATACTTTATTGTCAAGAGTTTTAGAAAGATAGGAGCTTTAAAGATATGTTCTAGGATATAAATTCCTTTTCATGTAGTTTTTCAGGGTATTTCCTTCCTCATGCTTTTATAGTTGGGTGGGATGGACTTCCTGATCCTCTTCACTTGTACTGGACGGCTACCACTCCATTAACCAATTCATGTGCCACACATGCCTCCTTCACTTGGCTGAGCTCTTGCCCGTGGGGTGGGCTTGGTCCCTTGCCGGCCTTTCATAGTTCTGTGCTAGAGATAGCGCTGCTGTTCCTTCCTCCTTAGTCATCAGCAAAAACTCTTCAGAGAATATCAACTTTGTTAAAGAAATTTTATTAGGGGATTTATTCTTACTGAATTATTATATGTATATAAATATAAAATGTCTCTATCTCTTATCTCCATATATATACTGGAGGGTTCCAAAAAAATGCATACACATTTTAAGCGTTGTTATTTACTTGTATGCTCAAGCAGTAGTTTGACATAATTGGAAGTGTCTGGACACTGGTGGTAACCACTTTGAGCACCTCTTGTAATTGCAGAAGTCAAACGTGACTTGTATTCATCTTTTGTTATCCGTATGTATTGAGTATTACGATTAATACAGTTTTTTTCTTTCTTAAAATGTGTATAAATTTTTTTGGCACCCTCCGTATATAGGCTTTTATCTGTATTCTATATGTTGAATATAATATAGTGTCCAAAGTTGGACCCACATTACTGAATACCATAGAGAGTAGAAAATACTTTTTAATCTATAGCTGTTGGCTACCTTTTAATATGAGATGGCGAGTCTATTTTTCATTTTGTCTAAAGAAATCACCTTTACTCACTAAGTGCCTTCTATTCCCATTCTGTTTCAGTAATGACTTGATTGATTGTGTCACCTGTGCAGTAGTTGAAAATGGATATGAGTACACAATTTCAGGACCTCCCTGCTTCCTTGTAGATCATTTGGCCGTATGTAAGTGATTTAACAGTCATGCAGTCAGGATTTTCAGAGTAAATAATTTCCATCTCCATTACTGTATCTCTGTATTCATGAACACTTGCAGGAACATAATATTCTTCAGTTAAATTTATACAAGTTAAAAAAATCCGGCTAAAAATAAATAAAAATTTAAAAATCAGGGTAATTTAAGTATTTGGAGCTTTGTATTTTTGTACTAATGGTGAGTGAATAGTTTTTAATTTAAAATACCAGCTATTGATAAAGTTTAAATGTAGTGAGGAATTAATGTAGTTTTTTTGTAGGAGAGCAATATGACTTCAAATTGTGATTTTATGTAAATTTTAGCTTATGTTATGACTTTAAAGCTATACACACACACATACACACACGTATACATGTATACATACATACATACATACATACATACCGGGGGTGCCAAAATAATGTATACACATTATAAGAAAGGAAAAAAACTATTAAAATTGTAATACTCAATATATACCGATAACAAAAGATGAATACAAGTTATGTGTGTACATTTTATTGGCACCCCAGTATATATAAGTGAGCAGAATTAAAAGGAATAGTAAACTAAATTTCTTTACATATAGACTATAAGAAAATGTTGAATGCCAACTCCTGGGAAGGTATTAAAAAATTATTGCTTCTTTAGTTATGAATATTTCTTCCTATTACTCAGTTTGTCATATGCCTAATTACATAATAGTTTAGGTTGATTTAAAATTACAAATATTGATCTTTAAAGTTTATAATCTTACAGCATTTTTTTTACTTGGATGTATCAGCTAAATCAAAAATTTTATTTACTCATTTATAACTGCGATAAGTAAAAATCAATCGATTTTAAAGAATCATACATTTTTAGGCAATATGCAGATTCCATGTTAGTAGCTCCAAAATAAGACATTTGAGTTGGTGGGGAAAACCAATATTGTGCAGGAGTGCTGTCCTTACTTTCATCAGAAAATGTACTTAAATTAGAATTTCCAAATGTAAGAAATCTGAAAGGAATGAAAAACGTTAGGCCTTAATGTTAGTGTGTGGTTGATATTAGCCAAAATGAAGTTCAGGCTGTGATTCCCTGTAGCCACTATATGAACTACCCAAAGGGGCAATTAGAAGCCACTTTCTTTTCTCTCCTCCCCTCTTCTCTCCTCTCCTCTTCTTTCCTCTTCTTTCCTCAACCCTCCTCTCCTCTCCTCTTTTCCTTTCCTTTCTCTACACCCGCCCCACCACCCCTTTTAACTAATTGGCCCATGTTTAGTTTACTGCATGTCATCTGGACTCAGTAAAAAGCAAGTGACCTGCATTGAATTAGTGTAATTGTAATACAAACAGAATATCGCATAGTTTTGGTCTTATACAGGAAAAGAGAAAGTTGGAAAGATTTTTTTGTTTGATAAATAGAAACTGAAGATATGGGGATCCAGACCTGGTTCATACTTGATTTTACCTTTCATGTTTTTTTGTAAGATCAGTATTTGGACTTTCAGATTTTTACCTATAAAAAATATTGGTTTCCCTTTGAAACTTACTATGAAAGAAGTTTTTTTTAATGTTACAAATTAAGTATATTAACTCATGGATCTAATTCTTCTTTAATCTTAGAAAGTTAGCATTGTCCAAAACAAAAGTACTTTCCTGCACTACTAGGATTGTCAGGACCTTGGCATATTTTTTTACCTTTATCATGACTAATATTGCAAGACTCCTTCAAATGCCATCTTATTAATTTTTTATAGTTTATATTTATTACATTCTATTTCAGAGAGGCAATAGCTACATTTGCCAAGGGAACAAAGAACTGAAGAATTTTAATGTAATTTTTAATAATATGTTTAAAATTTTAACCATGTGACTTTGATCTTAT
This sequence comes from Rhinolophus ferrumequinum, assembly GCF_004115265.2. Classification (NCBI taxonomy): domain Eukaryota; kingdom Metazoa; phylum Chordata; class Mammalia; order Chiroptera; family Rhinolophidae; genus Rhinolophus; species Rhinolophus ferrumequinum. Next base: position 40,530,637 of record NC_046297.1, on the reverse strand, counting down.
AATTTAATCACTTAATTTGATTTTGAAAGTGTCATTTTAAAATGGAGTTATTTGACAGTCTGAAAAGTCATATTCTATATAATTTACACCCTTGTATTAGGAGACTGAAAATAAAAGACAACAGGTTGGGTCTTTCCATTATGATTTCAGAGAACCTTGTACTTTGTCTTTAATATTTATTTATTGGGATATTTGTGATTTTTTTTTTTCGTTTTGCTTTGTTTAATGTCTGTACTCCACACTAGATTGCACGTCTCAAGGGAGGAGCACTGGGGTCTTCCCTTTTTTTATCTGGTGTTCCTCGGTGCCTAACAGAATGCTTGGCATATAATAGACAATAAATATTAAATAATGTAAAAATGAATTAAGAAATTATTTAGATTAGTATTAAATTCAAAAATTTATTATCTGAACAGCACTCAAGTACTAAGCAATCTAAGTAATTGTTAGTATAGTGTAATTGCAATCATAGAATTCTGGCCCTTGTGTTTGCTGGTTTTATCACCTAGGGCAAATTTGACCTCCCCATATCATGTTTTTCTCTATATGTAAAGTGAAAATAATTATAGTCTTTATCCTGAGTCGTTACGAGGATTAAATGAAATAATTAATGTAAAATCCTTGGGAAATGCCCCACAAATGTTGATTGATCCTATCATTATTATTCTCTCTCTTTCTTTTATAGAAGTACTTTGGAGTCATGGAAAGAATGTGTGGCTTTATTAGAGAGAGGTGTATTAAGGAAATCTTCAAAGAATAATGTTCTAAAAACGTACTGAAAGATGAGTAATTAGACAGTGGCTCATGGGCAAAGGGATCTATTTGTAAGCCGTGCCAAGAAGTTTGTACTTTATTTTGTAAGTGATGGGAAAGATAGTAGGGGCCAATGTGCAGATGTACATTTTATTTATTTATGTATCTGTCTATCTATTTATTTATTTATTTAATTTTTTAAGAAGGGTGCAGCTCACTGTGGCCCATGCAGGTATCGAACTGGCAACCTTGGTGTTATTAGTATCACTGTCTAACCGACAAAGCTAACCGGCCACCCCCAGGTTTACATTTTAGAAAGGCTGTTTTGCGAGCAGGATGGAGGAAAGACACCAGAGGCAGACAGAGCTGGCAGGCAGGTTATTGTGATCTTAAAATGATACGTCAATTTTTTATTGTCTTTGAGTAAAAACTGGTACAAAAATCTAAGTAATTGTGTACATAGTAGTAATGCTCATCATTATTGATTAATCATATTTATTATTACTTGTATTTATTATTAATAATAATTGCAGATAGCACTTGTAATTTACCATATGCCATTGTTTTTATATTCACCTCACTTAATCCTTACAGAGTTACATACAATCTTTTGCATTGTATAATGCGTACTTTTTTGCCCAAATTTGTGAGGGAAAAATAAGGGTGTGCATTATGTAAGGGTAGTACTAATTACGTATCTATATAAATGTTTTTAATTCTTTTATTAATGCTTATGAGTTAAAAGTGTAACTCTAGAAATCAATAATGATATCCACATGCAGAATAATACCCTGGAATCCGATCATCGGTTTTGTTGAACTTACAACGAACTTGCAACGACGAAGAGTACTTGGCCTTCTATGATGCATAAATATCGTAAATTTGTCACCGGTACATAAAATTTCTTATACCTTGTATCTGTTCTCATATTTTGTAATTATTAGTTACATAAAATTTCTTGTATCATAATATCTTAAAAAATAAATGCTAAAATTCCTTTATAATACAAAAAACAAATACGTAAATGTAAACAAAAACTTGAATTAAAAAATTAAAACAAAAGGTTTTTTCCCCCTGAAAATTTGGGCCTAAAACGTGGGTTGGTGTTATACACGGGAGTGCTTTATACACAGCAAAATATAGTGATGTACTTGTAAAGTGGTAGCTCTCAGATGTGATTCCTAGACCAGCAGCATCAGGATATTCTGAGCACTTGTTAGAAATGCAAATTCTTGGGCCCCATTTTAGGATCGAATCTGAAACTCTCTCGGTAGGTTTCAGCAGTCTGCATTTTTAACAAGCCTGAGGAATTCTGATACATGGTAATGTTTAAGAACCATTGCTATATGTATTTATAGAGATGAGAAAACTATGTTTAGTAATGTTAAGTAAAGGGTAAGCTGTTTCTCTAGGTTTTCTCTAGGTTTTCTCTATTTATTCTCTAGGTTTTCTTATTATATCATAAGTTGTTTAGCAAGTTTCTGATCAGTAAACTGCAGTTTTCTCCTTCTATTTTCAACTAGAAACATTTTCTATGAAACATTTTCTGATAGAAAATGTTGTCTTCAGATTAATTTAGTGAACCAAAGTATTCTATATCTATCTGTAGAGAGGCCATATGTAGCTTGATGTTTTAAGTACATTGGCTTTGGGACTACACTGTCTGGGTTTGTTTTCCAACTCTGTGCTTTATTTGCTGAGTATTTAAGGGCCAAGTTATTTAACCTCCCTATGCCCCTTTTTTTCGATACATAAAATGGAATAATAATCTCTCATTGTGTTTGTGAGGATTAAAAGAAATAATTTTTGTAAAGCAGTTACTAAGTACTTGCTGTACCCATAGTCTACACAGAGTAGTTATAATACTAACAACAATAATTATTACTACATATAATATGTAAGTACATCAAAAATTACATTAAAAAATTTAAAAATAGTTCTAAGGTAGCCTAAGCACAGGATGTTTATCATTAAAAAGGTAATTGGTTAACATACAATGCAAATATAGATGATGTGTAATAGAAATGTACACTTGAAAACTATATAATTTTACCAACCAATGTCACCCCAATAAATTTAATAAAAATTAAAAAAGAAAAAGAAAAAAATATTGATTAAATGGCTATTATGTGCCTGAACTTTAAGGGCTCATTTCTCTCTTTTCTGGTTTTAGTAGAAGAGCATGGTCTGTCCCTTCTTGTTTTCCATCCTCTATCCATCATCACTTATCTCCTCTCTGTTATGGAACTTTACAGGATCAGATTATTCTCATTTTAGGAAACAAACAGATTTCCTTTGGACTCATGCTACTCTTGACTTGCTGCCCTGCCTCACACCTTCCTTTCAGAGCCATGTATAAAAAGACTAATGGGTACTTGCTACCTCAGTTTCCTCACTTCCCTCCTGTTTACCCCTGAACAGACTGTTTCTTCCCCACCACTCTACTGAAATGGCTCACAGTTTTAGTTCTGTTTGGCTTTGGAAACCATTTTCTTTTTCTTAAATCTCTTTTGCTGTTTGAGTTATAAGAGATCTCTACCTCCTGGCTCTCCTTTTATCTGTGTCTTGAGTTCTAGACTAATTTCTAGTTATCTGCTTAGATAATGATCTTTTCTGTACTGTTACAAGACACTTCAAATCTAATATCTTCAAATCTGTTTTCACTGTTCTGTCATCAGATGCCATGTTGAAAATCTGGAACGCATGCTCCCTTCGTCCAGTCTTTCACCATTAATCAATCATCAAGTCCTGTTGATGCTGCCTCCTAAATTTCTTGCAATTACTTTCCTTCCTGTCCAACTCCTCTGTCGCTTAGCTAATTCAGGTTCTTATTCACCAGTTTTCATCCATGTTACTTCCATAGTGTCTGTCATATATATCTCCTTCTTTCCATATACATCTTTATCTCCTTATTTCAGACCTTATAATTTTTCTTGTGGATTTCCAGTCTCGTAACTGTTCTAACAGTGTTCAGTTTCACCCCCTCCCTTTCCAAAGTGTCCTTCGTGATAGTGCCAGATTGATCATTCTAAAATGAAACGCAGATCATATTACTCCCTTACTTAAAATCGTCCCCATTAAAAAGCAATTTCTTTCATTTGTCTCTAGGTTAAGAGCCAGACTCGAAGGGTGTTATACAAAGCCTTGGCCTCTGCCTACCTCTTTAGTCATGTGATATCCCCTATGTTTTAACCATACTATCACTTGTAGATATTTTAGGTTCTTACTGCTGCCCTCTGTTCTGTGTTACTTCTTTCTGCCTGCGTTTTCTCCCATCTCTCTACACAGTCTAACCTGAGAGCTTTTCCTCTGGGCTCTGTTAGCACCCCATGCACCCCAAGATTATAGAATGGATCATACTCTATTATAGTTTGTCTGACTTTTTCACTATATTCCGAATTTATTGAGAGCAGCATGTATAATTTCTATCTTGTGTCTTCAGTGTCTTTGTGACATAGTAGGTATAAAATAAATGGTTAATGTATATATATAACAATTTTGAGTACTTTTTTTGCATTTTTTAATGACTATGAAGGTTGAGGTGGACATGACTATATTATACATCTCTGAATTTGGAAAAACCTTGAAAGGAAAGAAGAGCATTAGCTCTCTTTTATCAGTTAACAGCTTGAGTGCTACCATGTGTTTAGCCTTGGTGAGACACTGTGCATGAATGAAATCAAAAGAAATAAGAGGGAAGGACTGGTGTTATAATTTCCTTTTTCTTTGACAAAATGTTCCTTTAGATAATCCATTTTATGCCCATAATTCATCATGTTTTATTTTTAGTCCATTTTAATTTTAAGGAAACAAAATAGAAATCCGTTAGGTTAGCATCTAAAATGCTAATTTTGAACTTTACTGAGTATAGTATGGCACTAGTCCAACACAATCTGTTAAAAATTTTCCTCTGGGTCAGATCTAAGTTGAGAAGAATGAGGTAACTTTAATGTGAACCCAGATTGTACTTCAGTTTTTCTCTCCGGTGAGTTGCCAAATTCACAATTCCATTTGTATCTGGAATTGGGGAAGCTGAGTTTAATATGGATTTTTGCCAATGATAGCAAATCTTGGCAAGATGGTCTTGTTCTCTGTGCTTAATTATATAGTTTTATTATAAAGTTTTTCACATGTTTATTTGGAGGTACCTCTCATATATACTTTATTCTTTTGGTAGTTAATCATTTACTGTCAAATCTTCCTTCTTTTCTGAGAAGGCCAAGCTTATATTTTTATACATTACCATTAGCTATTCAGTTCTGCATCTTTGCTAGATTTATTCATTTTAAAGGTATTTTAGGGTAATTACATATAAATCCTTCTTTTTGGAAATTGAAAATCTTAGTGAGGCTGAGAGAGAGACTGAGTTTGTATTAATTCATCCCATATTTATTGAGTGCCTGCGTATACTTGCTTATCTTGTATTGGGGGAGAGAATAAATTACACACAAAAAGCTATAACATATCGGGTGCTGATAACTGCTATGCAAGAAAAACAAAGCAGAATAAGAGGCATACAAAATGATGAGGTTGTTTGTGGTTAGATGTGGGATGGTCAATAAAGTCCTGTCTAATAAGGTGATATTTATTTATTTGTTTATTTTCAAGACTTTTATTAAAATATAGATCACATACAATATTTTAGTTTCAGGTGTACACCATAGTTATTCAACATTTATATACCTAAAGAAGTGATCACCACGGTAAGGCCAGCAACCATCTGACACTTTACCATGCTATCACAATATTATTGACTATATTCCCTATGCTGTGAATTATATTCCCATGATTTATTTATTTTATATCTGGAAATTTAAACCTTTTATTCCCCTTCACCTTTTCCCCCCTGATAAGGTGATTTTTAGTACAGATCTATAGGAGGTGAGTAAGTGACCCAGGCAGATTTCTGGCATGAGGTGTTCTAGTCAGAGGACACTGATGTGGCAGTGTGCTTGGTGTAATAGTAATAGTAAGCAGGTTTGTATGGCTGGAGCTAGGTAAGAAGGGAGAGAAGCAGGAGATGAAGCCAGACAGGTAACAGAGGACCACATCACTTAGAGCCTTAATAAGCCATGGTGAACTCTTTAGCTTTTACTGTGAGTGAGACAGGAAGCCATTGGAGGGTTTTGAGAAGATGATTGAGATGGTCTAACATATGATTTATTGTTTGTTGAGAAGGGGTGGTAGCAGAGCAAGGATGGAAGCAGGGTGAACAGTGAGGTTACTTCTTCAGTAGTCTGGAGGAGATGATGGTGGCTTGGACCAAGGTGGCAAAAAGGTAGAGGCATTGAGAGGTGGTCAGATTTAGGTATATTTTGTATTTTGTATGGTATGTGACTTATGTCTCAATTAAGCTGTCATATGGTAACTAATAAATGAAGTTGGATGGGTTTAAAAAATAAGAAAACTATTGTCACCTCTATTTTTGATTAAGACTCTTACTTAAAACTTGAGTCCAGGGGTGGCCGTCTAGCTCAGTTGGTTAAAGTGCGATGCTGTTAACAACAAGGTTGCCTGTTCCATCCCCACATGGGCCACTGTGAGCTGCGTCCTCCACAACTAGATTGAAACAACTACATGACTTGGAGCTGATGGGTCTGGGAAAAACACTCTTGAAATAAATTAAAAAGTTAAAAAACAAACAAAAAAACACTTGTGGGTTTCTTATACTAGTATATTAAATTATGGAAAAACAAAAAAAACTTGAGTCCAAGCCCAAATCCAATAGGGTAGAGCTGGGACAGAATCATTTTCTGTTTTCTTCTCCATCTTTTCTCTCTATGTTTTGTACTCTTACATTCTTTTATTCAATAAACATTTATTGAGAACCTGCCGTATACTAAACATTGTGACTGCAACTGAGGGTACAAAAGATATTTGGAGCTAGAATCACATGGATTTGGTGACTAAAATGACTGAAGTTTCTAGTTTGGGAGGCTGGTTGGGTAGTGATGAAAGAGAGAGAGGGACTCCAGGAGGAGCAGGATTGGTGAGAACAAGAAAATCTCTCCTTTTCCCCACAGGCTCCCATGTGGTCTTTGTCTTTTCCTAGTTAGTAAACTGCTTAAAAGAATAGCTTATACTCATTGCCTCTACTTTATTAATATACATATACTTTCTTTTAAATGCATTTAAATTTGTTTCTTTTAAATGCATTTAAATTTGTTTCTTAAATTTGATCGCATATATATCAGGGATGACTTAATGTCAGATTCAGTGGCCTCATCTTAGCCCTCATCTTACCCTCAACCCCCTAAAGGCAGGGCGCTTTATCTGTAAAGGGCCAGATAGTAAATACAGAGGATGACATTTTAAGAAAGGAAAAAACTATTAAAATTGTAATACTCAATATATACCGATAACAAAAGATGAATACAAGTCATGTTTGACTTCTGCAATTACAAGAGGTGCTCAAAGTGGTTACCACCAGCGTCCAGACACTTCTAATGATCGTGAGCCACTGCTTGAGCAGTGTTGACCAAAATATCCACTTGTGTTGCTGTGCATGCTGTTTCCGTTTCTTCCCGAAGTACCGCCAGTATAGCCAGTTTTCTACAGTACACCACATCCTTTAAGGTCCCCCAGAGGTAGAAGTCAAGGGGTGTTAAGTCAGGAGAATGTTCTTGAATTTCAAATACCACTTCAAAATGGTCTTGCACTCCTCGAACAACAACCATGTTTCCGTCGTTTTCTTTGACTGTCCTGCCTGTCACATGGTGACGTTAGCATTTATTTGATTAATGCCACTTTTGAGCGAACGTCATACTACACATTGCTACCATAACTCAATTCAACTTCGAAAAGTAATACATAGATAACATCTCTTAAAATGTGTATACATATTTTTGGCACCCTCGGTAGTTTAGTCTTTGCATGTCATATGGTCTCTGTTGCAACCATTCAACTCTGCTGTGGTAATTGAAGCACTCAATTCAACTCTGCAGCCATAGACAGTATATAAAAGAATGAGCATGGCTATGTTCCAGTAAAACTTTATTCACTAAAGTGGGTGCCTGGCCAGACTTGGTATGTGAGCTAAAGTTTTGCTGATCCCTGCTCTAAAGTATTTAGCTGTATTCCCCGCCCCTCCCTCCCTTTTTGGTGGGGAGTGAGTTTCTCTTCAGTGATACTTCCCCTCTTTCTCTTTTATTTAATGGCACCTCTCTCTGTAGTCATTTCTTCATGTGGTTCTCTCCATGACTGTTTTCTTGCTTTATTTTAAGGCTTCTCTTAAGGCTTTTAGGTTGCAGGCCCTCTTTCTTCACTTCTCACAGGAAATAACTAAGGCTGAAGGGTTCTACTAATAGAATGCCCTTGACCTAGTAGGTGGGGATGACACCATGCTTTCAGGATAAACTCCTCTCGTCACCATTCTGCTGTCTTAAGTCTCCAACTTTAGCATGCCATGCAGGCACTCCTAAAAAGTGCCCTTAAGTTAGTCGCTTTCTTAGCTCAGTAGCATTCTTAGCTATCTTTTCTGTGGTTTATTGTCTGTCTAAGGAAAGTCAGAGGAATGATGGTCTTCTCCCTAAAGGGCGGTACTTAAAGGAGTTTTTTTGTGGGAAAATGACTACAAATACTTCTTTTTCTTTCTCACAATTTTAAAATAGGGGAAAAAGCAAATTTACTTGCCCTAAGTTGTCTTCTTCCACTTTGCCTAAAAATTTGCCAAATAGATTAATTTGGATTTATAAGCAAAACACCTTGGGAGGTTTAAGCTTAGGTAAGAGAGTTATTATTCATCTTTGTGTTAATATGGAATGGCTTAAGCAAGTTTCCTTTGTATTATTGGACTGAGATATGCTTAACAATTGAAGTTTTGATGGTGGGAGGAAGAGAATTAAGGTTAGGGAGGAGAGAGAAACATGGCATTTGGGGCTTTTTCTGGGAGAGTAGCTAGCAAACAGGACTGGGGTTTAACGGCTTGCAGAGGTGGGATTGAGAGAGAAGGGAACTGGGAAGATTCTCAAGACGAATATCAGTTTTGAAATCTGCCATTTTTCACATCTTTGCCTTTCTTTGCTATTTTTCTTTATCTCTACCTGTAATGATGAAGGGGTGTGTGTATGTGTGTGCTTGTGCACCGCTGGGAAACGGATAGGGGAAGGGGACAAAGAAAAACGGAGGCAGTTTTCCAGTAACCCTCAAATTAGCAATAAGTCCCAGATAGTTTAAGTGACTTGTCTAATGAGACACTGTTAGCTAGTGACAAAGTCAGGACTAGTCTGGTTTTCTTTTATTTCATGTTTCCCTGTTGTGTTAAATATGAGAAGTAACTGCTGATTACAGTATCAACAATCTTCTCAGGAGGTTTTGATTCTAATTTCTGTTCTTTCCATCTTCTCACTTCCTTCGCTTAAAATTCAACTGATCTTCAACCTCAGGCCATTCACTTTATTTTTCCCCTCATTTTCTAGCTTGTTGGTTTCCTCATGGATTCACTTCCCTCTCCTGTCTAGCTGAGACTCTGCCCCATCACTTGACCCACTTTCTTGTCTTTTGGCTGGAGAGAGCAGGTTTTTGTTGAGGCTTCTTTTATTTATACCCATTGACTTCTGATTGTTGGCTTCTGCAGCTCCATGTCTGAGATATATGAAGCAAAACAGAAAAAACTTGGGACCTCAGACCATGTTCTTAACTGGTCTGCTTTATTTCTACCTTTGAGAGTCATACATGGTTTTTAGTTGTACTTAGTAGATGGCATCCATTTGCTTCCTGGAAGCAGAAGTTACACATAGTTTTTAAATGGCAATGACATTTCTAGTTGATGGAATTTGAGGTAAAATACAAAATAGTGATCTATCTATCTATATGTAAATTTATCTGTCCTATCTATCTGTCTATCTATCTGTATCACAAGGGAAACACTTTGGTTGTTGTTGCCTAGAGCTGGCTCCTGAATTAGTGAGTTTTCAGTTTCCCCCCTTCCTCTGTTTATGAACTTTCAGTCTCTAAAAATGGTATGTTTTTCACACTAGCCCCAAAGTTGTGCTAAGAGTAGTGGGGGTTTGGAAGTAAATACTGTGAGTCCATACCACTTGCTTCTTACAGTGATTTTTGATTCTGGCTACATCTTAGACTCATCTAGAGTTTATATATATATATATATATATACACCCAGGTTTCCTCCAGATCAGATGCTTTGGGCTGGGTCCAGGGGGTGATTCTAATGTATAACCAGTGTTGAGAACCATTGGCTGAGTGTTTGGAATTGGTGGTTGCTTGTAAATTTTAAAGTTTTCTTAAAGAATACGGAGCCAGAAACTTAATAATGTGAATGTTTTCATTAATTTTTGGTAGACTCTGATGAGTTATTTGTTTATTTAGCTCTCATGTTTGACCGAGGCAGTAGATTAAAGCATTTTTTTTCTAGGCAATGTTGAGGGACCATGTTGACAGATTTTTTTTTCCCTCTAAAACTTACTATTTAATTTCTAAATTGTCAAACTGAATTCCTGAGATCTATAGTTTCTTTCTGATTATAGACCTTCTACAATTTCAATTGTGTTTCTTTTTTGTTCTTCATATATCTTGTTAATTAATTTTAGTTTTTCTTAATTGTAATTTGTATTTTCATTCTGTAATACCTTTCTTTTTTGTTAAATTGATTTTAACTGGGCATTATACTATTCTTGGGCCAGAGCCTCATTCATTGCATGACACTCTTGTTACCTTAGGACTAATTTATTGTTTTATATTAATTCAGTCACAGGAGCTCTATGTTGAACTTTGCTTATTTAGCTTTAACCTAGTTCTTAGTATCAATTTGGGTTCATAGATCTTTGTGTAAGCATCTGCCTGAGTTTTGCAATCTCCATTAGATATGACTAGGGATTGAGTGAGGTGTGGTTTATAATCGGTATTACCTTTTTATATTTTGCTGTGTTTTGATGACTTGATTAACTATCATAGATTCTATGATAACCTAGTATTTGCACTTTGGTGGTAAATTGTGACATTATTTTTTCGCTCTGGTCAGGATGATTTTATGCCAAATGATAATTCTGAGGTTGACATGGCAATTGTAGGTACTAGACATGGGTAACTGGAGTCTTTGCCCAGAGCTTGTTCGTTAGAAGTTTCCCATTCTGGCCTTGCTCTGGCCCTGCTCCATTCCTGTGCCAGAGCCTGTGACTTTTCTTCCTAGATCATGCTCTGGGTGCCCAGGATCTCAGAATTCCCTGTTCAGGTGGCCCAGAGTCTGTGCAGGTGTCTTCCCTAGGGTCATGCTTGTGAGGGCAGATTGCCAGGCCATGGGTAGACAAGAGACAGTTATTGCAGGGCTGGCTAGTGGTGGTGGTGGGGCATTGGGATAGAGCCAAGATGTGTGTTCTGAGGTGTTCAGGAGTCAGAGGTGTGAGTAAAACGTAGTTAAGCCATAGATCACAGGACTCTGTTTTCTTGCCCCAGGCACCACAAATGGTAGCAGTGGACCCGTTATGATAGGGATAGATGCTGTTAATTTACTTTGGATTAATTTGAATTATTGTTGCATTTGGTAAAGGTATTACTGCTGTTCCACATGGCATTTGACCTTTTAATAGCATTTCATATTCTTGTAAATGTTTTGTCTTAGAAGCCCTTTTACCAGGTAAGCGAAAACTGCTAATGACTAGAATTAATTTATTTCCCAAATCTTAGATCAAATTATAGGAAGTGATATTTCATGAATCTTTTGTACAGAATTTACTTTTTTTTCCTACTTTGTGATCATATTGCTTGTTTCTGTGCTGAAACATTTTAGTACATCCCAGTTATTTTGGGTCGGACTATTGATTCCTCCTTCTGCCTTTCAAAGCTCTAATGTAATTTGCTCTTTTATTCCTACAGTAATTTATTTTGAAAGTTTTCTAGCTTCTGAATTTTTTTTTTTTTTTACTTTTAAAAATATTTTTATTAAATTTATTGGGGTGACATTGGGTAGTAAATTATATAGATTTCAAGTGTACAGTTTTATAATACATCATCTATATATTACATTGTGTGTTCACCACCCAAAGTCAATTGTCGTTACATCACCATATATTTGACCCCCTTTTCCTTCTCCTACCTTCCCTCCTCCCCCCTTAACTCTCTAATAACCACTAAGTTTGTCTGTTTGTGAGTTTTTGCTTGTTTGTCTTGTTCATTTGTTTCTTTCAGTTTTATATCACATGAGTGAAGTCATATGGTTCTTGACTTTCTCTGTCTGACTTATTTCACTTAGCATGATAATCTCAAGATCCATCCATGTTATTGCAAATGCCAGTATTTCATCTTTTCTATGGCTGAGTAGTATTCCATTGTATATATGGACCACATCTTTATCCAATCATCTATGGAAGGACAATTTGTTTTTTTTCCATGTCTTGGCAACTGTGAATAATGCTGCAATGAGCATATATCTTTACGGATAAATGTTTTCATATTTTTTGGGTAGATACCTAGAAGAGGGATTACTGGTAATTCTATGGTAATTCTGTTAATTTTTTGAGGAACCTCCATTTTCCATAGTGGCTGTACTAATTTACATTCCCACCAGCAGTATATGAGGGTTCCTTTTTCTCCACAAACTCTCCGACACTTGTTATTACTTGTCTTCTTGACAATAGCCATTCTAACAGGTGTGAGGTTATATCTCGTTGTGGTTTTGATTTGCATTTTCCTAACAGCTATTAAAGTTTAGCATTTTTTCATGTATCTGTTGGCTGTTTGTATGTCTTCTTGGGAGAAGTGTCTGTTCAGGTCCGCTTCCCAACTTTTAATTGGATTGTTTTTTTGTTATTGAGTTGTATGAGTTCTTCATGTATTTTGGACATTAGTCCCTTATCAGAGGTATTGTTTGCAAATATCACCTCCATTTTGGTTGGTTGCCTCTTTGTTTTTTTGATGGTTTCTTTTGCTGTGTAGAAGCTTTTCAGTTTAACATAGTCCCATTTATTTACTTTTGCTGTTACTTCCCTTGTCTTTGAAGTCAAATTCATAAAATCCTCTCTAAACCCAAAGTTCATAACTTTAGTACCTATGCTTTCTTCTATGCAGTTTATTATTTCGGTTCTTATATTTGGTATTTGATCCATTTTGAGTTAATTTCGGTACATGGTGACAGACAGCAATCTAGTTTCATTCTTTTGCATGTGGCTTTCAAATTTCCAGCACCATTTATTAAAGAGGCTTTCTTTTCTCTATTGTATGTTTTTGGCTCCTTTGTCGAAAACTATCTGCCCATATATATGTGGGTTTATTTCTGGGTTCTCAGTTCTCTTCCATTGGTCTGTATGTCTGTTTTTCTGCCAATACCATGTTGTTTTGATTATTGTCACTTTGTATTACAAATTGAAGTCAGAGAGTGTGATACCTCTGGCCTAGTTCTTTTTTCTCAGGATTGCTCTGGCTATTCCATTTTTAACCCCCTTGAAGCTAAATTTTTATTCATAAAACTCCAGCAAAATAAAATCTACATTTTTTTTTTTTTTTAGGCTCACAGAAAGTAAAATACTTGAAATTGTAGATGTCACTAATCATTTGTCTTTGGAGTCACATTTTTTTTTTAAAGGTTTTTATTAAAATATAGCAAACATATTCAGGGTCTTTTGTGATTCCATACAAATCTGATGATTTTTTTGTTCTATTTCTTTAAAAAATGCCATTGAGATTTTGATGAGGATTGCATTAAATCTGTATATTGCTTTGGTTAATGTGGCCATTTTAACTATTTTGATTCTTCCAAACCATGAATATGGAATGTCTTTCCATTTCTTTGTGTCTTCTTCAATTTCTTTTGATAATGTCTTATAGTTTTCAGTATATAGGTTCTTCACATCCTTTGTTAAGTTTATTCATAGGCATTTTATTCTTTTTGTTGCAATGGCAAAAGGAATTTTTTTTTTCTCATTCCTTTTTCTGAAATTTCATTGTTAGTATATGGGAATGCAATAGATTTGTGTACATTGATTTTTGTATCCTGCAACTTTATGGTATTTATTGTTTCTAATAGTTTGTTGCTGGAGTCTTTAGCGTTTTCTATATAAAGAATCATGTCGTCTGCAAATAATGATAGTTTTATTTATTCATTCCCATTTCAGATGCCTTTTATTTTTTTGTGTTGCCTAATTGCTCTGGCTCAGACTTCACATACCGTGTTAAATAACAGTGGTGAAAGGGGACATTGTTGTCTTCTTCCTGATCTTAGAGGAAAAGCTTTCAGTTTTTCACCATTGAGTATGATAGTAGCTGAGGGTTTGTGGTATATGGCCTTTATTACGTTGAGGTACTTTCTTTCTACACCCATTTTATTAAGTGTTTTAATCATAAATGGATGTTGTATCTAGTCAAATACATTTTCTGCATCTCTTGATACGGTCATATGATTTTTATCCTTTATTTTGTTTATGTGGTGTATCACATTGATTGATTTGCATATGTTGAACTATTCTTGCACCTCTGAAATGAACCCCACTTGATCATGATGTATAATCTTTTTAAAATACTGTTGTATTTGATTTGCTAATATTTTGTTTAGGATTTTTGCGTCTGTATTCATCAGAGATATCAGTCTGTTGTTTTCTTTCTTTTTTTGTTATTAGCAGTTTTTGGTATCAGGGTAATGTTCGCCTCCTAAGGTGAGTTATGAATTATTGCCTCTTCTTCAATTTTTTGGATGAATTTGAGAAAGACAGGTATTAAATCATATTTGAATGTTAATGGTAGAATTCTCTAGTGAAGCCATCTGGTTCTGTACTTTCGCTTTTGGGGAGGTTTTGGATGATTGTTTCAATTTCCTTACTGTTGATTGGTCTGTTTAGAATTTCCAGTTCTTTGCAATTCAGTCTAGGAAGGTTATATATTTGTAAGAAATTGTCCATTTCTTCTAGGGTATTGAATTTTGTGACATATGTTCTTTCACAGTATTCTTGTATTATCTTTTGTATTTCTGTAGTATCCATTGTAACTTCTCTTTTATTTCTGATTTTATTTGTGTCTTTTCTCTTTTTTCCTTAGTGAATCTACCCAGGGGCTTGTCAATTTATTAGTATTTTCAAAGAACCAGCTGTTTATTGCATTATTTTTTTTCTACTGTCTTTTTGTTTTCTATTTCATTTAATTCTGCTCTAATTTTTATTATTTTCTTCCTTCTGGGAAGGGTTTCACTTTGTTCTTTTTCTAGTTTTTTAAAGAATATAATGTTATGTTGTTTATTTGGGATTTTTCTTGTTTCATGAGATAGGCATGTAATGATATAAAATTTCCTCTTAATACTGCTTTTACAGTATCCCAATAATTTTGATACAATATATTTTTAGTCTCATTTATTTCTGTATCTTTTGATCTGTCCTCTTATTTCTTTTTGACCTCATTTTTATTTAGTACCATATTTTTTTATCTCCACACGTTTGTGGTTTTTCCCGGTTTCTTTTGCAGTTGATCTCCAATTTCAAAATATTGTGGTCCGAGAATATACTTGGTATGATTTCAAGCTTCTTAAATTTGTTGAGGCTAGTTTTGTGTCCCAACATATGCACTATCCTTGAGAATGTACCATGTGCACTAGAAAAGAATGCATCATCTGGTGTTCTGGGATAAAAAACTCTGTAAATGTCAGTTATGTACTTTTGGTCTAATGTGATATTTCCTTATTGATTTTCTGTTTGGGTGATTTATCTTTTCATCGCTGTCAATGGGGTATTTAGGTCCCCTACTATAATTGTGTTTTTGTCAGTCTGAAATTATTTTGATAATGCATAGGGTAAATTTGGCTACCATGGATCACCTAGTTCTAACATTTTATCTTCCCTTAGGTTTTTTGAATGTTCAAGCCAGTTAATCAGTCTTATTGTTCAAACTGTTTTACTGTTGTTTGTATATTAAATCTCCCTGTTTTCTCTAAACTTTTGTTAGTCCAATATTAATTTTACATAATAGTCTTACATTTTATTTTTTTGATAATGTGGTATTTGTTATACAGTACTTACTGTTATAGCTAATACAGAGTAAAGTATATACTGTACCATATTCCAGGTGAGATATTTTATTTAAATAGCTGTGATAAAAAACGTACGGTTTATATAGCAGTCAAATAATACTCCTTTTTTAAAGAGGGGACTATATTGTTTAAAATGCCCAGTATATTTAAAATTAAGTACTAAAAGTTCTTATCTCCAAACTTATTTAACATTTATAAATACTATTGATTTTTATTCACAACTCTTAGTAAAGCTTATTTCTCATTACATTATTCTGAGGATATATGACCTCCTCTGCTTTGTTATTAGCAGGGAACTCTACTTTTGCCAATGTAGAAATTTAGATTATCAGTGATGTAGTATGAATATAATGCTGCAGGAAGGTGTATATTCTCTGAGGAATGTCAGTTGGCTACCCAGAGATCATAGGGAGTAGCATTTATTATTCAAATTGATCTATCAGCACAATAAATATGAAACTGTCTCATAGCATGAACTTAAATTAAACAAGTTCACTAGTATACACACCAGAATTCCAATTTATTACTTTAAATAGATATTTAACTCTCATGCATGTGATTGTTGGTTTTCACATTGTCTTCTGAGTTTAGTTTTACCTGGGAACCCAAATATTGTTCAGAAGGCTTCTAGGTGAACCAGACAAAGGCAATTAGTTGGATTGCCTGCTTATTGGCTACTGTCATCAAGTTGTGATCATCCATGTCTGCCTGTGAATGTACCCATTATGAGAGCCAGATACATTCTTCAGTGGGACAGGGCATCTTTTCTTGGACAGTATTCAAGACATGCTACCAATTTCATATCTCTGCATTCCTCTTTGATGTCTTATACACCATTTCCTTTCAGTTTTTTTCAGACATAATAAAATACAGTTACTTAGGAAAAAACAAAGCTTATACCAAATTTCATCTATGTTAGCATTTCAAATATGTAAAAAATCTAAACATAACAATGATTAAAAGGACACACTAGAAAGTGAAACAGGTTTAACTTTGTTGTAGCACTATTTTTTTAAAATCAAAGTTTATTGGGGTGACAATGGTTAGTAAAGCTACATAGGTTTCAGGTGTACAATTCTGTAATACGTTATTTATATATCACATTGTGTGTTTACCACCCAGAGTTAGTTCTCCTTCCATCACCATGTATTTGATCCTATTTACCCTTATGTACCACTCCTTCCCCTTTAACCTCTGGTAACCACTAAACTATTGTCTATGTCTATGAGGTTTTTCTTTATTTGTTTGTCTTGTTCCTTTGTTGTTTTCAGTTTTATATCCCACATACCAGTGAAATTATATGGTTCTCGACTTTTTCTGTCTTACTTACTTCATTTAGTATAATAATCTCAAGATCCATCCATGTTGTTGCAAATGGCACTATTTCATCATAGCACTATTTTTGATGAACATAAGTAAAATAGGAGGAAGTACTCTTAGTTTCTGTAAAAATTCACTATAGAATTGTGGTGTTTTTAAACTGTTTAGTTTGAGCACCCCTTTCCACTCCTAAAAATTAAGACCCAAAAAGTTTTTGTTTATGTGGGTTCTATTTATATATAAGGGGGACAACGGGGGAGAAAGGGAGACAAAAATTAAAAGTGAGAAAATTTTAAATATGTGTTTATTAACTAATTTAACAATAATTTAATTACATGTTAATGTAAGTCATATATTTTAATGAAAATAACTATTTCCCCCCCAAAATGTAATAAGTTGCTTGCCTAATGGAAGATAACTGAATGTCCTTATTTCTGCATTTATTCTGTTGCAACACATTATTTTGATTGACGTATATGTATTTGGATAAGGGAGTATTTTAATAATTTTTTTCTGATAATTGTGGATATACTTCTTTGATACTACATTAACACTCAACAGTGGTAGACTACATTTCTCATCAATTCTTTTATACCCAAGTCTGGCTGTTAAATATAAAGAAAAATGTGTTGGACTTTTAGGGAGGCTGAGTAGAGAGCTAACTGATACCTATATTGCTGTTACCCCAACCTTCTTCTTGCTGCCTGGAGTGAGGATGTGGTTGCTAGTGTTTGAGCAGCCCTCTTAGGCAACCTGCAAGGTGAGGCAACATCCTGATGGCACTGTAGCACTACTATACCAGCCTTGTACTGCCAATCACTGGATGTCAACTTCTTCCTCTTTTTCTCTCTCTTCATCCCTTCCTCTCTCCCTTTCTTCCTCCCATTCCCTCCCCCATCCTCTCTCTTTTCTCCTCCCTCTCCATTCTCCCTCACCCTTTCCTTCCTCTTTCCCCCACTCCAATCATCAGTCTATATTAGTTGCCCATTTCTGTTCTAACGAATTACTACAAACTTAGTGGCTTACACAACTCAAGTCTATTATCTTACAGCTCTGTAGGTTAGAAGTCTGACATAGGTCTCACTGGGCCAAAAATGAAGTCTTAGCAGGCCTGCCTTTCTTTCTCGAGGCTCTGGAGGAGATTTTGTTTCCTTGTCCTTTCCAGCTTCTAAAGGATGCACATTCTTTGACTTGTGACCCCGTCCTCCATCTTCATAGCATCAGCCTTACCTCTCTTTGACCATTCTTTCATAGTCACATCTCCCTCTGATTCTCTTCTTCTGCGTCCCTCTTCCGCTTTTAAAGACACTTATGATGACATTGGGCCTGCCCAGATAATTCAAGATAATCTTCCAGTCTTAAAATCCTTAATGCTATCTGCAAAGCCCTTTTTGCCATATAAGGAGATATTCACAAGTTCCAGGGATTAGGAGGTGGACTGTGGATCTTTGGGGGTTTGTTATTCTACCTACCATCTATCTGGCTATCTATCTCTAACCCCCGCCCCCAACTCTCCTGTCTAGCTAGTTCTCATCTTTTTTTTTTTTTTTTTTTAAGTATTTGGTACTTCATTCCTGAACATTTGCTTCTACATGCATCCTTGAAGAAGAAAGATATACTCCTGCATAACCACAGTACCATGGTCACATCTAAGAAAGTTAACAGTGATTTTTCTAATATTACTTACTATTTAGTTCGTATACACATTTCCTTGGTTGACACACATTGTATCTGACCTTTTTAAATCTGGTTCAGTCACCATATTCTCTGTCCCCCAAATTGCTCATACTTTTTTCCCTGTGACATTGACTTTGTAAGGGGATGGGGCAAGGTTTTGTTTTGTTTTGTTTTGTTTTTTGGTAGAATGTTTTATAATCGGGATTTGCCCTAATGTTTCCTCATTGGTTCTTTTAACTTTTTCCTCTAGTCCATATACTTCCTATAACCTAGAAGTTAGATCTAGAGCAGGGTGATCCAGTAGAACTTTATGTAATGATGGAAATTTTTTGTATCTGTTCTGTCCAGTATGATGATAGTCCAATATGGTAGCAATTTAAATTTAAATAAATTAAAAAAAATTCAGTTTCTTAGTCACACTAGCTACATTTCCAGTACTAGTATATAACCCGGATCTAATCTAATGGATTAGATCTGGGTTATATATTTTAAGGAAGAATTTCATGGGTGGTGAGATGTATTTCCTATTGCATCACAACAGAAATCACATACTGTCAGTTTGTCTCATTCTTAGGTTAAATTATGTTTCATCACTTAGTGAAGGTAAAGAACAGATCTCTCTATTGTAGTGGTACGTTTTCTCTTTTGTAATTATTAAGTAATCTGTGGGGTAGTACTTTTGTATCCTATAAGCATCCTTTCTTGAATAATCTTTCAAGAAAGTACTACTTTCTTGAAGTAGTACTTTCAAGAAAGTACTACTAGATGTACTTTCATCTAGTAGTAGTAACTGTTGGTGATCCTTGCCTGAATTGATCATCACCACATTACACTGAGGGTGACAAATGTTAATATTCTACTTAATTCAGTTATTGTGTATTTCCTAGTTGGTATGTTTCTACAAAGAACAGCTTTTCTTAAACTCTCTCCATTTAAGGAAATATCACTACAGACTAGTTGATTTTAATTTTATTCAGTATGTTATAATCAACTATAGTCATTATTAATATTTTGATGCTGAATTATTCCAGGTTTGGCTAGTCCTGTGTCCTTTTAATGATTCTGTTAGCCTTTGAGTGCTTCTGTACTTTATGGTCCACCAGGATGCCCCAGGCTCACCTTGTAATTTCCCCATCCCAATCCTGAATTAAGTTGTTTAGTCAAGAAGCACACGTTTCTTCTAGTGGGTAGTGGCATTTCACAAACCAAGATCTAGGTGCCAGGTGTCCCATATCTTTAAACGTATCTGGGCTTCCAGTTTCTTAGTCTTGTTGTTATTCTGCGCAAGGAATTGATTGCTTCTCATTGATTTCTCAGATCTTTTGAGCCAGTTATAACTCATCCATCTACTTTTCTGTTTCCAAAATTTTATTGCTATCCTATATATACCACTATATAAACTCTCTCTTTGGAGTTTTAACCTTTAAAAAATTTTTTTTTCTTACTGTCCTTTAGTAGGATTTTTGGAATGGAATTGAGGAACGTTCTGAACATAATCAGAATGTTCAAGTCACCATATTTAACTGGAAGTCTTTATGTCGGCACTCAATATAAGTTTAGATTTTATTAAAACTATTGCACAAGTAACTGTATTTAATGCTGTGGGAGGTATAAACTTAATAGACACTGTCTATGTCTTCAAACAGTTCCATGTTATCCAGGGCATTTAGAATGAGTTTGTAACTAATCAGAATACAAGTTAAAATATTGAAGGTGCTGAAGTTGAGGTTCATGGAGTGATAACACTTGCCGTATACGGGGGTGCCAGAAAAATGTATACAAGCGGACACTTTGGTCAACGTTGCTCAAGCAGTAGTTCACCATGCAGAAGTGTCTGGACGCTGATGGTAACCACTTTGAGCATCTCTTGTAATTGCAGAAGTAAAATGTGACTTGTATTCATCATTTGTTATCGGTATATATTGAGTATTACAATTTTAATACAGTTTTTTCCTTTCTTAAAATATGTATACATTTTTTTGGCACCTTCTGTATTTTACGTTCTAAAACAGTGGTTCTCAATGTTGGCTGCACAGTAGAATTACTTGGGAGACATAAAAATTACTGTGCTTGGTCCTTACCTCAGATCAATTAAATCAGAATCTTTTGTGGGTGGAGCTAAATTCTACAGATTCTGAACTTCTTTTGACATGACTCAATTAGTCTTTGAGTAGTTCCTTTCTTTAAGGGCCAGTAAGATGCTCCCGACTCACCTTGTAATTTCCCTGCCCCACACCTGAAACAAGTCAGTTTCCCTCATAGACCCCATGGTATTTCATACCATACACCTTTGAACATGCTGTTCTCTTTTCTGGCTTCATTAACTCACTCATTCATTGTTTAGGACTTAGCTCAAGTCTCATTTTTCTTTAGACATCATTTTGAGCTAAGCCATAAGACTATTTTATTGACGTGATCTGGTATACATTGTCCTAGCCCATTAGATTCTAAGCTTCTTGAAGAAATTCTTTTATTGCAGGTATGGGTACGTTTTATGTGCTCAAAAAAAGTTAGTTGAACTGATCACGCACAAGGATTCTAATTTGGGAAATCTGAGAGAGAGTGGAATGATCAAGTACTGTTAAGTGTTAGCTCTTGTTTACTTTTGATTTCTTCTCTAGCCATATTTTATGAATATTTTGAATTGTCTTAAAGGGACATTATATTTCAGTTTTGAAAGGTGGTTAAGATTTAACTGGATGCAATCAAAAGTATTGGGATTTAAATTGTGCTTGTGTGAGAGGTGGCTGTAGGGGCAGACTGGAATAGGCAATAACTTAAACAGTGCTTTTATTTTATTTATTTTTGTATTAAATTTATTGAGGTGACATTGGTTAATAAAATTATGTAGATTTCAAAGTGTACTTTTCTATAATACATCATCTGTATAATGCATTGTGTGTTTACCACCCAAGGTCAAATCTTCCGTCACTATATATTTGACCCCCTTTACCCTTTTCTACCTCTCCCACCCCTCTTTCCCTCTGGTAACCACCAAACGGCTGTCTGTGTCTGTGAGTTTTTGTTTGTTTTTTGGTTGGTTTCTCTTTTATATTCTACATATGAGTGAAGTCATATGGTTTTCGACTTTTTCTGTCTGACTTTTTTCGCTTAGCATGATGTTCTCAAGATCCATCCATGGTGTCTGTTGATAGATGACTGCATAAAGAAGATGTGGTACTTACATACAATGGAATATGACTCAGCCATAAGAAAAGATGAAATACTGCCATTTGCGACAAACAGTGCTTTTAAATGAAGTCTTTGTTCAATTACAAGTATAATTTTTAAAAGGTGACTATATAGTGTCCTTCATAATAAAATATTTAAAATGAATCTTTTGCAATCTTGTGTATAGTTGCTGTCGTAAATTGATATTCTGAATTTTTGAGATTCTGTACCATCTTTCCATCTTTATTGCTGCATACTTGTCATTTTTATGAGAAGTGACTTCTGTACTTTTTTTCTCATTTTCACTAAATATTTTACATGCAGTAACCTGTTTAAACTGCAAAACAGCCCTGTGAGGTAGATACTATTATTATTCCCATTTTTCAAATGTGGAAAGAGGGCATAGAGAGAAGTCAAGTAAGTCAAATAGCTACTGATAATGGTGGCATTATTGTACCCAGTACCATGTAGAGCTGGCTCAGACCTCTAGAGCTGGTTCTCTTACTCACTTTGTACAGCCAGAGCACCAGTTGCATCCCTCCCCTTAATGTGGTTCCTAGGCAGGCACACTGGCCTTTCTTTATTGGCCAGATTAATGATTACTGAAGTTCCTGCTGGAGCCCAAGTGAATTGTGAGGTCATGCTTGTGATACTTTAACCCTGTAGAAACTGCACTCTAAGAGCAAGTTTATTTTTTTAGTATTCTCTTCAAAATATCTATTTCAGATTTGCTTTCGAGAGAGGGGTGATAAAATTCAGATTTGCTTTTGAGAGAGGGGTCATAAAAATTTAGATTTCACTTTTTATACTAACACTTGATCTTAGTCAAAAGGCCGAGAAGCAATTGATAGACTTTTAATATCCTCCCCGCTCCTCTCTCACTTCCATCTCCTTTCCATCTAAGCATTTAATACATATCTAGCTAGGATTTAACTCCTGGAATTAGAGTACAATTAGAGTGCTAGTCTTTTAGACCACAAAAGGAAACTGAAAAATATCTAGTCTAACCTCCTCACTTATATGGAAAAATTGAGGCTGCATAGTTAGAGTGTGATTTGGAACTTTAGCCTGTTATTCTGACCTGATCCAGTTTTGGCTTCATTCCATTGTACTGTTTGCTGTCTTATTTGTAATAGTCTTTTAAACTATTACTGTATATCCTTTTAAGAAATTACATATTTTTATTTGGCTTAATAGCTTTCTACCTATTATGTTTGCTATCAGGAAACAGCTATATTTGTTCACCTCTTTGCAGTTTTTAAAAAGTGCTTTCTCATCCTTTATCTCATTTATTTGTTATGAAGATAACCTTTTTCTCATATACCTGAGGTTCTTGAGTACTGGCACAGTTTCTTTGTCATTCCGGCATGTTCATTGCTTCTGCACATTCACAAATCCTTAGCTTCAGATACATGTGTTGACTCACTCCACTGAGATTATAAAGTTCAGGCATTGTAGTTTCGCTTCTCCAGCTCTTTCTACGTCTGCTGGGTGCTCTTGGAGTCTAAGGCATGAAATTCCAGGCATGAAGATAATTAGTTGTTCTGAGACACTTACATTTCTTGGCCTCTTAAGACTACTTGTGATCAGGGAAGTTCTTTTTAAAACTTAATCAGAGGTTCAATGTGTAGTTAAGCAACACACTGTGTAGAAACAAACACAAGGATAATCATATCATTTATTGTACTAACATTCTTCAATCAAAATGGTGTTAGAGATAAGATAAATTATATGGCTGTAATGTGTGTCCATGTGATTTGGTTGGTGGCAAGGAAGGGAGTGAATTGTTAGTTTAAGGCTAACCACTGATTGCCACAACTTTCTACAGCAGAGGCCTGTTACCTAATCGGCTCATACAAAACCTGGAGATTCTTAAGATGACACTCTGATTCATGATTACTTTACATTAACTGAACAAAGTCAAGTCTGTGAGAAACTCTGTCAGTTTATTATTATCTAACCCAAAAAACATGGAAATAAAAGGTATAGTGGTTTTCCTGGAAACTTTAGGGTCTTTGCATTTTTGTAGATCATATGTTGAGACTTATTTGTTTGAACTGTGTGCAGTTCAGAGCTTGTTTGAGAATAGGATGTGAACATTTTAGGATCACTTTATGATAGTACTGGGTAAATAAGAGTTAGAGTTAAGCTTTTTATTCTTGGGTTTCTAATAGCTACTGCTGAGGTGAGCCTTATATGTTAAGATTATCTGAAGATAAGACTGCAACTCATTGTCTCAAAGTTCAAAGGAGAGCATTAGCTTCAAGGACATAGATCACTGAGTTGTTATCCATCAATTTGTAACAGAAGTGCAGATGAACAACATTTATCTAGATAATCTTGTATAGTTTACCTGCAGTTTGAGGTCAGTCTATATTGGGGCTTATGTGGGTGCTTTGAACTTTTTTGCAGAGATGAGAGTTCAAATTTATATTTATTCTTTAATTTAAAATAGCAGGTGGTTTTCTTGTGCCTTTTCCAGCCAATATTAACCCCATTTTTCCCATCCGTAAACCCAGATTATTTAGGTTTTGCTTTAACTGTGGAGCTGTCTGAGATTAGGTTATTTACAAAAGAATTTTATTTTCTAGCACTCCAATGTTTGCAGTCTATTTCATATGTGTTTGTTTTTCTCCCCCATGAGTTGACTGTGAGCTCTGTGGGTTCGAGATATGTATCTTATTTTAAAATCTGTAATTACGCTTAGTTAGATGCTTAAAGGGGCCATCAGGTAAAGTAGATAATTGAGCCAGGCTAGGTGGGGACCATGTAAAAGGAAGAACATCCTGGGTAAAATCAGTCTCATTCCAGCAGATTTTTACCTTGTGGGAATGTGAATTCAGTGTTGCCCCAAAAAATATATCCACTGACACTATTTGGCCTGTGGCCTATCAGTTTGCTACTTTTTTATTAGAACATAGTTTTGAACACACAGAAAGTACTTGATAATAACTTGTCATTTGATAGATGCTTATTGTGTCATAAAACTGGCTACCCTGCTTTTGAAGGACTATCTTAGATGTAATACCTGTAAGATGTGTAAGAATGTTCTCTTCTGTTAAAGGATTTTCCCTTTTTGAAAGGAGATCCATGAAGTTTTAAAGAGATTAACTCAGCCTAGAATCAGTAGACTTGGATATTGAATCTTCACGGCTTTGTCCACAGAAAATCCTTTGGATCATTTTCCATGTTAGAAACTAGTGATAGCACATTGTAGTAACTTGCTGCATATTCTGAGAACTTTAAAAAGAATGATATAGTGAATTGTTAGAATATCTGAGTGCCTTTTTCAATTAAGGTGTTTATTTTTTATTTCTTGAATTCTGGAGTAATCGTTCATTCTTACTTTTCTCCACCCCTCCCAAACAATGTTAGGATGTACTCTTGGTTCTTTCTTTGTAGTATCTCAGACCTCATTTCTTCCATTTCAATTCTGTAAATGCAATCTTAGTTGAACTGTTTATTATTCATCTTGGGACATTTACACAAGCCCCTAACTATCTTTTTTATTCCATAGTTAGAGTGTCTCCAGGTTTTTTGTTTTTGTTTTTTAAATCTACTTCTTGAATCATAAACAAACTGATTAAAAGCAAAAACAAAAATACACACACACATACCAGGAAAAAAACCTTTCAGTTGTGCTCTTTCTTGTGGACCAAGCTGCACATCCTCCATTTTCCTTCTAATCTTATCATTTCCTCGTCCCTTACACAGTAATCAGCTTGTTCTGGGCTCCTCCCAATAGTCTTATTCCCCGCTCTCGCTTTTCCTTATGCTGTTTCTTCTGAGGGGAATGACCTCTCTTCTTTATGCCTTATATCATTTCTTCTATTATTTTACTATTCTTTAATTCTTTTACTGCTTGCCCTTTCATTACAGACTACGTTACAAGCTTCCTCAGGGTAGTGACTATATTTCCTGCTGCATTTTTAAACTCCATATAGTGCCTGACACCATACCTTATGTGTAGTAGGTACTCACCAACCAAACATTTCTGAACTTGATTATTACTTCGTACTTTCCCTCATTTATTTTTTTATTGTGCTAAAATATGTGGAACATAAAATTAACCCTTTTTAAGTGTACAATTCTGTAAAATCAAGTACATTCACAATGCTGTACAGTCACCACTGTCCATCTCCAGAATGTTTTCATCTTCCCCAACTGAAACTGTGCACATTAAATACTAACACCCCATTACCACCCTCCGCGCAGCCCCTGACAACCACCGTTGTGCGCCCTGACCCCATGAATTTGATTATTCTAGGAAAGTCACTCAGCACAGTGTCTTCAAGGTTTATGTTGTAGCATGTATCAAAATTTTCTTTTTAATTTTGAATAATATTCCATTGTGGGTGTGTATGTATGCACATACAACACATTTTATTTATCCATTCATCTGTCAATGGACGTGGACGGCGTCTGCCTTTTGGCTATTGTGAATAATGCTATGAACATGAGTGAACAAATATCTATTCTAATCCCCGCATTCAGTTCTTTTGGGTATATACCCAGAAGTAGAATTGAGGGATCATACGGTAATACTATGTTTAATTTTTTAAGTCATTGCTGCACTGTTTTCTACAGCTTCTGCAACATTTTGTATCTCCACCAGCAAGGCATGAGGGTTCCAGTTGCTCCACATCCTTGTCACCACTTGTTATTTTTCTTTTCTTTTTTTGATAATAGCCATGCTAATGGATGTGAGTGGTACCTCATTGTGACTTTGATTTGCATTTCCCTAATGATTAATTATGTTGAGTATCTTTTCATGTGCTTTTTGGCCACTCATATATCTTCTTTGGAGAAATATCTATTTGAATTCTTTCCCCATTTTTTAATTGGGTTGTTTGGGTTTTTGTTGTTGTTGAACTATAGAAGTTCTTTATATATGCTGAATATTGACCTCCTATCAGATATGATTTGCAAATATTTTCTCATTGTGGATTGCCTTTTCATTCTGTTGATAGTGTGCTTTGATATACGAAAGTTTTAAATTTTGATGAAGTCCCAATTTATCTATTTTCTCTTTTGTTGCCTAGGTTTTTGTTATCATATCCAAATTATCATTGACAAATTCAGTCTCATGAAGCTTTCCCCCTATGTTTTCTTCTAAGTTTTATAGTTTTAGCTCTTATGGTTAGGTCATTGATACATTTTGAGTTAATTTTTGTATGTGGTATAAAATAAGCATTTTTATTTTGAAATGAAAAAAAAAATCATTTTTATTGCATGTGGATATCTAGTCTTTCCAGCAGCATTTGTTGAAAAGACTGTGTTTTCTCTACTAAAGAGTCTTTTTCTCATTCATATTTGATTGAATGATCTTCAACTTTATCGACCATCACAGTTGTAATTGTAGTAAGTTTTAAGATGTTTCCTCACTGCCTTGTCTTAAAAACTTAAAACTTGCTAATGCTTTCTTCCCCACTTGAAAATAAGAGAAGGACCTAGGAAGACATATACCTTGAAAACAGAATCATTATTTATCATCTCTTTATCCTCTTAGTAGCTGTTTAGATTTAGTAACGTTTTTTGCATTGTACTTTACCTTCTTGCTTTTTGAAACGCAGTAGGAACACGAGAATGCTATGCTAATCTTCTAAATGAGGGCCCTTTTGTATGTCTGAAATATTGTTTTTAAGTCATTTATTCCCTCTGGGCTTTTGATTCCTTTTCTGTTAAAGAAGAAGACTGAGCTAAATGATCTGTCATATATTTTTTACTCTGGAAATTCTATGATTCTAGGAACTTGTGAATGGCTTTTGAACAGTTAATAATAATCCAGTGGAGAGTAGAACACTTATATGAAAGGAATACATTAAAATTGATATCCCCCAAAATATTTTATCTTTGTCTACAGTTTTGGTGTTTTCCCCATATGTGAACAGAAGTTTTAAACATAGCTATGGTTAATTTCTTTTAATGGTAAAAAACTTAGTTTCTAAGTTGTAGTAGAAACTACAACTTATGGTTTTTAGTATTAACCATTTTAATTTTCATTATGTATTAAGGAGAAGGGACATAAGTTTATGTACATGAAATTTGTTTGCACGTGAAGAGAGAAGACTACTAAAGGCCAGGTGAAAAAATGAGGATAGAACAGAGACAGACACCTCTCTTATGGAGAGTCAGAGAATTCTACAGTCTAGAAAGGGAGTTTTTGGAAGCTTCACCCCAAATACATCTTTGAGAGACCCATGTTTGTATGCTGCATATGCTTATGTTAATATTGCCAAAAACCCATTTTTTCTCATCTACCTGTATGTCGATTGTGTAATTGTATAAACTTAACCTGTTAGCCTGCATTTAGTGGTAATATTGTTGAATTCATTTTACTTTGTAAAATTTTTGTCTTTGCAGTGTTTGCCTCCTATCTTTTTAATAATATTATGTGGAAATGCAAATGATAATAGCTAGTGTTTATTGAGTGCTTGATACATTTGGTTTCAATTTATTACTGTTTTCATATCTTTTCAAAGAAAATGATGTTTTAGTGATGGTATTTTATCAGGAATTTATTATAGATGCCCATGAAAGAGGTTAATTCATTACATATAGTGATTTCCTAAGAACATTAAGGATTCATTCTCTTGGTTGAAAAAAGGTGACTGGATAGCTAGGAGGACAGCAATGACAGGGAGACTTTTTAGAGCTTTTGAATTGTGAATTTTCCGGATGCATTATCATTAGTACTAAATTATTAATACTAAATTAAATCATTTTAAATTAAATGAATTAAAGTGATATATTAGCTTTAAAACTTTTTATTTGGAATTCTGATATATATTTTGAAGGAGAAACAAAAGTCTTGGTTCCATCAAGTATTATTTCAAATAACAGCAGTGATTTTATTTATATGTAAATATTCTGGATTGCAGAAACAAATTGAACTGCTGCTGGCCACTTTGAGCAGCGATACTTATGTAAAACTAAATGGGAAAGAAATCTGGCACACAATAGCAAAATTTGGAGATATGTCTATTTAACTAGAGAATGTCCTTAGTTTGGTAAAAGGGTTAGAAATGCAGTCTTCTTTGGAGACTGATTAAAAATAATAGATAAAGAATGATGTGCTCAATGAGTGACAATTCAAACAGAGGAAGTTTAATGGGAAGTGATTACATTAGTAGCAGATGGAATTGCTTCCTGAATTGCATTTTTACTGGAAATCCTAGAACAGCTGAAATTTGTTTTTCAGATTTAGAGTCTGATAAAAAGATAGATGAAGAGATTTGTTTATTTGGTATGCTATTGTGATTCTTACCATGTCTTTTGGATATTTCATTTTTACTAGGCTATTTTTATGATTCCCACAAACCCACCACCAACATTCAGGAAGCCAGAACTTTGGTCTGATGATTTCACCGATTTTGTTAAAAAGTGCCTAGTGAAGAATCCTGAGCAGAGAGCTACTGCAACACAACTTTTACAGGTCAGTCCTTATGCTGCTAAGGGAAGAATATTTTCTTTATACCGTTTAGCTTTCTGACATTGATCAGGATTGCTGTGAGTTTCGTTAACTGATTTATAAACCTCCCAGGAAATCACGCATTGATAAAGACACACACACACACTGCCCCCATTCTTCTTCTGTACGTTCTCTGTGTCTCATTTTTTCTTTTTTCCCAAGTTCAGCATTCTCTTGTTTCCCTTTTTTCTATTTTGTTTTCTATTTTGTTTTCTATTTCTATTTTGTTTGTTTGTTTGTTTTTGTTGTTGTTGTAGTCAACTCTTTCCCTCTAAAGTTGTTTTAAAACAAAACTTCCAAGGGTTCTCATTTCACAAATGATTTCTTATCTCCATTGTTACTATTTCTCATGTCTTTTCCTGATGTGTTGTTTATTCCTTGACCCAGCATTTCTTCTTTGACTTTTTGCTCTATTATAAGATATTTAAGAACAAGATCCCTGAACTCTTTGAAAAGATCACATGTTGTAAATACTGGTTACAAGATTACCTAAATGAAGAGTTTCATTATCCCTGCTACACGTAGACTTTGTATCCAGAATGTCAGAAGGATTTTTATCTGCCTTGAAATTTAGTGCACGTAGAAATAATTTAGTACTTTTAATAAGTATTTGTGAATCTTTATTTTCCCAACAGAATTGGCTTAGACCTCTAAGTGAATAATAAATGTGTCTCACATTAACAAAACTTGATATTTGGAAAATAATTGTTTTTGTTATATGACAAAAGAATTCAAACCATGGTTCTTAAAATAAGTGATTTTTCCAAAGTACTATTTAAAAACAAGGATTTGTTGAGGAGTATAGGAAACAGGCTCTTAAGTATAATGTTTATTGTTACGAAAATGTAACTTAGTACTCAATCTCCATGGAAGGCAATTTAGCAATGTCTGTCTAAAATAAAGTATCACATATTCTTTGACCCAGCAATTACTCTTGTAGAAATTTACTCTACAGAAAAATTTAACCATGTGTGAAATAACATGTGTAAAAATATTCATAGAACATTATAATGGCAAAAGATTGGAAACAACATAAATACCTGTCAACAAATTGGAAACAATCTAAGGTCCATCAAGAGGAGTGATTGGCAAAATACACACACCTATACACACATACATGTATATATGCATATGTCAATGCTTGTAGTGGAGTAACTGAAAAAATAAGCAAGAAACTGGCCTCCAGAGAAGATAACTGTATGACTGAGAAGCAGGAGTGGAAAGGAAACTTACTTTTTGTTGAATGTTCTTTTTGAGCCTTTTGATTTTTTTTATGTGCAAATACTACCTTTCAAAATTAATTAATTGAAACATTTTTGTTGAAATATTGTCAGCATTTCAAAGGAATATGATCACATAAATCAAGGGCCTATTGGTATTGTTATCATATTGAATATCTAAATTATTGAACTCCAAGGAAGGCAAGAGAGGGGGAAAACCCAGAAAAAGTGAGACAAATAGACAAATGCACAATATATTAAATATAAAATATGGTGGTGAAAGTAAATGCAAATATATCTGACAACTGATTTTTGGATAATTTAACTAGTATTTCTTTCTAATCTTTCTTAAGAAATTCTGTTGTTTTTAACTTAGAGTTTTTAGGATAGAAAAGTGTTTAAGAAATATTCTAGTATTATTCCCTAATTTTGTGGATGAGAGTACTGAAGCCCAAAAAGGTTAAATGACACTGATGACCACGCAGTGCTTAAGTGATTGTGCTAGGTGTATTCCATTTGCCCCCTAATCCCACTCTCTGCTTTCTGCCCAGGAAGATGACCTGTATGGACTACATTAACAAGTTCTGTTACTCTCTACCTTCTTGTTGGGTTTGGCCCAAGCATCCTTCTTTATAATAAGGGCAAACAGTGCCCCTGGTTTTGTATAGTATTATGTGTAGTGTTTATGAGACAATATTTGCTTTCTTGTTGACCATTCAAATCCCTGTGTTATAATTTGATGTCCTTGTCTGGCCTCATAACTGACCCCTTGTTACCTCCATTTTTTCCTGTGTAAATACTGAAATAATAGACTTGTGCTTTCTTATACAGACCATGCTTTCCCAATCTTTTGTACCTTGTCTCATGCTCCCAACAACCCCCACCCACCCCCCGCCCAGTTTAAAGAATTCCTCCCCTTCACCAACAGGCTTCTTCTTACTTATTGTCTTACAGTTTCTAGTTCAATTTAGATGCTCCCCCAGAAAACCTTCCCTTCATCCTTGTTTAGGCCAGTTGTTCCTCTGTATTCCCATAACCACCCTGTATATATCATTTAGCATATTAGAATGAAATAACATATCTGTATCACTGTCCTGGATTGTAACTAATTCAAGTTCAGAGGTTATGTCTTTTGGGAGGGGACTACTTTTGCACTCCTCGTATCCATTGCTTAATATATTGTGTATTGAATTGAAGATGTGTTTATTCAACATAACAAACTTATGATTTAAAAAGTTTTTAAAATAGGATAATTATCTTTAGTTTCATTAGACTCCTTAGCGTCTTATTTTACTGGACTCCTAGAAAGCCTTTCTTCTCTCTCTCACTCACTCTCTTTCTCTCTCTTTCTCCTTTAATTAAAGTTTATTGGGATGACAATTGTTATTAAAGTTATATAGATTTTAGGTGTACAGTTCTGTAATACATCGTCTGTATATATCACATTGTGTGTTCACCCAGAGTCAGTTCTCTTTCCATCACCACATATTTGGCCATCTGTCTCTTAAAGGAGTTTTGCATGTGTCTTATATGTTATGAATTAAATTATATTTTAACTCACAGAGGACAATCTTACTGCTAAGTTTTAGTGGACACAAGTCTGTAGTCTACATGTATAGATTATACATATTGATTTGTAGACCCTGACAAATAAATGAAAAATTCATGCTGAATTTTTTAATCGTGGTTTATTTTCTATGATACACAATAGATAATTGTGTAAGTTTAAAAGAATCATAGGCTGAGAGGATCCTTTGAGATTGTTGAGTTGAACTCTTAGTAGTTTTTAAAAGATGAGGAAATTGAAACCCCAGAGATATTAAAGGACAAGGTGGCACTAGAATTCCTGATCTGAAGATGATCCCTGTACCTGCTGGTGGGCAGTTTCAAAACTGAAAGTCATCTCCCGTCCCAGGCTGGCCTCCTATGAGAATGTTAGGTTGACTGAGATCTGCCATTATTTGAATTGGTCCTGGGCTTGGCTGTCACAGATGATGTCATGATGTATGACTTATTCTTTATTTTACCAGTTCAAGTGAGGAGTAATTTCTTTTCTTTTCCCTTTTTTTTTTGAACATATATTCAGTACCTTTATTGTATGGAGGAAAAGATTATCACAATATAACGTTCCCAAAAGCACAATCCTGCAAATGCCAGTTTTATTCTTATAGGACTCAAAACTTCAGTGGCATTCCCATTATGCAGTCAGGAAATAGAACAAACCCTCAACAGAGAAGCATTAAAGAAACGCCAAAATCCTCTCCAACTACAATTATTTTTAATCTCCGAGACAGAATTTTCTTACAAACTAAGTAGTTTTTATAGTAGTGATATTTATCATTGATATGATCTGTTTGTTTAATATAACTGTTGTCAGAAGGGAAGTTGGGCCTGTTAGTTTTCCAGAAATTGAAATAAGTACCATTGTTAAGAAAGAGAAAGATTTGAATCCATCTTTTGGGGACATGTAAGGTAAGAGTGCAGCCTCACAGTTGGAGAATCTGTGGATGTTGCTATGGATATTTACCAGTTCATCTACCTTGCTTTCCCTCTCATTTATAATTGTCTTAAATACTTCCTTTTTGTCCATATCAACAGTGTTGTAATATTTGTTTTAACCTTTAAACAATTGAGAAAACTCAAGAGAATTAGGAGAATCTATTGTATTTGCCCTATTTTTGCTCTTTCCATTGTTTTTTCTCCTGATATTCCAAGGTTCCTTCTTTTATTATTTCCTTTCTGTTTAGAGGACTTCCTTCTAACCATTCTTTTAGGATAGGCCCCTTAGTTTTTCCTTCATCTAAGAATGTCTTGTTTTCTCCTTATTCTTGAAGGATATTTGTACTGACAATAGGATTCTTCGTTGACAGTTCTTTTCTTTCAGCACTTAAAAAATGTTGTGCCACCTCCTCCTGACATCCATGGTTTCTTAAGAGAAATCTGTTATCTGAATTGTTTACCCCTGCTCTTTTTAAGATTTTTTTTTTTGTCTTAACATTTAAAAGTTTAATTATGATGTGTCTTGGTGTAGATTTCTTTAGATTTGTCCTTTTTAGGATTTGTTGAGCTTCTTGAATATGTAGGTTTATAGCTCTTGCCAATTTTGGGAAGTTTTCATCAATTATTTTTTTCAAACACTTTTTCAGCCCTACCATCTTTCTCTTCTCTTTCTAGGACTCCACTGACACCAATGTTAGATCTTTTGTTTTAGTTGCACAGGTCCCTGGGGTTCTGTTCATTTTTATTACAGTCTAGTTGCTGTTGTTAATATAAGGTTGGACAATTAAGTTTGCAAACTTATCCTAGAAAAAGTTCTCATTGCCGAATATCACTACAGTCACCTTCAAAGTACTCCCCTTGGGAAGCTATGCACTGATGCCAGCACCTAGTCCACCCTTCAAGGCAATTTTGGAACTCTTTTTTCTGGAATGGCCATCAGAGCTGTCGTCGTATTACCCTTGATGTCCTGAATGTCATCAAAATGTCTTCCTTTCAATATTTTATTTTATCTTTGGGTAAAGAAAAAAGTCATTGGGGGCCACATCAGGTGAGTAGGGAGGGTGTTCCAATACAGTTACTTGTTTACTGGCTAAAAACTCCCTCACAGACAGTGCAGTGTGAGCTGGTGTATTATCGTGATGCAAGAGCCATGAAATGTTGGTGAAAAGTTCAGGTCGTCCAGTTTTTTCATGCAGCCTTTTCAGCACTTCCAAATAGTAAAATTGGTTAATTGTTTGTCCAATTGGTACAAATTCATAATGAATAATCTCTCTGATATCAAAAAAAGATTAGCAACATCATTGCAACAAGTTCACGAAGTTAGTTGTCAGACGTCGTATTGTATAATTTCTGCTGTTCTATATTCCAATCCACTGATTCTTTCTGTGTCCTCATTATGCTATTAAGCTCATCCATCAAATTTTAAATATTGGTTATTTTCCAGTTCTAAAATTTTCTTTTTTTATATATCTTCTTTCTTTGCTGCTACTTTCTAATTTTTCATTTGTTTACAAGCATATTTGTAATTGTTCATTGAAGCGTTTTTTGATGATGACTGTTTTAAAATCATTGTCAGATAATTCTGACATCTGTGTCCTCTTGATGTTGGTGTGTATTTATTATCTTTCCCCATTTAATTGGAGATTTTCCTCCTTCTTGGTATTTTCGTTTGAGACCTAGACATTTTCAGTATTATAAGACTCTGGATTTTATTTAAATTTTCTGTTGTAACAGGTGTCCTCTAACAAATGCTTTAGTGGGAGAAAAGTGTACCATCTCATTTCTGACTGGTAGCGTAGAAGTTCAGGTTCCCCACTTGATCTCCTTGGACATGTAGGGTGGGGGAAGGATTCCTTATTACTGCTGGACAGGGTTGAAACAAGCTCCCTGCTAGAGAGGCTCCCCCAGTGACCTCTACTGGCACTGCAGGGCCTCATTGTTGCTGGGTGCTGATGAAAGATCTGACTCTCCGCTAGGCCTCCTCTGATTCCACTCTAGCTGGGAGTGGGTGGGGTTTTTCTCTTACCATCTGGTAGAGTTGCAAGTCTAGGCTCCCACAGTCTCCAATGAAACTCCCCACCAGAGGAGAGAGGGGCACTTCTCATACAGCATGGTGGAGATGAATGCCCTAGCTCGGCACTTGGTCTTCTCTGACGCCACCTCAGGAGGATCGGACACCCTCTAGAGGGTGGAAGTCTAGGTTCCCCACTCAGGCTTGCCAGTGGGGTTGGGGCCCAGTGTTTTCTCTGTGGCATTTGGATGGGTTAGAATGGTTATTATCTGTAAGTTTTGTTGCGCTGGCTGTCCCTTTCCTGATCTTTTGGCTCAAGAGAGCAGGCTTTTGTAGAGGTTTTTTAGTTTGTGTCCATTGGTTTTTCTGGGTTATTGGTTTCTCCAGTACCCAGTGTGGGTTAAATGAGATTAGAAAAACAAGAAAACAAAAAACAAACCATGGAACTCACAGTGATGTCCTTTGTCAAGTCGCAGAGTCCCTAACCAGTTTGCTGTCTTCTATACACATTTCGTAGTCTTCCTATGTTTGTTTCATATATAATGTCCAGGGTTTTAACTGTACTTTAATGGAAAGGTGTAAGGAAAAGTATGGCTACTCAGTCTGTCCAGAAGCAGAAGTCTCTTCTTCAGTTCACTTTACACTTTTGTTTTCACTGAAGCTTTTTTGAATAAATCATTAATTTGAACTCTGTCAGTTCAGAAATTGATCATTTAGAATATGAACAAAATTTAAGAAGTAGCATTTCAGATTTTAAAAGAATAAAATTTTAAGCAACCTTAATTTTTAAAATACATGATCAAGAATGCTTTAAGCTGATTTTGGGGCATTTTCTCTCTTTTCATTAGTTCAGGAGGTTTAAGAATTCTCATCGTCTTAGTTTAGATTTTACTTTTGATACATTTGGAAATAGTAAAAATTTATTGCCTTTTAGAATTTGGTGTGTTAATCTTTTTCTTACTGATAATCTATTAAAAACTCTTCAAATAATCACCCTCTTGTCGGACATAAATGTTACAAATGTAGTTTTTAGTTTATTCATTTTTTTTTGGCCGTTCATACATATTTAAGTTTTATGTATTCAAATTATCTTGTTTTTTCTTTTGTTTCATGGCACTGGATTGAATATATAAACATTCTCCTATGTTACCTTCTAGCTCTTCTATATTTCCATTTTTTAAACTTTAACTCCTTAATCAATCTGGAATTTATTTTGGTGTTTCGGTGGTAAAGATCTAGTTTAATTTTTTTCCCGTGTATTATCTCAGCAACAGTTTTGATGTAAGTAAATTTTTCCTCACTAATTAGAAATTCTATCTTCATAATATATCAGTTTATTTTGTATTATTTATATATTATATTCTGTTTCTGGGCATTACAATGTTTCGTTGTTCTTTACATTCCTATGCTGGCACATGCTTTGACAGGCATTTAACAAAAAAGATATAACTTATTTTTTTTCTGTTAATTCAATCTGATTATATTAATTTTTAAAATTTTTATTTTCTACATATTTTTTTTTTTGCCAGTGACTAGAAAGGAATATTAAATTTTCTATGTCCTATTTATTTATATCAACTTATGTCTCTATAAGTTTTGTGACATATCATAATGCTATACTGGTATATCTGGTTTATCACTATAATGTCTTTATATTATGTCCATTGTTAATATTAAATAACTTTCCTCATTCACTATTTTTTGCTTTTAATTCTTTTTTTGATCATGTTATTCTTGACTAATAATAATAGTTATGTTTGACTAATATCTTATTGCCTATCTTTGACTTTTATCCCAGTTTCTTTTCAGTATGCCTCTTAGGGAAACATGACTTGGATTTAAGCATATCTCATCTAGAAAGCATGTAGCTGAATTTATCTTATGAACTGATTGTCTTATAGTACTTCTTAACTAAAATACTTCAACCCATTTATTTACATTGGTCTATGATAATAACATTTCAATCACAGTTGTCATGTTTTATTTTTGCCAACTTGTTTTCTCTGTTTTTTGTTGTTGTTCTGTTTTTTTTTAATGTTGCTTTGCAGTTTTTAATTTTAACCACCCATTACTTTAAAAAAGAATCTGCCAGTGAGTCTGATAAAATTTTCCTGATACCCAGTTTTTACAGTGTTGGTCGTCTTCTACTTACATTAATATACAGTCACTAAATCCTTAAGAGTATTTCCATCAGATTCACTTTTTCCTCTCAATTGTGGCAGCTATTTTTTTTTTTCAACCCAGGTTCTTAATAATTAACTCCTGTATTATTACAGTTTCTTCCCACTCTGTTTTGTTTCTAAATTCTGCAGAATTATGCTTCAAAGACATTCTTTTACTGATGTTAGTCTCGTTTATGTAATTAAAGTGGCTGTCAGACAAAATTTAGGCCTTTCATACTAAGCATTTATCTTTCTTGCCCCATTGTTTCCTGTATCTAAACTCACAGAATACCATTTCTCTAAATAGGGTTTCTGTCGTGGCCGGGCTGACCTTCCTACTGTGTTCTAACATACATTCCGTATTTTGAGATGTTTGTTCATATTGTTCATCCTTTTCCACCTCCTTAAAATGGTCTGTTCTTCTTCATGAGGCGCCAGAGATTACCCTCACCGATTCTTCTATTTTTATATCTCTTTGTCATATAGGTTGTGCTACACCATCATAAATGTAACTTGTGTGTCACATTGTAACTGTTTATATGTGTTTGTGTTTTATTCCTTATTCTAGATAATAAGTCCTTTAAGGGCAAAGAGCATATCTTCACTCATTATATTTTGTGACCTTTCCACCACTGTTTCTCAAAAATGTTCAGAATAGGACTGGAGTTTCTTCCTTCTTGTTGCTCCCCATTCTCTAGGACACTGTCTTTGTTTTTCAGCTTAGCAGAAAGAGAATAAATCATGGAAGAATGCACACTCAATGTCTCAAGGCCCAGATCAGGAAGTGGAACACAACAGTGACACACATTCCATTCCATTGACAGAATTTAATCACACAGTCACAACCAGCTGAAAAAGAGGCTGAGAAATGTAGGATCTAGCTGCGCAACCATACATCTAGCCACACAATTCTATTTTGGTGGACCTAGGAGTCTCCACCACAGCTGTGTCAATAGAACTTAATTTATCTGGCAATTACTCTATAACTGTTATAAAAGAGTTTATTGGTTCTTAGCAATTGATCCTAGTATTTCTGTAATCTGGTAAAATTCTTACTCATACTTTTCTCAAATGGTATGAAGCCTCTTCCAAATGTTTGTAATTTCTTCTTTAGCACTAAATTTTTTTTGTCTTTAAGAATATTTTTATGTTCTATTGATCTTTATTAAAATAACTCAGATGGCTTCTACCTGACTCTACTGACATATAATTAATGAAAATTAACATTTTGGAGCTGTATTGCTGCCTCAAAATAAGGTTATCTATCCCAAATTATACTTACAATCTTTCCCTCTACTTTCTCTCACACCCTTCCGTTCTCAATAAAAAAGGTCATCAAAAACCCAGTTCTGTCTAGGCTGGTGGTTTCCATTCTATTTATCAGAATTGTAGCTAACTCAGATATTTCAGCTAGATCAGGTGGTATGAAAAGTTGTTTTATATATATCTTATAGAAATTAGGCAATATTTATTTTCCAAAAAATATTTTTATTTTATTGCTGTGTTTTATTTCTCTATTAGAAATGATTACATTATTCAAGACATAATAAAATAGAAAATAAGTAAAAGAAGTAATAAAACAGTTGCCTTCCTTTTGATCACTGATTCTGGCTGTCAGCTTAAGAATAATTAAAATCTCTACCTAATACCAAATTTTATTTTTATATGTAATGTACCCACCAATCTGTGTTGTGTTTTTTTTTTGTAATTTTTAAATCTTTTTTACTAGCTAATTTACACTTCCTGTAGATAATTATACCTTTAAGGTAGTTTTATTAATGTAGTTTTATTAACAGGATTGCAATTTTTGTGTGTGCTTTAATGGCTTTTAAAAAGAAGTAAACCTAAAAGCAGAATTTTTATTTCTAAAGCAGCTGAAATAGTCTCCATTTTTAACTTATACATTTAATTTTGGATGAAAGGACAATCATTGAAGGCTATGATCCTGGTTCGCATTTATGTGTTGTTTTAACATTTTTTTCAGACGTTATTCAGAGAAACCTTTTATATTTATACCATTAAATTTTACTTTTCTAGCATCCTTTTATCAAGAACGCAAAACCTGTATCGATTTTAAGAGATCTGATCACAGA
Organism: Rhinolophus ferrumequinum; assembly: GCF_004115265.2. Taxonomy (NCBI): domain Eukaryota; kingdom Metazoa; phylum Chordata; class Mammalia; order Chiroptera; family Rhinolophidae; genus Rhinolophus; species Rhinolophus ferrumequinum. The sequence continues at coordinate 40,491,298 of NC_046297.1, read as the reverse complement.
AGCTATGGAGATCAAAGCAAAAAGACATGAAGAACAGCAGAGAGAATTGGAAGAGGAGGAAGATAATTCGGTTCGTAATTACCCTCAAAAACTTGATTTGTTTCTTCTGAGTAATTTTTCCATCATTTTGTTTTTTTCTTTAAATATGTCAATAGTATTTACTGTTTTATTACATAAATGAGGTATGTTTGTTCTTTAAATCTAAAATAAATTTTCTTTGCATTAAATATTTGCTATCCTTTTCTGTTTCTTAAGAATTCGTGATTAGTGGAATGTAAGGTTGATGATACAGTAGGCTTATACAGTATCGAGTATCTAGTGGACACTAACTGTGTTTGTTGAATAAATGTTGTCTTGAATTTGGTTAATTTTGTGTCATACCTTCTGGAACTTTCTTTTAACTTGTCATCAACTATACTGTAGATAAAGAGTACCGCAGTAAAAGATGGGTTACTGGAAAAAGCAGGAGGGACATATAAGGACCTAGCATATTAAACCAGCTTATTCCATTTACTTTGTATTGGTATATCAGTGCATTTTAATAACATTAAAATAATTGTATGTATCACATTGTATAATGTCTAATCTGGTCTTCACTAACTTTTTTCTTGTTTCAAATTATACATTTTTTTTTCTGGTTAAAGGTAAGAGATTAATACCTCTTGGTATTCAGATAGTCATAAAATCTGAAAACACAGATATTTTATTTTTTTACTGATTGAAAATACCTTTGATAATAACATCTGTATTTTCTCATAGAAGTTTTTTTCAATAGTTTTTGTATACAAATAGTATTATTTTGCTAATTCAAATTTAGTTTTAATTTCAGAGACTAGTTATCTAATTGAGATTTCTTTTGAAATTCTTTTACCCTTTCCATTAATTATTAAACCTTGTTTTATATAGTAGCCCAGAACAAGGACAAGTGTGCATGTATGCAAAACTAATTTATCATTATTTTCTTTAGTTATTGGACTGCATCAGTTATTAATTTGGCAGTGACTTCGGACTGCCTGGTAGATCGTTTAAGCTTATATTCTAGATATTAAGCTTTTTACCAATAAATTCACCATTCAAAATTAGCATCCTCATAAAGATTTTTTTCATAAGTTTGTGATTATGTATTAATTCTATAAGATAAATAAGTGATATGGGATGATGTAAAGACCTTGGTTCTTGCTTTCAAAGGGTTTTATTGTTCCCACGCTGGGTTGCTGTGCGATGATAGAAGTTATTTTTTGATTTCTTTCCAATTAACATTTGCAAATGTTAAATTTTTTGTAGTTTCAAAAGTACTTTTGTCACACATTATTTCACTTGCTCTTTAAAAAAGTAAGATTGGTCATGTATATATTATTATCCCGTTTTTCAGTTGAGTGAAATTATGTTAGGAGAGAAGTGATTTACCAAAGTTTACAAAGCTGGTGAGGAACCAAGAATAAAACAAGAATTTTTACTTTTGAGTTTTGAATACTTTTTGCTCACTTTTTAATCAAATATTTATTAGTACTTCTAAAAATAAACAACATTGGCTTATCAGAGTTAGACAATTTCTGATGATATTCTCAATAAGGTCTAGTCTTTGTCCCTTTGTGGTGGTACCCATTGGCCTTTTCTTCACCTTATGCAAGTGTCTTCTGAGTGCTAGACTTTTGAATTGTCTTCAATTAGTTGTCAGTGGACTGGTGATTATTTTTGTTTTGCTCTTATCTTTCTATACTTAATTATAGGCTGGTTTTTATTTTTGTTGGATAGTGAACCATTGACTACCCCAGAATTTACCAGTTTTTACTAGTTTCTAAGACCTTGCTATACAGTCACTTTGGTTACTTTTTGCTACTTTGATGATCTCCTCACTCACTGTTTTCCTCTCCTTCACTGAGCTCCAGCCTCATTGATCTTATTTCAGATTTTTATTTTTTTTTAACATGCCAAAGACCTTTCCTTACTCAGGGTCTTTGCATGTGCTATTCTCTCTGCTTGAAACACTCTTCTTCCCAAGAACTCATTGAATGACTAGATTCTTCGCCTATTTTGAGCCCCAGCTTTAAGTATCATATACCCCAAAACTTAGCAGCTTAAAACAACGCACATTTATTATTTCATGATATCTGTAGATGATTATTTCAGGAGTGGGTTAGTTGGATGATTCTGGCTCAAGGTCTGTCATAGGGTTGTAGCCTAAGTGTTGGTCATAGCTTCAGTCATCTGAAGGCTTGACAGGCACTGGAGTTCCAAGATAGCTCACTCATGGCTGTTGGCAGGCTGCCTCAGTTTCCTACCAGGTGGGACTCTCCATAGGGCTACTTGAGAGTCTTCACAGCATGGCACCTGGCTTCTCTCAGAGGGAGTGATCCAAGAGCAGAACAAGGAGGAAGTCCTAGTGCCTTTTTATTACATAGTCTGGGGAGTTGCACATAGTTATTTCCGCCATGTTCTATTTGTTAAACAAAGTTACTGGTTATAGAAAATTGTGGAGTAGGGAGCTCTAAGAATCATTGCCTTCATGGAAGCAACCATTAAGTTGGCAGAAACTGACAAATCAACTTTTTCAAAATACTGGACTCTAATAAAAAAGTTATACAGCGGCCAGCTAAGTGCTTAACAAAGAATAGGGCTGCTAAATTTTGGTAAGAAAGTGTTGTGGCATTTTTGGTAACGTGCCTGCCATCCCAATTTTCGAGTTCAGTGGCAGTCATGTAACAGTGGCAGAGGTAGAGGAGTAAAACCCTTGGTCACAAAAAAATGTGCTTTTTAAAATTTTTAACTCTCTGGCACTTCCGGAGGAACGAGCATAGAGGTTTGCCTTTGTTTTGGTTCCCTTGAGCTGGAGCCTCCTCCTGAATGCTGTCTCTCAAAAGCATCTAAATCTTCCAGAGCTAATAAACAAATTCAGCAAAGTTGCAGGATATATAAGATAAATACACAAAAATCAGTTATATTTTTCTACACCAGTAATGAACAATACAAAAAGGGAATTAAGAAAACAATTCCATTTACAATGGCATCCAAAAGAATGAAATACCTAAGAATAAATTTAGCTAAGGAGGTGAAGGACTGGTGCAGTGAAAGTATAAAACATTACTGAAAGAAATTAAAGAATACCTAAATTAATGGAAAGATATCCCATGTTCATGGATTGGAAGACTTAATATTGTTAAGATGGCAGTACTCCCAGAGCGATTTACAGATTCATCTAATCCCTATCAAAATCCCGGTGTTTTTTTTGTTTTGTTTTGTTTTGTTTTTATGAAATGGAAAGCCGATCCTCAAATTCATGTGGAAACATGGGGCCCCCAAATAGCTAAAACAATATTGGGAAGGAAGAAGAAAGTTGCAGGACTCTCTTTCTTGGATTTGAAGTTTGCTTGAAAGCTTTTTAGTAATAGTAGTATTGTTTGCTGTCTACGGAGGCTGGGGATTTACAAATCAGCAAATCTTAATTCATTTTCTGTGTAATTGTCTGTTCTTCGGCTTTCTCCTCTCCTTTTGCTTTTTATTATAAGCAGCAGGAAGAAACCAGACAGCACTTGAAAGTCTGCCTGGAAATCTCCTTAGCTAGACTAACCAGTTCATTTAGGCATATTTTTCACTTTTTCTATTACCTTTCTGGTTACTCTACAGTGTTCTAAATTCTCTGCCACTACATAATAAGAATATCCTTCCTCCCAGTTTTCCAACATTTTCCTCACCTTCCTGCAACCTCCTTAAAGGCCATCAGGCTTCCAAAGCTATCCCATTGTTTTAGGTGTATATCACTTAGACCTGTGCACCTTCAAGGTGAGCGGAATGAGGTTCCACCTGGTGAGAAGAGGACTTCAAAATATTGAGGACCACACTCACATCAGGTTTTTATGATTTCCTTTTTTTCAAATAAGCATTTATTCTCTGGCACCAAGCTAGTGTTCCTGGGTAAAACTATTATGTTCCTTTTTGTTGTTTTTAATTGAAATTATAAGAAAAGACTTGGTAGAGTCACACTTTGAGCAATACTCACATGCTTTACGTTAGATTATGTTTTCAGGCAGTAGCGTCCATCTTGAGATCATTTTGTCAGTTGTTGCCCTGAAATTAAAATACACACACACACACACACACACACACACACACACACACACACACACGATGATCAGACTTGAACCAATTTATATTAAAAATTTCTTTTTAAGTTTTTTAAAACAAATTTTAAATGGCCAAATGTGTTTGGAAGAATTGGTAGAGATTTCTATCAACCTACTTACTAAAAATTATATTTGAAGAAAATAAAGAAAAAATTTTATTCTCATTTCTTTACTTCTTGAAAAGTAGATCAGTAAGGGACATTTATATTTGACATAAAATTGTTGATCACAAATTGAAATTCTTTACAAAAATAATTGATTACTTCTTCTCTCTCATTTTCCTTTTGTGATTTCTGAAACTAATAATTTTCTGAGCTTTTGTTACCATTCTTTGTTGTTAATTTTTGTATGTACCCATCCCTAGTTTGCTCTCAAATGCTGCATTTCCACACTCTCCGCAAGACATGTAAACTCCTCTGTGTGCATTCAAATACAGACAATTTATCGGTGTCATACTTTTTTCTTGACTCATTCTCTTTAGCCCTCTGTCCTCCTCTAATCTGAACTGATTGCTTTTTAGAGTCTTGAGCAGCTTTCATCCTAAGACTTCCCTTCAACATCATCCTGAGAATTTCCTTTCCTTCTCTTCTGTAATGGATTGCCTGTTGCCTAGATCTTGTCTTTCTTGTTTTACGTCCTTGTTTTCATGTACCATATCTTCCAGGAGTTTGCAAACATTAGCAGTTTTTTCCAGACCTTGTATATCTGGCCATGTTTTTATTCTACCTTTATTGTTTATTTTTTTGTTTTGTTTTTGTTTTGTTTTTGTTTTTTTCTTAATTTATTGGGGTGACAATTGTTAATAAAATTACATAGATTTCAGGTGTACAATTCTGTATCACAAAATCTACAAAATTACATTGTGTGTTCACCACCCAGAGTCAGTTCTCCTTCCATCACCATATATTTGATCCCCCTTACCCTCATCTCCCACCCCCAACCCCCTTACCCTCTGGTAACCACTAAATTACGTTCCCCAGATTAATTTTCAAAACGCTGTGGCCATCTTGTGGTTACTGATTGTTTTCTAATCCCCTCACCTTCCCCCTTACCCCCACCCCCCCCGCCCATCTAGCAACCCTCAGTTTTTCCTCTTTGTCTCCAAAACTGTTTCTGATTAGTTCATTCACTTATTCTTGTCTTTAGATTCCGCATATAAGTGAGATCATATGGTACTTATCTTTCTCTGTCTGACTTATTTCACTTAACATAATGTTCTCTAGATCCATCCATGTTGTGGCAAATGGTAAGATTTCTTTCTTCTTTATGGCTATGTAATACTCCATTGTATAAATGTATCACATTTTCTTAATCCAGCCATCTACCGATGGGCATTTCGGTTGTTTCCATGTCTTAGTTTTTGTGTATAGTGCTGCAGTAAACATAGGAGTGCATAAAGATTTTTGAATTGGAGTTTTGGATTTCTCCGGGTAGATACCTAGGAGTGGAATTACTGGATCATAGGGTAGTTCCATTTTCAGATTTTTGAGATACCTCCATACTGTTTTCCATAGTGGCTGCACCAATCTGCAATCCCACCAACAGTGCACAAGCGTTCCCTTTTCTCCACATCTGCGCCAGCACTTGTTGTTTGTTGATTTATTGATGATAGCCATTTTGACTGGGGTGAGGTGGTATCTCATTGTGGTTTTTATTTGCATTTCTCTGATGGTTAGTGAGGTTGAGCATTTCTTCATATGTCTGTTTGCCATCTGTATGTCTTTTTTAGAAAAATGTCTCTTCAAGTCCTCTGCCCATTTTTTAATTGGGTCGTTTGTTTTTTTGGAGTTGAGTTGAGTGAGTTTTTTATAGATTTGTGGTATTAATCCCTTATCACATATATCATTGGCAAATATCTTTTCCCATTCAGTAGGGTGCCTTTTTGTTTTATTGATGGTTTCCTTTGCTGTGAAAAAACTCTTTAGTTTGATATAATCCCACATGTTTATTTTTTCTCTTATTTCCCTCGCGCGAGAGGATATATCAGTAAAAATCTTACTCCGGTAATGTCTGTGAAGTTTCTTCCTATATTTTCTTCCAGGTATGTTATGGTTTCAGATCTTACATTTAAGTCTTTAAGCCATTTTGAATTTATTTTTGTATATGGTGTAAGGAGGTGGTCCAGCTTCATTTTTTTGCATGTTTCTGTCCAGGTTTCCCAGCACCATTTATTGAATAGACTGTCTTTACCCCATCGTACATTCTTGCTTCCATTGTCGTAGATTAAATGGCCATATAGGCAAGGATTTATTTCTGGACTCTCTATTCTGTTCCATTGATCTATGTGTCTGTTTTTATGCCAGTACCATGCTGTTTTGATTACTGTAGCCTTGTAGTATAATTTGAAGTCAGGTATTGTTATACCTCCCACTTTGTTCTTATTTCTCAAGATTGATTGCCTTGGCTATTCGGGGTCTTTTATGGTCCCATATAAATTTTAGGATTACATGTTCTATTTCTGTGAAAAATGTCGTTAGTAGTTTGATAGGAATTGCGTTGAATATGTATATTGCCTTAGGCAGTATGGACATTTTAACTATATTAATTCTTCCTATCCATGAACATGATATGTGTTTCCACCTATTTATATCTTTCTTCATTCCTTTCTTCAGTGTCTTATAATTTTCTGAGTACAGATCTTTTACTTCTTTGGTTAAATTTATTCCCAGGTATTTTATAGTCTTTGGAGCGACTGTAAATGGGATTGTTTTTTTAATTTCTCCTTCTGATGTTTTATTATTGGTATATACAAATGCAACTGATTTCTGAATATTAATTTTGTATCCTGCTACTTTACTAAATTCATCTATCAGGTCTAATAGCTTCTTGGTGGAGTCTTTAGGGTTCTCTATATATAGTATCATATCATCTGCATATAATGATAATTTTACTTCCTCCTTACCAATTTGGATGCCTTTTATTTCTTTTTCTTGTCTGATTGCTGTGGCTAGAACTTCCAGCACTATGTTGAATAGAAGCGGAGATAGTGGGCAACCTTGCCTTGTTCCTGATCTTAGGGGGAATGGTTTTAGCTTTTCCCCGTTGAGTATGATGTTAGCTGTGGGTTTGTCATATATGGCCTTTATTATGTTGAGATATGATCCCTCTATTCCCACTTTCTTAAGGGTTTTTATCATAAATGGCTGTTGGATTTTATCAAATGCTTTTTCTGCATCTATTAATATGATCATGTGATTTTTATTTTTCCTTTTGTTAATGTGGTGTATCACATTAATTGATTTGCGGATGTTGAACCAGCCTTGCATACCAGGGATGAATCCCACTTGATAATGGTGTATGACCTTTTTAACGTATTGCTGAATTCTGTTCGCTAATATTTTGTTGAGGATTTTTGCATCTATGTTCATTAGAGATATCGGCCTGTAGTTTTCTTTTTTTGTGGTGTCTTTGTCTGATTTGGGGATCAGGGTGATAGTGGCTTTGTAAAAGTGTTTGGGAGTCTTCCCTCCTTCTGGATTTTTTGGAAGAGCTTGAGGAGAATAGGTGACAATTCTTTTTTGAACGTTTTGTAAAATTCACCTGTAAAGCCATCTGGTCCAGGGCTTTTGTTTGTTGGGAGATTGTTGATTACTGATTCAATTTCCGTGGTGGTAATCAGTCTATTCAGGTTTTCTGTTTCTACTTGAGTTAGCCTTGGAAGGCTATACGCCTCTAGAAAATTGTCCATTTCTTCCAGATTGTCAAATTTGTTGGCATATAGTTGCTCATAGTAATTTCTTAAAACTTTTTGTATTTCTGCGGTGTCCGTTGTCACTTCTCCTCTTTCATTTCTGATTTTATTAATTTGGGTCCTCGCTCTCTCTTTTTTTAATGAGTCTGGCTAAAGGTTTGTCGATTTTGTTTATCTTCTCTAAGAACCAACTCTTGGATTCATTGATCTTTTGTATTGTTTTTCTGGTTTCTATTTCATTTATTTCTGCTTTGATCTTTATTATCTCCTTCCTTGTGCTCCCTTTGGGCTTATTTTGCTGTTCTTTTTCCAGATCCCTTAAGTGTAAAGATAAACTGTTGATTAGTGATGTTTCTTGTTTCTTTAGGTAGGCCTGCAAAGCTATGAATTTCCCTCTTAGGACTGCTTTCGCGGCATCCCATAGATTTTGGGTCGTCGTGTTTTCATTTTCGTTTGTCTCGAGATATCTTTTGATTTCTTCCTTGATCTCCTGCTTGACCCATTCATTATTTAGTAATAAGTTATTCAGCCTCCATGAATTGGTGTGTCTTCCAGTTTTTTTCCTGTAGTTCATTTCTAATTTCATAGCACTGTGATCAGAGAAGACAATTGGTATGATTTCAGTTTTCTTAAATTTATCAAGACTTGTTTTGTGGCCTAACATATGGTCTATCTTGGAAAATGTTCCATGTGCGCTTGAGAAAAACGTGTATTTTGCAGCATTGGGGTGAAATGTTCTGAAAGTATCGATTAAATCCAAGTGGTCCAATGTATCATTTAAGGCTGTTGTTTCCATATTGATTTTCTGTCTGGAAGACCTGTCCCTTGTTGTCAGGTGTGTTGAACTCCCCTACTATGATAGTGTTACTGTTGATCTCTGTCTTTATGTCAGTCAGTACCTGTTTTATATATTTAGGTGCTTCTATGTTGGGTGCATAGATGTTTACTAGGGTTATGTCCTCTTGTCGGATCGATCCCTTTATTATTATATAGTGCCCATCTTTATCTTTTAGTATGTTCTTCATTTTAAAGTCTATTTTGTCAGAAATAAGTATTGCAACTCCAGCTTTTTTCTCGTTTCCATTTGCATGAAATATCTTACTCCAACCCTTCACTTTCAGCCTGTGTGTGTCTTTTGTTCTGAGGTGAGTCTCTTGTATACAGCATATACAAGGGTCTTGCTTTCTTATCCAGTCAGCCACCTTATGTCTCTTGATTGGAGCATTTAAACCGTTTACATTTAAAGTGATTATTGATAGGTACGTAGTCATTGCCATTTTTAAATTTGTAGTTCGGTTGTTTTGATCTTTCTTCTATTTACAGAAGTCCTTTTAGTATTTCTTGCAATGCTGGCTTGGTGGTAATAAATTCCTTTAGCTTATTTTTTTCTGGGAAGCTCTTTATCTCTCCATCAACTTTAAATGATAGCCTTGCTGGATAAAGCAATCTAGGTTGTAGGCCTTTGTTTTCCATCACTTTGAGTATCTCCTGCCACTCCCTCCTGGCCTTCAATGTTTCTGTAGAAAAGTCATTTGATAGTCTTATGGGAGTTCCCTTGTATGTAACCCTCTGTCTTTCTCTTGCTGCTTTTAGGATTCTCTCTTTGTCTTTAAGCTTTGCCATTTTAGCTATAATGTGTCTTGGTGTGGACCTGTTTGGGTTTTTCCTGGTTGGAACTCTCTGCACTTACTGGGCTTGTATGTTGGTTTCCTTCATCAGGTTGTGGAAGTTTTCGGACATTATTACTTCAAATATGTTCTCAATCCCTTGCTTCCTCTCTTCACCTTCTGGTATTCCTATGATGCACATGTTGTTGCGCTTGATGTTATCCCAGAGGTCTCTTAAGCCATCCTCATTGTTTTTTATTCTTTTTACTTTCTGTTGTTCCGTTTGGGTGATCTCTGCTACCTTGTCTTCTAAGTCGCTGATTCGATCCTCTGCTTCATCTAACCTGCTGGTAATTCCTTCAAGTGAGTTCTTAATTTCGGTAATTGTGTTCTTTAGTTCTAACTGGTTGTTCGTTATGATTTCTACATCCTTCTTTATGTCTTCTCTAAGCTCCTTAAACATTCTTATCACCAGTGTTCTGAACTCTGTCTCTGAAAGGTTGGTTACCTCTGCTTCATTTGGTTCCAGTTGTGGAGGTTTCTTCTGTTCTTTTATTTGGGACGTGTATCTTTGTTTCCCCATTCTGGCTGACTCTCTGTGTTTGTTTTGATGTATTTGGTAGATCCCCTAGAGTTCTTAGTTCTTGCTAGGTTATCTTATGTAGTATGTGTCTTTTATATTTGACTTGCACTACTTCGTTCTTCTCCTCTGCGTGTGCTCCAAAGGTGACTCTTGTGTTGTGTATATTGTCCTGTTCAAGAAGATCTTTAATTGCTTTTTGCTTGTGAGTAGGTGGGGTTAACTCCTAGGCTGACTGGTTGTGAGACTTGGCTCTGCCCACTGCAGGGCGTTCTGCTGCGTGGGGGTTGACCACTTAAATGTGGTTTGGCCTCTATGGGCTCTAGTGCCGGCAGAGAATTCCCTCTGGGTGTGTGACTTGTAGGCCAAACCCAGTAGTACTCTGGTTTGGTCTGGAGTTGGCCTCTGGATATGTTGAATCTTGTGCCTCTTAAGCTGGGTCCTGGTAGGGCAGTTTCAGAACAAAGCAAATCACCAAGCACAACAACAACAACAACAGAAAAAATCAAATACATTCACATGTAAAAACACCCGATAACCCCCACTCGACACAGGCAAAGATATCAAAGATATAAAGACTAAGCAAAACAAAACAAAGGAAAACAAAAAGCAGCGCCAGTCTTGGCTTAAGCCCACCAAGTAATGTCCAGGTTGTCCTCTGCTGTACCAAAGAGCCCTCTGCTTATTGTACAGGCAGAGCCGGTCACCTGGTGCCCAGAGTGACTTTGGGACTGTAGATTTAAATGCGTGGGCCTGAGGGGTCTGGATGATAGTTTTTACAAAGTCAGTGCAGTTTCTGCCCTTGCCTGCACATATGCACACTGAGAGTAGCCCCACCAGCCCCGTGTCCAGTACTCCTGAGTCTTAGGGCACTTCTTCAGTGTGTGTGTGTAATGGGGGGGTGCTGGCGGGAGATTTCTTAGCTGCTGAAAGCCCAGAGCTGCGTCTGCCTTACTGCTGATCCCTGGGAGTGTCTCGGCAGTTGCACTTGCCCTACCCTAGGCAGGCCAGAAAGGGTGGGGGCTGGGGGTGGAAGGGTCTTCTCTCTCCCAGCCCAGCCGCGCGCGTCACCCTCTTACCGCAGGCCAGAAAAGGTGGTGGCTGGGGGTGGAAGAGTCTCTTCTCTCCTAGCCCAGCCAAAATCACACTCTTCCCAGCCTCTTCCCTGGGTCAGGGCTGCCTGTCAGTCTTCCCAGAGCCTGAGCACTACTATGGCTACTGTGTAATCTGACACTACTCCTCAGTTCAGGGGCCAGTTTAAGTCTGGAAGGGAGAGGGTAGGATTGGAAGAGCGGGGGCGGGGGGGAGGGGCCCAGGTATGGAGTCTGTGTTCTTTGTCCGCCCTAGGGCCCAGTAGCCACCCTCCCGGCGGGAGAAATCAGCCGTGGGATGCAGGGAAAGAGCCCACCTCCTGGTCTCTGTGCTCTCCGTTCCGCCCTGGGATCCCGTGCGTGCCCGGAACTGCGGGTGCCACCGCGGTTTTCGCCGCCGCCGCCGCCGCCTGCCGAGACCCCGCTGTGGGCCCCCGCGTTTTTACTCCGCTCCCTTCCTTCCCCTGCTCGCCCAATTAGCCCACCTTCAAGTAATCCTTCAAGTACGAGTCTCTTAGCTGTCCTGTGTGATGAGCAAAGAGTTCTTTGATGGGTTATAGGTCCCGTTTGTAATAAGATCCGGAGGAGAACTCAGAAAGTGCACCCCGCTGCCGCCATTCCTATGACGTCATCCTCTACCTTTATTGTTGATTAATTGAGTATAAAGTTCTGCGTTGGAAATAATGGTCCCTTAGCATTTTGAAGGCGTGGTCTATTGCATAACTTAGCAGTAACGGTGATGACAAGACAGATGACATTCTGATACCTAATCCTTTGAATGTTTTATGGAAGTTTTTAGATCTTCGCTTTCTCCCTGTTGTTTAAAACTGTCATGATAACGTGCCTCGGTGTAGATCTTCTCCAGTCATTGTGTGGAGTGTCTTTTGGCCATTTTAATTTGGAAATACCCTTCTGTTCTGTGCAATTTTATTTTTGCTATTTCTTAATACTTTTCTCTCTCTGGAACTCCTTTTATTTGATTGTTGGACCTCTTAGATTTATCTTTCAATGATCTCTTTTCTGTTTTGTGTTTTTTTCCTCTTTTTGTTCTTTCTTGGAGGTCTTCACAAGTATATCTTTTAACCCTTCTATTTTGTTCATATCAGATATTTAATTCTCAAGATCTCCTGCACTTCTTCATTGTTATCATTATCACTTTGAGTTTTCTTTTGCTCCCCTCTTTCTATTACCTTTGTGTTTGCTTGTTTAATCTCTGACTTTTCACTTCATTGGTTTTCTTCAAATATCTAGTAGTTATACGAGGTCAGACAATTAAATTCGCAAACTCAACCTAGAAAAAAATGCCAATACCTCATTGCTGAATATCACTACGGTCACCTAAGTACTCCCCTTGGGAAGCTATGCACCGATGCCAGCACCTAGTCCACCCTTCAAAGCAATTTTGGAACTCTTTTTCTGGAATGGCCATCAGAGCCGTCGTATTACTGTTGATGTTCTGAATGTCATCAAAATGTCTTCCTTTCAATGTTTCCTTTATCTTTGGGTAAAGAAAGAAGTCACTGGGGGCCAGATCAGGTGAGTTAGGGAGGGTGTTTCTATACAGTTATTTGTTTACTTACTAAAAACTCCCTCACAGACAGTGCCGTGTGAGCTGGTGCATTGTCATGATGCAAGAGCCATGAATTGTTGGCGAAAAGTTCAGGTCGTCTAACTTTTTCATGCAGCCTTTTCAGCACCTCCAAATAGTAAACTTGGTTAACTGTTTGTCCAGTTGGTACAAATTCATGATGAATAATCCCTCTGACATCAAAAAAAAGGTTAGGAACATTCTTGCAACAAGTTCGTGAACTTAGTTGTGAGACCTTTCTCTCTGAGAGAAGCACTAAAGTAGCTTACTGGAAACTCTGTGTAAGAGTAGAACTACTTGGCTTGTGAACCTTACTATAAAAGATGTTAACATTCACTGCTTTGGAGCCTGAATTTGCTTGCTTCTTGTGATTTCTCTCCTTGCAAGCTTAAGTTTTGGGTTTCTTTGGTCTTTTGAGTTAGCTACTGCTTACATTTATCTGTTTTCTAGCTTCCAAAGTTTCTGACATTCATATTTGCTGTTCTGTCTTCTCCCATGCTCTTTGTCTTTAGGAGTTTATCCTTTTTCTGTGCCTTTATTGTAATTTTGATAGGGTTTTAGGAGGGAAAAGCATAAACCCATGTGTTCAGTCTTTCATTTTAAAGGAAATTCCTGTCATTTGTCATTTCTTGGGTGTTCTGAATTACAATTTTATATATTGAGTTTTTAATTTGATGATATTTAACGTATCTATGAATAAATCTATAAAACTCTTCATATATTATAATGATTGTGAAATCCTCCAGTACTCATAAATTGGCACAATTTATAGAAAATCTATAGTCTGTTCAATTCTGGTTTATTCTGGATAATTTGTAAAACAACGTGATCTAAGAAGGGAAGGGAAAACTTATAAAAGATAACATTACAAGAAATCAGGGCAATTTAAGGCAAGTCATACCAAGTTAGTAATTGATAAGGATAGAAGTAAATGGATATTTTTCTTTTTCTGAACCACTGTGTCTTTTACAAAATAATTTTCTTTAGGTGGTGGAACAAAGGTATAGTCTTGGACCCTCCAGCCCCCACCATAAGAGAACAACTGTAGAATTGCAAGCCATTACCTGACTGATTCAGTGCTTGCCTTAACATCCATATCTGTGAAGTCAAGGTTCTTACTTTGCAATCTCTCCTTATTTTCATTCATAATTCATCTTGGTTACATTTAATCAATGAAGCTTGGTTGTTTTTTGGGGGCGATTTGGGCGATTCATTTGGCCAAAACCTGCTAGGTATGGTACTGGGGGACTGGCTACCTTTTAGAATGTGGCAGAAAATTTGGATGTTTTGATATCCTAGTTAGTTTCATTGAGATTTTCCTCCTTTTTGATTATTTTGAAGATGAATGGTCTTTTCAGCATTGTCGGAGATCTGTGTTGCCAAATTTTACTTCTGCATTTATTTTTACTCCAGGGGACCTGTATTCTTTGACAGCCTTTATAGTAGCAACCTTTAGTCTTGACCCTGGATTAGTCCTTATCCAGTGACTGGACTAATATGATACAGAGCCAGTTTGTCACTGGACCATTGAAAAATTTCATACAGCTATAATTTGAAATAACGTAGATCAAAATTATTCCCCTGATTTCAAAATTCTAGAGCTGTGAAATTCACCATATGGAATTGCTGCATCATAAGAGATTTATATTGGATATTCAGTATTAATACTTGAGCCTGTTGTTGATTCTGCTTTTCCATTTTGAGTGAGTGTCGCTTTCAGAGAATTTATGGATTATACCAATATCAACTTATAATTTTTCCAACCTTAATTCTCCATAGTTCAGCTTCTTAAAATTGAAGAAAAATTTGTGGCCTAAAATTAAATTGATATTCCATCAACTCTCAATGTGACTTTTGAAAAGGAAACACTATATGATAGATAACCATTTCAAGATACGTGTTTTAAAAAAAATTTAGTGTTATACGTCTGTGTCCTGGGTAACTATTATAAACAAACCTCTTTAAGTATTTTTTATTCAAGAAATGTACAGGACATGATTGGAAATAGTGCCTTATGAATTTGATTTTTATACCTATTACAGAAAAAGCTTGTCTGATGAGAATACATCTTGACAAACTGATATGTTTTGATAGGTGCTGAGGTAATTGTACAGATTTTTAAAATTAAACAAATTGCAAACAGAGATTTCTGCAGTAGATTAATCCCAATATCAAGGTTTTTCTGTTAGTTTAAGCATTGCTAAACATGACAAAAATCATCTTTTTTTGGCATTTCTGAGCATGTGATACAAATTTCGTGCTGAGATAGGTCAACTGTATTACATAGTAAGAAAGAATTTGTTTTCTGGATATTAGTGGCAGATATTCCCAAATCTGTAGTGTGAGTTGATTAAGTAACATAACTATATTTGTTCGTATTTAGTGTAAATACCTACATTAGCTGTAGAAAGTTCACTTTTTTAAAGAGTATCTACTAACAGAGTTGCTCTTTCTACTCAGAACAAGTTTAAAGTATATTTTATTGTCACCAAGGAGCATTCATAGTAGGATAAGAAGCAAATAAATCTGTGTTAATTGTTTCTGTCATATAAGCATTTAAAACATCTTATCCAATAAAGGATACCTTTTTAAAAATAGGATATGCTTCAGGACGTTCTTTTTTTTTTTTTTAAAGCATGTACATATTGAAAATTACTAATATTTTCTAAGTATCTTATTCTGAAAAGAGATTCCAACAATTTTCTGGGTAAATAATGGAATGCAGAGTTCTGTTCTTTTCAATACAATATGTATATATTTAGAGATTCATATATAGTGATGTATATATGTATGTGTGTATATATATGCATATGTGTGTATATATATAATCACTTAAAGTCTGTATAGTATAGTTACCCCTAATGGAAAAATGATTCCTTGAGATTTGCGATATTTAATATAATGAATGTGTAGAATGTTCAGCAAATGGCTAGATCATTTGATCTCTCTTTGTACTTTTAAACTACCTGGGTATTATTTTTGGAGAAAAAAACAAACAGTATTTGGTTTTTACTCAGAGAAGTTTCTGATTTAATTGATACAAGCTTAAACCCAGGCATGAGACTTTTTTAAAAGCTCCCTAGCTGATTCTTATGTAGATAAAAACCAGTGACGTGTAGGTTCTAGCATTGGGCTTTGTGACATAAATAATTATTCAAACTAAAAAGTGAAGGATTTCCTTCATTTTCTTTTTCTAAATTAACTTATAAGTTTTGAATAGTTTTAGGTTTATACAATTAAAAAAATAATACAGAGAATTTCCATATACCCCCACATTCAGTTTCCCCTATTAATAAATAGCATATTAGTATGGTACATTTGTCACAATTAATGAACCAATATTGATAAATATTTTAAACTAAAGTTCATACTCTATCCAGATTTAGTTTTTACGTAATATTCTTTTTCTGTGTAGGAAGAATCCATTCAGGATATAACATTACGGCTCCTTAGGCTCCTTTTGATGTCACAGTTTCTCAGATTGTCCTTGTTTTTGATGACTTTGAGAACTTTGAGGAATGCTGGTTAGGTATTTTGTAGAATGTCCCTCAGTTGGGGTTTGTTTGATTTTTTTCTTAATGATGACACTGGTTATTGGTTTGCGGTGGAAGACCACAGAGATGAAGTCTAGTTTCATCACATTATATCAAGAGTACTAAAGGAAAAACTTGTTTCCTCTACTCATAACACTTCTGATACCAATTGTGTAGATTTTCCACACTAAACAATTAGCCATTTCCCTGCGGACACCAACTGATTATCCTACAGTTTAATTCATTCTGACATTAACTACCCAGGCTTAGCACAGACCCCACAGGTTAAGGACTGAGTCCCACCAAATTGCCCCACTCCTCAGATGTCCATCACAAGTCTGTACTCAAGACCAACTAGCTATAAATAGGAGGTTTCCATAACACTCTCTTCTGGTTCAATAGTTTTCTAGAACTGTTCACAAAACTCAGGGAAATGTTTTACTTACTATTACTGGTTTGTTACAAAGAATATAACTCAAGAACAGCCAAATGGAAGTAAGGCCCAGGGCTAGGTATGGAGCTTCCATGTCCTCTCTCTGATCTTGCCACCCTCCTAGTACCTCGATGTGCGTATTCACCAACCTGGGAGCTCTCATAACCCTTTGTGGGGTTTTTATGGAGGTTCTTTTTTTTTCAAATTGAAGTTTATTGGGGTGACAATGGTTAATAAAGTTACATAGGTTTCAAGTGTACAATTCTGTAATACATTCATCTGTCTATCACATTGTGTGTTTACCACCAGAGTCAGTTCTCCTTCCATCACCATATGGAGGTTCTATTACATAGGCCTGTTTAATTAAATCATTGGCCGCTGGTGATAGGCTCCATCTCTAGCCCCGCTCCCTTTCCTAGAGGTCAGGGTGGTGGGGCTGAAAGTTCCAACCCTCTAATTTACTGGTGGTTGATTCCCCTGGCAACCAACCCCCTTCTTCCAAGAGTCCTTTATTAGCATAAACTCCAGTATGGTTGAAAGGGACTTATGAATCACAAAAGATGCTCCTCCTACCCCTATCAGGAAATTATAACAGTTTTAGAAGCTCTGTGCCCGAAACTGGGGACAAAGACCAAATATATTTCTTGCTATATCAAAATATCAGATGAAGTCTGTCAACATGGCTTATCACTGTTGATGTTACCCATGATCACCTGGCTGAGGTAGTGTTTGCCAGGTTTTTCCACAATAAAATGACTCTTTCCCCCTTTCTATACTATACCTTTTGGAAGCAAGTCACAATACACAGCACTCACTAAAGGAGTGGGAGTTATGCTCCCCATCGTGGAGGGCAGAGTATCTATATACGAGTGAATTATTTGGAAGTCTTCTACACGGATTTATCTATTCCCCCATTTATTCACTGATGGTTTGCCTTTTTTTTTTTTTTAAGTATTTTCTTACTCTCTGACGTTACAAGATACTCTTGGCTCATTTTGTATATTTTCTGCCACAGTCCTGAAATCCTAGGAGCCGAGTTCCTTTTATTAGACAGTGGTGTTAGAAACCAAGATCTGGACTATAGGTGTGATGGTTGCTATTGTAGGATGTTGTTACTTATAGACCCTCTCGCCTGACAAAGAAAGGAGATATGTGTGTGTGTACTAACTTATGTATAACATATGTTTATAACTATGTATAAGCTAAACATGAATTCATACTGGTGTATCTGACTCTTAATTCATTACCACATGGATCATTCTGCCTCCCCTTGTTTGTGTATAACCCCCGACTGCAATGGTAAGAAACCTAGCTCCCAAACATTACTAAACATTACTAAATGTTTCAGTTCCTGTATACATGTACAGTAGTTCCAGAATTGTTAACCCATATTCCCATGGGAAATAGCTTTATCAACTAGAGCATAGTGCTATGTACAGTTCTTTTTGTTTTTAGCCTTACAGACTTTATTCACTTCCAAAATAACTTAAGTTAGCACCTTTTTTCCCCATGAAGTTCTTTCATACATTTGTAATACAGTTTTTTTTTTAAATATGTGTTACATTCTGCATTCCATTCTTGGATCTCCTGACCTAAATGAATTATTTTTAAAATTTGCATACATTAAGGTTCACTCTTTATGGTAGAAAGTTCTATGGGTTTTGACAGATGCATGGTGTCACATATCCATCATTGCAGTATCATACAGAATAGTTTCACCACCCTAAAAGATTCCCATGCTTTACTTATTTAACCTTCCCTCTATCCATGAACCCTTTTCAGTCACTCATCTGCTTACCATCTATAGTTTTGCCTTTTCCATAATGTCATATAATTGGAATTCTACACATGTAGCATTTTCAGATTGGCTTCTTTCACTTACGCATTTAAGGTTCATCCATGTCTTTTTGTGACTTAATAGCTCATGTATTTAAACTGAATGATATTCCACAGATTGGATGTACCACAGTTTGTTTGTTTATTCACCTACTGAAGGACATCTTGGCTACTTCTAGTTTTGGGCCATTATGAATAAAGCTGCTATAAACGTTTGCATACCAGCTTTTGTACAGATTTAAGTTTCCAAATCAGTTGTGTAAATATCTGTGACCATAACTGGTAGATCTTATGGTATGTTAGCTTTGTAAAAAACTGTCAAAACTCTCTTCCAGTATCATACTGTTTTGCATTCCCACCAACAATGAGTAAGAGTTTCTGTTGTTAAGCATCTTCACCAGTAATTCATATCATCAGTTTTTTGCATTTTAGCCGTTCTAATAAGTGTTTAGTGGTATCTTATTATTGGTTTAATTTGCAATTCCTAATGACAGAGATGTTGGGCATCTTTTTATGTGCTTATTTGCCTTTTTTTTTATCTTCTTTGTCAAGGTATCTGGTCAGTACTTTATCCCATTTATAATTATTTTATGTTTATTTTGTTGTTGATTTTTAAGAGTTTTTTATTTATTTTGGACAAGTCCTTCATATGATATGTGTTTTTCAAATATTTCCCTCCAGTGTGTAGCTTGTGTGAAAGATTCTCTGAAGTATGTTTCACAGAGCAGAAGTTTTTAGTTTTAATACCCCCTATCCATTTTTCCCCCCATAGCTCTTGCTTTTGGTGTTTTATCTACCACCAAACTCAAGGTGACATAGATTTTATCCTATGCTTCCAGAAGTCTTCTAGTTTTGCATTTATATTAAGGTCTGTGATCTATTTTGAGTTAATTTTTGTGAAAGTTGTGACATCTGTGTCTAATCTAGGTCTTTTTTTTTTTTGCATTTGGGTGTCCAGTTGTTCCAGCACCCCTTGTTTAAGAGACTCTCCTTTCTCCATTGAGTTGCCTTTGTGCCCTTTGCAAGGATCAGTTGACTGTATTTGTGTGGGTTTGTTTCTTGGCTCTGTTCTGTTTCATTGATGTATCACTGATACATGTGTCTATTCTTTTGTCATTACTACTCTTTGTCTTGATTACTGTAGTTTTATAGGCGTCTTAAAGTTGGATATTGTGGGTCTTCAAACTTTTTCTTATTCAGTATTAACTGTCATAGGCATTTTGCCTTTCTGTATAATCTTTAGAATTATATTGTCAATGTTTACAGTTAGCTTGGTGGAATTTTTATTGGGATTAAATTGAATCTATACTAAGTTAGGAAGAAATTATATTGAGTCTTCTAATCCCTGAACATCAAATGTCTCTGTTTTTTAAGATACTTGATTTCTTTCATCAGTGCACACAGATTCTGTACATATTTTGTTAGACCTAGGTGTTTCTTTTACTTTGAGTGCTATTCAAAATGTTTTTTTAATTCCAAATTTTAATTGTTTATTGCTGGTATATAGAAAGTAAATGATTTTTTGTATTGCCCTTATAGTCTGTGACCTTGCTATACTTGCTTATTATATTAGTTCCAGGAATTTTTTTGTAGATTCTTTGAAATTTTCTACAGACAATCATGTCATTTGTGACTAAAGATAGTTTTATTTGTTCCTTTTCAATCTTTATAACTTTATTTTTTCTTGTTTTACTGAGCTAACTAGACCTCAGTTGTCTTTTAATTTTAATGTTTCTGTATCCTCATTAAGTTTTTCTTTTTCCCTGTTTCAGAGGATATATCTTTTCTTCATAAAAATTTGTAAATGTAATATAAAATGTAAACTAAATGTAATAACCTATTTTATGAACCTGTTTTATCTGTGTAAATGTCCATTTAATGGAATTGTTCTAGTCTTTTGTCTTTGGTGCCCTCTTGTGGATTTTTTATAAACTGCTTGTAACAACAGTTTTTAAAGGTGTTACTTTTATTTAAAAATATTAGATTTCATAATCTTTATATTTTGTTAATCTTTTGACATGCTTTTGGCTGTGAGAGATAAAAGAAAAGTCATGGCTAAGGTTGCTTTTACTTTTATTGTACTCTATAATATATCAGTATTTTGCACAGGGGACGTAAAATAATCTTTTGTTTGGAAACTTTTAATATAATGCCAAGAGCTTGTGCAGTCTTGTTTCATGGAGCCTCTGAAGTCCTGCCCACATGCCTTCTCACCATTTAGGCTTGTTATACTGATGAACAAGTCCTTTATGATTTTTAGAGATCCTGAAAGCTTTGATGTAACTTTAAAACATGCCTGTGAACATGCAGATAGTTAGGATCCGTGAAGGCAGAAGTTTCTGTTTGTTAAAGACAGGTATGTCAAAGACAGCAGCTGTGTAAGTTCTTATGCTGCTTTTGCAGTGAAATCGGACCACCTACTCATAACAATGGGAGGAAATTTCATTCTTTATACATATTTCAGATACTTCAAATTTTAGTAATTTTTAATTGGTGGATACCAATTTATTACTTTTTTCAGCCTGTCAGGCATTGAGGCAGGAGGTTGAAGGAGATTAGTATTTTTTAAAAAATTTTTAGAACCTTACTTTATTTCCATCATGACTTCAGTATTTTCCATTTTTTTAAATTAGTTTCAGGTATACAAAACAATATAATAAACATTTACACCCCTCACAAAGTAATAACCCTCCTTCCCCAATCTACTGTCCCTCTAACGTCGTATATAGCTGTTACAATTCCATTGACTCAATTCTCTACGCTGTACTCCACATCCTGTGGTCATATATATATTAAATTATAGTTGACATTCGTTGTTATTCAGCTTCAGCTTCCGGTGTACAGCGCTGTGGTCAGGCATCTACGCCATCCCTGAAGTGGTCTCCCTAATGAGACAAGTGTCCATTGAGATTGTTTTTGATGTTTTCTCAGTAGTTCTGAGCTTAGTTGGGTTGAGTGCGGTATTGAGACTAGAGTTAACCAGTTGATCCTGTTGTGGGCCATTTCCCTTGTGACACAGAAACAGTAGATACTACAGAGTATATTGATAACAGGGACAATGGCTTAAATGCTATCCTTTACCATATGTGGAAGTGGGATTTGAAGGTAATGCTCTGTTGGGTCATATCAATACTTTCACTTTACTATACAAAAGAGTATTTTTTAGTTTAATGGTACATAGGGCTCTTTCGTGTGAGACATCAAGCAAATGTACAATAATAATACCCTTTGATTTTTGACTTTTTTACCTCAAGTAATAATGAAAATTTATTTATTGTCACAGGTTAGCATGTTAGTATAATCACCGACTCCTGATTTAATTATGCATGGGGAGAGAAAAGATTCCTACCAGTTTTCCCCAAATTTTATGCTCATTTCCTTGAAGTTGTATTGCACATGCCTTGTTGACTTCTCATTTGACTCTTTCATCACAAATTAATAATTATATTTTAATGTCTTCATTATATGCTGAAGTAGCAAATTTCATTAAGTCATTTTTTTGGTGGGAGTTCCAAATAATTGGCATTGTCTATTTTGTTTTTTGTCTTCATCTATTCAAATTAGAATCTTACACAATTTTCTCTTTAGAGTCAGTTTGGTCTCCTTAGGTTCATAATATGGGAGTTATTTTAGATCCATTATATTTGACTGTCCAGAAAAATTTCTAGAATATTTTTATTCTTCTTTCATAATTTCTTGCAGGTTCAATTTGTTATTCTGTTTCTATAGGACCCTTTTTAGTATAGGCTCTAATTACCTCAAATACAGATTTCAGTAATAATCTTCTGATTTCATTCTCTCTGTTTCCAGTCCTTTTCTAATTCATCCTTTAGTTCCTGAGGTTCCTATCTTCTGCCAAGCAACTTATGCTGTCTCCCACTGTTCAAGCACTCTATAAGCGATAGGCCATCCCTTAATGCAGTCAAACTCACTGCTTTCCATGCTAGCCAGAATATTTCTACCTTTGTGTTTGTTTGTTGTTGTTGTTTTCAATCTAGAATGCCACTGTCTACACTTCTAATTTTTCTCCTAGAAATTTTTATCTTAGAAAGATCCCACTTTCTAAGGGGACTAACTTAATTCTAAGGAGCAAGGAGTGTTAATTCTGTTGTTTCTACCCATTCTCAGTAGTTTGTGTTTTAACTGTTTATCTTTTGGATTGTGGGCTGAAGTTTAGCTGGATTTTATCTCTGAATGATTGAGTTCTTGGTTGAAGGTTGAGTATTAGTCCCTCTAGGGTAGACTTTCATTTGTTTCCATCAGGTACCAGAGTGCTTCCATACTGGCACTGAATTAGGTTAATTTCTCAGCATGGGGTTCCCCAGAGTATGTGGGTAATATTAGGAAATCCATACCCGTGTCTATGTATTCTACAGGAAGCACCCTCACCACGCACTTCCCATCTTTCCCTATAGCCCAGGTGAGATGGACAAGTTTGTGTGTCATCCCCTTGGCCTATGAGTACATTTTTTCTTGTCTACCTTTTCACTGAGGATGTAGATCTTCAAGATTCCCAATGTGAGCAGGGGTGTCAGTTCTATGGAGAACTTTTGTTGCCTGTAAGCCACTAAAATAGATACCACTGGTTCACCCCACCCTTATCATCACGTACCTCTAAGGCAGCCCTAAGGTCAAATTTAGCTTATTCTCACTTTGGTTCCCAGCTCTGTTTGGGGCCATTGAGGATTTCCCAGACGATGGATATTGAAAACTCAGTTATGCATTCATAGCATGTTATGCATTCATTATTGTTTGCTGTTAGTGCCATCCCTACGTAATAAGCATCTCTAAGAGGTTTCAAAGAATCTAAACCACCATAATATTGCAACTTTTTACGTAATTGGTTCACTTATGTATCTTACACATTCATTTTTTTCCTGAAAAATAATTTTTTTCATACTGTAGCAGAATGCATATTTAATAGAATTGTCTAGTTGAATCAAAGCCATTAAGATCACTGTTCTATACTGATAATGTGCTGTTATGTAATTATATTATCAATAAAGATGTATTTATTTTAAGAAAAGAAATAAAATAATTAGAATATTTCCAGTTAGATACATATTTAAGGAATAGTTGAACTATCTCATTAATGTTACAAGTGACAAGTGGTTTCTAAAATGTTCGTGTAAATATCCTTAAAATCAGTCAAATAGTAGCTGGATAATTAGAAAATCTTTTATGGTATTAGGTGTTACAAATGTAAAGATACCTAATGCAGAGTTTCTGATTATTTCTCAGACTGTGATAAGCATAAATCTGTCCTAGCAATGGAGTAGGATTTCCTAATAATGTTTTCAAATATTTGTATTCCATGTGGATTTTATGATTCATAACCTGGATTATCATCAGTACTCTGTTTTTCATTCCTGGCACATGATGACCACTGATTGAAAATGCTATTGTATTCCTTACTGGAATTGGCTGCTTTCTGCAGTGGGAAGCATCTGTTCTGCAGACCTTTTTCTATAAAGTATCAACATGTTTTTCTTCTGCTTTTCTTTTGTGAGGAATAACAGGGTCCATATAAATGAAGAATAGCATTGGAAAAACATTATAAATTTGTGTTTTATTACAAAAATGTAAAAAGTATCAAATGAAATTTTAACATAATCTAAAATATCAAGAATTTCAGAGTTAATGATTTTTTTTCCAGGACTTCTTCCAAGTCAGTTGTTGTCCTTTCAGTCTTAGTTGTGGAGGGCGCAGCTCAGCTCCAGGTCCAGTTGCCATTGCTAGTTGCAGGGGGCGCAGCCCACCTCCCTTGCGGGAGTCGAACCGGCAACTTTGTGGTTGAGAGGATGCGCTTCAACCCACTGAGCCATCCGGGAGGCAGAGCTCAGCTCAAGGTGCCATGTTCAATCTTAGTTGCAGGGGGCGGAGCCCACCATCCCTTGCGGGAGTCGAGGAGTTGAACAATCAGCCTTGTGGTTGAGAGCCCACTGGCCCATGTGGGAATCGAACTGGCAGCCTTTGGCGTTAGGAGCATGGAGCTCCAAGCACCCGAGCCACCGGGCTGGCCCAGAGTTAATGATTTTTAAGAATTAAAAAGTGTTACTAAAAAGTTTTTAACACCATCACCAAGTGAGTTTTCTAAATCATATAAATTAGTTCTCATTCCATCTCTACTTTGTTAATTACTGTTTGGCTGCCATCCTCTCATTAGTGAATTGAGTGCTCACCACTTTTTTCATTGCTATTTTTTTTTACTGTCAGTTTGTAAATTAAATTAGCATCCTTTAGCAAAATGACTATGTAAGTAAAATTAATAAGCAGTAAAAGCAATCCTTTCCAAACTTGATTCAATGTTTTTATAATTTTATAGAATATCTAAGCCAATTCTGTGAATCCAGAGGTGCAGCCTTCATTATCCCGTTGTAGATTCAACTTTAATATCAACTATAGTCAGACTAAAAGTATTATTTCATACCAACCAGATGTTACGTTTCTTATTAAGTTTAGTGGTCATAGCACTGAATCTTACAAGGATAAGAGACAAATGACTCACACATATAAAAATAAATTTAGTGTTTTGGGGATAAATTGGTTGCAACCATGATAAAATATTAAACCAGCAGTAGATTTTAAAAAAGAACTGGTAGAAAATCCATTTTTTTCTCCCTCCTTCCTTAGTGGGGTCTATTGGGAAAAGTAAATCCCACCTTTTTAAAAAAAATTATTATTACCATTAGTTTTTTGACCACGTGCAAATCAGTTTATTTATATATGTTAGTTTTTTCATCTCTTATCAAAATGAAACATGCTCTGGCTAACCTGTAATATAATTAAATTAGACTTAAGAGATGCGGTAGATAATTTTAAAAAGCCTTTTCCAATTGGAACTTAGATCTTGGGCTTTAGAATTAGAATGACCTAGTTAGAATCCTTGCTTCTCCATTTATTTGTTGTACCATGTTTCCCCGAAAATAAGACCTAGCCCGGCAGTCAGTTCTAATGCGTCTTTTGAAGCAAAAATTAATATAAGACCGGGTATTACATTATATTATATTATATTTATTATATAAGACCCGGTCTTATTTTACTTTTTGCTCCAAAAGATGCGTTAGAGCTGTTGTCCAGGTAGGTCTTATTTTCGGGACA
The DNA here is from genome assembly GCF_004115265.2 of Rhinolophus ferrumequinum. Classification (NCBI taxonomy): domain Eukaryota; kingdom Metazoa; phylum Chordata; class Mammalia; order Chiroptera; family Rhinolophidae; genus Rhinolophus; species Rhinolophus ferrumequinum. The sequence continues at coordinate 40,465,717 of NC_046297.1, read as the reverse complement.
ACAGTATATGTGTGTGTGTGTGTGTGTGTGTGTGTGTGTGTGTATGTATATACACATATACATATATATATGTATATGTGTATATATATATCATCCTTTATATATATATAAAACATACCTAGTCTACTCATTCTTCCATACCTAGTTTAAGGGCCACCTCCTCGGTGAGGGTATCTTCACTTGTCGAAGGCAGAATCAGAAGCACCACTCTTGGTACTCCCATTATACTTGCCAACGCTTTTCTTGTAGCACTTAACATATTGCCTTGTAATTTATTGTTCACATGTCAGTTTCTCTTAAACCTCAAACTCCTTAAAAAAACAAAATGAACAAAACTGTTTCTAATTCATCTTTGTATCCCCAATGCCTGGTCCATTCCTTGACATGTAAATTTATAGTAAATGCTCATTGAATGAATCAATAAGTGAATATATAAATTGATTCACTCATTAAATAAATTTTTGTCAGGTACCTACTTTGTGGCAGGTTCTAAGCATTGGGGATTCATGAGTGAAAAAGAATTCATCTGTCTTCATTAAACTTACATTCTAGTGGTAGGGAAGGCCAGGCATAGGCTATGAAAAATACAGAAGGATAAAAGAATGATAGAGCCTTCAATTTTAGATTGGTGATCAGAAAAAGCCTCACTGAGGAGGTGACATCTGAGTAGAAACTTGATTTAAATAAAGGATCAAGCTGTCGTGTGGAAGAGTGTTCCAGGCTGAGAGATTAGCCAATTTAAAGGCTCGACGAGGAACATGCTTAGAATGCCCAAGAAATAGCGAAGGAGGCCAGCATGGCTGGAACTTGATGAGTGAGAAGGAATGTGATAGAAGATGGAATTGCAGATATTACTGGGCCAGGTCACATTTGGCCATCATAAAGATTTCAGATTTTATTCTAAGTGTGAGGGGAGGCCAAAAGCATGGTTTTGAGCAGGAAAGTAGCACAATGTGATTTGTTTTTTCAAAGGATCAATCTGCCTTTTGTGTGTGAGACCAAAGAGGGCAATAATGGAAGCAGTAAAAACTTAGGAGGTTGTTTTAATTGTCAAAGTAAGAGAAGATAGTGGCTTTGACTAGGAGGGACCAAATAATATGTATGGGCCTCTTTAGGAGTAGGAACTGGTGTCATGAGCTGTTAAAACTGTAAGCCTATACCTTTAACTTAAGCATTCAAGTAGATCAAAATTTAAATGTAAGGTACATGTACTTAGTAGAATAAAGGACTAAGAAATAAAGGAGCTAGTTTCTTATTCCCAGCTCTATGTTTGTTTTGTTTTGTTTTTCCAGCTCTACTTTATTTTTTATTTTATTGGTTTCAGATGTAGTAGATTGGAGGTGGGGGGTTATCACTTTGTGAGGGGTGTAAATGTCTAACTATTACACTGTTATGTACACCTCCAGCTCTACTTTTAAGTAGGTGTGTGACCTTGGGGAAGTCTCTTAAGTTCTATGGGCCTCAGTTATTTTAAGATATAAAATGAGGGTTTAAATTATTAAATGAGTTCATAATTCTGTGAAAAATTAAATATATAATGAATGCTTACTGTATATGGGATACTAAATGAAATACTTTAGTAGATTCAGAAGTACTGTTAGGAACTCTTATCCATAAGGTTCTTACATTTATAAAAGATTTTACAAAACAGTTATGAGATCATAAATTTAAATGCAAAATTGTGTAATGCAGATTATAAATTCTACAGAAGTCTGGAAAAGAGGATAATTAATAAAGACTGAATTAGCCATAAAGGTAACATATACTTGATCTAGGACTAGGTAGGATTTGTCAAAATGGATAGAGAGGAAAGAATATTCTGGGTAGAGAAGAAAACATGAGTACAGAGGGAGATTTAACGGGCACAGCATTATATGGGTTTTTGGCAGCTGGAGACTCAGTTAAGTTCAGCCTGACTGTATTGGAGCATATGTGAACAATAGGAAAATAGAATTTGCCCGATAAAGTAAGATAACATGGAGGTCATTAAAATCCAGGCAGAACTGTTTAGCTTTTTTTTCATGCAGGCATGAACTGGGAGTATTATAGATTCTTCAGTAGAAAGATATTGTGATACACATAGTTTTCATGAAAGATTGGTATAGTATGTGTGCTTTGATCTTGTGCCAAGTAGTATGCAGGCATTCGGGATACCTTTTCTCATTGAATCATTATAAAGCCAATGAAAGAAACTAAAGTTCAGGGAGTTTAAATAAATTGCCTAATTGTATTATGTCTAATAAGTGATTGGAGCCAGGATTTGAGCTAACATCTGTGTGATTCTAGAAGGTCAGAGTGGTAGAAACTCTTCAGTTAAGAGGCTTTTCTGGTAGTAACCCAGGTATGAGGTAATGAGGAATTTACTCAGTACCAGTGGGAATGCAAAAGAAGAGATGGAGTAGAGAGAATTTTTTGAAGAATTTGTTGACTATAGAGGGAATCAAAGAATAAACCTAAGAAGAATAAACCTCAGATAGCTAGTGAAGATTACTGTGGTTGTTGGGGATGGAGGCAGACAAGAGGGGCTAAGGAGATGGATTAGATGATACCTGATTTGGGAATGTCGCGTTCTAAACATCATTCAGTATTTAAGTAGTAAAATAGGGAGAATTTCAGGATTTGGAGTCCTCAACATATTAGATAGTTGAAGTCGTTAAGAATGAAGAAGTCTTCTAGAGGACAGGCTCGTGAAAGAGGAGCAAAAGACTTTGAGATATAATGCTTAATTTATCATGCAGATTTAGGAAGAAGAGGGCTATCAAACAGCTGAGAAAACATGGATGTCCTATTCTCCATATTTGCATTTTGACCTCTGTCAAACTAGGTTATGCTTGTTTGTTTCTACTTAAATATAATAAGTAGAATAAGTATAAATGAATTTCAGTACATGATCAAACTTTTCAAAATAGCAGATTGTTTGGTCTGTCAAACAGAATTTGTTAGTTTATTTTTATGGCCGTATTCCAGTTTATTTCTTGGTGAACATTCTAAAGAGCATCTTTTGTTATTATATTACTGACTTGATTATTCTGTGAATTTACATTTAAAGGCTAATGGCTAGGAAACAAGAAAAGTGCAGGCAACAAGAGAAAAAAATAGATAAATTGGACTTTATCAAAATTAAAAACTTTTGTACATAAAGGAACTATCAAGAAAGGGAAAAGACAGCCTATAAAATGAAGGGAAATATTTGCATCATATATTTGATAAGGGATTAATATCCAGACTACACTTATATAATGAGCTTCTGCAACTCAAAAATGACAAAAAACAACCTTTATCAAAAATAGGCAAAGGACTTGAATAGACATTTATCTATACGTAGGAAGAAGTACAAATGGCCAATAAGTGCATGAAAAGATACTCAACATCACTAGTCATTAGGGAAAAAAACATCAAACCACATATCCTTTACAATGGCTATTATTAAAAAAAAATGGAAAATAACAAGTGTTGGCAAGGATGTGGAAAAATGGGAACACTGTGCACTCGTGGTGGAAATGTAAAATGGTACAGCCACTGTAGAAAACAATTTGGCAGTTCCTCAAAAAGTTAAAAATAGAACTACCATATGGTACAGAATACACACACACACACACACACACACACACACACTCTTTCTCTCTCCTAGACATACACACACACACACACACACACACACTCTACGCAGTGGAATATTATTATTTTAAAAGAAGGAAATGCCGATAACATTATTGTAGCCATTACAATAGTGATAACATGTTCTGTCATTAATGTGCTTTTATTTATTTTATTCTTTGTTATGCATTTGTTGATAATTTACCTATCTTTTTTTAAAATCAGCTAGCAGCCTTCTATTTCATCAATTTCCATTTCTTGAGCTCTAATTATCTAAAGCTTTAGGTTATTTTGGATAACTTTGGCTCTTAGGATAACATGTATGTTTATGTTAAAATTAGTAATAGAAGTATTTTTCATTATTAAAAATATAATATGCTCATACTATTGTTAAGAATTAAGAAATCCAGCTGTCTTAGGAAAGTTCCTTCATTGCAGTATTTTACTTGCAGGATGAAGATGAGCTGGATTCCCACACCATGGTGAAGACTAGTTCAGAAAGTGTGGGCACGATGCGGGCCACAAGCACAATGAGTGAAGGGGCGCAGACCATGATTGAACATAACAGCACGATGTTAGAATCTGACTTGGGGACCATGGTTATAAACAGTGAGGATGAAGAAGAAGAAGATGGAACTATGAAAAGTATGTGGCTTTTCCCCACTGAATATTAATTTTCTATTTTGAAAGTATACTTCAATAAGAACCAGGATAGTTCTGAGTTATTTTTTATAGGCAGTCGTGGAAAATTTTGTTTCTTTGCTTTAATTAATAGTAAAAAGCATATGGCAGAAATGAACTAAAAAAATTTGTTTTAAGTATAACAAAAAAGCAGCACATCTTTAACTTAGGGTCGTGGAACTTTTTTCTCTTGAGGGATGCTAACCCATAACTTAATTTGTAAAGTATTTTAGAGATAAAATATTGTGTTTCTAACATTTACTTTTCCAATTAAAAAAGTGAACCTAAGCTTCTGTTCCAATAAATCCAACATAATATTATTTCATGTTGTCTAAATTATCAGTTAAGCCGCAGTGGCAGAGGCATGTAAGCTAAGGGAAGAAATAAGGGCTGACGTGAGAAAAAAAGAAACACTAGAAAGAAGGATCAAGAGACAGGGATAGTCATGCATAAAAATCAGTTTAGTGCATATTTACTACTGCTTGTCATGTGTGAGGCACAGTGCCCAGGTGCTGCAGGGGCTACAGTGATGCCTGAGACATTCTCTCTGGTGTCCACTGTTTACAGAGTGATGCGGTAGAGATACTCTCACAGGCTAGCACTTCTTTATGTATGTGGCATTCTAAGATTGCAGTTAACAATGTGGGACATTGTGATTTCAGTTAGAGGCAAAAACGGATTTATTACCTCTTGATGCCTCCTGACCTTTTTCTTCCCCCACCACTCTAGTCATGTGTGGTTAATGTCAAAGTCTGAGCCCTAGGCAGTTTTCCACTACACAGGACAGCTGGGCACAGAAGCAATAATACTTGCATTGTAGACCGAGAAAGTTATAGATATTTAAGTGCTTTGCTGATATTGTAAAATGTATATAGGTAAGAATTTCCTCTGGGGGGGTGTGTGTATGTTTGTTGCCTGCCCCTTTCTTTTTGCTGCTCCTGTGAGGTTGCTTGATAAGTCTTACCTCATAGCTTTAAGTCATTTAGCTCACTGCTGTGGCTTTCTTCACATTTCCTAGTATCTATCCCATTATGGTTGTATACATTTGAAAGGAAGGGTCATGAAGCACAAAATGCAGACAGATTGCCAGATAGTTAATCCTGGATGTGTGGGGGTGGTAATGAATTTTTCTATCTCCCACGATTGGTGGGTCTCCTAAGGCTTTGGCCTGGATTTCCTGAGATTTCTAGGTAGGCTTCTGACTAGCACAGGCTTTCTGCATCCCTAACATGCTTACCCAACTGCTTTGGAAGGTCTTGTGGCTTCCAAAGACAGCAAATGTTACTGGTTAGAGTCATATGCCCTGTGAATCAAAAATACCCTATGATATGACAGTTTACATCATTTTTCCACAAGTTGATGTAAACCTTTAAGTCAAACTTCATGATTCTGAACAGACCATTTAGAAAATCATTTTGTGTTTTGTTGTATCTCTAGTGAGCTACTGAGCTCTGTACGAAGTACATAAACAACTTTTCCATGTAGTCATACAGTTGAACATCAGCATATAAACAGTGGTTTAAAAATGAGTCTTTATGGAATCTAATTCATATTAGATTGTTATATTTCAAGGAAGAGATATGTGATGACAATTTATCATTAATTACATCGCAGATTTCTACATATTTTGTGTAGTGACTTTTAGCTTTGACAGCCATAGAAATCATTCACTATATGTTATAATTTTACGTCCTAAGTATGCGTTTTTTAAAAAAATCATATTATTAAAATCTTATTTCAATATGATCTTATGTTTGTATGGTCATATTATTGAGATCTTACTGAAAGCCATGTTTAAGTTGATCAGATAGTGGTTTATATAGTTGTAGTTGTTTTATGTACTTCAGCGAGTTTTAAATCCCTTGAGTCAACTTGCCATGTATTTTAAGTTTCTGCAATTTAGGCATCATTCTGTAATGTAGGACTTCATGTTCCCTCCAGTCTAATCAAATGATGTTAGTGTATTCCCCAGGGATTATCATACTGTAGTATAGCAATAGTGAAGTTACGCGGGAGAACTTACTTTTTCTGAAACCACATGATTACTTTTAGTTTTGGTTTTCCTCATTATCTAAATCTTCTTTAAAACTTCTTAGATTAGTTGGTATGAGCTCTCGGGTTATGTCACATCAGTCAAAGCCTTATTTACTATTGTGTCTTTATTATTTTTGTTCCCTAAAAAGATTATGGCAATATATTATTTTTAATTTGTTTTAATCTCTAGAATGTTATATTGTGTGCTGAGGATTCTGATTTTCATTGGAGTTTCAAATGAGTTGCCTGATTTAGTATTCTTGTTAATTTAAATTGTTTGCATATTCTTTTATATTTTATCCATGGAGACAGAAATTACAAACCTGTTTTCCTCACTTCTGACAAGTGTGGTCATTTGACTGTAGGAAGCAAAATTGTTAAAAGATCTTTTGAAGGAAAGTGGAAAAAAGTGACAAAAAATATTTAGTTTGATTTTTTGCTTTTAAATGGGCTTGGACCCTGAGGGCATGTCCCAAGAACTCTCCAAACATGGTTTCAGTAGTGATAGCATTACTTTTGCCCTCCCCCTTCCACTCTCCCCATTCACTGCTCTCTTGACCTCCTCATTATCCATATATGGCCCGGCTTCATCTGAGTAACCAAGATCTTTCACACTCTGGCACCAGCCAATATTTACTGATGGATCTCTACTTCCTTATGTATTATACTTTATCCAGATCGGTCAATGCCAGTTGGAATACAAATGGTTGACACTGAGTGTAAGCAGGTTGGTTGTCATTAAGGAAATCAACATTTAAATCTTTTTATCCTGAAGGAGTAGCTTAGGACCAGGTCAAGAATACACTGTCATCAAATTGATGAGGTAGTAGAGACAATTTGTTTGTGGGTGACGTTGGGAGAGCAGTAGTTTTAGCAAAGAGAAGACTGGGGCCTTTTACCTTGTTCAGCTCAGATCTACTCAGCTTTGTCTCTGTGGTAGAATTTTCTGGTCTTACAGAGCTGGGGTTGGATTGTTAGATCTAGTTGCCTTGAGGGGAAACTATCTTTTGTTGGTTTCCAGTGAAGAGCCACACTCTTCAGTCAGGTTAGAGGCTATGTTTGTGGCTTTAGCTCCTCTCTTACTTATATTCTTAACTCTTCTACCCAATTGGTCTTGTTTTCACCCTCTCCTGGCAAAATGTGACCATGGATCAATCTATTTGTCCATCATCTCTGCATCTTCACTGTGGCTGCTGAGTACTGATGGAGACAGGCTCAGGTATGTGAGTGCTGATGGAGACGTATGTACAGATGAGGACCTTCAGCCCCAGTGGGGCCCTCAGAACTCCTCTAGGCCTGTGTTTCTCTGCTCAGCTCTTTTTCATGCTACAAAGTGGTTATTTTAGACCTTCACTAAATCTCTTTCTGCCACTTCTCCTCTCAGTTTCAGTATATGATCTTGTTTCCTCCTTCCAGAAAAAAATTCAACATTATCACGTGAGAATGTGGAGAAGCTGTATAGGTGTTTTAAACATGGACTTTGGAATAAGATAGGAAAATTAGAGTCGTCCTTAACTTCTCTCTCTTCCCTCAGCCCCTCACTGAATTAACATCAAGTCTCTTCAGTTCTGCCTTCTAAATATCACTGCCCTCTTCTCACCATCTCTGCTTGCATTTCTCTAATGTAGGTCCTCATCGTTTCGCACTTATTAGGCTTCCTAATTGATTCCCTGCTTCCAGTCTTGGTTTCCACTTTCCATACAGATCTCATCATCTCTCTCCTTTGCTTTTGGCCCTCTAGTGCTCCCCATTGCTCTTAGTATAGAGCCCAACCTGGGTTAAAAGGCAGTATGTGCTCTGGTCTCTGCTTACCTTTTTATTCTCATGTCTCACTATTCCTTCTAGCTCCTCAGCTCTCAAAATTCTCATCCTTAACTTTGGGCATTTACTCTGCCCAAACCCCTTTGTTTTGCACTGCCCATTACCTCCCTCTGTTTGGATTCCTGCTTCCTTGGCTAATTCATATTCCTCCTCTCAGGCTCAGTCAAGAAGTTGCTTCCTCTACCGACCCAGGCTAGGGATGGGTGCCTCTCCAATAGACTACCATCACACTTCACACTGAATAGCAGTTGTTGCACTATTTTATAATTACCTGTTTCTGTGTGATTATCTGTTTATTCCCCATTGTATTCCCAGTACTTAATACCTAGCACAATAGTAAGAATCCCCTAAATGTTTTCTGAGCAAATGATGCAGTGTAGTGAAAAGAGCATGGGATTTAAAGTCAGACCACTTTTAATTGTGTGTTATTTAACCTTTTCTGAGCTTTAGTGACGAATATTTGTCCGTGTGTGTGTGTGTGTGTGTGTGTTTAAGTGTGGATTGATTTAGGTAAATATGTAAAGCACCTAACACAGTGCTTTAAATACAGTAGGTAATCAATAAAGAATAATTTTCACCTGACTGTCAGTTTGTGCTTCCAACAATTTGGAAATCTGGAACATCCGGAGGGCCCAAACCTGCTTCCTGCATAGCGAGGGAGGCCTGATCTTCCCGGGACTGGAGATGCTGAGCCATTGAATAGCTCTGTTCTTTTCCTTCCCAAGGCAAACTCTTGCTCCAGACTTTCTCTGCCTCCTCCAAGACCTTGATCCATCTCTCTTTATTCAGTAAGATAGCCAGAGGGGATTCTATAGAGAATAATGATCTGCAAAATGAACAGAATGACCCATATAAATACAAGCGATTTGAATGGCAAGACGAGGAAATAGTAAGGGAGCACTTAGCTGATCTGATATTTCCCTGCTGGGACTATGATCAATAATGTGTATTGTGATACCTGGCAGACAAGGGAACTGGATTCTGCTGTTTGTGAAATTTGATGTTTCTTTGAGAAAATGGGGAAAGTGTCATGGAAGCATGAAAGAGTGTATTTAAATATTATTTTACTTTTTTTTATTTTCAGAAAAGAGAAAAAAGGTCAATTTCTCAGGTTATAGCTATCAGTAATTGAGGGTCTAATAGGGGCCCAGCATTGTGCTCAGGACTTTGCATACATTATTGTATTGACTCTTTACAAGGATCTTGTAAAGTAGGATTGTTACTCCCATTTACCACTAAGGAAACTGACACTTGGGAATTGTAAATGACTTGTTCAAGATTTCGTAGCAAGAAAGTGGTGGAATCAGGTTTGACCCCCAAATCACATCACTACTCTGGGGCTGGTGAGCTTGACATCCCTCTTGGACAGGATTCTAGAACATCTGTGAATTCTTTAGGAAAGGAGACCTGGATCATTATAAGTCAGCTCAGGTTAAGTGGGAACAAGTCATATCAGAATAATGTAATTTCCTTTTTTTGACAGCATCACTAAAATTCTAGATCAGAGAAAAGGCAGGGTTTGGATTTTGTGTTTTAGAGTTTTGGAAGAGAATTTGACATGGTCTTTGATGATATCCTTATAAACAGTATGTAGTTGTAAGGGTTGAACAGTTATACCCAAATGGGCTTGTATCAGTCACGGTTTATTGGAGGAAACAGAAACTACTCTAGGTGTTATAACCATATAGAGATTTAAGTCAGAGATCTGGATATTCATAAAATCAATGAAAGGGTTGGACCAGAAGGCTGTGTAGCTAGACCTCCAGGCAAGACTCCTCCAACACCGCAGAAGTGACCCCATATGCAATTACTGCAGCTGCTGCAGTCAGGAAGACAGCGAATCCAGAGGCTGCCATTGGCACTGTTGAGTTCAGTAATTCAGATTGATCTCAATCTCTGTTGCTATTCAAGGATTAGAAAACTACCACTGTTACGGCAACCACCCCTTAGCACCTGTGAGGCTACTGACTGATGCTGCTGTTAAAAACAAAACAAAACAAAACAAAACAAAACACATCTTTCATGGTTGTGAAAAAGTACACTTATCCAAGATAAGGTGCAGGGACTTCTAGAAATGCAGTGTTGAACTTGCCAGCTTCTACAAAAAGAAGGCTCACCAGAGGCAGTGACAGTGTTAAGTAATAAATTATTGTCAATTAGAAGACTTCTCCTTGTGTGCTGTAAGGCTTAGACCTCAGTCCTAGCTGGTTTAACATTTTTTGTACAAACTTGGATTAATCTATAGAATAAAAGTCCATTAGAATTGCAAATGACATAAAATGGAGCAAAATAAAAATACATTCTGAGACAGAATCAGGATCTTAAGGGATCTCTACTGGCTGGAGCAGACTTGATTTACAAGATAAACCCTAGTCTGGGGTCCATGTAACTAACCCCACACGTGTACACCATAGCAGTGGCCTCTCAGAGTTGCTGGTTCTGTAGACCAGAGCAGGGCCTGGGCATCTTTATTTTAAAAATAGATTTAGATTTAGGAGATGTCATCAACATGGCGGCGTGAAGTGAGCCTCTGTAAATCTCCCCTGGAATTTACAACTAATCGAACAACTATAACTCCACAAAGGACTCCCTGCACAGCAGAAAGGCAAGATAAAGAGGCCCACTACTGAATTCAACTAAAAGTGGGCGAAGCGCGCTAGTGGGGAAGGAGGGAAGGGAGAAGTACGGAGTCAGAGCCGCACGGGCGGAGGACGCAGACCTAGCTCAGTGCTCCGAGCTCGCTGCATCACAGATCTACCGCAGCTGCAGGAGAGGGAAGAACGCGGACTGCTAGGGCTCTGTTTATGGCCCACAGGGCTGAGGGGGCAGCATATAACACGGCTGAACCCAACGCTCATGGCAGAGACCTTGGAGAAAGACTGAGGGAAGAAGGCTGAACATGGTGGTTTAAGCCCGCACTGCCGAGCAGAGGACGGAAGCCTTAGGCACTGAGACTAGCCGCCCCCTCCTTACCCTCCCAGAGCTACCCCGCCCCCACCTGCCCGGTGCTAGAAGGAGAACAGTAGCAATGTCAGATCAAAAGAACAAAATATTTGCTGTTCTAAGAACTGTGGGCTGCAGACACATTCGCAGCCAAACTAGTTCCCGCAAAGGGGAGGGAGCTGTGGAAGCTGGACCACCTGTGGTGGTGGTCACCGCCATTGCTCTGGGCCACCTGTCACAACTCACCCTGTCCCTGGCCCCACCTATCTGGGCGGATCCCTGCAGGAGTAAACAGAACTGCTGAAACATATGGGCTCTGAATCTGGTGCAGGAAGAGCTTTGGAACTTCAAAAGCTCTCCACATACCCACATGGACACTGCACCCTGTGACCCAGGCAAACTATTAACAGAGGAGAAGCCCGTCTCCCAGGGAATCCCCCCATTATGTGAGAAGCTGAAATAGTGCAGAGAAAACATAGCACTACCGTGTGACAGAAAAAAAAAGGCTGCAGTCAGAGAGAAAATAAAACATTCTACCAACAAGTACTGGAAAACAAAAGAAAGACCTCTTCCTATCAACCTGTTGCAGAAGCCACTCCTATAGATGTCTAGAAAGAGAAATAATAAATCAGTAATTGCCATGAATAACCAAGGCAACAAGACAGCTCAGAAAGAAAGTGAAAAGTCTCCAGAAAAGGAACTTAAAGATATGGAAATATGTGACTTAAATGACAGAGAATTCAAGATTGCGGTTCTGAAAAAACTCAACGAGGTGCAAGAAAACACAGAAAGGCAGTTTAATGAACTCAGAAACGCAATCAAAGAACAACAAGAGCATTTTACGAAAGAGACTGAAATTTTAAAAAAGAACCAAATAGAATTTCTGGAGATTAAGAACTCAGTAGAAGAAATTAAGAATGAAATACCCAACTTAGATAGTAGAGTTGACCAGATGGAGGAAAGAATCAGTGACATCGAAGATAGAAACCTGGAAATTACACGGATGGAAGAAGAAAGAGACTTGAGACTTAAAAGAAATGAAAGAACTCTACAAGAACTTTCTGACTCCATCAGAAAGAGCAATATAAGAATAATGGGCATACCAGAAAGAGAGAAGGGAACAGAGAATATATTCAAACAAATTGTCGATGAGAACTTCCCAAACTTGTGAACAGAACTGGATCCTCGAATCCAAGAAGCAAATAGAACACCTAATTACTTGAATATCAACAGGCCTTCTCCAAGGCACATTGCACTGAAGCTGTCTAAAATCAACGACAAAGAAAGAATCCTCAAGGCAGCCAGGGAAAAGAAGACGGTAACTTACAAAGGAAAGCCCATTAGATTATCATCAGATTTTTCAGCAGAAACTCTACAAGCCGGAGGGAGTGGAACCAAATATTCAAACTATTGAAATAGAGAAATTATGAACCGAGAATAATATATCCAGCAAAGATGTCCTTCAGATATGAAGAAGGAATAAAGACCTTTCCAGACATACAGAAGCTGAGGGAATTTCCTAATACACGACCTGCACTACAAGAAATACTAAAGGAGGCTATTCGACCACCATCAACAGGGACAATTTGTGGCAACTAAAACATGAAAAGGGGGAGATTAAAGGCCTGAACTGGAATATGGGAATGGAGAAAGTAAGCGTGCTGAAGAAAATGGAATACTCTAAATATCAAACTTTCTTTTACATAAACTTAAGGGTAACCACTAAAAAAAATCCGGAACTGAAATATATACTGTAATAAAAGAAGAAACAGAGGGAAACATCATAGAATACCACCACACAGAAATAATAGACAACAACAAAAAGGCAAAGAAACAATGGAGACACAGCCTTACCAGAAAACTAAAGATAGAATGACAGGAAATCCTCACATATCAATAATCCCCCTAAATGTAAATGGACTGAACTCACCAATAAAAAGTCACAGAGTAGCAGATTGGATCGAAAAACTAAACCGAACCATATGCTGTCTCCAAGAGACACATCTCAGCTACAAGGACAAGCATAGACTAAAAGTGAAAGGGTGGAAATTGACACTCCAAGCAAATGATATCCAGAGAAAATCAGGTGTAGTCATACTGATATCACATGAAACAGACTTCAGGGTGAAAAAGGTAACAAGAGACAAAGATGGATATTTCATAATGGTAAAGAGGACTATACAACAAGAAGACATAGCAGTCATCAATATTTATGCCCCTAATCAGGGAGCACCGAAATATAACAAGCAACTACTAACAGAACTAAAGGGAGAAATTGACCAAAACACAGTTATACTAGGGGACTTAAATGCATCATTGACAGCTATGGATAGATCATCCAAACAGAAAATAAATAATGAAATAACATCCCTAAATGACGCATTAGATGAAATGGACATAATTGACATATATAGAGCACTTCATCCTAAAACATCAGACTATACATTTTTTTCTAGTGTACATGGAACATTCTCAAGGATAGACCATATATTGGGACATAAAATCAGCCTCAGCAAATTTAAGAAGATTGAAATCATACCAAGCATATTCTCTGATCACAAGGCTTTGAAATTGGATATCAACTGCAAAAAGAAAGCAGGAAAAAACACAAATACATGGAGATTAAACAACATTATTTTAAAGAACGACTGGGTCAAAGAAGAAATTAGAGGAGAGATCAAAAGATACATAGAAACAAATGACAATGAGAATACATCCTACCAAAATTTTTAGGATGTAGCAAAAGCAGTTTTAAGAGGGAAATTTATATCATTACAGGCCTATCTCAAGAAACAAGAAAAATCCCAAATAAATAACCTCATGTTACACCTTGAAGAACTAGAAAAAGAAGAACAAATGAAACCCAAGGTCAGCAAAAGCAAGGAAATAACAAAGATTAGAGCAGAACTAAATGAAATAGAGAACAAAAAGACAATAGAAAAAATTAAGGTGACAGAGCTGGTTCTTTGAAAAGATTAACAAAATTGACAAACCCTTGGCTAGAATCACTAAGATAAAAAGAGAGAAGACACTAATTAACAAAATCAGAAATGAGAAAGGGGAAGTTATCATGGACACCACAAAAATACAAAGGATCATCCACAAATACTATGAAGGACTATATGCCATCAAATTCAATAACCTAGAAGAAATGGACAAGTTCTTAGAAACATATAGCCTTCCAAGGCTGAACCATGAAGAACTGAGAAATCTAAACAGACCGATCACCAGTAACGAAATTGAATCAGTCATCCAAAACCTTTCCAAAAGCAAAAGTCCTGGACCAGATGGCTTCACCAGTGAATTCTACCAAACCTTCAAAGAGGATCTAATACCAATCCTGCTCAAACTTTTCCAAAAAACTGAAGAGACAGTACTCCCTAAACTCATTTTATGAGACCAACATTACCCTGATACCAAAACCTGGTAAGGACAACACAAAAAAAGAAAACTACAGACCAATATCTCTGATGAATACAGATGCAAAAATCCTAAAGAAAATTCTAGCCAATCAAACACAACAATGCATTAAAAAGATTATTCATCCCTAACAAGTGGGGTTCATCCCCGGGGCACAAGGATGGTTCAACATCTGCAAATCCATCAATGTGATACATCACATAAAATAAAGGACAAAAATCATATGATTATATCAATTGATGCAGAAAAAGCATTTGACAAGATACAACATCCATTTGTGATTAAAACACTTAATAAAATAGGTATAGAAGAAAAACACCTTAACATAATAAAGGCCATATGTGACAAACGCTCAGCTAATCTCATAATTAATGGTGAAAAACTGAAGCCCTGTGCTCCACGTTTAGGAACACGACAGGGCTGTCCCCTATCACCTCTGCTTTTCAACATAGTGTTGGAAGTCCTTGCCAGAGCAATCAGGCAAGACAAAGAAATAAAAGGCATCCAAATTGGGAATGAAGAAGTTAAATTGTCACTCTTTGCAGATGACATGATGCTATACATAGAAAACCCTAAAGACTCCACCAAAAAGCTATTAGAAACAATCAACGAATACAGTAAAGTTGCCGGCTACAGAATCAACGTACAAAAGTCCATTGCATTCCTATGTACTAACAATGAAATCTCAGAAAAAGAAATACAAAAAACATTTCCTTTTGCAATTGCAGCAAAAAGAATAAAATACCTAGGAATAAGCAAGGATGTGAAAGACCTATATGCTGAAAACTATAAGACATTTTTAAAAGAAATTGAAGAAGACACAAAGAAATGGAAAGACATTCTGTGCTAATGGATTGGAAGAATCAACATAGTTAAAATGGCCATATTATCCAAAGCAATATACAGATTTAATGTAATCACCATCAAAATCCCAATGGCATTTTTTAAAGAAATAGAACGAAAAATCATCAGATTTATTTGGAACCACAAAAGACCCCGAATAGCCAAAGCAATCTTAAGAAAAAAGAACAGTACTGGAGGTATCACACTCCCTGACTTTAGCTTGTACTACAGGGCTACAATAATCAAAACAGCATGGTATTGGCAGAAAAACAGACACATAGACCAATGGAATAGAATTGAGAACCCAGAAATAAAACCACATAAATATGGACAGATAATTTTTGACAAAGAAGCAAAAAACATACAATGGAGTAAAGACAGCCTCTTCAATAAATGGTGCTGGGAGAACTGGAAAGCCACGTGCAAAAGAATGAAACTGGACTGCTATCTGTCACCATGTACCAAAATTAATTCAAAATGGATCAAAGACTTAAGCATAAGACCTGACACAATAAACTGCATAGAAGAAAACATAGGTACTAAATGTATGGACCTTGGGTTCAAAGAGCATTTTATGAATTTGACTCCAAAGGCAAGGGAAGTAAAAGCTAAAATAAACGAATGGGACTGTATGAAACTTAAAAGCTTCTGCACAGCCAAAGAAACCATTGACAAAATAAAGAGGCAACCAACTGAATGGGAGAAGATTTTTGCAAACTGTGCCTCCGATAAGGGGCTAATATTCAAAAATGTACAAGGAACTCATGCAACTGAACAACAAAAAAACAAACAACCCAATTGAAAAATGGGCAGGCGACCTGAAGAGACATTTCTCCAAAGAGGACATACAAATGGCAAATAGACATATGAAAAAATGCTCAACATCACTAATCATCAGAGAAATGCAAATAAAAACCACAATGAGGTCTCACCTCACCCCAGTCAGAATGGCTATCATCAACAAGACAAATAGTAACAAGTGTTGGAGAGGCTGTGGAGAAAAAGGAACCCTCATACACTGTTGGTGGGAATGCAGACTGGTGCAGCCGTTAGGGAAGGCAGTGTGGAGGTTCCTCAAAAAATTACAAATAGAATTACCATATGACCCAGCAATCCCTCTCCTGGGTATCTACCCAAAAAATCTGAAAACATTTATGCATGAAGACACGTGTGCTCCAGTGTTCATTGCAGCTTTGTTTACGGTGCCCAAGACATGGATACAACCAAAATGTCCTTCGATAGATGAATGGATAAAGAAGTTGTGGTATATATACACAATGGAATACTATTCGGCGGTAAGAAAAGATGATGTAGGAACATTTGTGACAATATGGATGGATCTTGAGAGTATAATGCTAAGCGAAATAAGTCAGACAGAAAAAGTAGAGAACCATATGATTTCAATGATATGTGGTATATAAACCAAAAACAACAAAAGAACAAGACAAACAAATGAGAAACAAAAACTCATAGACACAGACAATAGATTAGTGGTTACCAGAGGGTAAGGGGAGTGGGGGTGGGAGATGAGGGTAAGAGGGATCAAATATATGGTGATGGAAGGAGAACTGACTCTGGGTGGTGAACACACAATGGGATTGATAAATGATGTAATACAGAATTGTAACCCCAATAAATTTAAAAAAAATTAAAATGGATTTAAAAATTAAAGCAAAAAACCTCTATAAATACTTGTGAGGTGTAGCTAGGACTGATAACCACTTTTGAGAAAAAGAAAATAAGCAGCTTCACTCTACTCTCAGTGCCTAGAACTTATCTGGAGTATTTAGGAAGGATGGAGACACAGTGGAGCACGTGCAGCAGACAGCGAGGTGGCTGGTGAAGTAGGTGGAGACCATGTCATATTAAGAACGGGTGGAGGAATAACTGGTCATGTTTAGGTTGTATATTGTTCACTTACGTTAACCTTTCATAACTCTCTATCAATTATTAGATGTTGGGTTAAATAATTTTAATTCAATACATATTTTTAAAGTTTCTCCTTTGCATGTGCTTGTAACACATTGTGATTTTTAAAGTATATCACAGCTTATTGTTTTTTATTTTGGACAGTACATACATGTAGTTTCACTAAATATAAGAGAAAGCTAATTAGGGTCTGCTTTAGATTTTTATGAGTTTGTCCTGGAAATAAGTTCTAGATTGATTTTAAAAGGGTTTAGGAGAGATACCAAGAAAGGAAGACTGCCCATCAGGTGTCCCTGCTCCCTAGTCCATCTGATGGCCCTGGACAGAAGTGTAAGTATTGAGAACATGTGCTCTGAACAACAATGTCGCACTCTATGCCTAGTAACATCTCTCCCAGCTCTGATTCAGATCCTTTTCCTCCTTCTTTCTTCCAAAATCTGTTTCAGAAAACAATCAAATATGCAGATGTAAAATGCTTAATAATGTTTTAATGTTCATGAAATATTTACAGTTTTTCCCCAAAATCACAAAGCTTTGAGCCAAAGGATCAGTAGGCTAGAACTTCAGATGCCAAGAACTTGAGATGCCAGGATAGTAATGTGTGAAGGGGAATCACTTTCCCATTTCTCCAGAGATCTTGCCATTCTTTCCTGAAAAACTGTTGTATGCATCTTTAATTGGTACTATTAACCTTGCCCACAACATAGCAATAAAGGTGAGAACAGTAAACGACAGGTCTCACTTGCAGCTGGGTGCAAATTCCCATAGTATTAGTGGGCAATGAGAAACCCTTCATTTCCTCCAGAGGCACTAAGGTGTGGCCACAGTGGTTTGGAGTCACTTGTGGTACTGAGTATGGTCTGCTTTTCTGTGTTCTCTTGGTCTGTGGAATGTTTAATGATGTGTGACTGAGCTTGGGCCTGTCAGGGTAGGTATTTTGGTCTTCGGGTACCTGTTTTACTAGCGCAGAGCACAGACAAGCATGCACATATTAGTCTTCCTCGTTCAAGTGAAAATTTGTCTGTCTTGTAAAAACCTCCGGGAAAAGGGTTTCCATAGACACACAGTGGCCATTACACTCCTCATTACTCACACAGGAAATCATTCCTTTTATTTAACTAAAATCCTTGGGCTTCAGTTTGACTGTTTCCTTTTATTCTGCCCTCATTGGAGATGGAAAACAGCTGGTCACTATTTTCTGCACAAGAACCATTCAAATATACTTAGATACTTACTAAATTGTGTCCTTAGACTTTTCTTTTCCAGGCTGAACAATTGCAGTCCCGTTAACCTTTGTGCAGGTATTATTTTTTAAGCTTTTAATCTTTTTTTATGAATAGCCTCTGGATCTTCTCCATGTTGTCTCTGTCTTCCTTTGTTTTAAAATTCAGTCTGAACTTAAGAAAAAGCTGATGCCAGTGGCTTCTGTATGAACATCCTGTTATGTGTGTGTGTGTGTGTGTGTGTGTGTGTATACACATATACACATTCATTATACTCTTGGCAACAAATTAAAGAACAAATTTCCAAGATCATTAATTAGGTGGATCACCACATCTTAAAATATTTTTTAAGAACAAATTAGGTAATGTAATCCCTTCGATGAAGTATATTATGCTAGAGTTATGATTAATTGTTATTTCTTTTCCTACATTGACTATCTTTGTCATAATCATGCTAAGAAATTAAAAATTAAATTATATCTTGTTAAAATATTTAAAAAATTCCTTTATGTATTTGAATTTCCATGAAGACTTTTCACCTGTTTGAAAATATGCACATTAGAAAAGTTTATGAATAATTGTGAGTGGACTGGCATATTTTCTAAAGGTATTATATTCACAAAATTTAATTTCCTTGTATATATTTTGGGGAATGTGGGAAGGAAAGGGAAAACCATTTTTTTCATTTAATATTTAAAATTGCATGGTGATTATTTTATCCTTTATTGCTAATGAGTTTTTAGTTCCACAGCAAGTAGCTGAAAGAATTGGGGGCAAAATTGAGGAATGAGGTGATTCTGCACATTAAATTTATTGTTAAAATGAAAATATACTTGTGTAAGCTAAGGTTATAATTCAGCTGCAACTGGAGAAATTGATACCAATTTTATGTGATTATTCTTTCTCTGTTTTAAAAAAAGTATTTGCCATAGCAACCACAGTCACATATGACAGTGGTTACTATCTTGAGATTTCCTGCTTTACTCTCCTGTTGAAGGGCCTTACTATTTATTTTTTTGTCCTTTTTTGAAAAATAAATTATAGGTCAGAAACATCATCTTCTCTGTCCCACTGCTGTGAACATACATCTATCTTCCTGGAGACTTGACTGCCGAATGTGGGCCTGTGTTTCATACTGTGTATTTAAATACTACTGGGCAATTATACCTGCCCCCTCCCATTAACTTTTAAAACAAATATAACCTATTTTCCTCCTTAGAAAAATTTTTTTTATCTTTATTAAATTTATTGGGGTGACACTGGTTAGTAAAATTAAATAGGTTTCAAGTGTACAATTCTATAATACATATAACATTGTGTGCTCAGAGTCAGATCTCCTTCCATCACCATATATCAGGGGTGCCAAAAATATGTACACATTTTAAGAGATGTTATCTATGTATTTTCTTTTTTAAAAAATTAAAGTTTATTGGGGTGACAATTGTTAGTAAAGTTACGCAGATTTCAGGTGTACAATTCTATAATACATCATCTACATATCACGTTGTGTGTTCACCACCCAGAGTCAGTTCTCCCTCCATCACCATATATTTGATCCCCTTTACCCTCATCTCCCACCCCTCTCCCCACTTACCCTTTGGTAACCACTAAACTATTGTCTGTGTTTATGAGTTTTTGTTTCTTCATTTGGTTGTCTTGTTGTTCTGTTGTTTTCAGTTTTATATACCACATATCAAGGAAGTCATATGGTTCTTGATTTTTTCTGTATGACTTATTTTGCTTAGCATAATAATCTCAAGTATTACTTTTCAAAGTTGAATTATGGTAGCAATGTGTAGTATGACATTTGCTCAAAAATGGCAAATGGCATTTATCAAATGCTAGCATCATTCATTGTAGTACAATTTTAATATAGTTTTTTCCTTTCTTAAAATGTGTATGCATTTTTTTGGTACTCTCTGCATTTGACCTCTTTTATCCTCTTCTATCATCTCTCCCACTTTACACTCTGGTAACCACTAAACTATTGTCTGTGTCTATGACTTTTTGTTTCTTTGTCTTGTTTGTTTGTTGCTTTCAGGTTTATATCCCACATATGAATGAAGTCATTTAATTCTGGACTTTTTCTGACTTATTTCGCTTAGCATGATAATCTCCAGATCCGTCCATGTTATCACAAATGTTAGTATTTCATCTTTTCTTACAGGCTGAGTAGTGCTCCATTGTATATCTGTACCGAATCTTCTTTATCCAATCATCTATTGAAGGACACTTTGGTTGTTTCTATTTCTTGGCCACCGTGAATAATGCTGCATTTTTAAAATTTGTTCTTAAAATTCTTTATGTATAACAAAGATATACTCTAAATATTAATGTTTTAAATTAAACAATGGAAATACAAGTATATACATTTGAATAAAAAAATTGTGTCAGCATATCTTGTTCTCAAGACATCTGAAAAGAAAAATGAAACGGAATAGACTGCCTTCTTTTATTTAAGTAGATTTTTAGACTTTTATTTTTAAATAACAGAATGTTTATTTATAATCTAGGAATAGGTTATTTTTCAAAAATTTGAGTGTAGAACTGAAAAGGCATTTTACCATAGGTTTTTTTAGGTTAGCCTATAAAAGACGCTTAAAACTATAATATATCTGAAATGTAGTAATAATTAAACCACTATATATAATAGTGGAGTTCAAGTTACAAATTGGGGTGTTCCTGTAGTAAAATTGAAGATTGCTGAGCCTGCCTCTTCCTACATCCTCCATTTGGGAATAGAAATGTATCAGTTAGGGACTGAATTTGGTTGTATGTACCAGAAAATCCAAATAACAGTGGTTTAAACAAAATAGGACTAATTTTTTCTTTTTCATTTAACAAGAAATCTAGCAGCAGAGTGTCCTTCCATTGGTAGAGTGATATCATGACATCATTAGGCAGCGATCCTTTTTTTTTTTAATTAATTAATTTATTTCTTAAATTTATTGGGGTGAAAATTGTTAGTAAAATTACATAGATTTCAGGTGTGCAATTTTGTATAACATCATCTATAAATTACATTATGTGTTCACCATCCAGAGTCAGTTCTCCTTCCATCACCACATATTTGATACCCCTTACCCTCATCTCCCACCCCCCAACCCCCTTACCCTCTGGTAACCACTAAATTACGTTCCCCAGATTAATTTTCAAGACCCCGTGGCCATCTTGTGGTTACTGATTGTTTTCTAATCCCCTCACCTTCCCCCTTACCCCCACCCCACCCGCCCATCTAGCAACCCTCAGTTTTTCCTCTTTGTCTCCAAAACTGTTTCTGATTAGTTCATTCACTTATTCTTGTCTTTAGATTCCGCATATAAGTGAGATCATATGGTACTTATCTTTCTCTGACTTATTTCACTTAACATAATGTTCTCTAGGTCCATCCATGTTGTTGCGAATGGTAAGATTTCTTTCTTCTTTATGGCTGCGTAATACTCCATTGTATAAATGTACCACAGTTTCTTAATCCAGTCATCTACTGATGGGCATTTCGGTTGTTTCCATGTCTTAGCTATTGTGTATAGTGCTGCAATAAACATAGGAGTGCATGAAGATTTTTGAATTGGAGTTTTGGATTTCTCCGGATAGATACCTAGGAGAGGAATTACTGGATCATAGGGTAGTTCCATTTTCAGATTTTTGAGAAACCACACTGTTTTCCATAGTGGCTGCAATCCCACCAACAGTGCACAAGCATTCCCTTTTCTCCACATCCGCGCCAGCACTTGTTGTTTGTTGATTTATTGATGATAGCCATTTTGACTGGGGTGAGGTGGTATCTCATTGTGGTTTTTATTTGCATTTCTCTGATTGTTAGTGAGGTTGAGCATTTCTTCATATGTCTATTTGCCATCTGTATGTCCTTTTTAGAAAAATGTCTCTTCAAGTCCTCTGCCCATTTTTTAATTGGGTCGTTTGTTTTTTTGGAGTTGAATTGAGTGAGTTTTTCATAGATTTGTGATATTAATCCCTTATCAGATATATCATTGGCAAATATCTTTTCCCATTCAGTAGGGTGCCTTTTTGTTTTATTGATGGTTTTCTTTGCTGTGAAAAAACTCTTTAGTTTGATATAATCCCACATGTTTATTTTTTCCCTTATTTCCCTCGCGCGAGAGGATATATCAGTAAAAATCTTACTCCGGTAATGTCTGTGAAGTTTCTTCCTATATTTTCTTCCAGGTATGTTATGGTTTCAGATCTTACATTTAAGTCTTTAAGCCATTTTGAATTTATTTTTGTATATGGTGTAAGGAGGTGGTCCAGCTTCATTTTTTTGCATGTTTCTGTCCAGGTTTCCCAGCACCATTTATTGAATAGACTGTCTTTACCCCATCGTACATTCTTGCTTCCATTGTCGTAGATTAAATGGCCATATAGGCAAGGATTTATTTCTGGACTCTCTATTCTGTTCCATTGATCTATGTGTCTGTTTTTATGCCAGTACCATGCTGTTTTGATTACTGTAGCCTTGTAGTATAATTTGAAGTCAGGTATTGTTATACCTCCCACTTTGTTCTTATTTCTCAAGATTGCTGAGGCTATACGGGGTCTTTTATGGTCCCATATAAATTTTAGGATTACATGTTCTATTTCTGTGAAAAATGTCGTTAGTAGTTTGATAGGAATTGCGTTGAATATGTATATTGCCTTAGGCAGTATGGACATTTTAACTATATTAATTCTTCCTATCCATGAACATGATATGTGTTTCCATCTATTTATATCTTCCTTCATTCCTTTCTTCAGTGTCTTATAATTTTCTGAGTACAGATCTTTTACTTCTTTGGTTAAATTTATTCCCAGGTATTTTATAGTCTTTGGAGCGATTGTAAATGGGATTGTTTTTTTAATTTCTCCTTCTGATGTTTTATTATTGGTATATACAAATGCAACTGATTTCTGAATATTAATTTTGTATCCTGCTACTTTACTAAATTCATCTATCAGGTCTAATAGCTTCTTGGTGGAGTCTTTAGGGTTCTCTATATATAGTATCATATCATCTGCATATAATGATAATTTTACTTCCTCCTTACCAATTTGGATGCCTTTTATTTCTTTTTCTTGTCTGATTGCTGTGGCTAGAACTTCCAGCACTATGTTGAATAGAAGCGGAGATAGTGGGCAACCTTGCCTTGTTCCTGATCTTAGGGGGAATGGTTTTAGCTTTTCCCCGTTGAGTATGATGTTAGCTGTGGGTTTGTCATATATGGCCTTTATTATGTTGAGATATGATCCCTCTATTCCCACTTTCTTAAGGGTTTTTATCATAAATGGCTGTTGGATTTTATCAAATGCTTTTTCTGCATCTATTAAAATGATCATGTGATTTTTATTTTTCCTTTTGTTAATGTGGTGTATCACATTAATTGATTTGCGGATGTTGAACCAGCCTTGCATACCAGGGATGAATCCCACTTGATAATGGTGTATGACCTTTTTAACGTATTGCTGAATTCTGTTCGCTAATATTTTGTTGAGGATTTTTGCATCTATGTTCATTAGAGATATCGGCCTGTAGTTTTCTTTTTTTGTGGTGTCTTTGTCTGATTTTGGGATCAGGGTGATAGTGGCTTCGTAAAAAGTGTTTGGGAGTCTTCCCTCCTTCTGGATTTTTTGGAAGAGCTTGAGGAGAATAGGTGACAATTCTTTTTTGAACGTTTTGTAAAATTCACCTGTAAAGCCATCTGGTCCAGGGCTTTTGTTTGTTGGGAGATTGTTGATTACTGATTCAATTTCCGTGGTGGTAATCAGTCTATTCAGGTTTTCTGTTTCTACTTGAGTTAGCCTTGGAAGGCTATACGCCTCTAGAAAATTGTCCATTTCTTCCAGATTGTCAAATTTGTTGGCATATAGTTGCTCATAGTAACTTCTTAAAACTTTTTGTATTTCTGCGGTGTCCGTTGTCACTTCTCCTCTTTCATTTCTGATTTTATTAATTTGGGTTCTCTCTCTCTTTTTTTTAATGAGTCTGGCTAAAGGTTTGTCGATTTTGTTTATCTTCTCTAAGAACCAACTCTTGGAATCATTGATCTTTTGTATTGTTTTTCTGGTTTCTATTTCATTTATTTCTGCTTTGATCTTTATTATCTCCTTCCTTGTGCTCCCTTTGGGCTTATTTTGCTGTTCTTTTTCCAGATCCCTTAAGTGTGAAGATAAACTGTTGATTAGTGATTTTTCTTGTTTCTTTAGGTAGGCCTGCAAAGCTATGAATTTCCCTCTTAGGACTGCTTTCGTGGCATCCCATAGATTTTGGGTCGTCATGTTTTCATTTTTGTTTGTCTTGAGATATCTTTTCATTTTTTCCTTGATCTGCTGCTTGACCCATTCGTTATTTAGTAATAAGTTATTCAGCCTCCATGAATTGGTGTG
The DNA here is from genome assembly GCF_004115265.2 of Rhinolophus ferrumequinum. Lineage (NCBI taxonomy): Eukaryota > Metazoa > Chordata > Mammalia > Chiroptera > Rhinolophidae > Rhinolophus > Rhinolophus ferrumequinum. Next base: position 40,440,845 of record NC_046297.1, on the reverse strand, counting down.
TCTTCCAGCTTTTTTCCTGTAGTTCATTTCTAATTTCATAGCATTGTGATCAGAGAAGACAATTGGTATGATTTCAATTTTCTTAAATTTATCAAGACTTGTTTTGTGGCCTAATATATGGTCTATCTTGGAAAATGTTCCATGTGCGCTTGAGAAAAAGGTGTATTTTGCAGCATTGGGGTGAAATGTTCTGAAAATATCGATTAAATCCAAGTGGTCCAATGTATCATTTAAGGCTGTTGTTTCCATATTGATTTTCTGTCTGGAAGACCTGTCCCTTGTTGTCAGAGGTGTGTTGAAGTCCCCTACTATGATAGTGTTACTGTTGATCTCTGTCTTTATGTCAGTCAGTACCTGTTTTATATATTTAGGTGCTCCTATGTTGGGTGCATAGATGTTTACTAGGGTTGTGTCCTCTTGTTGGATCGACCCCTTTATTATTATATATTGCCCATATTTGTCTTTTAATATGTTCTTCATTTCAAAGTCTATTTTGTCAGACATAAGTATTGCAACTCCAGCTTTTTTCTCATTTCCATTTGCATGAAATATCTTACTCCAACCCTTCACTTTCAGCCTGTGTGTGTCTTTTGTTCTGAGGTGAGTCTCTTGTATACAGCATATACATGGGTCTTGCTTTCTTATCCAGTCAGCCACCCTATGTCTCTTGATTGGAGCATTTAATCCGTTTACATTTAAAGTGATTATTGATAGGTACATAGTTATTGCCATTTTTAAATCTGTAGTTGGGTTGTTTTGATCTTTCTTCTATTTACAGAAAAGTCCTTTTAGTATTTCTTGCAATGCTGGCTTGGTGGTAATAAATTCCTTTAGCTTAGTTTTTTCTGGAAAGCTCTTTATCTCTCCATCAACTTTAAATGATAGCCTTGCTGGATAAAGCAATCTAGGTTGTAGGCCTTTGTTTTCCATCTCTTTGAGTATCTCCTGCCACTGCCTCCTGGCCTTCAATGTTTCTGTAGAAAAGTCATTTGATAGTCTTATGGGGGTTCCCTTGTATGTGACCCTCTGTCTTTCGCTTGCTGCTTTTAGGATTCTCTCTTTGTCTTTAAGCTTTGCCATTTTAACTATAATGTGTCTTGGTGTGGACCTGTTTGGGTTAATCCTGGTTGGAACTCTCTGCACTTCCTGGGCTTGTATGTTGGTTTCCTTCATCAGGTTGGGGAAGTTTTCGGACATTATTACTTCAAATATGTTCTCAATCCCTTGCTTCCTCTCTTCCCCTTCTGGTATTCCTATGATGTGCATGTTGTTGTGCTTGATGTTATCCCAGAGGTCTCTTAAGCCATCCTCATTGTTTTTTATTCTTTTTTCTTTCTGTTGTTCCGTTTGGGTGATCTCTGCTACCTTGTCTTCTAAGTCGCTGATTCGATCCACTGCTTCATCTAACCTGCTGGTAATTCCTTCAAGTGAGTTCTTAATTTCGGGAATTGTGTTCTTTTGTTCTAACTGGTTGTTCGTTATGATTTCTACATCCTTCTTTATGTCTTCTCTAAGCTCCTTAAACATTCTTATCACCAGTGTTCTGAACTCTGTCTCTGAATGGTTGGTTACGTCTGCTTCATTTGGTTCCAGTTGTGGAGGTTTCTTCTGTTCTTGTATTTGGGACATGTATCTTTGTTTCCCCATTCTGGCTGACTCTCTGTGTTTGTTTTGATGTATTAGCTAGATCCCCTAGAGTTCTTAGTTCTTGCTAGTTTATCTTATGTAGTATGTGTCCTTTATATTTGACTTGCACTACGTCGTTCTTCTCCTCTGCGTGTGCTCCAAAGGTGACTCTTGTTTTGTGTATATTGTCCTGTTCAAGAAGATATTTAATTGCTTTTTGCCTGTGAGTAGGTGGGGTTAACTCCTAGGCTGACTTGTTGTGAGACTTGGCTCTGCCCACCGCAGGGTGTTCTGCTGCGTGAGGGTTGACCACTTAAATGTGGTTTGGCCTCTATGGGCTCTAGTGCCTGCAGAGAATTCCTTCTGGGTGTATGACTTGTAGGTCAAACCCGGTAGTACTCTGGTTTGGTCTGGAGTTGGCCTCTGGATATGTTGAATCTTGTGCCTCTTAAGCTGGGCCCTGGTAGGGCAGTTTCAGAACAAATCAAATCACCAAGCACAACAGCAACAACAACAACAAAGAAAAAAAATCAAATACATTCACATGTAAAAACACCCGATAACCCCCACTCGACACAGGCAAAGATATCAAAGATATAAAGACAAAGCAAAACAAAACAAAACAAAGCAAAACAAAAAGCAGTGCCAGTCTTGGCTTAAGCCCACCAAGTAATGTCCAGGTTGTCCTCTGCGGTACCAAAGAGCCCCCTGCTTATTGCGCAGGCAGAGCCGGTCACCTGGTGCCCAGAGTGACTTTGGGACTGTAGATTTAAATGCGTGGGCCTGAGGGGTCTGGATGATAGTTTTTACAAAGTCAGTGCAGTTTCTGCCCTTGCCTGCACATATGCACACTGAGAGTAGCCCCACCAGCCCCGTGTCCAGTACTCCTGAGTCTTAGGGCACTTCTTCAGTGTGTGTGTGTATGGGGGTGTGCGGGTGGGAGATTTCTGAGCTGCTGAAAGCCCAGAGCTGCGTCTGCCTTACTGCGGATCCCTGGGAGTGTCTCGGCAGTTGCACTTGCCCCGCCCTAGGCAGGCCAGAAAGGGTGGGGGCTGGGGATGGAGGGGTCTTCTCTCTCCCAGCCCAGCCACGCGCGTCACCCTCTTCCCGCAGGCCAGAAAAGGTGGTGGTATGGGTGGAGGAGTCTCTTCTCTCCTAGCCCAGCCAAAATCACACTCTTCCCGGCCTCTTCCCTGGGTCAGGGCTGCCTGTCAGGCTTCCCAGAGCCTGAGCACTAAGGCTCCTGTGTAATCTGACACTACTCCTCAGTTCAGGGGCCAGTTTAAGTCTCTGGAAGGGCGGGGGTAGGATTGGAAGAGTGGGGGGGAGGGGCCCAGGTATGGAGTCTGTGTTCTTTGTCCGCCCTAGGGCCCACTAGCTGCCCTCCCGGCGGGAGAAATCAGCCGTGGGATGCAGGGAAAGAGCCCACCTCCTGGTCTCTGTGCTCTCCGTTCCGCCCTGGGATCCCGTGCGTGCCTGGAACTGCGGGTGCCACCGCGGTTTTCGCCGCTGCCCCCGGCTGGGACCCCGCCGGGGGCCAGGATGCCGCCGCGGGCCGCGAGTTTTCACTCCGCTCCCTTCCTTCCTTCCCCTGCTCGCCCAATTAGCGCACCTTCAAGTAATCCTTAGCTTCAAGTAATCTACGAGTCTCTTAGCTGTTCTGTGTGATGAGCAAAGAGTTCTTTGATGGGTTATGGGTCCCATTTGTAATAAGATCCGGAGGAGAATTCAGAAAGTGCGCCTCGCTGCCGCCATTCCTCGGCAGCGATCCTTTTTGTGTCATCATCATTAGGGTATTATTCTTGTCTCCCTGCTTGTACAATAAGTGCTAGTTTTCAGCCATCAAATTTCATACAGGAGGAAAGAGCAAGAAGAAACGGGTGGTACCTATATCAAGAAAATAGAGCTTTCCTAGAAACCTTCATATTATGTGTCATTGGTCAGAATTGTGTCACATGGTCACTCCTCCCTACAATAGAGACACCTGTCACCTCAAGGAAGCGAGAACCTGTAGATGTTAGGTAGGCAACTTTTTCACTTTGAGACACTAAGACGCTAGTGGTGTCTCATGACCTGGGCAGCCCCTGACGGGGTAGGGTTAGGAGCAGCACAGGACTGTGGGGATGGAAGAGAAGATTTCTGAAATGAAATTCCTTAGTAATATTCTTTTTTGTCTTTAGTCAGTTCAGGGATTGGCTTGCCTCTTCCCTTTCTTTTACCACGACTTTCTGATTGGATTCTTACTTCTCTGACTCCTTGCAGAAAAGAATACTACCTGTTTTTCATCCTTTTCCTTACTCTTCCGGTCTCTGAAGGAAGTGACTGCCCAGCCCATCTTACTTTTTGTTGTGAAGGTTTTTGTAAATGATTGAAGTTTCCCCTATTTTTTTTTTCTGTAGTGGAAAAGCAACTTTTGAGATTTTGTTTCTTCCTTCTTTTCTGTGCATGTTGTTGCTCTTGAAATGTAGGCCATGTTAGAGTAGCTGCCCCACAAATCTAAATTTCTAATAGGAAAAGATTAGTCTTCCATTTATTCAGATACACAGATCTCAGATAAGAGTCATTGATATATCAAAAGACCACTGACAATTTCATTACAGCACCAGCTATTATAAAGATTCTGGGGTGAAGAGTTCCATGCCTCCTAGTTGAGGAGCAAACAAAGGAGACTAACTAGAGTCTGCAGTAAAGCCAATGCTGACTGGAGGGGAAAGTACTAATAGCAGTGCAGGCCTGGCCTGTGGGCAGTGGAGGAAGATGTGGGGAGGGGCAGTGTTCAGGGAGTGCTGCTTTCTTCAGTGGATTAGTAGTGCAGGGATGTGGTTTTGTTTTGTTGTTTTTTTGTTTTTTTTTTAATCAAAGCACCTATATAAACTAAATTTATTTTTTAAAGAATGCCATCTGGAAATTTGCTTCAGTGAAACATTTTTTTACACATTTGTGAATGCAGTTGATAATGGTGAAATTCAGGGGTTTCTTACTTGCACAGGAGTTATTTCCCAAAGAAACCATTTTTACTCTTCTTTCTGATTATGATTTTACTATATAAGCATTGATAACCCTTGCACTAAAGTTTTTAGATATCTTTATGCATGTGACCCATCTTAAGCCTCGCTGATTCAAATGGGAACTTAAAACGCAAATAAATATTCAATTCTATTACAAAATTTCTCTTAAAAAAAAGAATACTGAGCAAAGGCTACATGTAAGGGATAATCTCTCTCCCACCCCTGATTTGATTTGCTCAGTTATTTTACAGAAAATTTGTTGAGTTACACTTGTAATATTTTGTTATTTATTCTCATAAAAAGGTCAGAGGTGGAGAATAATTGAGGATAAATTCTTGGATTCTGTTTTGGAATAAAAACGTTGCCATAGGAACCAAATTTTAATTCTGAAGATAGAGAATGATGTCTTATAATAACGAAGCCCAGAAACAAATCAATGGTTCTTAAAATCTGTTGAAAATGTTAATGGGTTGTATGTGTCCAGTCCAAATATCAGTAATGTAACCTTGTCAAATTAATCAGTTCCTTTTTTTTTAAATTAAGTTTATTGGGGTGACAATTGTTAGTACAATTACATAGGTTTCAGGTATTCAATTCTGTAATATATCATCTATATATCACATTGTGTGTTCACTACCCAGAGTCAGGTCTCCTTCCATCACCATATGTTTGACCCCGTTTACCCTCATCTACCACCCCTCTCCCCACTTACCCTTTGGTAACCGCTAAACTATTATCTGTGTCTATGAGTTTTTGTTTCTTTGTCTTGTTCCTTTGTTCCTTTTTTTAACGATAAGAGATTTTAGGGACGGAAGTTGAAGATAAAATACCGTCAACACAAAATCTTTATGTAACATTTATTGATCATTAAAATGTTATACCTTTCTCCTGTATATTTTATTCATTTGTAACATACTAGTAAAGTCTGATCTGACAGGAATCTAAAGGCAGCTTTGGCTGATACCTTGATAAACTCTCTAAGAAATTCCTTTTCCATGAGTTTTATAAGTGAGATATGAGAGTGTTCTAAGTTCAGAAGGTTTACTATGAATATTGGTGTTTATACTATCCTAATTTTGATGGACTGTCTCAGGATCTTTTCAGTGGGTACCATTTGGGTCCCAGATGTCTTGTCACACTTATTTTCAAATCTTATAAAGCCTAAGCAGCTCTCATTAGAGAATGAGTCTTCAGATAAAAAGGTTTTTTTTCCTGTTTCTCCACTAATACATGCATATTCTAAAGATCAGATTCCTTCTGACTCTACTGGGACAGATTATTCTAAAATTGTAGTAGTCACAAAATTTTTCAAATTTATTATGCCAATACTTAGTTGCTAGTAATGAAATACTAGTAGCCTCTACTAATTTAAAAGTCATGATGTTGAAAACCCACATACCATCTCATTAGCTCTTCCTCATAGTCATCAGTGTTAAACATCTGGTGTAGTCAAAACCACTCACTGAGTGTCACAGTTATTTGTGGAATTATTTTGGTAAAGGATTTGGGTTCCTGCATTAGGGAACTTACAGTTTAACGAAAATGTAAAGATGGAAGCATATTTAAAGACTGAAAATAAAAAAACCCCAAAGCATTATTTTTGCTAATAATTATATTATTCATGTTTACTTATATTTTACCATAATGATTTATTTGATTAGAGATTAGGTTCAACCATCAAAGCATCCATAAGAAAACGAAAAAAAAACCTCTGTGTAGGTATTAAGAAATAACATCACTTGCAAATAAGGATCTGTACATGTATAGAAGAAAACTTGGTCTCAAAGAGATATTTGTACACCCATGTTCATAGCAGCATCATTTTCAATAGCCCAAAGGTGGAAGAAACCCAAGTGTCTATTGACAAATGAATAGATAAACAATATGTGGTATCTACATACAATGGAATATTATTCAGCTTAGAAAGGAAGGGAATTCTGACGCATGCTACAACATGGATGAACCTTGAGAACATTAAGTTAAGTGAAATGAGCCAGTCATCAAAAGACAAATATTTTAATGATTCCACTTATATGAGATATCTAGAGTGGTCAAATTCATAGATATAGAAACTAAAATGGTAGTTTCTGGGGCTGGCCTGGTGGGGAGAATGGGGATTTGTTGTTTAATGGGTATAGAGTTTCAGTTTTACACAATGAAAAGACTTCTGAGATGGATGGTGGTGATGGTTGCACAATTATATGAATGCACTTAACACTACTGAACTGTACCTTTAAAAGGTTAAGACACTTAATTTTATGTTATGTTTATTTTACCGCAGTTTTTTTAACACATAATTGATGAGAAATCAATAAAAAACTGTTTTGATAGCGAAAAATCATATCATTTTAAAGCAATGACATGAAAATTTTTAAATGAATAAATTCTGCCATTACCAACCTCTCTTACATCCTTACCTGAGCAAACTCACTTAAACTCCAAATCCACCAAATAATGCATGCTGACATCTAAAAGCTGGGACTAGGAAAAGGGTCATAGGGTGCTGACCTAACAACTTCCTCACCCCACCCTTTCAATTTAAAGAATTCTAGACCTGCTGATTTGCTATGTAGAGTAGGCATCAATTCAGTTTCATCCCATATTCCTAAAGAATAAAAAAAAATAAAGGTTTTTTTAGCACTGTATTCTTTTGACCAACATTACCTTATAGCTCGTCCTGAGCCAACAATGTTACTTAGTTGTCTTACTGGTAACAATAGTTTTAAATTGCATTAGTACTGTTACAAATGCATTCTAGATTGGCCTGATCACTATTAGCAATATTACCTCTGATTTTAGAGGATCATGGAGAGACTGGAATGTCTCCATAGGCAAGTAAACAAGATGATGATGAGTCTGAAAAACATGTAATATGAAAGGAACTGGGGATGTTGCAGCTGAAAAACAGACAACCAAGACAGGAGCCATTATCTCCATCTTCAGATATGTATTTGTTGGACTGGCATATGAGAGAGGAATTTACTTGGAACATGAGTGTAAATTACAGAAAGACAGATTTCAAGTTTCCATTAAACAAAAACACTTGTAACGTAAGAGTTGCCGAATAGGCTTACTGTACTTTCCATCACAGGAAATGTTTAAGAAAAAGGTAGGGCCAATTACTATCTGGAGAACTGTATAGGGAATGCCTTACTAATGGTTTTTAGGACGTTTTTTGAAACTCGGGGGCTTTAAGGAATCCAGTTTGAAAACAAATGATCAAGACCATACCAGCCAGATTTAAAAATCTAGTTATTCCAAATGTTTATTTTCCACTTTAATCATTCAGTGTAGAAAATGAGGTGTCATTGAAAGATTCTAAGCAGAAGAATGACACAGTTTGATTTTCATTTAGAAAGGTCACACTGTGTTATCACTGTGAAACTGAAATCAAAACTGGATGAAGCAGGGAGACCACTTTCAAGGTTGCTGCAATGGCCCTGGCAAGAAATGATTAGAAACTAAACTAAAAGCATAGTAATGGTGGATAGAGGAAAAAGGGTTAGATTTAAACAACTGTATTAGAAGTAGAATTAAAACACCTTAATGATCAGTGTGGTATGATAGGAAGTGAGGAATCTGGGTTAATTCTCAATTTACCACTTTGGGGATTAAGTAAATAATGTTGACTTTAGTAGATGAACAGTAGCATTGAAGGGAAAGACCTTAAATCTAGCTTGAGAACTGGTAACTTTGAGGTAACTCTAACTCACCTCAGATTCAGTAGTCTAATATCAAGCAGTTGGGATCAGATATAGAATTTAGGAGCAAGTTCTGGGCTAGAGAAATAGAGTTGGCAGTCACAGAGAAATAGAGTTGGCAGTCACAGATACAAATATGATGACAGGTAAAACCATGGAAGTCCAGGAGGAGGTTGAATTCACCAGAAAGACTATGAGGAAGCAAAGAGATATAAGAGGAACCTGGTTAAGTCTTTATAACTAACAGCTGGTAGTGGTGCACAATGACAGTAACAATGCAGGCTTAAATGTTTAAAATAGTACAAGTTTTAAAACTTTACTGTCTTTGACAGGTGTCAAATACATCTGAAATGACTTTAAATAAAATTATGATAAAAATTCTGCCAAAATTCTGAAATGTTTCTGTAATCTAAGGATATTGTAGATCTCTACCTCATCATTAGTTGAATTTTTATTTGGCCTAGATATATTTGTTTGTTCATTCTTGTCTTATTTTACTTTGTTCTTCATTAAATTGACTATTTGGTCTTGAATATGACCAGTGCAAATGTATTATGTTACTCAATAAAAAAATTATACTTGAATAAAAATCATACTTCTTTAAGTGTAGGAACTTATACCCTCCTTATGTTCTTTGTTTACCTAAGGAAATGCAACTTCACCACAAGTACAAAGACCGTCTTTTATGGACTACTTTGATAAACAGGATTTCAAGAATAAGAGTCATGAAAACTGCAATCAGAACATGCATGAACCCTATCCTATGTCCAAAAATGTTTTTCCTGATAACTGGAAAGTTCCTCAGGATGGAGACTTTGACTTTGTAAGTACATTTTAATTCTCTCATTTATGTTTTCTCCTTTATTGTCATGTAGAGATGCATAGTCATGTGTGTGTATAAAATTATAGGCTGTATAATATTTAATATATAGCCATATATGTGAGTAGGAGAATGCTGAAATTGTAGTTTGCTTGTAGAAATGTCCTTGAGAAATGTAAATAATTGATTATAGTTAAATAAATTGTAGCCCACATTTAGAGAAATATTTAGGACTCTTTAAAATTAAAATGACAACTATTTCAAAAGATGTTTTTAATAATGCAAATATGAGATACTTCTGACAGTCAGTAAATTCAGTTTCCAAAACAAATGATACAAAGACATTTATGACATAGACTTGGAGAAATTTGCCTCAACTTTGAAAGTTAACTGAATTAGTTTCTACTTGAGTAAGTGTTAATTCCAGTTGGTTTGTCAGAAATAATAGTCCTATTCTGTTTCTATTTAGCATATAAACTTCAATATAAAACTGTGCCTTAACACCTCTTTTATTACATTTTTCTCTATTTCTTCTGCCCTGCCCCTTTTTGTTTCAAAGAATGCATATACTACAGATAAATAATTCTAAAGCAACTCTTTTCACATCTTCAGAGCATAAATTCTCAAAATGAGTTCTTTAATGGTGTAGAAATTCTTATGGAGTGAATTTTTGCTTTAGCATGTTTTAAATAGTTTGTTAGTTTTGCATATTATTCTGTAAGATTTTTCCACATGAAGTAACTACAGTCCTCTAAAGCTATACTTATTAATAAATATGTTTATAAGTAAATAAAATTATATATATAGATATATCTTTAAATTTTTTTATCTTTAAAATTTTTAAGCAATATAAACCATTTTGCTTAGTCAATATGTCTTTAAATGCTTTGGGATTATAAATGTTCTTAAGTACTTTTCTCCTAAATATTGTGATTATTTGAGTTTTTAATAATCAAATAATAAAGTTTTAAAATCTTTCCTCAATAAATTTAGTATTAATTGCTAGCAAATATTAGCAATAGCACAGTTTAGCCTAAAAATGCTAAGTGTAATATCTACTTATTGTTTTTCAATTATGAAGTTACAAATTAGAAAAATCTGTATTCCTATAGTAGTAAGATTTCATCTTAAGCTATCTACTTTTAAAAAATTATAAATTATTTAGAGTGCTGACATTCAAGCTTTAAATCATTTATGAAAATGATGAATTATGTAGAATATTTAGCATCAAAGAACTTTATCTTGTCTCAGTTGGAATAAATCTTAGTAGCCTCTGGGAAACAGTTTGAAATGAGCTACAAAGTAATGAAAAAGTTATCATTGTTAAGAAATAGCAAATAAAATTATTTAATTCTGTTTCAATTAGTTTTTGCTAATGGCTTGAAATAATTTTATTTGCTCACACTTTTGTGGGTCAGCAGTTTGAGTGGTTCTCCTGATGGTCTCACCTGGGGTGTTGCAAGTGGCTGCAGTTGTCTGGCAGCTTGAGTGGAGTTGAATGATCTAAAATTATCTCACTCATGTGTCTGGCAGTTGTGCTGACAGTTGGCTAGGCCGTATGACCCTATCAAGCGAGCCTGTGATTTTTATGTGGCGGTAGCAGCCTGCTAAGAGGGTAATAATAGAAGTTGTAAGGCCTCTTGAGACCTGTGCTTAGAATCTGCACAGTATCCCTTTATGATAGCATCAAAAAGAATGAATACTCCTTGGTTCCATCTTAACCAAGGAGGTGAAAGACTTGTATACTGAAAACTGCAAAATATTGCTGAAAATAATTAAAGAAGACACCAAAACATCGAAAGACACCTCATGCTGCTCTTGGATTAGAAGACTTAATATTGTTAAGATGTCAATATTGTCCAAAGCAATCTATAGATTTAATGTAATATCTATCTGAATCCCAATGACTTGTTTTTTTGCAGAAATAGAAAAATCCATCCTAAAATTCCTAAGGAATTTCAAGGGACTCAAATAGTCAAAACAATCTTGACGAAAGAGAAACAAAGTTGGAGGTCTCATACTTCCCTGATTTCAAAACTTATTATAAAGCTACAGTAATCAAAACAAAAGCTACAGTAATCAAAACACACAGACATATAGACCAATAAAGTAGAATAGAGAGCCCAGAAATAAACATATGTAGTCAAATGATTTTTAACAAGAGTACCAAGACCATTCAATAAGGAAAGGATAGTATTGTCAGTAAATGATGCTGGGAAAACTGGATGTCCATATGCAAAAGAATAAAGTTGGGCTCTATCTTATATCGTATACAAAAATTAACTCAAAATGAATCAAAGATCTAAACATAAGAACTAAAATTATAAAACTCCTAGAAAACACATAGGAAAAAAAGCTTCATGACATTGGATTTGACAATGATTTCTTGGATATGATATCAAAAGCACAGGCAACAAAAGAAAAAATAGATAAATTGGACTACATCAAAATTAAAACTTTTGTGCATCAAGGAACACTTATCAACAGAGTGAAAAGGCAATTCATGTAATGGGAAACATTTGCAAATTGTGTGTCTGATAAGGGGATAACATTCGGGATCTATATAAAGCACTCCTACAACTCAACAACAACAAAAAATAAACAATTGAAAAGATGTGTACTATCACTAATCAGTAGGGAAATGCAAATCCAAAGCATGAGATACCACTTCACACCCATTAAGATGGCCATTATATAAACACAGATTGAGAGAGAGAGAGAGAGAGAGAGAAAGAATAAGAAGTGTTGGTGAGGATGTAGAGAAATTGGAACCCTTCATTGTGCACACTCTAGGTGGGAATGTAAAATGCCGTTGTGGAAAATAGTCTGTCGGGGTGGGCAGATGGTTCAGTTGGTTAGAGCACGAGCTCTCAACAACATGGTTGCCCGCATGGGATGATGGACTGCGCCCCCTGCAACTAAAGATTGAAAAGGGCAACTGGACTTGGAGCTGAGCTGCGCCCTCCACAACTAGATTGAAGGACAACAACTTGGAGCTGATGGGCCCTGGAGAAACACACTGTTCCCCAATATTCCCCCCCCACACACAAAAAAACCCAGAAAAGTAATTGTGGTTTAAAAAAAGAAAAGAAAATAGTATGTCATTCCTCCAAAAAATTAACCCAAACTACCATGTGATCCAGCAATTCCACTTCTGGTACAGACTCAGAAGAAGCGAAAGCAGGGACTCAAACAGATATTTGTACATCCATGTTCATAGCAACATGTGTTCACAATAGCCAAAAGTTGGAAGCAACCCAAATGGCCGTCGGTGGATGAATAGACAAATAAAATGTGGTCTATACTTACAGTGGAATATTATTTACCCTAAAAAGAAAGGAAATTCTGACACATGAATGAACCTTGAAGATATTATGCAAAGGGAAATAGCCAGTCACAAAAGGACAAATACTGTGTGATTCCACTTACATGAGGTACCTAGAGTAGTCACATTCATAGAGACAGAAAATAGAATGGAATTGCCAGGGCCTGGGATAAGAGGAAGATGGGGAGTCACTGTTTTTTTTTTGGTTGTTGTTCGTTTGTTTTTAAACATTTTTTTTATTAGTTTCAGGTGCACAAAACAATGTAATAGCTAGACATTTATCATTTCTATCCCTCACACAGTGACGACACCCTTCCCCCATCCACTATCCCTCTGACATCGCACACAGCCATTACATTTCCACTGTCTCTATTCCTAATGCTGTACTCCGCTTCTTGTAACTGTGTGTGTGTGTGTGTGTGTGTGTGTGTGTGTGTGTGTATATATATATATATATATATATATATAATTGTAGTTGACATTCATTATTGTTCAACAGGTACAGAGTTTCAGTTTTGCAAGATGAAAAAAGTTCCAGGAATGGATGGTCGTGATTGGTGCATAACAATGGGAATGTACTTAGTGCCACTGAACTGTACACTTAAAAAATGGTGGATTTCATCTTATGTATATTTTACCACAATAAAAAATAAATAAGGGGAAAAAGAATTCACATAATGTCACTTCTACCATATATTTGTTAGTCAAAATATGTCACAGGCCAGTCCAGAATCAAGATTTTGACGTCCTTCTATCTGAAAATTCCAAAAACTGTTAGAAAACAAACTAATTTAATAAATGTTCTACTTTCTGCTTTAGATTATGCTAGGCACTATACACACACACACACACACACACACACACACACACATACATATGAGGTCGGACAATTAAGATCTTGAACTCATCCTAGAAAAAGTGCTACATACCTATTGCTGAATATCACCACAGTCACCTTCAAAGTACTCCCCTTGGGAAGCTATGCACCAACGCCAGCACCTAGTCCACCCTTCAAAGCAATTTTGGAACTCTTTTTCTGGAATGGCCATCATAGCTGCTGTCGTATTATCCTTGATGTCTTGAATGTAATCAAAATGTCTTCCTTTCAATATTTCCTTTATCTTCGGATAAAGAAAGAAGTCATTGGGGGCCAGATCAGGTGAGTAGGGGAGAGTATTCCAATACAGTCATTTGTTTATTGAATAGAAACTCCCTCGCAGACAGTGCCGTGTGAGCTGGTGTATTGTCATGATTCAAGAGCCATGAATTGTTGGCATAAAGTTCAGGTCGTCTAACTTTTTCACGCAGCCTTTTCAGCACTTCCAAATAGTAAACTTGATTAACTGTTTCTTCAGTTGGTACAAATTCATAATGAATAATCCCTTTGTTATCAAAAAAAGTTAGCAACATCGTTGCAACAAGTTCTCAAACTTAATTGTCAGACCTCATATACATATATAAAATCATACATATAATTTTTTAAATTACAAAGACAAGGTATAAATTAAGTGTTAAGTTATAATCCAGAGCAATATTTCAGATGTCATGTAGTTTTGCATAAGAGGTGTACTCCATAAAGGCTAGAGTAGTTTATGAAATTATACTATTGTGGATGGAGACTTGTCTATGCATTGAAGGATGGATAGCAGAAGGAAGGAATGTAGGCACTGCAAAGAATGATGAGTGTAATAAAAAGCTTAGAGAGAGGAAACCACAAGTTGTATTGGGTGACAATGAAGTAGAGACCTTCAAATTCATTTGGAACAATATGGGAGATAAAGCAGAAAGGGTCAGACAGATTGGGGGAGGCCTGAGTGCAAGATTGCAAAGTCTGAATTTTTAGATAGTAGAAAGCCACTGAAGGTTTTTAAGTTGGAGGATGACATGAAGTGTTTTAACAATATTAATCTTAATGGCAGCATGTAGGATTTGACTGATAGGAAAAGTAGAGGTAGGGGAAATCAGTTATGTGAAACAGGCTTGAAATAATATACAGACAGTCCCTGACTTACAATGGTTTGACTTAGGATTTTTCAACTTTAGATGGTATGAAAACAATGTGAATTCAGTAGAAACCGTACTTAGAATTTTGAATTTTGATCTTTTCCCGGACTAGGGAGATGTGGTATGATCTTCTCTCATTATGCCCTGGGCAGCGGCAGCAAACCACAGCTTCCCATCAGGCACACCGTCACAAGGGTAAAACAACCAATACTCTGTACAGTGTACTGTGTTGTCAGCATTTTTTGGATATTGTGTTCTGAGCACGTTTAAGGTAGGCTAGGCAAAATATGATGTTTGGTAGATGAGGTTTAATAAATGCATTTTTGACTTATAGTATTTTCCAATAACCTCATCATAAATCCAGGAGCATCTGCAGTAATAAAATGGAGAAAAAAGAAACAAAAACAGGGATAGATGCAGGATGTATTAGAAAAGGTTAATCAACAGAAATAGCTGAGTTACTAGATTAAAGAGTACTATTTTGGTTAAGGTGAGGAACTAAATAATAGGTGGAAAAAAAAAAAAGAAAATGTCCTCACAGTAGGAAAGGGGCTTCAAGAGATCCTATGACTGGACCCAATTTTTGCAGGATTATTTCTTTTCTGACTTACACAGGCCCTGAAAAGGGAGTTGGCGTGAGGCAGGGACAGAGGGACTAGAGCAGCAATTCTTTTCCCAGCATTTACTACACATGTCAACTGGAGCTGCTCAATCCTCTCATCACATTGAGGAGAGTGGAAAATGTTTGTAATAACTACTGAGGATGGTGTAAATGGGAATAAATAACAAATAAAGAAAGGATTGCCAGATGAATAGAGAATTGCTAGGAGTAGTAGCAATTACTTTGTCTGTAGTAAAAGACAAAGAAAAGTGTGTAAGAGGGGCTAACAGAGAAGGAAGAGAGGAAGCAGAGGTGGGGCAAAGTGTAAAGGGTTTGATGGAATATTTCGCTTACAAAGTAAGGAAATGCACTAAAAACAAAGACAGATTTCCACTTAAGACACCAGCTGGTAATAATAAGGGAAATCTGGTTTTATTCATTCCATCATACATTATTAGATATAGGATGTTAAAAAATGTGACTCATCAAAGTAAACAGTGTGCTAAGGTTTATGTGTTTATCTTCCTTCCCTCTTTAAGATGTATCTCAAGGCTACCTTCCAAAACAACTGGAACGTAGACATTCCTATGTCTATTAAATAGGAGTTGCTTAAAACAAGTTGTTTTGACTGTTTCCAGGACACAGAAGGCTTATCCTTCTGCAGTAGGAAAACAGGTTTCAAGAAAGAAAAATGAAAGCGAACACAACATTGTCTTTTGTAGTATTCAGAGCAGATTCCTAAAGGACAAAACTTACTCATGGAGGCACCTGCTAGACACATGTGCAGAGTAGGAAGCAGTCTTTATCGTAAGGGCTGTCTGCAGCATAATTTGTGTATTTTCTTTTAGCATTTGTCCTTTGGATTTTCTGTGAACTGTTGTCTCATTTATGTTCTTGGATGTAATGAGATGATAGGAGAGAATTAACTTACGATTTCACCAATTTGGGGGTAGTATAAAATAGAATAGAATGTATTTGACTAATTGAACCAATTACTTTAACTCCACTAAGTAAGTCCCATTTAGGGTGTGCTTATGAAGATTTATAAACTAAATGTAAAAGGCAAATCTGTTTATTATAGCACCAGCCTAATGTTTCCGTGTTCGTTAGAATTATGTCCAAACAGCCTTAGCATCCAGATTGTTTAGTGTTAAATAGAGAGCGTGTCGATCATGTTTTGCAGAAGTTACAGTATCATACTTAAATAGATATATAAGTAAAGATTTTGGAATAAGAACAAAAACTTAAAAAGCCATCTGTTAACCTACTATATTGGTTCCAACTTTTTTAAAAAAGAAAGCAATTAGATTGACAATAATTACTGGCATAAGAGGAATGAGATAAAATAACCATTTTTTATTTTTGACTCAAACAGAATATTTATTCAATTTGTGTTGTTCTTTTGAGCTTAGGGACACAAGACTTCTCCAGGGCAACACGGGAAAAAAGTCGCCTCCTCCAAGTATAAATTTGCCTTAGACTTTTCTAAGTTTTTTACAGTCCTACTTCTAATTTCTGGATTGGCAAATCCGTATGGTTATAGAGAAACAAAATAAAATAAAAAAAGCAACAACCACAGAAGTCCTCACTGCTGCAAAATGCAGAAAGCAGTAAACCTAGAGAAAGTACCAGCCCTGCTGCTGGAGCCACTGTGGGCATTTTAGGAGACATGTTTCTTTCTCAGATCTCTTCACCTCCCAAAGCAGCCAAGAGCTGTGAAGGGTAATAAAGTGAAGACAGTGGTGGAGTACAAGAGCCCACAAAAATACTTGCAGCAGTGCCAGCCCTTTAGAATGCCCTCAGAAACGCAGGCCCTGTGGAAAGCCTTGAGAGAAAAACTGAAGCCAGCAGCAGATACCAGTCCTTACCAGTGTAGCAGTATGCTACCATCTGCTTTATTTACTTAAGTACACATCATGTTTTTGCTTTGCAAAGAGATGTTTCCCTTATAGTGTACTCCTTAGTCAAAGAACTTCTTGATCTCTTCAGTCCCTTGTTGTGTGGAGTGAGGAAACCACTTCAGTTGAGTGAAATATTTAAGCATATTGTCATCGATTAGCTTTTCATTAATTAAATGATTATTATCAAGTATCTCCAGATGTTTGCAAGAGTGTTAACAAAGTATGAAAAGATAACTGTATATACTTCAGACTTATTTCTTGTAGGGTAAAGAAGAAATAAACACGAAATCTCAAAAGTTTTAGCAGATAGCCATGGATAGGAGTTTATGATTACAGGTGTACATGGGACACGGACTCTAGTGTATGTGGCACATTGTACTTTTACTAGTCACTCTTTCCTTTTAGAGCCAACAGGAAATTAAAATTAATGAGAAGCCTGCACTTTGAAATACTTGCAGAATTCTTGACTATTTCAGTCCTTTGCCAGCTCACGAAATCTGTACTGGCCGTCATATCCAACAGATGGTGTGGCGTGTGCACAGTGGTGTCATGTTATTATCTAGGTCCATGTAGAATTTTTATAAGATTTTGCCCATCAATCTACTGAGGCATTTAAGACGATCATAACTTTTGTTTTGAAAGGAGGGTGGCCTTCTTCAAACATAAGTGTTTATATACAAGTAGGAAAAGAAATGTTGAGTTAATTAGTCACTTGGCAACTAAACTGAATTAAATTGATTCTGTAGTAGTTCAAGACAACAAAAACTTCAGTATCTCTGAACTGGTACCCTGGCTTTTTTCCCTCAGTATAATTTAGTCCATTTGGTCACCTAAGTTACAATGAGCATTTTGCTTTCTTATTCCTAATTATGCAGTTTAAGGCTTCCATAATTTCAGAAATTTTTACTTGGTGATTGTGTTTAGGCAATGTCTACTGAAACATTAGGCTAATTCTGCTTATTTAGGTAATTAATACCTCAAGTTCAAATGCCCTATACCATCATTTCCTTTACAAATTAAAGTGAGCATGCATGTACTTATTGGATTAATTCAGATAGAAAGCACAGGTGCAGTGTGTGGTTTCTTGTCACCGTGTTGGAATTTATTAAGATATTTAAAACACATGGCAAAAAGAAAAATGGCTTACCAGGAAGAGTTCTACAAGGCATAAACTTTTCTCATAGTAATTTGTTCTTTTTTAAATGGCATTTGTTTAGGAGATTGTGTTGAAAAACTGGCTATGTTAAAACAAAGATACTGTATGCAAAGCATGTGTTATGGCTAATGTTGATGTCTGAGGAAGTTGTTTTGGCTATGTGGGCTTTCTGTTCATAACCTCATTTTGAATATTTAGTCAATAAGTGATGGGGACTGGTGGGTGATTATATCAAAAGAGATGTTAAGAACCGATAGTAGAATTTAGGCTCAAAGAATGGGCAATATAATTTATTACCTTTTAATTTAAGACTGATGCCCCAAGATGTTTACTTCTTAAATAAACCATTAGATTTCAAGTCAGTTGTTAGGATTGATTGAGGTTACTAGTAATGCATGTATCAGGTTGTATTGATAATACTTTTTTACTTTAACTGTCATAAATGAAATTTGTTTAAATCTGAAATTATTTTTGTACTTTCATACCTAATTCAAGTTTTCGGAATATACATAGTAGTTTAGTGTCAGAACCCTTTCCATAACTAACTTCCATCATACTTCCTGCCATGTACCTTTCACAGAAGTACATAGTTCTTTTGGGGCCTATTGTATTTGTTGGACTGGTTAAACTAATACTGACACCTTTCTCTCCTGTCCTGACTTTAGGTTGTCAACCTTTTTCCATAGTATCTCTTAATCATCAAAAGAGACAACTTTCATTACGTTGGATTCTTCATGCTGGAAGACTTTCCAGTAAATAACAGCTTTTTTTCTTAATCCAAAACCTAGTTTTCTTGATTCAAAAGCAAATTAGTTTTGTTTTGTAATTTTTTCCATCGATAGCAGAAATGTTTTCTTCCCATAAGTATAGACAGATCTTAAGGAGATAAAGAGGGTACCAAACTAATGTATGCTAGCAGATAAAACAACTATGGAAAACAGATATCTTAATTTCATTAATTTATTTTGAAGATGTATTTTCATGGTTCTTAACAAAGGAACTTTTTTTCTTTATGAATTAAGTAATGCTGCTGTTTAATTTGATATGTTGTAATTAAAGCTGTTATTAATTATTAAGGTGTGTTACTAAAGGCTCAGTAACCCAGATTAGAGTATCAAATTTTAATCTGCGGTCCTTCAATTTAGTTTTTAACTGTGTATCTTAATGTGAGAATACAAATGAAGCTACATAATAGTCGAGGGTGCAAATATATAAATACAGAGGGGGCCAAAAAAATGCATACACATTTTAAGAAAGGAAAAAAACTGTATTAAAATTATAATAATATATACCGATAACAAAAGTTGAATACGAGTAATGTGTATACATTTTTTTTTGGCACCCCCGGTATGTAAAAAGCTAATAGTAAGTCATACTCTTTTACTAACCAGTCAAAGGAAATGAGTAGTCAGCAATGAATTGTCATTGCTAATTAAGATCTAAAACAGATAGTCATTTTAGTGATTATATTCTTTGATGAAAAGCACTTTACTGTCTTTAACTCATTAGAACTTCAATGATGGTACAAAACTCACGAAATTGCCTTACTTTTGATTTTAAACATTTCCTCATTCTTGCCTTGACTCAGAATATTGACTTCCCCTTAGCATATCTATATAAGGCACAATAGAAACAAGATGCAGATAAGTTCTCCCTTGATTTGCAGAAATCAGTGCATTATGATTAATGTCTGCAAATTGTTTTTTAGGTATAATCTTCTACAAAAATATTATTTAAATAACCGAGTTAAGGAAATTATTGTTATTATGCAACCCTTAGCAGTCTAGCAGTCGTCATTTAACAGCAGCTCTTTAGATATGCTAGAAATCCACCTTTTTTGTTGTCATTTTTAAAGCATTTTCCAGAACTTAGTTAACCTGTGAACTCCTTTTTGTGTTTTATATCAGTTATACTCACCTGAAAGAATTTCTTCTTTTTCTATAGTCATTTATACTTTTTTCCTCTTGATTCCACATTAAAACTATCAAGCTTCCATTCATTTAGGTACTTTGCCACAATCTGCTGTGCCTGTGACAGGAAGCGGCATAAAGTTTATTTAAAATTTCAGCATCCGAAATTGTTTTGCCGAGTAACCAGTTCTTTAAGTTCAAAGTGGTATGTGCAGTTTTGTCTGCAGGGAGAATTTGACTCTTCAGAATTTTTCTATCCTTTTGCTTCTGGCTAATAAACTAAGTATTAGTAAACATAATAGCTACAATATATTGAGAGCTTACTCTGTGCTGAGGACACATTTCAAAGCATTCCCCTGACAATGATCCTTTGATGATCATATTGTTATTCTCCCTCCTTTTATTGTTTTTAAACAAGTGAAGAAACTAAGGCACAGAGAGATTAAGTTTATTGGTCAAAGTCACATAGCTTCTAGGTGGCAATGCCAAAATTTGAACCTAGGAAATATGACTTTACAGTTTGCCCTGTAACTTAACAGTGAAAAGGTTAGCTTGAGTCATAAGATAAAGCTATTAATCAAGAAAGAGAGAAAATAGGTAAATCATGACACAGAACCCAAACTGGGTAGAAGCAAAACTGAAGACCATTAGAATAAAGTCGGGGTTCAGACATGGGGCGGGCAGAGGTGCAGATGAGTCGGCTTAGCCAGCGACACTGAAGGCTTTTCTGCGCACTTAAACTGGGCCAGAGGCCAGATCCTAAAGGAAATAATGCCCACTGAACAAAATAATACTGCTTTTGATGCAGAAGTGATGCTAAGTTGTGATGCTGTTATGATGCTAAGTTGTAAAGGCCTTAATTGCCAAGCTGAGCCTTCTAGAGAGTATTTAACCGTAATCCTGTGGGCAGTGGATAGCTAGTACAGAATTCTTATCAGGAAAGTAACTCTTATCAAATTTGTTTTTTAGTGTCAAGGTGAAGCATAGACAGAAATTGGAGAGACTGGAGTCCTAAGAGGACAGCATTAAAGACTAATGAAATTGTTAGAGTGGGTAAGGCAAAGATAAAGGAATTAGAGAAGAGAGGCTACATTTAAGAAGTCATCAAGATTAGATTAGATCATTTAGAATCATCTGGATATGGTAACCAGTTGTGTGTAGGGGATTAAGGTAAAGAAGTTTTCTGATTTAGAGAATTAGATTGATAATGTTGCCATTGAATGCAATACAGAATAGAAAGGGAAGAAAGGAGGGAGGAACAGATTTTGGAGGTTGGGTGTGGAGAGTGAGCCAATGAGTTCTGTTGTGGATGTATTAAGTTTGTAATGTCCGTAGGACATATAAATCTACTAGATAGTTGAAAATACAGGATGAAGCTATGGATTTGGTAATATTTGGCTTAAAAAGGGCACATGAGATCACCCAAGAGAGAGCCTTGAAGTAAAGAGAGATGGTTACCAAAAATGGATTTCTAGGAAATCCCAAATTTAAGGTGGGCAGAGAAGGAACAGTGAACAGAGGAGACTGGCTTTATTCGGCTATGGATATAAGTTGAACCAAGTTTAAGTAACAGCTGTCACTTGAGACTTTATCATGGGTAACATTTTACTTTTTTTAAATTTTTTATTAGGGAGCATATCAGCCTATGCTTGAACTTAAAAGAATAGTTTCAGCTACAAGTTTTTTGTTATCAGCTCTTTGAGGATTCATCCTGGTATCGGGGGTATAAATAAATACGTAAGCACTTTTTAAATAGTTACAATTAATTGGGAATAAACCTGAAATAGCTTTTTCTTTAAACCTACTTTGAACCATGCACTCCCTAACTTCTCATTTCTGTCCCTTAACTATGCCTTTGAATAAATGCTACAACTTTCTGGTCACTTGTGGTAAACGTCTGACTAGTTTAAAATTTTAATCTCAAATTTGATTTAAATCTCACCTGATTATTCCCTATCCTACATTTCAAGCCGGGACACCTAAGTGATTTAAGACAATTGGCGCCCTCTCTTCTCTCCTCTGTCTAGCTCTTGGAGAGATGGGTGGGCGGGTGCGTAGGTAGATTAGAGGAGGAACACAAGAGACAGAGGTCATCATCTGAACCTTGTCATGTGAAGACCTACTTTGGAATAACTCTGGAATAATCTGGATCCAACTGCTACAGAATGTCTCGGCTGGCGTGATTTTCATGTGGACGACATGTGTGGTTTGCTTGGAGTGTTAGCCTTATCCTGGCTCCCTTTCTCACTTCAGAAATGGGCAGCTTACCTCCTTTCTGTTCCACCAGCTTAAACCCCAGTGTAGGTAGGGCATGGATGCACTTTGACCAGCAGCCTTTGCTGCTTCGCTCTGATCTCCGTGTTCTCTCGCATGAAGCCATGGGAATCAGTGATGTTCTATTTCTAGGGTCCCATGGAATGAATGAGTGGGTAGGAGTGTGAGGGGTACTCCCCATTCTCTCCTTCCCAGGTGTATTATTTCTGTAGCCCTCTTAGGTTTGCTGGTGCAGACTGCTCCATCAAGCCTCCCGTCTTCAGAAATATGCCCCCCACACACACACTTCTAGGGACATATGTCAAGGTGTATAAGAACATCTTCACCAGGCTAAATTCTACTGCAGTGGCAGCACCAGGGCAAGTGTGCAGATCCCCTGTTTAGTATCAGTCATCCAAGAGTGAAATGCCAGTCTCCCCTTCCTGCAGCACCCACAGTGTCTTCTGGAATATCTTGGAAGCTCTCATAGCAAACACTGCACCTCACCGCTCTTGACTGACCCTTCCCCTGACTCATCTCCTTACATGGCTAGTGATGATTTGGAAGTCATGGGGCGCCTTCTGCAACATCTCAGTAAACCCAGGGGCGGCAATTTGGTCCATTTGGTTGGTGGCTGTCTTCAAGATGGGGGTGCTTGTACGTCATCTTTGTCCTTGCTGTGAGCCTGACTCGTCAATTCAGGGGCAGCCAAAAACTCCCATTCAGCATTCTTTTATAAGAATAAACATTTCTAACTTGATAATAATTTTAGAGCATGTTGTATTTCTATCTACAGAAATATTTTAATTTGTCCCTTCATTCATCTTTATCCAGTGAACATTTTTATTTCCTTGCTACATACATGTCATGTGCTCGTAATTATATACATGCTATATGTGTAAGTTGAACAAGTTGCTGCCCTGAGAAGCCCCCAGACCACTGATAGGGATAGACCTATGAACGCTTGATTATTTCACCCGCAGGTAAATTGACCAGACCTACTGATCTGAAAAATCTGATTGTAGTAGAATCAAAAGGCTCAAAAATAATAACATGAAAGTAAAAATGTAAAATTTTAACTGAAGTTATTTTTGACTAAACGTTTGACCAACATTCAAAATTCATACTATCTCAGATTACAGAATTTCTGGTGGCCTCAGGTACATAGAGCCAAACAAATCACATGGACCAGACTGATAATTCTTATAGATCATTTACTTGAAGATTTAGTTTTAAGTTTCTCCAAGAGGAGTTTAAATAAGACAGTAAGGTCAAGTCTACTTTTACCAACTTTTTGGTATGAAACTTCTAGCTTCTTGCTAATAAAATATTAAGCGGGTACTGCCCACATGTGGCACATATTTATATATTTATTTAGCTCTGGTTCATGCCATCTAGAATTCTATGAGACTTCAAAACATTATACTCATCTTTTACCTCCAAGGGAATATTTTATAATTTGTTTGTTGTTTTACCCTATAAACGTTGAATCTGAAGGTTTAACTATGGAAATAAACAGAATTCTTGTGAAGGGGCTTAGAAAACTTCAGGCCGAATACTAGCATCTCCATTTAAGGACATTATTCTGAAAGGTTAAAAAAAATCACATCCATTTTAAAAGCTAAAGGCTATTTTAAAACATGATATATATGGGATTTTTTCATTCCAGTTTCTGTTTTATAACTAAAACATTTAAAAATAGTATCATGTATGTTAGTTTAGCTGTAGCAATTTAATACATATTCTCTAAATTAAATGAATATTCCTCTAAATTCCTTTATTTTATAATTTGGAGAAAATATGTTTTATATTAATATTTAAAATAAGTATCAAATATAAAACCAACTTCTAGTGGCAGGGGAAGTACTTTTAAAACACTTGAACTTTTCTATTCAGGTTCTGTGTTCAGTGTTCAGATTGATAATATATTCCTGGGGAAAGTGGGTTGTATATTTCCCTGAATTCATTTTTAGAAAGCTATTATTTTAATTCATGATACATTTTAAAAACAAATGGCAACAATAAAAGAAGGCATTCAAGAAACGTACCAGTTCATACTTTTACTCAATTTCTTATTAATGTACTTAATATATTTGGCATTTTGTATTTCGGGTAGCACCACCAGTTAGCTTTCCTTTAAGGGAAAATGTTCTAAAATACTTAAGTATGACTATGTATTTATATTCTCTTTTTGATATTTAGAATAGAAAGAAATTACATTTAATTTTTTTCTTCTCTAATGAGCAAAAATAATCACAGGTATACACGAAATATGTTATAGTTTGAGTTTTAAATTTTTGTATCTTACATTATTATATTTTAAAAGTTGTGAGACTGAAATTACTAGGTACTGCATTTGGAGTGATTCAAACAACACATGTGAATAAACGGTTGTCTTATTAGATTTCATTCATTCATTTAATATTTAACTATTTATTTAATTAGTATTTACAGAACATAGGAAAATATTAATAAGGTTAACATTGAGGTTGGAACTTGTTTTCTTCATATTTTTGAGACTTACTTGAGATTACTTGGTTTAAATATAAATTAATATTTAATGTTCTGGTTTTAATTATTTTTTCTAGAGTAACACCAACATGTTTTTAGTTTTTAGTTTTTCATGTTTCATTTATTCAGCAAAAGTATTGTAAGTATCCTCTGTGTGCCTTGTCACCTCCCTTTAGAAACTGACTCATTCAAAGGAACCACTGGTAAAACACCTGCTCTTCCCACTTTATTCAGAATAAAGGGCATCCTATTTTATCTGTGATGGATCTGTTATGCTTTAGGGTCTAACACAGTCAGCTGGTTTGCCACCCTGTCAAATCAGATACATGCAAAATTGAAGCAAACAGCAGCTCCCTACCCACAACTGCTGACGACTTTATTAAACTTAAAAAAAGAGTTAATTACTTGTAAGAAGAATTGTAAAATTTGATATATTTACCTTCAGTCTGTTTGGTTTTCTTATTCGTTCAGATTGTGAATTCTGGCTGTAAAAAACTGGATTTAAATATCTTTTATAAATTATTAATAGTTCAAAAGGATACTAGTTCATAATATCATTGAGAGCATATATGAATAGCCTTAGTTAGTAAGGATTTATTTACAGTTAAAAAATATCCTCCAATGTTATGGGGACTGGAAAATGGAAGAAAGTCTGCGGGCGGGAGTAGGGAGCCAGGACCGTGGCCTGGTAAAAATTTTGTACTTATTTGCAAAACTGATTAAGATATTAGAAGGAAAAAAAGAGCATACATAACGG
Source organism: Rhinolophus ferrumequinum (assembly GCF_004115265.2). Classification (NCBI taxonomy): domain Eukaryota; kingdom Metazoa; phylum Chordata; class Mammalia; order Chiroptera; family Rhinolophidae; genus Rhinolophus; species Rhinolophus ferrumequinum. The sequence goes on along the minus strand of NC_046297.1, from coordinate 40,415,272 downwards.
TCTCTGACATAGACAAAAATAGGACTCGCATATTTGTGGTGTGCCTCTGGATTAGGCATTAAATCGAATTTGACTGTTAAGTAATACTAATAGCAGCATAAAAAAATGGCTTCTAGTGTTCCTAGTAATCCTTCCTCCATTACAGAAATTCATTATATATTAGAATGATGAGTTATTGAAATCATTCTTTCATTTTGTCAATTTCTGCTCTGATTTTTTTATATTTGTTTGTATCCTGGACAATATTAACAGGATTTATTTTAAGGCCTAGTGCTTTTCTTTTTTTAAACCTTTCTTTTGAATTTATTCTAGATTAACATTTAATAAAATACCTTGTTATTGAATCTATAAAATTTCAAAGTGAAGTATTTGTTTTTATTAAATAAGTGATTTGAATAAATGTCAATGAACAATAGATATATTTCAGATAAAATCTTAACAAGTATTAGAAAAATAATTTCCAAATACATTTTTATTCTTGAATAACTTCTATAAGTAACTTCTATGAGTAGAAAAATATAACCTTTGATAGGATATGGAATACTAATTTTAAATGTAGATGCATTATTTAATATTGATAAACTTTAGGTTTACTTACAATTTGTTAAAAGACTATTTGCTAGTCGCAGTACTTCTCATTCTGTTTGTTTTATTCCCCAGCACTTTAATTTATGGTCAATTTAAAGTTTGCAAGTCTTAATCTGTGATAAACTCTAGGCTTACGTTTATGAGAACATTTATTTATGCCCTTAGTGCTAAAAGAGCTGTTTAATTATTAGGTAAGACTCTTTCAAATTAAAATTTAAAGTATGTCAAAGTTATTCTTCTTAATAAAATAATCCCATTAAAATGTTTTCATTAAACTTGCTAACCTATTAGTAATCTGCATGGTGGTCATCTAAGTGAAAACGACGTTCACAAGGTAGCTTAGATAAAATAGCCTAAATATTTTAAATGCTGTGAATCTAGATTTTTAAATGACTATACATTACACACACACACACACACACACACACACACACACACCAAACACCTACACACCTATCTCTATTTGAAATTGCGAGCATAAATTACGTGTTATTTTTTTAAGGTTTAAAAGTAAAATACCAGAGGTAAGGGGGAAGAGGAGGTGGTAGAGGACAGTAAATGGTGATAGAACTGACTCTGCGTGGTGAACACACAATGCAATATATAGATGAGGTATTATAGAATTGTACACTTGAAACCTATATAATTTTACTAACCAATGTCACCCCAATAAATCTAATAAAATTTGTAAAAAGTAAAATAAAATTTATATTGATATGCCAACCATAAGACTGCTTAGGAAAACCTTCGAGAACCACCTAAAAAATTGCTATTGAATCCTGTCTAAACATATTTTTTCCATGTGAAGAGAAGGAAAGGTATTTTGTTCCTGTAATTATTTTACTTTCTTCAAGTTCCCTTTCATCATAGGCTGAATCTCTAACAGGTTAGATCATTAAACAGACTTCTTAGATTAAAAAAAAGTCTAAGGTGGATGATTAGGAAAATACTTGATTCGGCAAATTTGGGATGGGCTTTGGAAAGCTTTTTATTTTTTTAGATCAATTTCCCTGAGCTTTTGTTTACTCATTTTATAAAGCATTTAAGAATACATCATTAATTTTTAACTTGAACTTTCCTAATTCTTTTGCATTTTAAAAGACGTTAAGACCATATGGTTAAAATATTTATTGGAAAGCTTTTTAGAATATGTGTACCAATAATTTTACTTCAATTTCTCTCTAATTGTGATAGTAATTCTTACTCTTACATTGTTAAGAACTTTATTTTAAATTCACTTTTGCGTAATACTTTTTACTAAATTATGTCTTGTTTTTAATTAATCTAAAACATAATCAGCCACAACTATATTTTAATTTTATAACAACTTTATTGAGCTATAATTCACATACTATACAATTCACCGATTTAACATGTTCATTTCATTGGGGTTTTTTAGTGTATACAGTTTATTTTAGAATGTTTTCATCACCCCCAAAAGAAACCTGTACCTGTTAGCAGCCACTGCTTATTTTCCTAGGCAATCTACTTTCTGTGTCTATGGATAGTTCATATTAATGGGATCACACAATACAAGCTACAACTATTTTTCCACCATTCTACTATTAGGCTGGTGCAAAAGTAATTGCTGTTTAAAAGGTTAAAAATAATTGCAAAAACCAGTTACTTTTGCACCAACCTAATAGGCAATTACAGTAGAAGAATGACAAGAATATCTTTTTGACTTAGGAATTTATAAGTATAATAATAGATAACATGTAGTATTTCTTGAGTATTCTTAATTATTTAAATTTCTAAATTCTTAAATTTCTTAAGTATTCATTCTTAAAGTATTTCTTAAAGTAGCATAGAGTAACTTGAAATCTGAAATAAAATACTATTTAGTGGACTATTCAGGACGTTAAATACTGGGTTAGTGAAGTCTATTTTCTGTATATTGTAAATCAGTTGTAATACATATATAGTTATACCCCAAGAGCCTAGTTCATCTTGTATGGAGCCTCAATTTTCACACTATTATTTTTCCTGGGTCCGGCTCAGGATAATTTCCTTACTCATACATAGTCACTTTTAAACCTATCTTGTAAGAGAACTTTCCTGGTGTCTTTGTAGCCTGTTTTGAGTGACCACACAGCTTGGAGTTTCCCGGTTCTAATTTTACGTATACTATTTCAATGTCAAATCACATGTTATGATTTTCTTTATTTAAAAAATTTGATAACTATATATGTTGTTGGGAAATTTGGCTCCACCCACCTTGGCCTAGTTAAACTGAGTTCAGAAGTAATAAACTAAGTGAGTTTTTTAAAGCAAATAAATGTTTATTCCCTCAGGATATTATGGGTGAATTTATTATGGGTAACCTTTCAATTAGGTTTATTATTGTATTTGTTTCCCAAGCTTTCTGTTCTTCAAAAAATACATAGTCCCTGAATATTAGATGATTTTGTAGACTTATCATCCATTTTGGGAGGGGGCACAATAGTAGTATGTGGTAATGTAGGAAAGTGTCCTTATTTTCAAAAGATACATGCTGAAGTATTTAACTGTGATATCAAGCCAGGATATTCTGCATATACTTTCCAGTGGTTCAAAATATACGTGTGTGTGTGAGTGTGTGTGTGTAAAGCAAGCAAACAAATACGGTAAAATGTTAATAGTTGTTGAACCAAAGCAGAGGGTATATGGGTGTGTTCATTATATTGTTATTTTTTACTTTTCTGTGGATATTTGAAATTATTTATCATAAAGACTTACAGGAAAAAAAGAAAGTATATATACTCCCGTTCTGTAAATTATGCTCCTTTTTGTCAAGGTGTGTAGCATTTAAAAATATTTAACACAAGATAACATACATAAATTATATTTATACAGTTGCTTTTATTTATATTTGTTTCTATGTTTACCTTTTATAATTTTTATATTCGTGTTTATAGTCTTAAATCTTGTGCACCAAACATTATGTGTACAGTTTAAAGAATAATTATACACATGCCCAAATACTAACCTCTTAGGTTAAGCAATATAAATTACAATAAGTTCCTTAGAATAAATACCTCTGTGTATTTCCTCTCATCTGCATGAAAGTGTCCACTGTCTTTGCTTTTGTGGTAATTACCCCTGTTCTTTTCTTTGTAGTTTTACCAACCAGGTATATATTCTTAAACAATATATTGTTTGGTTTTTCTGGTTTTGAACTTTATATAGGTGGAATTATATTTATGTTTCTACGATTTGATTCTTTTGTTCTATAGCATATTTTGGGGGAGATCGTCTATGTTGATGGATAAAACTGCATTTCATGCATTCTCACTGCTATATGAAATTTCACTAAATGATTATTCTACATTTTTATATATGCATTCTCTAGTGACTAATATTTGAGTCGTTTTTCATTCTTAGCTATTACAAATAATGCTGTTATAAACATTTTTTGTACATTTCCCATGGTACAAGTGCAAGAATTTCTTCAGATTATTTTCCTAGAGTGTATAGAAATTGGTGAATGGTAGGATATTTGCATCTTATTTTTACTAGATTATACACAGTTATTTTCCAAGGGGGAGGTGTTCCGGTTTACACTAAGATTTCCCATTGCTTTGTACTCACACTAACTCTTGCTATTGACAGATTTTTGAATTTTCATCAATCTGATGGCTGTCAAAGAGTATTTCCTTGTAGTTTTAGTTCTTATTTCCCTGATCACTAGTGGGATTGAATACAGTTTCATGTGTTTCTCATAGTATTTGGCCATTCTAATTTCCTCTTCAGTGAAGTGGCTGTTCAAGTTTTTTAGTTTCCTGTTAGGGCTGTTTGTTTCTTCTTACTGATTTGTGGGAACTATTATATATATATATATATATATATATATATATATATATATATATATATATATATATATTATATATTATATATTATATTATATATTATATATTATATTATATATATATTATATATTATATATATTATATATATATTATAGATAGTGTATTTTTTTTCAGTTACATGTATTACAGATATCCCGTTTTGTGGCTTTTCACTCTCATAGTGTTTTTTAATGACAGAAGTTCTTAATTTTAATATATTTGAACTCATTCTCTGTTAAGGTACACCCTTTCTGGGTCATATTTAAGAGGACATAAATATATTTTATTTGTTGAATTCTAAAATTTTATAGTTTTACTTTCCACATTGTTTTATTTTAATTAACAGACTTTATTTTTTTAGAGACGTTTTAGTTTTACAGAAAATTGAGCAGTATTTCTTCGCCCGCCCCTTTACCCACCCCACCCCCCACCCGTGACCCGCCTGCCCTTTTCCCTTATTAACATCTGGTGTTAGTATGGTACATGTTACAACTGATAATCCAATAATGATACATTGTTATTATCTGAATTCCATAGTTTACATTAGGGTTTACTCTGTGTTGTACAATTCTATGGATTTTGACAAATGCATAATATATCCACTATTACAGTTTCACACAGAATAGTTTAACTTCCCTGTACTTCATCTATTTATCCCTCCCTCTCTTTCCTCAAACCCCTGACAACCGTTGATCTTTTTACTGTCTCTGTAGTTTTCCTTTTCCAAACTATCATATAATTGGAATCATATATAATACGTAGCCTTTTCAGATTGGCTTCTTTCAGATAGTAATACGCATTTAAGATTCCTCCATTCTTTTCATAGTTTGATAGTTCTTTTTTTATTGCTGGATAATATTCCACTGTATGGATGCACCACAGTTTGTTTATCCCTTCATCTATTGAAGGACATCTTGGTTGCTTTCAGTTTGGGGTGGTTATGAATAAAGCCGCTGTAAACATTCATGTGCACATTTTTGAGTGACATAAGTTTCGATCACTATGGGTTTGAATCAGATAAGGGTACAATTTCACAACTAGTTGTCCTAGTACCATATATTGAAAAATCCATTTTTTCTCCATTTCATGAAATTCCATCTCTCATAGATCAACTTTCTGTACAGTAGTTCCTACTTACCCATGGTTTCACTTTCTGTGGTTTTTGTTACCTGCAGTCAACTGCAATCTGAAAATTTAAATGGAAAGCTCCAGAAATAATTCATATTTTAAAATTGTTTGCCATTTTGAGTAGTGTGATGAACTCTTAAGCCGCCCGGCTCCATTGTGCCTGGGACATGAATCATCCCTTTGTTTAGCATATCCATGCTGTATACGATACCTGCCTATTAGTCACTTAGTAGTTGTATTGGCAGAAGGTCGGTAGTAACCTAACACTATGGCACAACACTTGTGTCATTCACCCCACCTCATCTCATCACACAGGCATTGTATCATCTCACTTTATCACAAGAAAGATGAGTATAGTACAGTAAAATATTTTAATCTTTTAAGTTATTCATATAACTTTTATTAGAGTATATTGTTATAATTGTTCTATTTTATTAATTATTGTTGCTATTCTCTTACTGTGCCTAATTTATAAATTAAGCGTTTCATAGGTATGTGTACTTTTAGTACTTACAGGATTTGGTACTGTCAGCGGTTTCAGGCATCCCCTACACTAGGGATCTTGGAGCGTATCCCCAATGGATAAGTGAGGACTACTATATATAAAAGAATCTATTGGGAGGTTATTCTATTTCATTTGTCTGCTTAATTCAGTAAGAAATACCTTCTGTCTTAAATATTATAGCTTTATTAGAAGTCTGGTAGTCTGGTAGGGCAAGTTCCCCCACTGTGATCAGCTCCTTCCAGAGTTGTTGGCTATTCTTGACCCTTTGCACATCCATGTTAGTTTTATAATCAGCACATCAAGTTGCACAAAACGTCTTGTGGAGATTTTTATTGGAATCCATTGAATTTGTAGATCAGTTTGGGGAGAATTGACATATTTACGGATTTTGAATCTTTTATTTCATGCATGTGGTATATCTCTTGATTTACTTAGAGGTGTTTTGTTTTGCTTATTTTTAAAATAAAAAATTAAATTATTTTTGAAACTACTTTTATTTTAATTGGGTGAGTTTTTAAATGTCAAATTATTGTTAAGGAAACATAGATAAACACAACATGAAAGTGTGACTTTGTATTGTTTCTGAAAAGAATGTATCTCTAAGGCCTTCATCCTAGTAATACAGTCGACCCTTGAACAGCCTGGGGGTGAGGGGCACCAATCTCCCATGCACTCAAAAATCTACATATAACTACAGTCTGCTCTCTCTATTTCCATCTGCAAGAATTGATCATTGAATGAGGGTTTGAACGTCATGGATCAATTGAACTTCAATCAATTGAAAAAAATTTACATGTAAGTAGACCCTCAAAGTTCAAGCCTGTGTTATTTAAGAGTCAACTGTAGTTCCAAATACAGGGATATGGAATTAGTGTATATATTTTTAAGCAGTGAAAAGCTTCCATAATAGATATGGAGCTACTTGGCCATTTTTTATTTTGGGATTTTTTTTTTCGGGGTGTGGATTTTGGCAGGGGGGCTGATAATGAACTTTCATCATTATTCATTCATTCAAAAACAGTGACTTTTGTAGAATTTAACATGTTAATTCTAAATTTTATGTGAAACTGCAAAGGATCAAGAATAGCCAAAAATGACAAATATGTGTCAGGCACTGTGTAGATACTATTGCTATATCAATAACTACATCACACAAAAATCTCTACCCTCAGAGGGTTTACATTCTCATGGAGAAAACAGTCAATAACCGTGATAAGTTAGTAAATTCTATAATATGATAGAAGGTAATAAATGTTATAGGGAGACAAATGAGCCAGATAAGGAGATGAGGCCAGTGTTGGGGTGCAATTTGGAATAGAACGGTTGGGGAGCCTTCATTGAGAAAATGATATTTGAGTGAAGACTTGAAGGAGATAAAGGATCAAGCAGAAGTGACACGTGGATATTTGGAAGACGAACGTTACAAGTGGTGGGGCAAGCCATTGCAAAGACTGCAATGAAAGTTTCCTTTGGTGTGTTGGGGGAACAGCAAAGTGACACATTGACTTCGGGAAGCTGAATGAGGGCTAGACCATAAGAAGATGAAATCGGCAGGGTTAGGAAAGTGAGAGTGGTGGGCCAATAGCAGCTTCTTAAAGGCCTTGTGAGGATTTGGGTATTTATTCTAAGAGAAATAGAGAGTCATCAGAGAAATAATTTGATTGATAACTGGCTTTAAAAAGTTTACTCTGGCCACATTTGAGAATCAGTCTAGCAGGGCAAGAGTAAAGCACAGAGACCAGACTGAGGCTATTATAATCATTCATGCAAATAGTACTGGAGGTAGTAAGAATTAGTCAGATTCCTGGTAATTTTGAAGATACAGGCCACAAGATTTATGACAGATTGAATATGGGAGTGAAAGCAGTAGAATTCAGAATGATTCCAAGGTTTTTTGTTTGAACAAATATTTTGTTTGAGCAAAAAGAGTTTCTTCTACCTGAGTTGGAGAAGACTGTTGGTGGAGCTGGTTGGGCGGGAATGGATCAGGAGTTTGGATCTCCTCTACATCCAAGTGGTTGTATTGAGTATACAGTTGTTTACATAGGTTGGGAATTTGAGAGAGAGATCTAAGCTAGAATTTGAGAGTTATCAGTATATAGATGGTATTCAAAGCCATGAGACTGAATGGGATCTTCAAGGCACTTTCCAAAGGCATGACTATATATAAAGAAAAGAAGGAATATGTATTAGTTTTCCATGGATATTGTAACAAATTACCACATACTTAGTGGCTTAAAACAGTAGAAATTTATTCTTTTATAGTTCTGGTGGTTAGAGATTTGAACTAATTCTTATAGGACTAAATCATGCTGTCAGCAGGTATTTGTCATGTAAGGTAATATTCACAGGTCCCAGGGATTAGGAACGGAACATCTTGGGAAGCCATAATACTGCTTGCCACAGTCTGTCCTCTCGTCCCCAACGATTCATGTCCCTCCACATGTAAATACAGTCACCTATCCCAACATTCCTGAAAGTCTCAACGCAGTCTGCATCAACTCAAAGTTCGAAATTTCATCTAAATATTAGCAGCTCATAAATCCCAAATCACGTATGGGTTTATACTCTAATTATGACCCGTTCTGGGACAAAATTCCTCTCCATCGTGGAGTTATTAAATAAGAAAACAAGTCATCTGCCCCCAAAATACAATGGTGATCCGGATAGGCATAGGATAACAGAGATATTTCAAAAGGAGAAAATGGAAGAAAGAAAGGAGTTACTAGTTGTAAGCAATTTAGAAATCCAGTAGTGAACATTCCATTAGGCTTTGAGGCCTACGAGTCATCCTCTGTGGCTTGAGGCTCTGCCCTATGGGTCTGATGCTCCACTCTCTGAGTCACCCTTCCTTTTCTTGAAGGGTAGCACATATTTGGAGCTAAGTAGTTTTATGCTGATAGAATTTTGAGTCTGACAGCCTTCCTTCATTTCATCCTATCCGTACCCCTTTTGATCCAAGGAGGCAGTGTTTCTGCTATCACTTTCTCAAAAACCTTGTGGGTCTCCTGTATATGTCACAGGAATTTATACCATTAGACAAGAAGATTCTCCACAGATCTTGCCTGGATAATCCTCTCTCTCTTCCTGGCCTGTGTTGAGATGGTTGAGGAGATCCATTAGTCATACACCTACCATGTTTCCCCAGAAGTAAGACCTAGCCAGACAATCAGCTCTAATGCTTCTTTTGGAGCAAAAATTAATATAAGACCCAGTCTTATTTCACTATAATATAAGACTGGGTCTATAATATAACAATAAATATAATATGATGTGATATGATATATATAGTATAATGTAATATATAAATATAACATAACATAATATAATACTGGGTTTATATTAACTTTTGCTCCAAAAGACGCATTAGAGCTGATTGTCCAGCTAGGTCTTATTTCCAGGGAAACAGGACATTAGTTTCCTATGGCTGCTATAACAAATTACCACAAACTTGGTGGTTTAAAACAATAGAATGTTCTTTTATGTTTCTGGAAGACAGAAATCCAAACTAAGTCTTGCATGGCTAATGGAAGATTTCAGCAGGGCCTCATGTCCGCCAGAGACTCTAGGGGAGAATCTATTCCCTTGCCTTTCTCAGCATCTAGATAGAACTGGCTTCCTTCCTTCATAGCCTTCTTCCTCCATCTTCAAAGCCAGCAGTGTACTATTTCCTTCCTCTTACTCTGCTTCCAAGGCCACCTTCTTCTGTGTGAAATCTCCCTTCCCTCCCACTTGTAGGAACACTTGTGACCACATTCAGGGTTCATACAGATAATTCAGAATGATATCCTCATCTTTAGGATCCTAAGTTAAGATCCTTAACTTACTCACATCTTTGAAGTCTTTGCCATATAAAATAACATTTATAGATTCCAGGGATTAGGCCATGGTATCCTGAGGGACTGTTATTCAGCCTACCACAAGGTCTCAGGACTGATTCCCAGGGCACACCAACATTAAAAGGTTGGGGAGAAGAAGAGAAACCAGCAAAAGAGACAGAGAAGGAACAATCAAGGAGGTAGAAAAACAGCCAGGAAAGTGTGGTATCCTGGAAACCAAGTGATGGATATGTTCTAAAAGGAGGAAGTGACCTACTGATTCAGATTCTGCTAAATCTAGGAAAGCTGATGAGTGATAATGTACTATTGGATAGTTAGCCACAAGATGGTCATTGGTGATCTTGGAAAGTAGTTTAGATTCATAAACTCTTTAAGTGCAAAAGATCCTTCCTAGTGGTCCAAATAGTGAGAATGGAAAATTATTACAGTAACATGAAATAATGATTTATTTTATGAACAAAATCTCTTGACGGGCAGGGCCATGTCGGGCTTTGTGGGGTACCTACCACACTAGAGGTTCTCACCTCCTCTCCTGTTCTCTCACTCGCAGTGAAGATGCCATGTGACTCTAGAATGGAGCATAGACACTGGTGTCTGGGATTGCTTCTCATTAGCGGCTCCTTCGTGTCCCCCTCCTGCATCTGCCTCAGCCACACAGGAAAAACTTGAGAAAGGGCATTTTTCTCTACCTCTGCCTCAGTCTAGGTCTTGACATGGGGATTTTAAAACAAAAAGACTTGGGAGATTTTTTATGTATTTTTTTTTTATTTCATTCTAAACCATAGCTCTCCTTTACTGCTATGCCTTTCTGAGCCTTAGCTCTAATGACTGTTCCTTCTCATCTTTTGTGTACTTCTAGACTTACTCTTTTATGAATTCTCTTTTAGTTCTCCAGCTCTCAGTTTACTGGACCCACATCTATTTTTTATTTTACCAGGCTGAAACTACCCTTATGACAGTCTTGTGACCTCTCATAATTCAACAAATATTTGTCGTTGTCATTGCTGCTACCATTTTCTATATGACCATTTCTAATATTCTATTGTTGTGATTTTTTTCTCTTTTAATTTTGCCTACATTCCTTTTCAAAAAAAGTGCACTCTGAAATTTTAACTACTACTTCCTTCACTAGGTTCTTTATTATCACTATACCAGCCACACATTCTTATCTGAGAAAGGCAGCATTTAGGTGTCTATGTTGTAATGTATCTAAAGTGTAATTGCTTGTGTGAGGTCCGACAATTAAGTTTGCAAACTTGTTGCAACGATGTTGCTAACCTTTTTTGATATCAAAGAGATTATTCATTATTAATTTGTACCAACTGGAGAAACAGTTAACCAAGATTACTATTTGGAAGTGCTGAAAAGGCTGCCGCATGGAAAAGTTAGACAACCTGAACTTTTCACCAACAATTCATGGCTCTTGCATCAATTCCCCAGCTCACACGGCACTGTCTGTGAGGGAGTTTTTAACCAGTAAACAACGCTATTGGAACACCCTCTCTGCTCACCTGATCTGGCCCCTAATGACTTCTTTCTTTACTTGAAGATAAAAGAAATATTGAAAGGAAGACATTTTGATGACATTCAGGACATCAAGGATAATACGACGGCAGCTCTGATGGCCATTCCAGAAAGAGTTCCAAAACTGCTTTGAAGGGGGGACTAGGCTCTGGCGTCGGTGCATAGCTTCCCAAGGGGAGTGCCTCAAAGGTGACCATAGCAATGAAGTATGTAGCACTTTTTCTAGAATGAGTTCGCGAACTTAATTGTCTAGCCTCGTATTTTTTTGGAGAGTGTCTATTCAGATACTTTGCCAATTTTTTAATTGGGTTATTAGTATTTTTATTATTGAGTTGTAAGAATTTTTTAATATATTTTACATAAGTTGCTTATCAGATATATGAGTTACAGGTATTTTCTCTCATTCTCTGGTTGTCTTCACTCTCGTTATGGGGTCCTTTGAAGCGCAAATGTTTTTTATTTTGATGAAGTCCAGGTTTTGGTTTGTTTTTTGCTTGTCCTTTTGGTGTTATATATAAGAAACTATTGCCTAATCCAAAGTCATGAAGATTTACACTTATGTTTTCTTCTAAGAGCCTTATAGTGTTGACTCTTAAATTTAGGTCTTTGATCCATTTTAAGTTAATTTTCATAAATGGTCTGAGATAGGTGTCCAGCTTTATTCTATTACTTGTTGATATCCAGTTGTCCCAGCACCATTTGTTTCCCATGTTAAATTGTCTTGGTACCCTTCTAGAAAATCAATTGACCCTAAATATGAAGATTTATTTTTGGCCTTTCCATTCTGTTTTATTGATATATATGCCTATCCTCTTGCCAGTACCACACTATCTTGATTGCTGTAGCTCTGTAGTAAGTTTTGAAATCAGGAAGTATATGACCTCCAACTTTGTTGCTCCTTTTCAAGATCATTTTGGCTATTGTAAAACAAAATTTTTTTTATTGTAGTAAAAAACATAACATAAAATTTCATCTTAACCATGTAAGTGTACAGTTCAGTAGTGTTAAGCACATTCAATTGTTGTGCAACCAATCTCCGGAATTCTTTTCACCTTAAGCTCTATACCCACTAAACAACTTCCCATCTCTCTCCTCCCGGCCCCTGGTTCCCACTCTTCTACTTTCCGTTTCTATGAATTTGGCTACTTTAGATACCTTATTTAAGTGCAGCTAGTTTGGAAAACAGTCTGACAGTTCCTTGATCATACAGTATTTGTCTTTTTGTGAACTGGCTTATTACTTCACTTAGCATAATGTCCTCAAGGTTCATTTACGTTGTAGCTTGTGACAGGATTTCCTTCCTTTCTACAGCTGAATAATATTCCATTGTATGTTTTGGCTATTTTGAATTCCCATATGAATTTTAGGATTACTTATCAAGTTCTGCAAAGAAATCAGCTGAGATTTGGTAAGGATTACATTGAATCTCTAGATTCTGTAGCTCAATTTGGGGAGAGTTTCTATCTTAACAGTATTAAGTCTTTCAACCCATGAACCTGGGATGTCTTTACATTTATTTAAGTCTTCTCTTACTTCTTTGAGCAAAGTTTCATAGTATACGTTTTTCACTACTTTTGTTAAATTTATTCCTAAATATTTTGTTCTTTTTGATGCTATTGTAAATGGAATTGTTTTTCTTAATTCCATTTTTGGTTTGCTCATTGCTACAATATAGAAACACAATTGATTCTTGTATGTTGATCTTGTGTCCTGCAACCTTGTGGAATTCATTTATTAGTTCTAGTAGTGTTTTGGTGGGTTCCTTAGGATTATCTATATGCAAGTCATGTCATCCACAAATTGAGATAGTTTTATAATACTGTGTTTAAATACATTAACTCAACAAACGTATTGAGGACTTTGTGTCAGGCACTGTGTTCCATGTTGGGAGATAAAAGGCATAAATTCTGCTTTCATGAAGTTTGCAATATAGTTAGGGACAAATCTTGAAACCAATAAGCACAGTTCAGCATCATAAATACTGTGATTGAGAGATATATAAGGTGCTACGGTAGCACAAAGAAGGGCTACTACACTGCGGGGGAGTTAGGAAAAATTCCATACATGAGGTTATACAAAATTCTGGACTATTTTGTAAATAAGTAGCCGTGATTATCATAACTTGTCATTTCAAGGCCAAAATGATCTTGGATATTTAAAAATTATTGTGTAGTACTTCAGCTTTTTAGGTCTTTCAAAATTTAAGCTGATTTGCATTAATAGTAAGACAACACATCGAGGTTTCAAAGTATATACAGATGTTTGATTTTGTAGTAAATCTGTTGCTATAAAAGCATAGGATCACATTTGGAAAATTGCTATTGCATGTGCTGGCAGTTTGTTAAGAACTAAAAACTTTTAAAACTAACTGGTGTTTTGATAGATTAAGTTCAAGGCCACCTTTTGTTTAAATGATGTTTTGTTTTCTGTAATTAGACCATGCTAGGTGAATTAAGTATGTAATTAAAAACAGAAGGTTTGGCTAATTCAGAGTAAATGAATACAAAATACAAGGTCATTATCCATCTCCAGTGAGACTCCAGATGAACAGTGCACATGGAACTATTTATAAGACATTTTGCATGGTCAGAGCTCCTCTAGGTTGCTGTCCATGGCTTTCAAATTAAAGTGTTCACAGACTTTCAAAAAAATGTACTTATACTCATCTAAATGAAAAAAACAAAAAATATTAGACTCTAATCTTCTATTCTGAAAAAAGAGTTAAAATATACTCCTTCTGCTTCAAAAGTGAACATTTAATATGTTGTTTGGCACAATGAGTTCATGGTTAGAACTCTGATAACTTTTGAGAGTTCTGAGTCTCAGTTGTTTCCCCTTTCACACATCCTAGAGATGCGCAAGTAAAACATTTCTAGGTTAATCTGTTTCCTCAATACTTAGTCACAGTGGGTGCCATGGGATGGGAAGTGTGGGAAGAGTTTTCTTTAGAATATTTTTTCTTTTTATGGTTCAGGAATGTGGTGCTTTTAGAAAACAGGTGTTTCATTTAGCAATTTGATTTATGGAGAAAATTAGAATTGCTTACTGGAAGCACGAAGCTTAAACTTCTCTTAGAAATCCCTGTACAATTTGGCTCTTGGTGCCTCTCCATAATTCTTCTCAAAGTTCTCCCTTCTGCAGTATCTGTTCTTCAGTTTTACTGAAGTTGTCTAGCGTCACCATGACCTATGCATGTCATGACTGTCGTGTTCAGCACTGGATCCTAGCACCAAGAGTGGTTTTGGCTAATAATCGTTGCTCAAATTTTGTTCAGTGAAATATTTGGTGAGTAAATGCCACAGATCTATAATTTAAATTAGATTTAAATAAAAAGCAACACATACATCAAAAATCTACTTTCTGCTAGACACTGTACTAGGCAACAGTAAAACAAAAATAATATCTCTTAATCTTTCATCTCAAATAGTTTAAAATAACTAAAAGAGCTTTCTTTCTGGGTGTATGTTGTTATAAAACTTCTTAAGCTAACTATTGATCTGGGATACAAGATCTATGTTAATTTCCTAAGCTAAGCCAGTTCAGTAGTTAAGGTGCCCATGCAAACAATTATAGTGCAGTCAGGTCATTGTATAATGGAAGAATCTTCAAAACTGCAGTGAAGAATGTACAAAGAACACCAAAGTCTACCTGATAAAGGGTATGCTGTTAAAAATGCGTTTAAACAGATATCTAAAAATGGCTAAGAATATACCAAGGAGAACAAGTGAGAAAATGGTGTTATAGCATGTACAGAAGAATTGGGCACAGGAAAACATGTTCAGTATTGCTGGAACATAAAGTTGAGCTGGAAAGTGGTGGGAAGGAGGAAGGAGAGTGGGCAGGTACACTTATGCCATACAAAGAAGTTGAGAGTTTAGCTTAACAACTGAGAGCCACTGAAAAATTACAATGAACTGTTCTCTAGAAACTAGATTGCATGGGATTGATATTAGAGGTAGAGAAATCATTAAGGAGACTGTTGCAGTATGACATGGTCCAAATGAGAGAGAAATGAGCTAAGGTACTGGAATGGATGGAAAGGGACAGTTTTGAGAGAATCTTTAGTTCTTAGTTCTTAAATCTGGAAAGTAAGGGAGAGGAAGAATCTCAGATGATCCCCAGATGTTTTCCTTGAACAACTATCTGGGTGAGTGATGGTTCCATTCACTAAATTAAGGAATAGTGACTTTTTAAGGGGGAACATGATGAATTAGCATTGGACTCATAAACATTCAGAAAGAGCTGTTCCTCAGACATATCCAGAATGGGAGCACCACAGAAATACCTGTTTGGGCTAAAGATTCAGAATCATCGGTCATCTTTGAACTGGTGTAATTGACATCATGAATACAGAAGGAGAGTACTAACAGACAGACTGAGATAGGTTCCTGTGGAGTATCAACAGAAAAAAGAATGTCATATCTTAGGTACTGAGAGTGGAGAGCTTTTCAAGAAAGAGGAGGTAAATGTGTAAAAAGTTTCAGCAAGATTAAATCATGAGAGCTAAAAACTGGAGATTGGATTTGACACTTAGAAGGTCAGTGTAGCTTTTAAGTGAAGCAGACTCAGTGACATGGTGAGGCCTAAAACCAGATTGCTTCAGGGTGAGGAGTGAATCCAGGGGAAGAAGCAGACTTCTTTCTAGGAGTGGCTTGGGAAAAGAAGAGATATAAGATGATAGTTAAAGGGGAATATATAAGGTTAAGAAAACTTTTTACTTTATTTTGGTTTAGTTTCAGAGAGGAAAATTTGAGGATTTTTATATGCTGAAAAGAAAGAGCTAATGGCAGGAGTTTGAAGATTATCATTGAAATGAAGATAAAGATAATCATTGAAATGAAATCCCTAAAGAAAGAAGGTAGATAGGACCCAAAGCATTGATAGAAAAACCAAGGCTAGATGGGAAGAGGATGAAGGGTTATTTTGGGTCACAGAAACTAGGGAATAAGGGTGGGTGCTAGCTTGGGGGTGGGGAGAGTAGTGGCAGTTAGAGATGCCATCTGATAATTATTCCCCTTTCTGTTTATCAATCCTCCTGCCAAATATCTAGCAATTTCAAACATGAGAACCTATCACTGTAGGTCTCACTGACTTCCCTACCATCACTGTCCATTCCATTTCCATCAAAACAAACAAATGAACAACAACAAAACACTATTTTTAGGCTCATTTCCTTTAACCACCACAGGTGTTCCCTTTCTCAAAACTCTTTTTCTGTAAGTTATTGCTATTTTCAACCTGTTTGCACTTGGTTTTTAGGCCTTTCTCCAGTTTCACATCTCTTTAGGTTAACTTAGTTCGCTGTGTTCCCTCTCCGATTCCAACTTAATAGAATCAAATAGAATCTGACAAACTCATCATAGCCAGGAAGACATAATTTTCTTAAAACTCTTTAAATCCTGCTTTTATAAAAAGATCCTTGTGAAATGAGTCAGAAATTGCAATTTAATTCATTTTTGATAAAGGAAGATATTTTGTTGCTTTTATTTTTAATTTTCTTTCTCATTCTTCTCAGCCACTCCCATACTGTTTTAATTTTCAGTATTGGAGAATTTAGAATTATTCATTTGCACTGTTTAACAATCATTAGTGTGTTTCATTGAGCTTTTTGGAGAAGAAACTTTATGAAAATATAGTAATAACAAATGAATAATGTGATTTTACCAAAGTCATGATTTAGTCTTGTAAAATATGATCTTTTTGTCTTAGCCAGTAATTTACTTTTTTCCCTTTTATTAGCAGCTCTATTTTAGAAAATTTTGTTTCAGGCATGCATTTGAGTGCTACCTTTTATGTTTTGTTAAGGTAAGTTAAGTGGAGGTCAGCTGAGCCTTAATTTTGCTTGTGTATTAAAAGTAGTCTTTATCTAAAAGATGAGTAATAGTTAAGTATAACTAACATCTATAATAGGATTTCTTTTTGTAGTTTCTAATTACTTTATTATCTGTGTAAAAAAGAAAGCTTTATGTGCCATTTTTAGCCTTCCTATATTAATACTATCCTCATGGTTTTTAAGGTGCTATTTTGATCTATGAACCCATATGTCCTTTGGTATAGTAACTTGTAATTTTTGAACTTCCTAAATGAGTTTCCCAAAATTCTTCCTACACCTGCTAAAGGATTAAAAATGAAATGAAAATGTTACAGTCATTGCTATTTTTAAGTCTTTAACAGATGAGAACAGATACTGGTTTTCATTTTTTAATATATATGCTAAATGGTCCTAATAGCATTATTTTTGTAATAACATTTTAAATATACTACCAAATTACAAAATAATGGGTTTACTATTATTTTGTTTTGGTAAAAACAAAAATAAAACTACACACACACACACACACACACACACACACACCTTTGTGTTTGTTTTGTGTAAGCAAGGAAAAGGGTGTGGAAGAACTCTACTAGTCAGTTGTCAGTGGTTACTTCAAGGAGGTAGAGATGGGAGATGAGCTTTTTCTTTATATATCTTGGTCTTTTGTTCAGTTTTGTGTATGAAAAAAATATGTGCAAAAAACATAAAGGAAAAAGAAAAACTCTGAATTACTGTATAGATCAATAATTTCCAAACCTGCCTCTGTCTGTATAATCTAGAACGATTTGTTCAAAATCAGATCCCTGGCTCTGAAACAGAATCTTAGGAGTAAAGAAAATACTAGACTAGCAGCTCTCAAACCTAGTGGGTCATCAGAATGACCTAAGAAGCTTTTAAACTGTGAAGAGTCCCTCCCCCGTGAACAGAGAGTATATATGTAGTTTGTAAATGGTTGTGGAACTTGCAGTCAGTTTTTTAAAAGTTCCCATGTGATTCTAATGATCCGCCAGGTTTGAGAATCACCAGTTTTAATGATTTATTTTATCTGTGCAAGAAACTACATGAGGGGCTACAGTTATTTAAAGATTACTATAGCATAGTTTTTGACCACAAGGAATTTCCGATCTAGTTGGTGGAAGTGTAAAAAGTGGTGGGAAAATTTTATACATAGCAGCAGTTACACAGGGCAAAAGGGGAAAATGCCCTAAGACTTGTAAAGTTAGGAAATAAAAGCTAAGAGTGTCAGCTATTATTTCTGTTAACTAGGATTTAATATTGTTTTGAAAATTATATCTAATGCAGTAAGACAAGGCAATGAAGTATATATATTGCAAAGGAAACGATAAATACTATCATTATTTGAAGTTGAAAATATTGCTTAACTAGAAAACTCAAGATAATCAACTAACATTTATGAACATTATTGAAAGCATATCAGTAAGATTGTCAGTTACAAAATAAATTAAAAAATTAATGTTTCCTCTATACCAGCACAGAGAAATGTTTTTAAAGATCCAACTTAACACAAATAAAAAAGACCTACAACCATACTTAAGAAATTTGCCTAAATTATAGAACTTAAGTGAACTATAAAACTAACTATACAAAGTAACTAAACTATAGAACCTAAGGGACATAAAAAATAATTTACTAAATGGAGAAACATTTCATATCTGTGGATGATAAAAGTTAATGTTTTAGAGTTATACATGCCCCGCCCCCCCGGATTGCTCCCTATCATTTAATACAATTCTAACTAAAATTGCACTTTTTTTGGTTTCTTTTTGCCAAACCTGACAGTATATTTCTGAAGTTCACTTGGGTGAATAAACCAAAACCAAAACCAAAACGATATAATGGGAATTACTTGCATGAGCAGGTATTAAAACATTTCCAAAACCACAATAATCATAACAGTACTAATTTTTAAAAATCAGAATATATAAAAGTGGAATTTTTAATTATTAGGAAAAGAGATATTCAACAGTATCTATTATTGAATATATTGAATCTGGTGGTGGTGTAATTATCAAAATGTGTGGGGGGGCATTCCTTATGGATTAAAAATTAGCTGAAAGTAGAATAGTAATAGGAAAAAATTAGGTGACTATGTACATAATCTTGATGTGGGGATGACTTTTTAAATATATGATAGTAAAGGCAGAAACCACTCTTTAAAAGGGTTTGACTTGACTATATAAAGATTTTAAGTTTCTGCACAACAACAAAATCAACTAAATTGACAGGGAAATAAATTGGGAAGAAGCATTTATAATAGGGTTCCACACCCTTAATATAAAAAGCTCTTCCCAATTAATGGTAAAAAGATTAACTCCCAGTATTGCGCCAAGAAGGAGGGGAGCACATATAAATTTAAACTTTCTGAAGAGCAATTTGGCGATATGTATCAAAAACTTTAGAATGTTTTCATAGCCTTTTGCCCACTTCTAGTAATGTAAACTAAGGAAGTAGATATGTGCAAAAGATAGTATTAAGGGTATTTTTGACAGCATTGTTCAAGTAAAATTGAAAACAATTTATATGTCTAGAGACCCACTCCTTGAAACTCACCACTCACCATTCCTAGGGTGCTGCTCTCATTTTCATGGTCGAAGGTTGGAGGCATCTCCATTCCAGGCAGCAGGATGGAGTAAAGGATGAAAAAGGGCGTGCCACAGCCATCTTTTGAGGAAGGTGCCCAGAAATGCCATCTGATACTGGCCAGTACTTAGTGTCATGGCTACACCTCGCTGCAAGAGAGACTGATGTTGTCTTTATTCTGCATGGCCATGTGCCCAGCTACAAATGTTATTTCTATGGAAGAAAGATAGAACAGAGATTGGCAGACAGCTACCAGTCTGCCACACTACCTCTCCTCTGCATTTGCACCTTTCATTTCTTAGTTTAGCCCTTATATTGAGTGCACTTACTCATTCTGTCTCTACTTCCGCAAACTGTGTGTCCAATCTGTAGACCATCTAGGTGAGTCTTTGACTACTTTCTCATGCCTGGGAGCTGCATATCTACCTTCAAATTTAGTCAGTCACTAAATTTTCTGTCAGTATGTCATTCTTTGAGACATGATGCATTTTTCCTACCCAAATATGGGAAATTAGTTACAGTGCCTAGCAGATGAGGTTATTGCTACTAAACATTACCAGCTGGTTTGTAACATTTGGAAGTAGAAAAAGAATCAACTCTAATTCTTCTGTTCTTCCTTTCCACTCCCTCCCACCCTACCCAAGTAACTAGGAAACACTGTCAGCTTTGTGCTGCATTGTTTAGGAGAACTTAAGAACACAGAGCGAGCCGTCCTTGTACCATTTTCTGTCTTTTAATGCATTTGAGACACTGTACAAGTTATAGTACTGTATCTGAATTCCACGTCAAGAATCTTTCTAGTTTAAAACAAAAGAAGCATGTGTGTGCCTTCTATGTTAGGGAATACTTTTTCAATATTTTATCTCAATAAAACCACTGCACTTTTGCTAGCTGCTCTGTCTACATAGGTCATCTGGTAAAACCATGACAGTTATCTAGCTTGTTTTCAGTATTTCACAGCTGTCACTCATCGACTGGTCTGTGCCAAAGAAGGAGAGAAATGAGAGAGGGAAGTGTGAGAAGGAAACACTATCATCTTTTTCAGTTTTGTAATTTTCCCCCCCAAATTATTCAGTGCTAGCTTAATGTATATAGAGAAACTCTAATATTCCAACAGTTATAGCAAAAGTTGTACCAAGTCTCCATCAAAGTTATTAGCTATCACATTCAGTAGGAGGCATGAAAGACATAAATCCCCCATTTTCAATGAGCACACAGATTATATAAATTAAGTAACTTTGCTCATAATCACACACCTAGTGAATGTTGAAGCTGGAATTCAATTCCATGTCTACCTAATTCCATTGCAGGACATTTGATCCTGTCCAAAATGTCCATGGAGACATTTGGTCCATGCTGAAAGGTCCTTGATATTAAGTCCCACTCTTTTGCAATATTCCAACCCTGACCTAATGCCGTTACCAGTTAGGCTACCGAGGCAAGAAGAGTTATTATTGGCAACACAGACACAACAAAATTATTGGACCAATGAAGCATGTTAGTATGTTTTATGTATTAATCATATAAACCAAAAGTTACGTTGTGGGCTATTTGAGCCCAGGGATGTTTTCTAAGCATGTACGTTAGGACTAAATGTCCGCTAACCACCTAATGTCAATGCCTGTTCCTCAACCATGGTGATATACCGAATCCCAAATAACAGAGTGGAGACATGAGACTGTCTTCAGATATGTGAATGATGGGCATTTGGCCACTGGATTATATATATTCTAGGTAGCTCCAGAGGGTGCCACTGGTTAGAAATGAAGGCAAATTTTAACTAAACGGTAAAGGAGAAATTTTACAGAAAATTAGACTTAATTCAGAAATGGAATGGAAAGCATTTTAAAATAATGATTGTCCCTCACAAAATATTCATACCGAGGGTTTTGAAGGAGACAGAGTAAAGTAGAAAGTACTGGACTTGCAGCCTGGAGATATCAATTCTCATTTTACCTGTTTATGATGTGCTCAAATTAGCTATTTAAGTCTCTGGGTTTTCATCTCCTAGTGAATTAAATGAAGGAGTTGGACTAAATCACCTCAAAGTCTCCTTGCCTTTTATGTAAGTGGCTTTTATGTTGTATGTGCTCATTAAGTGTTTGTCAAATGGACATCATAGCCTACGCCCTTCTGTCCTAGCGCCAGTGCCACATCTGATCTTCCCAGCTCAAAGGAATCTCCCCCTCTTTCATGCTGTGTGGTATTTTGTCTGTACCTCTCACTGAATTTACAACTCTCTACTTTACAGTGAACTTACGTTTATGCGACTCTTGGCAAAATCTGTGTCATATTCACTCTTGTGTCCCCCACAGTGCCTTGCACAGAGTATTCAGTAAACATTTGTTGAATAAGTTAGTTAGATAAAATTACCTGATGCATGAAAAACGAGGACATCATCTTTGCGACCATAGTTTTTTCTTTCTTGAGAAAGGTTATTTTGGGTCTTATCTGCAGTAGACAAATGCATGCAAACAGTCTAAACAAAAGTCTATATATTTGTTGCATGAAGTTAAATTAAAACTTATTCAGACAGGGCATTGACACTGACAGTAGCCTCCTCCACTCAACTTCACCTACTGAAAAAAAAAAATCTAAACTGCCGCCTGGAACTCATTAGATTCTTGCATTTGAGTTTTGCTGCCTTGACACTGTATCACACTGAGAATCTAAACAGTATCTGGCTTTCTTTCAAATATTATTTCCTGAAAAAGTATTTGCCTAAAATTCATTCATATTCCTCTAATCTTTCTTCTCCTTCCTGCCTTTGCCCCACCTTTTTCCTACCACTTTCTCATTACTTTCTTTCACCCTCTAAAATTCAAATGGCACATTATGTCCTAGGGGCTGTGTAATAAAATATATATGGTAAAGTGGAGAACCTGGTAATTGAAGGTGAAAATAAAACACCTTGAAGTTGTGAGTAGCCCAGTTCAAACGTCACCTCTATGAAAACGTCCTTGAATCTCTTCACCATTTTGACACACTCTTTAATGCCTTTACACAATCTCTCTCCTTTGTATTCCTGTGTTTGATCTTATTTCTAGTATAGTACATTATATTACTGTAACTTTAGTTGTTTATAAATCTGTTTCCCCAGCCACATAGAGACTACATTTTATTCTTTGTATTATTATATATTACTGAATAAATACAGTGGTACCTGGGTTTTCGAACATAATCCGTTCTGAAAGACCATTCAAGTTCTGAAACATTCGAAAACTGAGGCACAGTTTCCCCATAGAAAGTAATGCAAAATGGATTAATCTGTTCCAGACCTTTAAAATCAACCCCTAAAACTGCAAATTAGCATGAATTTTACTATCTAATGATACCATACATCCATAAAATTGACAGTGTTCGTAAGCCGAAATGTTCATCAACAGAGACGTTCGAAAACTGAGGTACCACTGTACTTGGATATAACTTATCTATTCAACTTCCTGTGTTTCTCTTACAGTTTTTTTCATAAAGGCAGGTGCGTTATTCCTATTTCACAGCTGAA
This sequence comes from Rhinolophus ferrumequinum, assembly GCF_004115265.2. NCBI lineage: Eukaryota > Metazoa > Chordata > Mammalia > Chiroptera > Rhinolophidae > Rhinolophus > Rhinolophus ferrumequinum. The sequence goes on along the minus strand of NC_046297.1, from coordinate 40,391,940 downwards.
GAATCTATAGCTGAAAGGAACTAAACTTACCCAATGCCAGAAAGCAAATATGTGGAGGAGACAGAATTAACATCCAGGGCTTCCAGGATCCCAAGATCTTTACCTTTATCATTCTGCCTCCAAAATGTGTCTCCCAATTTCCACTGCTACAGTCCTTAATCATCTCTTCATTCCCTCTTCTTCAGAGTGCTGTTATAGTCCCCTAGTCTGTCTACCTCTTTGTGTCTTCTTTTTCATTCCTACTCATGCATCATTGCCTTTGACAAAGCATTGATGGCTCCTCACTTCCTGTAGGATGAAATGTAATGCCTCTGCTTCCTAATCTGCCCCCATTACCTCTCTAGCCTTATTTTCCACTCCACCTTTTACTGTGCCCCCCAAATTGTAGCCTTACCCTGCCACATCATTATCCTCTACGTGTACATGACAGCATCCCACTTCTTTGTCTTGTGCCTTTCTGGGTTATTTTGGATCCCCCTTCTTTCCTGTTTTGCTAGTTGAGATTCTACCCAGCTTAAACCTATCCCTTTCATTAAACATTGTCCAATTTCCCCTTGGAATTAATCTCTTTCTGTGTGCCAATTTTGTATTATACTTGTTTGTGACTGTGTTTGTCCTGATGATACACTGGAACCCTTTGAGAGTAAGGAATGTGCCTTCAGCTGACTATTATTCTGAGATTCGTATAATAATTTGTCCATAAAACATACTCCATAAGACTTTGGAGATTAAAATGTATCTTGCTTCTAGGGCAACAACAATGGTTCTACGTAAAACTCAAATTGACTAGTTGAATGTGGGTTCTCTCCTGGCCTGCCATTAAATTTATAAATAAAATTCTTCTACATAAATTGAATGACTAGGTTTGCTTTTGCCAAGAATACCATAAAGGATCAGATTCATTTTATGCTGCAGTACATATTTTGTACGCTGTAGTATATAATTTGTGTATATGAATGTGTGTGTATATACACGTGGCCATATAAATGTATGTATTCTACATATGCATATATGAAAAAGAGGGTCTTAAATTTTTAAACTTATATTTTCCATTATGTGATTAAGGATTAGATTAATCCTTATTAATTGCACTAGTGGAAATCTAGTTCCAGTGTTATTTTCTTTATATTTACTTCGGGGAAAAAAACCAAACAATGTAATATGATGAACTAGTTCATTCACATGAAAGTACATGTGAATGTACTTTCAAAAAAAAAGTTCAAAATCTTGCATTTTTATATTCTAATTTAATGTGGACTGTTCACTCTTTACCTAGGTAACTGTTATCTATTCTTCTTTTTTTTTTTTAAGATTTTATTGGGGAAGGGGTACAGAACTTTATTGGGGAATAGTGTGTACTTCCAGGACTTTTTTTTTCCAAGTTCAAGTTGTTGTCCTTTCAATCAGCGCAGCTCAGCTCCAGGTCCAGTTGCCGTTGTTAGTTGCAGGGGGTGCAGCCCACCATCCCTTGTGGGAGTCGAACAGGCAGGCTTGTGGTTGAGAGCCCACTGGACCATGTGGGAATCAAACCAGCAGCCTTCAGTGTTAGGAATACGGAGCTCCAACCGCCTGAGCCACTGGACCGGCCCCTTTAGGACTAATCTTAATTATACCTCCTATAGGAAAGCTCTCCCCCCATCTATGTTAACATCACCTGCAGTTTCTTTATGTTTTCACATCTGGCAATTGTCTTGCCAAACCTAGCATCATACCTGAAACATGGTAGACATTTAGTAAACGTTTGTACAATTTGAAAACTTAGCAATTAAATGTGTGTGTGTGTATATCCTCTTCCCTTAAAAGCAAAGTGGCAGACTTGTGTGTACAGATACACAAGGCTGTTTATGATACACTCTCTAGTGAAATAAAAATAAGTTGTAAGACAGAAAAAATGCTTCTGTTTTTGTAAAGTGTGTGTGTGTGTGTGTGTGTGTGTGTGTGTGTGTGTGTGTGTGTTGGGAGACAGTATGCAACAAATCAGTTATCCTTGGTGAGCTGGATGGTCGGGAATGGAGAGTCAGAAGTGAACTTTCACTAGTACTATACATTTTTGTATTAGAACTTTTTGAATATTTTTATTAAATGTGCACTTTTTTTGTAATTTTTAAGTGAACAATAAAATAAAATATGTTAGTGCTTCTGCTCAAAGTGTTAATGATACTTTAAGTATCAAACTATTTTTAAAAACAAAGTTTGGCTACCCTCTGCCCCCCAGTTTTTGTAGAAAAGAAATTATTTTCGTTGTTTAAATGTTTCCTGGTCCTTTAAAAAAATTGTCCAATAAAGTGGACTATATTAGAACTATAGGTTAAGGACTGCTTTAAGCCATGGTGGCACGTGTGCTGGGAAACGACATCTTCTCAGTCAATCTGTTAATGTTCAAGGCCAGATCAGTGGAGATAGCTTTTAAAAAGGTAGTAAGAAACCGACTAATTTTCACAGAACAGAATCTTAGTTTTTTTGGAGCTGTCTTACCCCGTTTTCAAACATACCCTTGGGTTCTCTTGGATAACTTAATTCCATGCCCCTGAGCAGCTGGTAAATAAACCATTTCTTCTGAGCCCAGACCCAGATGAAAGTACCAATTAAAGATACCCAAGATAATTAACCACACCCTTAATTAAATTGGTTATCCCCCCTATTACTTCCTTATCCTTTTTATGAACCAGGAAAAATAGTCTTACTAAAACAAGGTTTGTTGAGGCTTCAGAGTCTTGGTTACTTTAAGGTCGTTCCTAAGATTTTTTTTCACATAATCCAGTTGCCAGACAGATTGTACATCAATTTCCTGCAGCATTTGGCAGGCCTATGTATTCACTGCCTTAAAAACAATTTGAATTTATTGATTTTGAAATGTGTGATTGCTTTCTAAAGTTTTCTTTCCCAATCTAAATTTACTTTGGAAAAAAATCTCCACAACAGAACACATTGGCCTATTTTTGTGCCAAGACTTTCAGGGAAATATTTTATATGATTAATATTGTGTGGCTAATCGGGTGTAAAAAATCAATTTTATCCATTTTAACTTATGAGAGCATGACCATCCTGTATGAACTATTTAAAGAGCCTATGACTTCACTGATCCAAATTTAAGTGTTTGTTACTACATGTATTTATGTGTGTTATATTAATCATGTCAGTTAATATTGGGCCACGTTTCTTTTTAAGAATTGAATTATATTTCATGAGCAGTTTCTTATCTTTTCACGCCAGGGCAGTATCCTAACTTTGCCTTGGACAAGCTGAAATTAGTGGACTCTGGACTTGGCTCAATGAAATACACAGTTAATGGTACCAGGCCATTTTAATAGGTCTGGGTTCAGTTAAAATGCTTCTTCCTTATCTGCCTATTCCTTTAAACCTATTTGTCCTAAAAGATTGGTGTTCAGCCTCTCATTAACAGTCAGAAGAGAAATAACATTATAAAATCTGTATGATGATTTCATTACATCAAACTCAAACTTTTTAATAAACCATTGGACCATTTGTTACTTAGTGAGTACGTTATTCCAAAAGCTTTTATGTAAACACTTTGGGGAATCAAGAAATAGCTATTTGTAACGCTTATACAATACTCTATTATCCTTATAGTTACAGCACCTCACAAATAACATAACTTACACCCAGGGAATAATTGACTCACCATGGAGGTCTGGCTCCCTTGTCTCATTAAATCTTCTAGAATTGCTGAAAGGTGGCTAGCAATTATTCTTCTCCCTGTTTGACATATGTGGAGAGTTAGGCACCAAGCAATTAGAGGTCATGCAGAGTCTCTAAGGGGGGGGCACTGTTTGAATATTGGTCATGGAGTCACTGCTGAATAAATGTTGAGATTTAACACCTAAGGGCCATCTCTGAAAGGGATGCAGTGACCTTAATGCCAGAAACTAGTCCTCACCCATTTTTGGCAATGCCAATCCCTGTGCTCATTTAAAAATTTATTATATTTTATATATATATTTCAGTTTTTATCTTTATATAATTTCTTCACAGGATTCATAAAAGCTCCTGTCTCTTATTTGTCATCCTTATTTTAAATTTAATAATGAACATTTTAAAAGAATTATTTAAAATTGTTTTGAGAATATTTAGTTTTGACCTTAATTGCTCTTAGGATTCAAACTCTGATTTATTTTTATTGTGGGAGCAATGATGTTTTTAAAATATATAACTGATCTATAAGAATGCTGTATTATTTTATCTGCGAGATAACGCATGTCAAAAAATCCACCTGTAGGGTGTTTTCTTTTAGGGCTCCTTAGAAAGGTGAATGCTATAGATGAAGTGACATTAGTATATATTTACATTCATTTTAAAGGGTCGAGATGGGGCAGGCAAGAAAAACCTTGAATTTGAATTCCTTCATGACCTTTTAAGATAATCTTTGATGATAGTTCAAGGGAAGTATGAGGAATATGTGGAACTAGCTTCAATTGAATAAATATTACTTCAGTGACTTTAATTTTTTTTAGTATGGATGGACTAAGTGACAAGTACAGGAGGAAAAACATGATTATCAGAACCTCATTCCATTATTTAAAAAGTACCAAATGTATTCAGACCAACAGTTCTTCCAGATGATGTTCCGTTCCCTTCCTTACGCAGGCTGACAGAGACTGGTAACTGAGACTCAGTAATTGATAATTGCACATTTACTCCCTACCCTTATGTATTTCCCTGCATTTGAAGGAGGCGGGAGTTAAAAGAAGTTCTTTACGCATTTTCCACTCATGGTGGGTTATATGTTTGCAAACAACCAGTTGATCTCTTGATTGTTCTCTCTGCTTCCATTCTTGCGTCCTATATTCTGTCCTCCTTTCTGGAGCCAGACTGATTCACTTTAAATGTAGATCAAATTCTGTCATTCCCCTGTTTAAGACACACCAGGACCTTTCCATCACAGAATAAAGTCTGAGGTCTTTCCTATGGTCTTTTGGCACCATTCATGTTTTGGCACCCAGCCGTCTCTCTGACCTCATTTTCTACCACTCTTTTTGCTCACTCTGCTTCCTTTCTGCTGTCCTTCTTGTTGATCTTCAAGTCAAGTCAAGTTTACTCCTTCCCTGAGGGCTGTGCTTTGGCTGACACAGCCATGAATGCTCTTATCACAGATACTCCCGCACCTCATTCAGCTCACCTTTCCATCACTGTATTACTTCCTCTGCTTTGTTTGAATTAGCACTTACCACTACCCAGCAACATACTCTATATTTTTTGTTTATTTCCTGTCTTTGCTAGAATGGAGGCTAGGACTTTTAGTTTCCACTGTTATGTCTGTCACATAGAAGGTTTTCAAGGAGTATTTGTTGAATGAATGAAAAGTAGCTATCCTGGATGTTTTAAGAACTTGATAAGATTCCCAGACTTTAAAATCTCCAGACAGAAAATTTTTTAACTTAAATTCTGACATTGCTTATCCATGTGGATTTTCTAGCAGTGGATGATGTATATCAAAATCACATGCGGTTCTTTTTCAAAATATGTAGCTGGTACTCGGACATCTCCCTGCCCCAATAAGAATATATCAAAAAGTGGAGGAAAGCGAAGGGAGGGTATTTTGAATAAAATTCTTCCAGCTTATTTTCCTCCAACTTTGTTTTCATTGTGGAAAATCTTTTAAAAAGCTGCAGAGTAGTATAATAAACACACATTTACCACCAGATTCAGCAAATATTAACGTTGTGCCATATTTGCTTTACTTGTGTGTATGTGTACCTGTGTGTGCGTGTTATGTGTATGTGTATTTTCCCCCCGCCAATTGTGATGCAGGAGTATAACCTGAATCTTTCTCCCAAATAGAGAATCTCTATTTCTGTTGGGTTTCATTGTGCCAGTGAGGAGACAGTAGTGGAGAGCATACCAAGGTTGGATTTCTTTTTTGGTGGTCTCTGCAATAATTGTGATATATGCCAGTCAGGATCATTATAGAAAGATATTGTCATCTAGACTATCTGATACAGTTTGAATTCAGTGCCATGGTACATTTGCAGAGGATTTTTTCTTTCTTCTTGGTGAGTGTTCTTTCTCTCTCCCCTGCCCCCCCCAAATTATATTGTGTCATCTAGGTAGGTAAAAGGCTTCCCCCCACCGCCATATTAATACAGCCACTCTAACCTTCTTGTGTTTACTGTTTATATGCTGTATCTTTTTACATCTATTTACTTTAACCTGTCTGTGCCTTTATATTTAAGGTGAAGTATGCTTCCCCCCCACCAAAAACAGACAAACAAACAAAAAAACATTTAAAATGTTGCTCCACTTATCTTCTGGTCTCCATATTTTCTAAAGAGAATTCTATGGTGATTCAAATTGTTATATACATGGGATATATTATGTCATTTTTCTCTGTCTACTTTCAAGATTTTTTTCTTTTATTTTTGGTTTTCAGCCAACCTAGGCATAGATTTTTGTGATTGATGTTGTTTTTAATCTTTACAGTTCATAAGCTTTTTGAACCTGTAAATTTATTTTTTTAACAAAATTTGGTAATGTATTCAGTTATTGTTTATTCAGATTTATTTAACCCCATTTTCTCATTCTCCGCCTTCTGAGACTCCAAATATAATATTCCTGTTAGACCGTTTAATATTGTCCCCAAAATCCCTGAAGCATGTTCATTTTTTTTTTAATCTTTTCTTCACATTGGATAATTTCTATTGATCTTTTCCAATAGAGCTTTAGTCATCTCCATTCTGCTATTAAGCATAGCCAGTAATCTTACTTCAGATATTGAATTTTTCAGTTTTAAAATTTCCATTTGTTTTTTTTTTTTATATTTCATATTTCTGTGCTGAGTTTTCCCATTTTTTCAATTATTGTGAGTATATTTTCCCTTACCTTACTGAGTATAATTAGAGCTTCTTTAAAGTCCTGTCAGTTTCTGTATGTGGGTCGTATCAAAGTTGGTCTCTGTTGATTGTGTTTTCCTTTGAGAGTGGATCACATTTTCCTGATTCTTGTATTCCCAAGGTTGAGAAACTCTGGAGCAGATTCCTAGAGCCTTTTTCTCTGTGTTCTTTCTCTTCCTTGTCTCTTCCTCTCCTTCATTAGGGCCACTCCCCCCACCTGGTGTAATGATTTTACTAGGGTAGCCATTGCACCTTTATACCCGAGAATTTCAGCTTCCCTAAGCCTACCCAGCAGTCAGAGTTGCAGAGGTAGTTCTTTTTTGGTGGAGAGTATGGATGACGTAGTTGAATTAACTGCTAATGGACTCTTGGGGAGGAATCCATGAGAGGGATTTGTAAAGAGGAGGAGTACAGGAACCTTCAGCCCTCAGTCACATAATTTTGGATTACATCCCAGGTATTGTGTTTATGGCAGAGGGGAGAAAATATGTTTTTGTTTACTCTCCAGAGCCGTCAGTAGTTGGTTTTGTATTTTGTCCACAGTTTAAGGTTGTTATCTGTGAAGGAGTTGGTCTGTTAGCAGCTTACTGTGACATACCAAAAACTGAACTCCTGATATGCTTTTTCATCTTTTAACTGCCTCTCAAGTTTCCTGCTAAACTACAGCCTACACTGTCACACAGAAAGAAATTCCTTCATGTCTTTACCCAATTGGAGTCATTCAGCGCTGCTGAGGATAAGGCAGTGATAAAGATGAAATTTGTCATCCTCACAACTAGCATCCTTTTTTCTGCATCCTCCCCATTACTACCTTGACATGAACTCTTTTGTCACCAGAGAAGCATGAATTTAGATGAATTTAGCAAGTACCACTGCCACCTCATCAGGAACATAGGAAGTAGGAAAATCCCAGAACAAGGTGATGACAGAAGCTAGGAAATATAATGTATAAGAGCAGATGGAGGAGAGCTCTGTGGATGGAGGCGGGTACAGATGTGGGCCTGTGTATGAGCTGAAAGGGAAAGAGTTTCAAAAGAAGGGGATGCAGGAAGGCAATAGCCAGCTGTGCCTGCTTTGTGCTTGGCCTTTAACATCTGTGGTCTCATGTAATCTTCAGAACAGCCTTGTGAAATGAGTTATAGTATTTCCATTTTATTTGAGAGGCTCAGAAACTGAAGGAACTTAAATGATTTTCTCCAAGTCACACAACTTTATAAATGACTAGGCAGAAGATAAGATGTCCTTTTGCTTTCCTAAGGTTGGTGTTACTCATCTGAAATCCTTCTGGAAACACTGGGAAACAGGAAGTGTCTTTCTAGTTCTGTCTGCTCCCTCAGTGAGAACCCTGGGCTTCTAGCCTGGAAAGGGGGCTAAGAAGCTGCACTACAACCCGTTTCTGTTTCAGTCCTTTACCCTCTGCTCAGAAAGCAAACTTGATCTGAGTTTAGCTGTGTTAGGTAAGCCCTTCTTCACCTCTCAACTCCCCTTCCTGTCCCCCATCATACTCAGATTTCAATCTCAGTTTTCTTCCTGATGGGCTTTATAAGCCAGAGCCCTAAATAAGGGTTTGAGTGCTCTTTAGAAGATACACGGACATCACGCTATCAGTGACGGACGGACAGAGGCTGAAATTCTTCCGTACAAATTGCTCCCACTTCCTCTGACGTCTAGTGCCCTTGTCCTCATGCTCACTCTTACACTGAGCAGTGTTCAGAGAGAGAGGAGCATGTTACCAGCAGCCACTGGCCTCTCCACACATAGCTCACAGGTCTGAATTCAGGTCCTTTCCTCTCTGTAATTTTCTTCCTGTATCTCCTATGCTGTGCCCTAGACCCTCAGAATAGACCATTGGTTCTCAGTCAGAGATGATTTTGCCCTCCAGGGACCATTTGGTAATGTCTGCAGACATTTTTGGTTCTCCCAACTGGGGGACAGCTACTGGCATCTAGTGAGTAGGAGCCAGGGTTGCTGCTAAATAAATCTTCTTTCTATGGTGCACAGGACAGCCTTCCATCACAAACAACTTTCAACCCAAAATGTCATTATTCCCAAGGTTGAGAAACTCTGGAGCAGATTCCTAGAGCCTTTTTCTCTGTGTTCTTTCTCTTCCTTGTCTCTTCCTCTCCTTCATTAGGGCCACTCCCCCCACCTGGTGTAATGATTTTACTAGGGTAGCCATTGCACCTTTATACCCGAGAATTTCAGCTTCCCTAAGCCTACCCAGCAGTCAGAGCTGCAGAGGTAGTTCTTTTTTGGTGGAGAGTATGGATGACGTAGTTGAATTAACTGCTAATGGACTCTTGGGGAGGAATCCATGAGAGGGATTTGTAAAGAGGAGGAGTACAGGAACCTTCAGCCCTCAGTCTTAGGCATTGAGGGTGCACCTGGCTGCTACAGAACTGGAGTTAAGACATGTCTTAAAGGATATGTATGTGGTGGTAGGGGAAACCATCAACAGTGATAAAATTTAAAGATACTAGGGAACCTGAAAAATTTTTTTAGGTTGATTGTATAAAAATAATCTTGGCTATGGTTATTTTTGAAATTAAATCAATTATGAGTAATTATCACCTGTCTCAGTATCTGTTACTCATGTCATTAAAAGTGCCATGTTGATTCTTTGGGGGCGTGGTAAGTTTTGTTTTATCGCAACACTAAAATCTGTTTGTGCATTTCCCCTTTTCACTTGCTGTTAACATGGTTGTCAGTTCTCAACTTTAAAAAAGGCGGCCAGGGTGGGGGGGAAAGCATTGTTCCCACCTGAAACCAATTTTTTCCAGTTTTCTGTTGGAATGAAAATCCTAGTTACAAAGGGGCTGGGCCACACAACCAGAACATTTACCCATAGCTTTTTAAGACTGTTGCTAAATACAAAGTATAACTCTGTTACAGAAACCTCCTGTCAATGCCCTTTGCAATTCTGATTAGTCCTGATAATTATCTTGGACCTTTCATCACCTGACCAGTATAATCCCAAATCTGTCCAGTATTAGAGTTTGTGGGGCAGTAAAGCTCTGCACTGGACTAAGGTACTCCCAAGTCTTCATGTCTGCTAGAAAATCACTGCAGGATTCTCACCTACCCCTTGTACCTCTGGTTTTGACAAATGATCTGGAAAAATCAGAGGGCACTATTATGTTGCATACACATGGAACATAAAACTTTTGTCCCCTACTGGTTTTAATAAAAACTTTTAACTTACATTAAGTACATATTGGATTAATTATCAAATCTTGATGTTTTCTCTGTCCAATATATCTGCCTTTGCCTTAAGATGTACCTAAGGACTTTCTTCTAGTCCTTATAGTCCTAGCTGGTTAACTTTAAAGTGAACTAAAATCATGCTACTCTGTTCACCATATTTAATCATTTAATCATGACAAACTGTCATGATTAAATAACATTTCAATCGGGGCGGCCGGTTGGCTCAGTTGGTTAGAGCGTAGTGCTCATAACACCAACATCGCCGATTTGATTCCCACATGGGCTGGTGAGCTGCGCCCTCCACAACTAGAGTGAAAACGACAACTTGACTTGGAGCTGATTTGACTTGACTTCCAGTGGTCCTGGAAAAACACACTGTTCCCCAATATTCCCCAATTAAAAAAAAAAATTTCAATCAGAGCCACTTGTATGGTGCCACTTAGGGGTGGCTCAAAAAGCAAGTAATTCTAGGGAAGCAACTAACATTGTTTCAAAGTTGGCCAAAAAGGGGGGTGGTGGTATTATTAAACCCACTATTTACACGTATCTTAAAGTTTTAGCCCACAGAGGCATGGTGGCAATGTCGTGTTTCACTTTTTTAAACTTGATGCTGAGTTTTATCATACTGTTGATGTCAGAGGATGTTTTAAAAGACCTCCTAAGAAATTTGTCTGTTTTTATTTTTAAATATTTCAAATGGATGGTGTTTCTGCTCAGACCTCATATTTGTTATATTACATGGGGCTGTTCTTTAACAAATGGAATTTAATCTTACTGTGCATTAATGTTTCTGACAATTTGATTTTTTACTTTCCAAAAAATAGCCTTCAGAACAATCTAGTGGAAAATGTATTCTAGTCAGCTCCAAAACTGTTTACATGGTGCTTGAGAAGTAAAAGGCTTTTCAGGAAAGCTAAGATAGGGCATCTCTGCTATCACAGTCTCTTCTATTGTTTTTCTATATAAATGGGTGTTGTGCATTCTGCCTCCTCTTCTGGCCGCTGTTCATGGTGCTTTTGACCAAGGTTAGACTTACGCCTAAGCCCAAGCCTTCGGGCACATGGACCAGAGAGCCTACCAACCTTCTGGCCTCTACCCAACATTAAGATGTCAACCATATGAATTGAGATTATTAATAAGGCTTGAGAATTGTGCTAATACGTTTATTAAGACATTTTAGCTTGTTAAATTGAGATAGGAAAGTCATCGACAGTTAAGGACAGGGCCATGGTGGAGGAATCAAAGCCCAGACAAACAGGCTCGGAGTGAAATGGAAAATCGTGGGCATACACCTGAAATCTATGTAATTTCACTAACAATTGTCACCCCAATAAATTTAAAAAAAGAAGTAAATCGTGGGCAGTCAGGGATGCACGACAGAGGGCCTCAAGGCCAAAGAGAACAGCAGCTAACAGAAAAATAAATGTAGAAAAGGGAACTAGAGGAGAGGGACTACCGCCTCAGGCTGCAGAGTCAGCCAAGATACCAGCCCACGTGCAGGAAAGGGAGGAGAGGGAGCCCAACCAGCTCCTGGTAATCAACTTTGAGATTACGGATCCAAGGACATAGGTCCCCGGCTCAGCTTAGTCTGCGGGGTATTCCACTGGGATTCCCCCCTCTCTGAGATCTCCTCTCAGAGAGCTGTACTCTTGCTCTATTCGCTTCTGCAGTAAAACTATATACTGCTTCAGTTTACCTCTCCGGGTCCACGTTCTCATTCTTCGGTGCATGAGGCCACGAACCCCGGGCACCAGACATCAGAATCCTATATCAAAATGTGGATATAAAGATGAACTCTGATTTCAGGAAACTTCATCACAGTAGCATCTTTAATGATAAATAAATTATTTTGCTTTAAATATATCATAGTAATGATAAACACTAATAAATTGATAAATAGAAACTTCCATGGTGGTTTTTGAAATGTAAGATGTCTCTTATTAATATATTATTGATGATTCACAGACTGGATGATGTTAATATCTATTAGGTGGGTGCAAAAGTAATTGTGGTTTTTGCAATTATTTTTAGCGTGTTAAACGGCAATTCCTTTGGACCAATCAAATAGGAGATACTACTAAAATAGTACTATCTAGTGTTTCGTCCCTGGTAGCCAGCTCTTTATATAAAAAAAAGCTACGCCCTGATTCTTAATTCAAGCTTTTCCATGTCCCACCAAGACAAAATTCTACCTCAAAATTACATAGAATCAAGATAAATTATAGACCCAAAAAAGCATTTTTAGAGATTTACAAGGCTAGGAATAGCTTTTAAACTATGGAGATATGCTTAAGCTTATTTTTGTCTTAACAAGCATTTGTTAGGCACCTGCTAAATGCTATGATCTAAACAATAAGAAGGTAGGAGTAGACAAAGTATAAAGTGCAGCTTGAGGGGTCAAATAAGATACGAACTAAAAAGAATTCGTTTGACTGGTGACTCAGCCAGAGTAGGTTAGAGAGCATGACAGTAGGCAGAAGCAGTATGGAGTGAGTTGAAGTGTGATTACCAGTTTAGAAAGTAGAGTCTTTTCTTCACACTTCTGAGGAATTTGACTTTCAAGAGAAGAGAGTGAAATTTTGACAACTGGAGGGATAGGTGGAAGTGAAGGCAGGGTTTTTTGTTGTTGTTTTGGTTTGTTTAAGATAGGAGATATTGAGAAAGTATTTCAATGTTGATGCTAAAGACTAAGTACTAACAGAGTTTGAAGGTGCATAAGAGAAGGAAGATAACCATGTAATTAGGTTTCTGAGACCATTCCAGGGCAATCTGACCTTGGATCAGAGGGAGGCACGACTCCTCCATTAACAGTGGGTGTGGAAGATGGATGCGGCAGAATGTTTCTAAACTGCATTGTTTATTTTATTTTTATTTTTTTACTAGTTTCAGGTGTACAAAACAATGTAATAGTTAGACATTTATCATTTATATCCCTCACACTGTGTGAACACCCCTCCCCCCACCCACTATCCCTCTGACATCGCACAGAGCCATTACATTTCCACTGTCTCTATTCCTAATGCTGTACTCTGCTTCTTGTAACTATATATGTATGTATATATATATGTATATATACACACACACACATATATGTATATGTGTATATATATATATATATATTTATATATATGTAATTATAGTTGACATTCATTATTGTTCAGCTTCAGCTTCAGGTGTACAGTGCCGTGATCAGGCATCTACATCATCCCTAAGGTGGTCTCCCTAATGAGACAAGTAAGTGTCCATCGGATACCCTACAAAATCTTCACATTATTGATTACATTCCCCAAATTGACTTTTGAATCCCTGTGGCATTCTTGTGACTAGAAAGCACAATCAGTAAACTGCATTGTTTTATACTCAGAAAGAATACGGGACTTGTAATTAAAATCACAAGCTGTTTTGTTTTAAACAAAAGTAATGGCTTACTTTCAAAGTACGTTTGAAATGTTCTTGATCTGCCATTCAAAGGCGATTATGCCTCTCAATTATCTCTTAGGAGTTATAAAAAGTAACAAATTCTTGAAGGCACTTTACAAAATTAAAGAATTTAAAAAGGCTGAGTACTTTGTGTAATCATTCATCTCAACCTCATAATTGTCCAGCCATTTTGCTCCCAAATAACTCAGTGTGAATTTTATGATCCGTACCTGTTATTCCGATTGCTATGGCCTTTTGCTTTTTTGTTTTTATTTCCTTCTTATATGGATTTTTCCTGTTCAACAATAGTAATTACTATTGAATTATTTATTGTAGATCATGCAGAAATAAAACCAAATTTTGTAGCATAAGTAAAAGTTTCTTTTGGTTTATCATGAAAATTCTCATTTTTATTTCTGTACAACAAGATAAAGATTATAGACAGGCTAATGTATTGTACATTCAATCATTTGGGACATCTTAGATGTTTAGGAAATTTTGTTACTTAAGGAAGTTACTTAATCATTCTAAACCTCATTAATCTTATCTGTAAATTAAAAATAATGCCTATTTACAGAATTATCTGTCCCAGCTCTCAGAATTATTATGAGGTCCATCTGTTATAATATACATAAACATGCTTTGTAAATTGTAAAGTATTTTCAATATATTATGATTTTGAAAAAATATTAGATCTGAGCCTCTCATGGCCAATTATAAACTCCCCTTCTGCCTGTCAGATGTATGTGAATAAACATTGTAGGAAATGAACACTCTGCTAGCGTCCCTTAGTTCTTAAGCATCATTAACCTGCAAGACTCTATGCTACTCTAATTCAAAATGTTTAATAAACTCCCTTTTTTGGGGGAAAAATTATTATGGCTGATAAACTATGTATCTCTATTTATAATGTTTAAAAGTGCCAGCTCTGAAATTAGATTGTCTTGGATTCAATTCCTGACCACACATTTTTGTAGCTAAATGTCTTGTATAAGTTTAAACTCTTGGTGCCTCTGAAAATTTTAGCTCTGGAAAATGGTGGCAGTAGCAGTGTTATTTCATAGGACTATTACCTATTGAATGAGGCAACAGTATAGTGTCTGCCAGTGACAAGCACTCAGTACCTGTTAGCTATTATGTGCATGGAATTTACAGCAACTTGAGTCCATATAAGAATATTTCATGTAAGTGCTGCAAAGAATTAAATTTTAAATAGCTAAGTACTGACCAGATCTTTTCATTTCGGTAGCTTCATCCATGTGATTTTAAACACTTTCTCTTTGAATCATTATAATAGTTTACTTTTGGGGGTGCCAATGTTATACCGCTAAGTAGTTTCCCACCTACCCATAGCCCAGCAGTGCTAGTGGTGATTCCTTCCTTGGCTGAAAAAAGGTTTTGAAATATACTGTGCTTAAAAGGCAGAAAATCTGTGGTGCCAAATCTGGCCACCAGAGGGTACTGGATCGACAGTGACCCAGCCCTCCCTTAGAGGCAGAGATCTTGCCATTGTGAGAGGAGTTCAGGAGCTGCCACTAATCATATCCTTGGAGCTAAGTGGCCTCATGTTTTATCAGTTCCAAATACCATTGATCTGATAGTGGCCCATCTCTTTACTTCTCAGGGACCAGTGATCAGGCTGGAAACCTGGTCCCATCCTTTGTAAACCTTTAGATTCCTGAAGCCAATCTAGCTTTTCCCTTCACCCCCCGGCCCTTTTCACAAGAGGCCTGTCCATTCAGAAGTCACTAGTTACTTTGTGGTTCAGTTGATTTAGGAGGATTAACTTTATTCCATCCTATTGCTTCTACTTTTGCTGCTATTTCTCAGTTATTCAATAAGTTAATTTCTTAATGGGATTTAAGAGATTTTACAAAATATTTACCAGTTATTCAATATTTGGTCACTTGTCAAGGTTAAAAGCCCACTACTTTTTTTGTTTTATTAGTTTCAGGTGTATAGAACAACATAGTGATCAGACATTTATGTGACTCACAAAGTGATAACCCCAACAAGTCTACTACCCACCCGACACTGTACATATTAATAGTTATTAGAACATTATTGACTATATTCCCTATGCTGCACTGCACTACATTATCCCTGTGACTATTTTTTAAATTATAGTTGACATTCAATATTATTTTATATTAGTTTCAGGTGTACAGCATACTGGTTAGACATTCATATAATTTATGAAGTTATACCCCCAGTAAGTCTACTACCCATCTGACACTATAGTTTTCACAATATTATTGACTATACTGTACTTTATATCCCTGTGACTCTCCTGTAACTACCACTTTGTACTTCTTAGTCCCTTCATCTTTCTCACCCAACCCCCCCCAAGTCCCCTCCTGTCTGGTTACCATCAGTTTGTTTTCTGTATCTGTGGGTCTGTTTCTGTTTTGTTTTGTTCATTTATTCTGTTCTTTAGATTCCACATATTTCTTTAGATTGTTCTATTGTTCTTTAGATTCCATATTTCCCTAAGCATAATACCCTCTAGGTCCATATGTAAAAGATAGTATTTCATTCCTTTTTGTGGCAGAGCAATACGCCATTGTGTAAATATACCACAATTCTTTATCCAATCATCTACTGATGGGCAGTTTGGTTATTTCCATATCTTGGCTATTGTAAATAGAGCTGCGGTGAACATAGGGGTGCATACGATATCTTTTTGAATTAGTGTTTTGGATTTGTTTGGATAAATACCCAGGAGTGGAATTGCTGGGGTCATAAGATAACTATTTTTCATTTTTTGAAGAACCTTCATGCTGCACCAATAGTGGCTGCACCGATTTGCAACCCCACCAACAGTGCACGAGAGTTCCCTTTTCTCTACATCCTAGCTAACACGTGTTTTTTGTTGATATATTGATGATAGCCACCCTGACAGCTGTGAGGTCAGGGCTGAGATATCTCATTGTGCTTTTAATTTGCATTTCTCTGATGATTAGTGACATTGAGGATTTTTTTCAATGTCTGTTGGCCATCTGTATGTCCTCTTTGGAGAGATGTCTATTAAGGTCCTCTACCTATTTTTTAATTACATTGTTTGTTTTTTTTGCTGTTAAGCTATGTGAGTTTGTTATAGATTTTGGGTATTAACCCCTTATCAGATGTACTATTGGTAAATATCTTCTTTCATTCAGTAGAATGCCTTTTCATTTTGTTTATGGTTTCCTTTGGTGTGCAAAAAGTTTTTAGTTTCATGTAGTCCCATTTGTTTATTTTTTCTTTTGTTTCCCTTACCCGTGGAAAAAGATCAGTAAAAATATTATTAAAGGTAATGTCTGAGAGTTTACTTCCTGTATTTTCTTCTAGGAGTTTTATGGTTTCAGGTCTTACATTTAAATCTTTAATCCATTTTGAGTTTATTTTTGTATGTGCCATAAGAAGGTGGTCCAGTTTCAATTTTTGTGTGCATCTGTCCAGTTTTCTCAGCACCATTTATTGAATACACTGTCTTTACCCCAATGTATGAGTATATTCTTGCTTCCTTTGTCGTAGATTAAAAGACCATATAGGTATGGATTTATTTCTGGAATCTCTATTCTGTTCCATTGATCTATGTATTGGTTTTCACGCCAGTACATGCTGTTTTGATTACTATGGCCTTGTAGTATAGTTTGATATCAGGAAGCATGATACCTCCCGCTTTGTTCTTCTTTCTCTAGATTGCTGTAGCTATTTGGGGTCTTTTATGGTTCCATGTAAATTTAGGATTATTTGTTCTTGTTCTGTGAAGAATGCCATTGGTATTTTGATAGGGATTGCATTGAATCTAGATTGCTTTAGGTAGTATGGATATTTTAAATATATTAATTCTTTCTATCCATGAGCATGGTATATGCTTCTAATTATATCTTCTGTAATTTCTCTTTTCAATTTTATTTTCTGAGTATAGGTCTTTTACTTTCTTGGTTAAATTTATTCCTAGCGGTTTTTTTGTTTTGTTTTGTTTTGTTTTTTGATACAGTTGTAAATGGGATTGTTTTCTTAATTTCTCTTTCTGATCGTTCATTATTGGTGTATAAAAATGTAACCAATTTCTGAATATTAAGTTTGTATCTTGCTACTTTACTAAATTTATATATCAGTTCTATAGTTTTTATGGTGAAATCTTTGGGGTTTTCTATATATATAGTATCATGTCCTCTGCAAATAATGACAGTTTTACTTCTTCCTTTCCAATTTTGGATGCCTGTTATTTCTTTCCTTGTCTGATAGCTGTGGCTAGGACTTCCAGTACTATGTTGAACAAAAGTGGAGAAAGTGGATGTCTTTGTCTTGTTCTTAATCTTAAGGGGAATGCTTTTAGCTTTTCCCCTATTGAGTATGATATAGCTATGGGTTTCTCATACATGGCCTTTATTATGTTGACATATGTTCCTTTTATTCATACTTTGCTGAGAGTTTTTATCATAATTGGTTGCTGGATTTTGTCAAATGCTTTTTCTGCATCTATTGATATGACCATATGATTTTTATATTTCATTTTGTCTATGTAGTGTACATGTTAATTGATTTGCGGATATTCAACCAATCTTGCGTACCAGGAATGATTCCCACTTGATTGTGGTGTATGATCTTTTTAATGTATTGCTGACTTTCGTTTGCTAATATTTTATTGAGGATTATTGCATTTATGTTCATCAGGGATATTGGCCTGTAATTTTCTTTATTTGTAATGTCTGCCTGGTTTTGGAATCAGGGTAATAGTGGCTTTGTAGAATGAGCTTGGGAGCTTTCCCTCCTCTTTAATTTTTGTAACAGTTTGATAAGAATAGATACTAATTCATTGAATGTTTGTTAAATTCACCTGTAAAAGCATCTGGCCCAGGATTTTTATTTGTTGGGCGCTTGTTGATTACAATTCGATTTCATTAGTAGTAATTGGTTATTTCAGATTTTCTGTTTCTTCTTGTTTCAACCTTGGAAGATGGTATGATTCTAGGAATTTATTCATTTCTTCCACATTGTCTAGTTTGTTGGTGTATAGTTGCTTGTAGTAGTTTCCTAAATTTTTAAATTTCTGTTGTCACTTCTCTTTCATTTCTGATTTTATTGGGTCCTCTCTCTTTTTTTCTAAAATTGTAAAAGGTTTTAGCAATTTTTTTTTCTTTTCAAAGCACCAGCTCTTGTTTTTATTGATGCTTTTTTTTTTTTTTCCCTCTCTTTCATTATTACTGCTCTGATCTTTATTTCCTTCCTTCCACTCATTTTGGGTTTTGTTTGCTGTTCTTTTTCAAGTTCCATTAGGTGTAAAGATAAACTGTTGATTGAGATTTTTGTTGTTTCTTGGGGTAGGCCTGCATTGCTATGAATTTCCCTCTTTAGACTGTTTTCGCTGTGTCCCATAGATTATGGGTCATTATCTCTTTTCAAGGTATCTTTCCATTTCTTCCTTGGTCTCATTGTTAACCCTCTCATTGTTTAGTAGCATGCTATTTAACCTCCTTATGTTGTGTGTTTTCTTTCTTTCTTTTTATTTCTAGTTTCATACCACTGTGGTCAGAGAAGACACTTGACATAATTTCACTCTGCTTAAATTTACTGAGACTTGTTTTGTGGCCTAACCTATAGTATATCTTGGAAAATGTTCCATGTGCTCTTGACAGGAACGTATATTCTACTACTTTGGGGTGAAATGCTCTGAAAATTAATGAAATCCATCTGGTCTAGTGTCATTTAAAGGCCACTGTTCCTTGTTTATTTCCATCTGGAAGATCTGTCTATTGTCAGTTGGGTGTTAAAGTCCCGTACAGTGATTGTGTTACTGTCAATCTCCCGTTACTTCGGTCAATATTTATTTTATGTATTTAGGTGGTGCTATGTTGGGTGCATAGATGTTTACTAGTGTTATGACCTCTTGTTGGATTGATCCCTTTATGATTAAGTAATGTCCTTCTTTGTCTCTAATTATAGTCTTCATTTTAAAGTCTATTTTGTCTAATGTAAGTCCAACTTTTTTTTCATTTCCATTGTGTGAAATACCTTTTTTGATCCCTTTACTTTCTGTCTATGTTGTGTCTTTCAATTGAGGTGGATCTTTTGTAGACAGCATATGTGTGGGGTTGTTTTCTTATCCATTCAGCCCACCCTATATCTTTGATTGGAGCATTTAATCCATTAACATTTGAACTGATTATTGGTATGTACATAGTTCTTGCCATTTTATTTTTCATAGTATGATCTTCTGTGTTTGTTTGTTTGTTTCCCCCTTCTTCTTCTTAAAATAGTACCTTTAACATTTCTTGTAATACTGGCTTGTGATATGAATTCCTTTAGCTTTTTCTTGTCTGGGAAGCTCTTATCTCTCCTTCAATTTTATTTGGTAGCTTTGCTTGGTAGAGTGGTCTTGGTTCTTGGCCCTTGATTTGCAGCACTTTGAATATTTTTTGCTGCTCTTTCTGGCCTGCAAAGTTTCTGTTGATAATCAGCTGATAGTCCCTATGGAGCTCCCTTGTAAGTAACTAGTTGTCTTTCTCTTGCTGCTTTTAAGATTCTCTCTTTGTCTTTAACCTTTGGCCTTTTAATTAGGTAGGCCTCTTTAAACTTTATTTTGTTTGGGACTCTCTGCACTTCCTGGGCTTGTATGTCTATTTCCTTCACTATGTTAGGGAAATTTTTAATCATTTCTTCAAATAGGTTCTCAATCCCTTTCTCCCTCTCTTCTCCTTCTGGTCCTCCTATGAGGTGAATGTTGTTATGCTTGATGTTTCCCAGAGATCCCTTCAACTATCTTCATTTTTTAAATTATATTATTTCTTTTTGTTGTTCCTATTGGGTGTATTCTACTACCTTGTCTTCTAAATCGCTGATTTGATCCTCTGCTTCATCTCATCTGCTGCTGATTCCTTCTAATGTAGTCTTCATTTCAGTTATTCTATTGATTATTTCTGACTGGTTCTTTGTTTTGGTTTCTATGTCCTTTATGCTTCCTATCTTTGTTGAAGTTCTCACTGAGTTCTTTAAGCATTCTTGTAACCAGTATTTTAAACTCTGGCAGGTTTTGTCTCCATTTCACTTAGTTATTTTTCTGGAGTTTTTTTCTTGTTCTTGTATTTGGGATATGTTTCTTTGTTTCCTCATTCTGGCTGCCTCTCTGTGTTTGTTTCTCTGTGTTAGGTAGATCTCCTGTGTCTCTGTCTTTGCCAGTGGCCTTATACAGTAGGTATCCTGTGTGTTCCAGCGGCACATGCTCTCTGGTCACCTGTGCATGTTTTTCAGGAGTGTCCCTTTTGTGTGTTGTGGGTATTCTGTACTTGAGCCTTAATTGCTTTTGGCACTTCAGTGGGTGGGATTTACCCTCAGGTTAACTGCTGTGAGAATTGGCTATGACCACAGCAGCATAATGAAGCTGCTGTGTGGGGACTGAACCCTCCGACTGGAGATCACCTAAGTGGGCTCTTGTGCCTATTGATTCCACCACCTATCAGGTGGCCATTTGCAGGGCTAATCAGGCAGGGCTCTGGTGCGGTCTGAGGCTGGCCTTTGAGTGTCTCGTTTCTTCGCCTGTTGGAAGTGAGTCCCATGCAGGCCAATTTCAGTCTTGCCCGTGCGTGACCTAGGGCTACACAGTAGGAATTACAAAGCTATATGCAGTTAGTTGCTACCTGTGTTGGACCTGGAGACATGTGGGAGTGGCTTTGCTGTGAACTGAGGTCAGCTGCCACTAGTATTGGGCCCAGATCCCTCCTAGGCCTGTTGCCACTTGCTGGCTGCCCATAGGGCTCAGGGGCTGAAATAGCCTCCTGAGGTACCTATGCTGGTTGACCCAGCATTGACAGTGCCCCCAGAAATGAGACCTGAGTTGGGTGGGTTGGGGCTCAGGGATTCATGGGGTGTAGGCGGTGATTTTCAAAAAGTTCATGCAAATTCAGTTCTTACATAAGTCCTGGGCTGTGGCCACCCCACACAAGGCCCCGATAACACCGTGGCCAGCTGTCATTCACCTCAGGCCCTCAGAAGCCTGGGAGCCACCCCAGAAAGGCAGCAGCACAAGCTGGGGCTAACCACTTGCCACCACAAGCTTCCCAGGCCACCGTGGGCCCCCCACTGCTTTTTAAGCCTCCAACAGCTTGTGGGGCAGGGCTGGCCATCCAGGAGCCTTGAGTGCCCCCATCAGTGCCACTCTAGCTGGGCTGGGTGGGGTCCCAGTGAATCATGAGGTTTGACCAGTGGTTTTTACAAAGTTAATGCAGATTCAGTTCCTGTACCATTGCCGAGCCTAACGCCACTACATAAAATGCCTGAGAACACCGCAGCCAGTCTCCCCTCACCCAGCGCAGCAGATTCCCGAGAGCTTCCCAAGAAGGGCAGCAGCACAAGCTAAGGCTGACCTCCTGCCACCAAAAGTTTCCCAGGCTACCACAGGCAATTCACTGCTGTACAAGCCACCTGTAGCTTGCAAGGTAGGGTAACCACCCAGGAACTGATGGTGCCCCTGGTGATGCTGCACTGGCTGGATGGGGCAGGGTCCAAGGGACTCACCAAGGTGGTGCATTTATGTACAGATTTTACCAGACCAGTGTGATCTCCAACTTGGCCTTATGGGGGTGGGTTCAACATGGAAAGATGACAATCTCCTGTAGATTACATGTAAGGCAGCCTCCACACAGGGATAATAGTGGCTGTCTCTCTAGCCCTCACCCTCAAGCCACACAACTCAGTCTTTCCCTGTATGTTTCTGGTGCCTCTAGTTTCACCGTCCCTACCCTGGAGTGAATGAGTCTGTGTGCAGGCCCTTTAAGAGGTTGTCTGGGTTTCTAGCTGCCTTCCTGCTCACCTAAATGGACAGATGAAATCCTCACTGATTTTCAATGCCAGATGCCATGGGAACTCCTCTTCCCAGCACAGAACCACTGTGCTGGGGAGCCTGGTATGGGGTTGGGACCCCTCACTCTGTAGGGGCAACCTCCGCCATCAAGGTGTCACCTTCGGTTCTCAACCACTACCTGTGGGTATGTGGTCAGCCCATTTCATGTCTACCAGTCTACCCTCCTACCAGTCTCAATGTGGCCTTTTTATATCCTTAGTTATAGGGTTCTGTTCAGCTAGTCTTCAGATGATTCTCAAGGTTGATTGTTCTATAACTTAGTTGTAATTTTATGTGATCCTGGGAAATGGCAGGCATAGCATTTACCTATTTTGCCATCTTGCTATGAGCCTCCCCACCACTTCTTAAGAATTAATAGGCAGTATCTTTTTTTTTTTTTATCAGAACAGAGATTTGACAGAGGATGGGGAAACTTCTGCTGTCAGCATAGCAAAACCACCTAGGAAATCTGCCCATTTTATTCATTGGTATACTTCAGTATGACACTCATTACAGGCCAATGAAAAACAAAATTTCTGGTGATTGAAGAATTAGAAGATAGTTAACAAAATATGCAACTACCTCAATATTTGAGTCCTCTCTCCCTTCCTTTGACATGGTCCAGCACAACTGGCTGTTCTGACTATTAAGTGGACTGTGAGAGTGAAGGTGGTCTACTTAAAAATCCTCTGGTGCATATGGATGAGAAGAGGCAGTGAACACACCAGTGAGAAGAAGAAGGCTCAGACCCAGGCCTGTTTCTCACAGCTGTAGGCAATTAGCCGAGTTGTGCAGGTTGTTGGCAGCAGGGCTGGGGGTGGACCTGATAGTTACAAGATCATGCATTTTGGTTAAAAGACCTACAGCAGAAAGAGGTTCATTCAAATGGATGCTCCTAAATAAGCTGGATATCATGGGAACCCAGAAATGAGCAGTGTTGTATGGACCAGTTTGTAGTATTTAAGTCATTTTGAAGGCAATTCCTTTGCATGCAGTATTTTTCAAAATTACTTTATCCTTTGCAGTATTGCACCGCTACTCTGAATCTAACAAGGCAAAGGAAATTTCGCTCACGATAGTCTTGTTTAAGAATGCTGTGGAGCATCTGTTGGTCCCAGGTACTAGTCACTAGGTCTATTAGGTAATTTATTCAAGATTGAGTATTGTTTGTTAATACAAAATAATTTCAGAATAATTATCCAGTGGATAGCTATGCTTTGAATAACAGCATATGTCTGTCACTTGCTAACACCATGTTATGAAAACTTCCTCAAGAGCACATTGAATTTAACAGCCACATGGCTTTTTTGTTGCTTTTCCACAGAAGGTAAACCAGCAGTATGTCTTTCATTTAGCCAATAAATAAAGATGCATTTTTCCTTTTAATCTTATTAAAATCGGTCTTTTTCAGGCTCTGCTGAAATTTCATCCTGAAAACTAAAAATGTAAAGATTTACTAGCAAAACTACTTCATATTAATGTATATTATTCAAACCAGAGGTCAAATTCTGATCCCCAACTTTCTACTAGTGACTACAGTCTCCTGGCTTCCCAGTAAATACAAAGTGAGATTAGCCACTCTGTCAAGTCGCCCTAGTCTCAGTTCTCTGCCTCTGCTTCCATGTCCACATCGGCAAAGAGGTCCCTCAGAAAGTAGGTGTTTGGCTCAAGGGAGGATCGAGCCAAAAGCCTTGTTGCCCCTGAAAGAGTTGGCAGCTCCCAGCTCAGCACTGAAAAGTTCTGGGAACATATGGGAATGCACTTATTTTACAAGGCAGTATTATAGATAAAATTTTGATTCTTTGTTCTCTATTAGTTGACACCAAAAAAAATTTTTAAAAATCTAATTTGTTGCCATTTTCAAATTAAAGGAAAAAAAAGTCTTTATAGAACATTAATTTACGGTGGCTAAGTGTGAAAATTTTAGTTTCTAATAAATTTTTACTCTAGGCTCAAGTTTGCAAATGATGCTGGCATATTACTTTCTCATCTTTATTTTCAGTGATTTCTACATATTGATTTTTCAGTCTAAGATGATGACATAACCCACAAACACTATTGTCCTTAACCGAAACCAGAAGGTTTGAACCATTTACATTTGAGTTTATGCCACCCCCATAAGACATGTAAGTTTTATGTTCACTAGTCTTATTTTCTATTTTCTTTTACCTTAGATTAATAGCATTTATGAACATATTTTAAAACAATTATAAATGAAAGGACAAAAGCAGAAGCTGTCAGCTTCGGTTTTACTTAGTTCATGGTTTTGCTTTGAAATTTGAATATTATTAAGTTGGGATTTTATTTTTTGAACATTTTCATAGGAGCCCTCCTGTCCTTTTTTGTTGTTGTTCCCTCTATCCTTTTAAATTCTTGAATCTCTTCATAGGGTTTTAATTGAATTTATACATTGGTTAACATCTAGGAAATTAAAAATGTCAGCCACATATCATGTCTTTCTAAAATTAATGAGAAAGATTAAATGTTTCCTTTTTGGTAAATTTTATTTTCTAAGGTCATGTGGCAAAGAAGGATGAATAACTTTGCTCAAAATTTTTTATTGCTTTTGCAAGAGGATTCAAAATGGCAGATTAGGTAAATGCTATGCCTACTGCATCGTAGGGTCACACCAAAATTACAAATAAATTATAGAACAATCAACCTGAAGATTCATCTGAACACTAGCTGAGCAGAACCACTATACTAAAGATATAAAGAAGAGGCCACATCGAAACTGGTAAGAGGGGCAGAGATGAGAAATAGGCTGACCCAAACCCACAGAGAGAGATTGAAAGCTAGGAGGGACACCTCGGTGGCAAAGGTGCCCCCTGAAGAGGGAGGAACCCCCCAACCCCACACTGGGCTCCTGAGCCCAGGGGTCCTGTGCCGGGAAGAGGAATTCCTACCACATCTGGCAGTGAAAATGAGCGAGGACTCTGCCTGCTCCCTAGAGGGTAAGGTGGCTGGAAACCCAGAGACCCTCTTACAGAGCCAGCACATGGACTAGCTTGGTGGCAGGCAACTCACCTGGTTTCTGACAGAGGGGGTGGCAGCTCAGGAGGCCCAGAGACGTGTGGGGAAGGACTGAACTGAGTGCCTTTGGCACAGGAGTTGGAGGGTCAGGAGCCATTGCCCCTGTGTGGAGCCTGCACACATGTGGCTTAACAGTGGGGTGCTATCTTTTCAGGGTTAAGTCCTCCCCCAAAGGGCCAAGCGTGGTCTGAGGGAATCCGTATGTGCCCACTGCCTTGGTGATGCCCTGGGTCCCCGCCCTCTGGGAAAACTCGACTGCTGGGCTGTTGGCCCGGAACCATAGGCTGTGAATTAAAGCCAGGCGGAGGGCCTGTGGAGGCTTGGGACATTTGCTGGAGGGCATTAGCCCAAGACCTGCCCAGCAGGGCTAACATTTAAAACTGAAGGAGAGATAAAGAGCTTCCCAGATAAGAAAAAGCTAAAGGAATTCATTACCACCAAACTGGTATTACAGGACATGTTAAAAGGATTTCTTTAAGCAGAAGGAAGGAGAAAACAAACTCACAAAGACCAAAAATACGATAATAAAATGGCAATAACTATGTACCTGTCAATAATCACTTTAAATATAAATGGATTAAGTGCTCTAAAAAATATATATAGGGTAGCTGAGTGCATAAGAAAACAAGACCCATGCATATGCTGTCTACAAGAGACCCACCTCAGATCGAAAGACACACACAGACTAGAAAGTAAAGGGATGGAAAAAGATATTTTTCACAAACGGAAAGGAGAAAAAAGATGGGGTAACAATACTTATATCAGACAAAATAGGCTTTAAAACAAAGACTATAACAAGACAAAGAAGGACATTACATGATAATAAAAGGATCAGTGCAACAAGAGGACATAACCCTAGTAAACATCTATGCACCCAACATAGGAGCACCTAAATAATAAAACAAGTATTGACAGACAGAATGGCAGAGATCAATAGTAACACAATCATAGTAGGGGACTTCAACACCCCACTGATAACAATGAACAGATCCTCCAGGCAGAAAATCAACATGGAAACAGCAGCCTTAAATGACACATTAGACCAGATGAATTTAATTGATATTTTTAGAGTATTTCACCCCAAAGCAGTAGAATATACGTTCTTCTCAAGCGTACATGGAACATTTTCCAAGATAGACCACATGCGAGGCCACAAAACAAGTCTCAATAAATTTAAGAAGATTGAAATCATACCAGGTGTCTGCTCTGACCACAGTGCTATGAAACTAGAAATCAATTACAGGAAAAAAGCACTAAAAAACACACAAACACATGGAGACTGAATAACATCCTACTAAATAATGAACGGGTCAACAATGAGATCAAGGAAGAAATCAAAAGATACCTTGAGACAAATGAAAGTGAAAACACAACAACCCCAAAATCTATGGGACACAGCGAAAGCAGGCCTAAGAGGGAAATTCACAGCAATGCAGGCCTACCTCAAGAAACAACAAAAATCTCAAATCAACAGTCTATCTTTACACCTAATGGAACTGGAAAAAGAACAGGAAACAAAACCCAAAATGAGCAGAAGGAAGGAAATAATAAAGATCAGAGCAGAAATAAATGAGAAGATAAAAAAACAATACAAAAGATCAATGAAAACAAGAGCTGGTTCTTTGAAAAGATAAACAAAATTATTAAACGTTTAACCAGACTCATCAAGAAAAAAAGAGAGAGGACCCAAATAAATAAAATCAGAAATGAAAGACAAGTGACAACAGACTCCACAGAAATAAAGAAAATTTTAAAAAATATTACTGTGTTTCCCCCAAAATCAGACCTAGCCAGACAATCAGCTCTAATGCGTCTTTTGGAACAAAAATTAATATAAGACCCAGTATAAGACTGGGTATAATATAATACAATATATAATACAGGAATTTTTGCTCCAAATACGCGAGTTAGGCCGGGAAAGGTCTTTATGTTAATTTTTTGCTCCAAAAGACTCATTAGAGCTGATTGTTCGGCTAGGTCTTATTTTTGGGGAAACATGGTATGAGCAATTTACGCCAATAAATTAGACAATCTGGAAGAAATGATAAATTCGTAGAAGCATACCATCTTCTAAGGCTGAATCACGAAGAAACAGAAAATCTGAACAGACTGATTACTACCAGCGAAATTGAATCAGTAATCAACAAGCTCCAAACAAACAAAATCCTGGATCAGATGGCTTTACAGGTGAATCTTACCAAACGTTCAAAAAAGAATTAACACCTATTCTCCCTCAAACTATTCCAAAAAATCCAGAAGGGGGAAGGCTCCCAAGCTCATTTTATGAGGCCATTACCCTGATTCCAAAACCAGACAAAGACATTACAAAAAAAAAAAAAAAGAAAGAAACTGTAGGCCAGTATTCCTAATGAACATAGATGCAAAAATCCTCAATGAAATATTAGCAAACCGAATTCAGCAATACATTAAAAAGATCACACCACAGTCAAATGGGATTCATTCCTGGTATGCAAGGTTGGTTCAGTATCTGCAATTAAATAACATGATACACCACATAAACAAAATGAAAAATAAAAATCATATGGTTATATCAATAGATGCAGAAAAAGCATTTGACAAAATTTAGCATCCATTTATGATAAAAACTCTCAGCAAAGTGGGAATAGAGGGAACATATCTCAACATAATAAAGGCCATATATGACAAACCCACAGCTAACATCATACTCAATGGGGAAAAGCCAAAACCATTCCCCTTAAGATCAGGAACAAGCCAAGGATGCCTACTTTCATCACTTTTATTCAATGTAGTACTGGAAGTCCTAGCCACAGCAATCAGACAAGGAAAAGAAAACGCATCCAAATTGGAAAGAAGTAAAATTGTCACTATTTGCAGATGACATGATAATATATAGAGAGAACCCCCAAGGATTCCACCAAAATTCTTTTAAAACTGTTAAATGAATTTAGTAAAGTAGCAGGATACATTATTAATATTCAGAAATTGGTTGCATTTTTATACACCAATAACAAACTATCAGAAAGAGAAATTAAGAAAACAGTCCCATTTAGAGTTACATCAAAAAATAAAGTAAAATACTTAGGAATAAATTTAACAAAGGAAGTAAAGACCTGTACTCAGAAAATTATAAGACATTGAAGAGACAAATTAAAGAAGATACAAATAAATGGAAACATTTACCATGCTCATGGATAGGAAGAATTAATATAGTTCAAATGTCCATACTACCCAAAGCATTCTATCGATTCAACACAATCTGTATCAAAAGACCATGACATTTTTCACAGAACTAGAACAAATAGTCCTAAAATTTATATGGAACCATGAAAGACCAAGAATAGCCACAGCAATCCTGAGAAATAAGAACAAAGTGCGAGGTATCACGCTATCTGATATCAAATTATACTACAAGGCCATGGTAATCAAAACAGCATGGTATTGGCATAACAACAGACACACAGATCAATGGAACAGAATAGAAAGCCCAGAAATAAATCCTGGCCTACACTGGGTCATTTAATCTATGACAAAGAAGCAAGAATTTACATTGTGGTAATGACAATCTATTTAATAAATGGTGCTAGGAAAACTGAACAGATACATGCAAAAAAAAGAAAGAAAGAAAGAAACTGGACCACCTTCTTACACCATATACAAGAATAAACTCAAAATGGATTAAAGACTTAAATGTAAGACCCAAAACCATAAAGCTCCCAGAAGAAAATACAGGAAGTAAACCCTCAGACATTATCCTTAGTAGTATTTTTGCTGAATGTATCTGGGCAAGAGAAGCAAAAAAACAAATAAACAAACAATGGGACTACATCAAACTAAAAAGATTTTTCATAGCAAAGGAAACCATCAAACAAAACAAAAAGACATCCTACTGAATGGGAGAAGATATTTGCCAATGATACATCCAATAAGGGGTTAACATCCAAAATATGTAAAGAACTCATAAACTTAACACCAAAACAAACAAACAATCCAATTTAAAAATGGGCAGTGGACCAGAACAGACATTTCTCCATAGAGGACATACAGATGTGAAAAAAAGACGTCAAAAAATGCTCATCATCACTAATCATCAGAGAAATGTAAATTAAAACCACAATGAGATATCACCTCACACCTGTCAGGATGGCTATCATCAATAAATCAGCAACCAAGTGGTGGTGAGGATGTGGAGAAAAGGGAACCCTTGGGCACTGTTGGTGGGATTGCAAATTGGTGCAGCCACTATGGAAAACAGTATGGAGGTTCCTCAAAAAATTAGAAATAGAACTACCTTATGACCCAGCAGTTGCACTCCTGGGTATTTTCCCAAAGAAATCCAAAACACCAATTCTAAAAGATATATGCATTCTTATGTTCACTGCAGCTCTATTTACAATATCCAAAATATGGAAACAACTGAACTGCCCACCAATAGATAATTGGATAAAGAAATTGTTTTACATTTATACAGTGAAGTGTTACTCTGCCATAAAAAAGAATGAAATCTCACCATTTGCAACAACATGAATGGACCTAAAGGATATTATGCTAAGTGAAATAAGTCAGACTGAGAAAGACAAATATGATCTCCCTTATGTGTGGAATCTAAAGAACAGAATAAACAAACAAAATACAAATAGACTCAGAGAAACAGAGAAAAAACTGATGGTTGCCAGATGAGAGGGGGTGGGGGAGAAGGTGAAGGGATTAGGAAGTACAAATTAGTAGTCACAAAATCGTAACAGGGATGTGAAATACAGTATGGGGAATATAATCAATAATGTTGTAAATACTATTTAGGGTGCCAGATGGGTACTGGACTTATCAGGGGGGATCACTTCGTAGATTGTATAGATGCCTGACCACTGCACTGTACCCCTGAAGCTGATGTAGAATTATGTTGAATGTCAACTATAATTATATCATATGTATATATAGTGTCTCAGTTAAGTTCATGAACTTGTTGCAACAATGTTGCTAACCTTTTTGATATCAGAGGGATTATTCATTATGAACTTGTACCAACTGGACAGTTAAACAAGTTTACTATTTGGAAGTGCTGAAAAGGCTGCGTGAAAAGTTAGACGACCTGAATTTTTCGTCAACAATTCATGGCTCTTGCATCACGACAGTGCACCAGCTCACACGGCACTGTCTGTGAGGGAATTTTTAGCAAGTAAATAAATAACTGTATTGGAACACCCTCCCTACTCACCTGATCTGGCCCCCAATGACTTCTTTCTTTACCCAAAGATAGAAGAAATATTGAAAGGAAGACATTTTGATGACATTCAGCTCATCAAAGGTGATGCGATGACAGCTCTGATGGCCATTTCAGAAAAAGTTCCAAAATTGCTTTGAAGGGTGGACTAGGTGCTGGCCTCAGTGCATAGCTTCCCAAGGGAAGTACTTCGAAGGTGACCATAGTGATATTCAGCAGTGAGGTATGTAGCACTTTTTCTAGATGAGTTTGCGAACTTAATTGTCTGGCCTCATATGTACCACAGTGTTGAAAGGGACATTTCCTGTTGCTGCACTTTGGTATTAGAGTCCGAGGCTGAAAACAGCAAGGGCCAAGTACCCCGTATTCTGAAGACAGCCACCAACAACTGAGGCCAGATACTTCCCTCCAGAGCTCCACCATTTATTATTCATTCAGTAAATATTTATTAGTTACCTACTATGTTCCTGGCAGTGTTCTAGGACTGGGGATATAGCTGTTTACAAAAGTTCCTGTCCTAATGGAATTCACAATCTAGTGCTCTAGTGGAAGGGGAGTAAAATAGCGCTCTCCTTGCTTAGGTTAAAGTCCGAAGG
This sequence comes from Rhinolophus ferrumequinum, assembly GCF_004115265.2. Taxonomy (NCBI): domain Eukaryota; kingdom Metazoa; phylum Chordata; class Mammalia; order Chiroptera; family Rhinolophidae; genus Rhinolophus; species Rhinolophus ferrumequinum. Next base: position 40,360,812 of record NC_046297.1, on the reverse strand, counting down.
GGGTGCTTCCAGAGAGCCCTTCATAGAGATTGGTGGTGCCTGCAGCAAAGGAAGACTGGCATCTGATATCCCTGCCAGCTCCTTGCTAAGCTGGTTGACTCTGCAAACCCGTTAATGTGTCACTAGACCAGAGCTCAGTCAGCAAGTTGCTGGGAGTCTGGAGGGTATATTAACATAGACATAGACATTTTCTGCTTCTCTTCCAAAGAGTTTTGTAGGTAGGAGACTTCTGTAGATAGAGCAGGATAACTGAAGACTGGTGTAGTGTGCTACGCAAGAAGAGACTAGGGGACCTCTCCCATTCCTTGGGTCCTGGTGGTCCCTGGAAAGTGTGGAGAAGAACCTCTGCCATCACTGAAAAAGGAGGTCAGAAGTCATAATGCTGCCGAGGGGGCTTCCATGTCAAAGGAGATAATACCCCACCCCTCTCCAAGAGGGGTGAGCACCAGGATGATACCAAGCACCACTGCAGGAAGTCCACACAACACCCCTTCTGTGCACTAACCACCAGTAATCCAACGAAAGAAGAGCGAGACCAGGGAAACCTCCCCCCACTGATGAGTAACCATTACACCTAAAGATCCTGTCTCCTTCCCAGCTCCCAACACCAGAGAAGCTAGACCTTGGAAAGAGATGGGGAGAAGGTACTGGATACAGACGTAACCCTTCCAAGTTTCTGCATGAGACAAGATTTATATTTAATACAAGATTGAAGTTTATAATTGGTCTGGACTTTTAATAACTAAAAGTGATGAGAAATCAGTGAGATCTACCCAAGATTCCTTAAGAGACGTGTCAGGAAAATTTGGCGTAGCACAGCTGAAAAAATGTGATTGGAGAAAAAGAAAACTTTTTTCCCAATATTTGTATTTTTAATAACATACAATGATTATCAGCCATATTCATAACAAAAGTTATTCACAAAATGTATCTAAATATTTATTTTTCTTTTTCAGTGTGAAAAGCTTGAGAAAATGAAACTAGGTTAAGTTTATGTAATAGTTACACAGAGATTTGACTAGCCCAGTAAGGTAGTTACAAATATATTTTAAGGGCTTTTGTTTTTTAATGTTTATGATCATAATTAATCATATACATAAGTTCTCACTTAACTTTGTTGATAGGTTCTTTGAAACTGCGACTTTAAGCAAAACTACATGTAAAAAAACGAATTTTACAGTAGGCTGAATGATATAAACCAGAGTTCAGTTCCTACGGCATAATTCTGGTCACAAAAACATCATCAGACTCCTAAATAAAGACCACAAACACTTCTAATATTAAACATTGAAATAAATGTGAGCTATATACATCGATTTAAGGAAAATTAATAAAGTAAGAGAATTCTTTTCCAATTCACTTATTTTTCAGGTCAGGGTCACAGATAGCTGGAGCTGATCCTGGCAGCTCTGAGCGCCAGGGGGAGCCCACCCTGGACAAGACACCTTCCATTGCAGGGCCATTCACACTCACAGCCACACTCAGACTGGGACAGTGTAGACTCAGTGAGTCACCTAAAGTGCACATCTTGTGGGAGGAAACCAGAGTCCCTGGAGGAAACTCATGCAGGCAGACACAGGGAGACTGTTAAAACACAGCGGCCCCAGCCAGGAATTGATTTTTTTTTCCTCATCAATGTTATAGTGAAAGAACATCAAACGAAATGTTATTTACAGACCTGCTGTTGTTAATTTTTAAAGAAACAAAGTAAATGAAGAAAGTTAACTACTTAATTTGTTAACCCCTCATTTGTGGACTTATCAATGTTTTAAATTTTTCAAAGTGTTCGTCAAAATCCCTGAGATAAGACATCAGTCAAAGCTAATAGACTGCCCCTTAATAATCTGCCCCTTAATAATCTGGAAAGATTTAATTACCAGTTGGTTTTGAATTACACGGATTTTGTTGTCCTGGGCCTAGAATTTTAGAACTGTTTACAATATGGCAGAGCTATGCATGAATTAACTTTTTCCTGATATTTTTAACAGGCAAAAGTGCTTACTAGAAACTGAAAAGCATAAAAAGAATGGATTTTCAGCTGCCATTGAGGAATGCAATTGAAATTTCATCATTCATTTTTTTACATGGGTGGCTCAGATTTCTCCAGGACAAAATAATTGTAATAATGTTCATCAGCTTGTAGCTTATCTGCTAGATTTAAGCACAACAGCAAACTATGGGGCAGTCTGACAAAGTCTTGCTTTTATGTCAAGGGGACATGTCTTGTTGGTTTTGTCACAACATATCTCTTTTTATTGATAAAATTATGGCATCTATTTCAAAGCACTATGTGGAAATATGGTTACTTTGCTAGAGAGCTGATTAAATAGAAAGATACTTAACTATATATGCACTTATTTCATAAGGCCAATTACAGCTAAAATACATAAGAATAGACAAAATACATAATAATAATATCGTATAAGTAAAATACTCCACTAGGTATAATCTGGGAGGAAAGGTTGGATTTTTTAAAGCAATGTTTTTATTTTTAATTTATACGGAATCTGTTTAAAACTGTTTTATGTGATAATTAGATTGTGAAGTGCTTTTGCAGTTCTTGGGAGACACAAGAAACAGTACTCAGTGGGCTCCAATCCAAAGCTGTGTTAGTGGCTTCGGTGTTCTCTTTGAGTGCCTACATAAGCACCTCTAGCTGTGTGACCTAGCATGGTCACCTGATCTCTCTGAGGGTCATCACCTATAAAATGGGGTTGGTAATATCTGCCCCATAAGGTTTGAATGACTGCTAGGATTACATGACGTAATGCTCAGGATGCAGGGCAGTGTCCAACGCTGTAAATGATCAATAGTTGGCACTTTCCCCATCTCTTCCATTGATATCTACAAGAAATGGTTTACTCCCTTTCTTTGGGAGTGAAGATCTAAATGTCTTAAGATCTAAATGTCTTAAATTTACTCTAGATGCTCTGAGGTTAAACTACCAAAACAGATGCTTCAGGGCAGTTTCCAGTTAAAATCCCAGAATATTTATAGTAATGCAGTCAGAAGATAGGTGCCACTCAGCTCCGAGCAGAGTTATGTGTAATCTTCTATCCAGATATGTAAGTAGTGTCTACTTTGGGAAGGAGGCTCTGCCAGTAGATTTAATATTAATGCAGCTTTTTATAAGGGGCATATTTTATAAGGAATTTACATTGAGAAATTCAGCTTCTCTTCTATGGTGTAAGTATGAGAAATTACCACTATCTTAATTATTTTTGTAAGTGCATATTGTAAATGTAAGATTTTCTTTAAGCAGACTTCCTAGGCGTTTGGATTAACTTGAGGGCTCTTTTACTGTAGAAATTAAATCAGGAAATGCCTTATTATATCGACGTTTTGATTTTTTTTTTAACTTTAAATACTACCTTATTATTCCTGTTTCCCCGTCTTACTGGCAGAAGGCCCTTTACTTGTTTTTACATATCTAAACTGACTGGATTTTTGCAGTGTTTTGTTGGGTTTCCCACTCTCATTGTTAGTAAAAAAAAAGTGTGGCAGCCTCCCATGAACAGTGTTTTGTAAAACCCAAACCAGACTCTGTTCAGCACAGTAAAAATTTGAGCTAAAATGGAATATTAGGGGGGAAAGGAGTATGTTACTCCAGGCCACAAACAACTCAAAATCTGAGGCATGCACTGGTAAATCTTACAAAATGCTATAGGCAATTCAGCATCAAAATTGCCATAGGAAATTATTGTTGTTAGCCATTCTGTTGATATTTCATATTGTTAGATTGTTAGCAGATGGGAAAATAGATGAGTCAGGATACAGTATTAGCAATCCATATTTTTTAATCACGCCACTAATAAGGTCTGTAGCATCTGTGAGATTTATTAAACAGTTGCTAGGAAGACTTTGTTTTCCCAGTAAACACAGCAACTTGTACAGGATTTTCTTGATTGACTATTTGACTAAATGTGTTAACATTAACATGTATGACCATTTGCTTCTTTGTGGTGGTGTCTCATTTGTTTTGACAGACTGATTATACTAGCAACTGGTGGACCCATTAAGTCTTGAAATGATGCATTTAAAACTTTGTAACCCTGTTTCTGCTGTTTTTTTAAGAGTAAGACTCATTTTTTAAATCTCATGTAATTAGGACTATTTTTAACAAAAGAAAATAATATAAAAATCTAAGTGTTTTCCCTCAGAGCTTTTAAGATTAAAAAAAATTAGCAGTAATTCCTTCTTATCATTTGAATGTGATATTTTAGTTTTTTATAGTAGACAGGATTTCTAAACTTAAAGTTGTAATTTTACTGACAACTCTTCCTGTAATAAGCAGCCTTTCAGTATTTCTCATAGAGTTCAGAAATATTCCAATTGTTAAAGTTTGAACTGTCAAAATTATCAGTGCATTGATTTAATCTTACTTCCCATCTTAACTTCTTATGTCAACTAAATTGGTTGTGTTGCTTTTTTATGCAAGAGCTAATAAGTAAGTTATTAGTTTGCATGTCTTTTACTTGGATTTTTTAAGGAATACTGAGAAATATAATAGTTTTGGAAATTGATTTGTAATCTTACTTCCTGGATGAAATGTGATAATCCAGGGTTATCATTAACAAAATGAGCTGTTTATTCAAGCTGTCACTCAAAATCCAAACAATATCAATTTTCAAACAAAATGTTGACTCCTATTGAAAAATTCTGACTCCTTTGTTTAACTTACGAACATCTAGTTATTATGCCCTTTCGTTATTATTAAGAAGTTTAGGGGTTTTCTTTAAAGTCTTTCATTGTTTTAGACAAAAGTTTTATAAAACTGGGAGATCCTAATCTAACAACTAGCCCAAGCTTAAAGAAGGTGTCACTCTATCTTTTGCTGAGTTTCTGCAATTTATTCCTTTTAAAAGACTGCTCTGTAAAAATGTCATATACAGGGTTTCTGTTCACTGTGGCCTTCAGTGTTGAGTATTTAAAAACCAGTGTCCCCTTCAGCTCAGGTTGAAGATCCTGGGACTTTCTCAGCAACACACCTGCCATCTGTGGTGACTTAACATTTTGAACTCCCTGAAGAGTGCTAAACAATATCAACCTTGGTATAATGAAAGAAATCATTGACCTTGAGGTCAGGTCATGTCTTTGCCATTAACCAGGAGTGTAATTTTGAGCAAGCTGGCTCTCATTTCCTCACCTAAAATAAAGAAGTTAGAGTAGATCATCTGTCAGGTTCTCTTTTGCGGTGACGTTCTGTGACGTTTAACTTATAACCCAACTTTATGTGTCTATTAAACAAATTACTGAGTAATCTCAGATAATTTTAATAATTTCACATCTCAAAATGTTTCTCTCAGGCCCATATGCTTTTCAGGCCCATATGTTTACTTGATGTCAGCTTAAACCCTATTATGCCTTGCCCTTGCTATTTGTCATTTCAAATATCTAAGAAAGACAACAATTCTTGTGAATAGAAAAAAATGCCTCAGGTAATAAGATAATATTGTTCTGAAACTCATCTCTTTTTTCTTTGACTCTGTGTTTTGAAGAAGGTGTGGTCCTTCTTTTGCATTCAAGTTTTTCCTCTTACTGCATGTCAGCTCATTTATTCACTTAATCAAGTTTCGGGTCCTTAGTGTTTGTAAAAATTGTCAAACTACTGTAATCTTCACAATGTTAAGGCTGAAGACTTAAGAACAATTATTGTTGTATAAGTTCTAGTTTATCATTAAATTCAATACTAAATTGTATTAAATAGAATTAGCCTAAAACATATAAAATCCATTTCCAGATGAGTTACTCATTTTTACATTTGCTCATATACAGTAAAAACCACAATGTATGCATATTCTAAAATTCTTCCCTTCACTGACTTGATACTGAATTTTAAACTGACAAACATAGTAGACCCAACACTTAATACTCCAAGTTTAGCTTATGGTGCATTTATTTTGGAATTAGTCAAGTGGCATGTAGCTGTGGTAACATAGCTACATTGTTTCCTATGTAGTGTAGAAAATGGCTCATAAGTATCCTTTTTTCTATATTAAAAAATATAAATTCAGATTGATTTACCATAAGCTCTATTGATCCATGCACATAGCAATTCTGAAGTGATTTCCCTTCCTTTTTATAAAGTGTTCAGGAAACCCTATTTTAGTGAAGCAATCTTTTGCCAAAATAATGTTGATGATATTAATTCAGGAAGGTCAACTTTTCCTTCCAGTATTATCCTTTACAACCCTCAAAATTACTATAATTTGGATTAGCATGTTAAAAGAGTGATAATGGATTGTATGATATTATAGGGCAATATGAATCTCCATAAAATTTTATATGGTTTGTGAATCTTTTTACTACCAAGGCATATTGAGCAGTACTCTGTTTTCCAAGAGATTGAAAATCGGCTTTTGCCACATTACCCTCCCCAAGACATTTCCATGCCTGTGGGAGGCTTGCTAGCCATAGAAACAGAGTGTTAAATATATGCTATTAAGGCTTAATCAGAAGTCAAAACCCAGTCAGAAGTTCATGTCCATAAATTATACCCACTGCATAAAAAGTGAAAAATTCTGCCAATTAACCTCACCTTTCCTCCTTCCTCCTTCCTTCCTTCTTTCTTTCCTTCCTTCCTTCCTTCCTTTTTCCCTCTCTCCCTCCCTTCACTCTCCTTTTCACTCTCCCCCTTCCTCCCTTCCTCCTTTCTTTCTTTTTTGTTTTTTTTGTTCTAAACCATAATCTATAGTTATTTAGAAACCTACCAATATTTCTGTTCGATTACCACAATGAAGGAGCCTCTGACCACAAATGCTAAGGTTTGGGGATTATTTGCTGTTAGATACCATAGATCATAAGATCAGGGATGAAACCTATTCCTGGATAATCTTATCCTCATCCAGGGCTTCAATTTTGTCCTACATATTTCTTGTCCACAGAAAGTGTGTAGCAACATGCTTAAAGCCCTGAGCAGTCGCCACCCCACCCCCACTTCTTCCTGCTCATCCTCTGCCCCTGGATCCTTCACACACCCAGCAGGCAGCCAGCATCTCCAAAGATGCAAGCATTTGTGTGCCTCATACTTTTCTGCTCCTGCTCTTTCTCTTCTCCCCTGTCTTATTTCCCGTCTTCTCAGCTTCCTCATTTCTCAGTGAATTAGCTATGCATGGACCTGTCTTGCAGCTGGATTGCAAGCTCTCTGTGGAGACAGAGTGTTTTGTTCATCTCTGTATCTACAGAGCTTGGCCCATAGAAAATATCAAATATTTTAATAAAACAATCCCCTGAAGTTCTGTGACAGCCCAGCTGAAAACAGCTATATATGTACTTTATGCGGAAGTCAGATTTCCTGTAAACTCAACCTTATGCCGCCATAAATCCGAAATCAGATTAAAAAAACAAAACAAACCCAGAAACAGGTATAACAAGCTTTAGCACCAAAGCCATGCTCTGTCTTTCCTAAAACAGCCTCACGCTTTCCCTCAGAATCTATTTATTCTTGCTTAGTGTAGTGCCTTAATACATTGTTTAATTGCTTGTCTGGTTCCCAATAAATTAACACTTTTGAAGTAGAGATAGGATGTCTGTTCAGTGACGTCCATGGCCGTGGCCATGAAAGGAGCTGATAGCTTTCCCTCAAATGAAGACAAAAAGCCAAAACTGAAAGACAAAACTATTACGTGGCACACACTAGTAATGGATATTCTTAATGATTCATCAACATCAATGAAGGTTGTTCGAGGTCCTGTGTCCTCTGCTTTAGAAAGCAGCATATTCTGTAAAATAGTTTCTAAAGATTTTCTGTTCAAATGGTTGAGACAGTGCTTTTCCCTCAAAGACCTAAGGTTTAGATGCTTCATGAATTAATTTTCTTGGGTGGAACACCTCATTCCCTGATGATGCCAGATAATGGTTCTCCAGCATCACAGACCTGTTATTCACACACTTACATACTGAAAATATAAAAGCCTTGTTAGAGGAGAAGTTTTCTTCTACGTTGCTTCTTTCCCTGACTTCAGATCATCACTGTAATGTAATACTTAGAAATTATTGACAACTAGTTTCCCAGGAAAGGCTGTATAAGTTATCTTAAAGCAAAAAAATTTAAAGTGATGATAATTGTTTGCTGTGTATGATGTTATTTCTCCTAATCTTAGAGCCACCTGTTCCTTTGGGTCATTCTGTATTCCTGTTGGAGTCATTATTCTGTATCCTATTCACCCACCTTCACGTCATGACATTTAGCAGTATAGTTGAATAGTTTCTAGTGTGCGTGTACAATCTGTGAAGCTGAAATATTTTTGTAATATCTGGAGTAGAGACGTGAAACAACGCCATGTCAGAACTTACACAATCCTGTATCAGCCGTGGGATACTTTACATCATAAATTAAAAACCCTATTTCATAAAATGCTGGGATAAAATTGTTCTAAATAATTTTGTTTTCTGATTCACTTTTGGAGTGCTTAAAATTTAAGCATTTGGCAAAATGCAGAATAGAATAGTTAATTTAACCAGTATTCGTTCAGTTTTGTCACATTTTGGGTGATCCCTGCAGTGTTCACGATCACCGCAGCACTCCATAGCTGGGGAGGAGGTGAGAGATGAGACTGCGTGTACACAGAACATCCCTGAAAGTCTGTTTGTTGGCAATGGTGGATTTGTCTTTCTGCCTTTGTTAAAACAGACAATATTGTGTCAGCTTACTTTTCTCATTGGCTCTTTTCTAGAAGCAGAGGTGTTTATTAGTAGTAGTATTCGCATTATTATCATTTTGTTGCAAATTACTTGAGGTTCCTGCACATGTGGCTTCTTGGTTTTTCAGAGAAGGAAATCCTGTTTCAATTGTTGAACCATAAATGAAAGATAATGTAAAGAGTTTGCTGAAATATTTGTGCTGAAACTCGTTAGACTTTAACCTAGTGTAGATAATCTTACTATATTAATATCTTCATTTTCTTTCTACATCCAGTTAAAAAATCTAAGTTTAGAAGAACTACAGATGCGGTTAAAAGCACTGGACCCCATGATGGAACGAGAAATAGAAGAGCTTCGACAAAGATACAATGCAAAAAGGCAACCCATTCTGGATGCAATGGATGCGAAGAAAAGGCAGCAAAACTTTTGAGTCTAATTTCTTCTCTTTGTGTTTCTATAACTATTCTGGAGACGAAGAAAACACTAAAATTGAAGGAATATTATGATTTCCTTTTAATCCCTAGGATTGGAATCTAGAACTAGGCAACGGCCAAAAACTAATGATGATACATAGCAGGGTAAATTCCCAAAAGGCACAATTTACAACTGTATCCATTATGTTTTCACTTTTAAATGAGGAAAACAACAGAAATGTATTCTCCTCTATATCCATCAGCTGCATACCAGCAGTAAAATTGTGTTATAAAATGAAGGCTGTGTTTAGAGACCTTGAACTCCAAAGCTATTTTACAGCACGAAGGGCTTTATGTTGCAATATTCTTGATTCTTCTAGTAGCCTATTTATTGTGTCCCTTTAGGTAAACTTATTTATTTATGCTATATCACTTTGCTTTTTTTTTTTTAAGGATAAGATCAGGATAGCTTTGGTAAAGGTAGGGATGTATTCATAGATCATAATATTGAACCAGCTTATACCTTAAGCAGGGAACTATGGGGTACAATCCATGATTTCCAGCATAGTTTTCCAATAGAAGCAAAGCAATAATAGCAACAGTACCCAGATGAGCCAGGCATTTTTTATACTGAAGCAATAATTCCATTTTTACCTCTTGAAATTTTAACTTTTTAATTGTGATGTTTGGTACAAAAGGAACTATATGTATTTAGGTCGGACAGAGCTATAATGTTTAAAACCAAAGAAATCAATGGAATCCTTGCACAAAAAATATGTGGTAAATATTTAAAAGAAATAAATTCTTAGACAAATGGAATTTCTTCCCTCCCCTCCCCTTCTTCCACCTCAGCCCCCGCCCCCACTCCAGTTCAAGCCACTGTTTCTCAGCCCGGTTTTCTATGACACAGCTCCCTGGCCCATGCTGGCTTTATGAGCCTTGCGCTCCCCCCTGCTGAGGCAGTCAGTCTCTGAAGGCTGCTCACAGCAGCTTTTGGCCCAAGGCAACATCCCCCTGCTCAGGGCTGCCCAGCACCAGGGAGAGCCCTCCTTCACAATCTTAGCTCAGAGGGTGCAGCTCCCTGACATGTGGGAATTGAACCAGCGACCTGGGCGTTAGGAGCACCACACACCAAAAACATGAGCCACCTGGCCAGCCCAACAAATGTAATTTCTTAATACTGTTCCATGTTTAGGTCTGATAGCTAAACTGTGTCAAACTCTAATAACCTCAGCAAATTTATTTCTGTGAAAGCATGTTCAATTGTCACAGGACTTGTTTGTTGATTTCATTTACTTCCTGGGAATTGGTAAACATCATGTGCCTGACAATAACAAAATAGCAAAAGCATTTGTACTGAACTGTGCAAGCCTTAGGGACTGAAAAAAAGATAAAAACCATCGAAAAGACACTCATTTCTAAGCTAAATGAACATCTGCGAGATTGAACGGGGACCAGTCATTTCCTATGCTACATATGGCCATTTTGACAGTGTTTGTTCTTTTGTGAGTTCAACTACTATGTGTAAATCATAAAGACAAATAAATTTTACTGTGCCACCCCGTACATTTCATCTTTATATCTTTTTCTAAAACTCATCACCTGGATTCTGTCTGTTCCAGGGAAGGGAGGTATATTAGTCAGGACAGGCAAGATTATGCAGTGATAACAACCCTGAAACCTCAGTGCCTTAACATCGCACAGGTAATTTCTGACTTGCGCTCCATCTCCATGCCAGGTTGGCAAGGCGCCCTGCTCCTGCCACTCACACCCAGAGACCCCGCTGATGGAGCCTCCACCATCTGCAACATTGGTGGTCACCACAGCAAGGGAAGGAGCACTGACAAGTGTCACATTAGCTCCAGCCAGCTCCAGTGACGCCCGTCAGGTCAGCCCAGCCAGTATTCATCACTAGTCACACAGCCACTCCTAATTTCCAGCCAGCAGGGAACTGCAACCTTACCATGTGCCTGGAAGGGAGAGGAAGGAAATGCTGGCAAGTTGGCTAATGACAGCCACAGAAAGTGCATCAGCTCTGGAAAGGTCCTACTCCTTCTTCAAACGGCATTTGTGCCCCAGGTAATGCCTTGGAGTAACATTTCTCTGCTGTGTTGAGTCCTTACAATTAGTAAATTGTCTAATTAGGTGTAAATGGTAAGATTTTTAAAATGGGGGTAAATATTGAAATCTTTACAAAGGTTTGTAAAAATGAAGACTGAATTTACGATATATGCTTCAGCTCCATCTTTATCAGAATCTGTTTGGGACAGTGAGCTGAGTCAAGCAACTCAAACACCCTACCGTTAGTTTTTTCCCCCCTTAATTGCTTTTCTTTTCGGTAACCTGTCTAATACCATGCCAATTTTGATGAAATCAAATGAATGATTTGCTATCATCCAAGTAAAGCCACCTATGCGAGATGACAAGACACCTATGAAGATAATTTCTCTCCAGTTTGCTCAATTAGAAAATTTACGTAATTCTTACTGATTCAGTTCTTAATAAGAGTCCTCCTTTTAATAGTAAATACGGAATGTTCCACTCACATTATACTGTTTATGTAAATAGACTTTGTGCCCTACTGTTATATTTATGTCTTATTAAATACACACACACACACACACACACATTGAAGAGAATTAAGAACAATGGGCATTGTTTCATTTTAGGGTCTTAGGAAGCTCCAGAACATTTTAGGATCCTCTGTTTTAAAATGTGTCTTATCTTCTCACTGCCTGTCCCCACCAATCAATTAACAAAAGGAACTTACATAAGTTTTGAAGAACCAAAAGCCATGAAAGGCACTTCAAGTCTAAGTAAGCCTTGATTTATCACGTGGCTTCGGATAGAGTGTTTTCTAGTTGTTTGAATGAGTGGAAGAAAAAGCCTCTTATCATTTTAACCTTGGTTGCTGAGAATGTTCCAAAAATAGGTAAATACTTTCTGCACCCCCCCCGTTCATCAATAAATATAGTATTGTAACTGTAATTGAAGCTAATGAGTAAGAGTTTTCATCTTACTAAAATGTCAGCATCGTTGAATATGTTGTTCTGTAGATGAAAAAGTTTTTTCTCTGATTTCATGAACTTAAATGACTCATTTTACAGACTTACAATACACTTAGCTTATTTTAGCATAAATAATTGAATTTACAAAATATGAGCTAATTTTGCCAATATAAACTGGAGAGGAAAATGTGTTTAGGTGGATTTCAAAATAATAACACCTATCGGGAGCCTTACTACGTGTCACACACTATGTTAAACAACCTTACGTACTGGTATGTTACTGACATGCTTTTGTATTTCTTTCCTCTGCTTATTAACAGAATCACATCCCCAAAGTTTAAAATAAGTCTCTACTCACTAAGGATATGTAGCTTCTCTAGGGGTAATTATATAATACGTTAATAAGTAATCGATGTTCTCTTTTTGGTTATTCCTGGGGTTTCTGATTTTAGAGGTTTGAATCATATTACCTTGTCTACCACTGCATTTTTTAAAGGAACAATATTTTTAATATATAAATATACAAACAATGGGAAAGATAAGGGTCTAATGAGGCAAGTGGGTAGGGGGAAAGGAAGCACCTGTACACAGCAGTGTGCAGCATCCTGACAGTTCCACCACTTGGTCGGGGGTTGAGACCAGGGATAGCAGTTGATGTGCACGCAGCTGTCTTTCGTCCTCCACTGTAGAAAGTCTCACGTGCAGTGTAGTTCTGAACTGGGCTCATCTGCCTCTTAAACACACACACACACACACACACACACACACACACAGGCAATACACATACAACACAACACACACACACTCCTGAGGTGTGGTCCTCTGGCGCGCTGGTTGAAAACTTGGGTCTCTTTGCCGACTCATTTTGTGGGTGGAGCCATCAGGAGATGGCAGGCTGATACTGGGTGGTGTGATTTCAGAACCAGGGAACGGTATGTAAAATAAGAAGTGGTTCTTCCAGGAGACCGGTGGAGACTTGAAAATGACCGCCTAAGGAGCAGGCGTGGTGTCCATAGGTTCGGAGTCGTCGACGGGTTTTGCAGAGGTGCTGTTTACTGGAGCGTGAGTGGCTGCAGAATTCACGACAGGCGAGTTGCTGGTAACAGCGGCAGGGACGAGAGAGGTTTTCCGGTCCCGAGCAGTGGTTTGGGGGCCGCCCGTGTAGTCGGAAGCAAGGCGGGGGTACTTCGCTGCAGGTGGGCTGGTGGAGGACACTATGCGGCTATAGACTTGGGGTTTGCGACATCTCCTTCCGGGGCTTGGGGAAGCTGTGACTACCAAGACCTTGGAAGGCTGAGGGGGAGTCGTGTCCATGTCAGTGACGTCATCATCCGACGCAGGCTGGCCTGTCGGATTGGCAGATGCATTGGCTGAGGTGGAAGGCACGGCCACAGAGTTGGTGGGCAGGGCAAGAGGGACCCTGGCAGAAGGGACTGGAAGAGGGGTGGGTAATGCTAAAGCAGGGGGAGGAGAATCTACACACATAGGGATCGGGGATTCGTTGTCGCAGCAGGGCGGCTGGAAGGAGACGGTTGAAGTCATAGCAGGTGCGGAGACGTCAGAAATAGGAGATGTTGAGGTTATGGCTGAATGTAAACGGCCTCCATTCTCATTAGCTGGAATTCCCCAAATGTGATTCGCATCAGGAGGTGGAAGAGAATGGGCACGAACGAAAAAAGGAAAGTGATTAATATTTTGAGTTAGCGGTGTAGGGGCAGACTTGGTCAGGGGCCGGGCAGATAGGTCCGCCGACTTGGCACTAGCGGCCGGGACCAGCCCACTGTGAGCAGCCACGGGCAGGGTGTCTGCAACCACCCCAGGTCGGGTAAAAGAAGGGGCATACTGAGTGGCACTGCAGTCCGCCATGACCTTCGTTTTATCCTCCACGACCTTATTCCACTGACCCGTAGGGATGTTCAAGGTGTCTGGGTTTCTGTCAATGGCTAAGCAAGTAGGCTTAGATGAGACGGGAATCTCCCCGCCATCCCACAGCAGTGGTGGCCGGGGTAGCGAAAGCGGCCTGCGCATTTTGCTTTTGCGGAGACTACCGCTGGCAGATACCGGTGAAGCAGAGCTGGATCGGATGTCTGAAAGTTGTGGGCTGTGCGTCGGCTTACCGGACACGAGTGAGTCCCGAGCGCTACGCGGAGGGTCTTCACCCAGCACTTCCTTTGTGGGTCTCTCTGGCAGCAGGGAGCTGCATGCGGTTGGGGCAGAGAGTACTGCTGCTTCGCAGTTAGTCTTTGGAGGCGGCAGGGCGTCTCTAGCAGGGCTGCGGGACTTTGTGACCCCATGACTTTCGGAGGAAGAACTCTTGGAAGACGTGCGGGCGTTGTCACTCAGGTTGGATTCTGGGTGCTTGGGTCCGTGGTCCAGAGGCGCAGGACTGCTCTTGACGGAATTGACGACTCCGTGGGTCTTTGGGGGCCTAATTGTTAAAGGTAGATCCCCACTGCTCTGGTGGCCGTTGGTCTGCACGCGATACTTTTCATTTTTGGCCATCACTTGTGTGGGCTCTTTACGGATCTTCACCGCCTTCTCCTTTGGGCGAGGAGGTGGGATGGTCCGGGATGGTACTGGCATCTGACACTTGACTACACACTCAGGTGGTGAAAGCGGGCCCCTACATGTTCGCCTTAGAGGAGGGATAAAAACAGTTCCCCAGGTAAAGTACATCCTGGAATTGGAGGTAGACAGTAAAGGCTTCTTTGGAGGGTCCTTCACGTTCCAGGGCACCGGGCGGAGGCACCCCACAGGGGGATACGTGCCCTGCGGTAGCCATGCCCTCCTCGTCCCCGGGGTGTGAGATGTAGCTGGTGACACACGTTCTGGGCGGCTGAGACCAGGGCGAAGGACACGTGCTGGAGCAGCAGGGTGGTTCTGGCCAGGCGGGCCATCTTCGCGGCAGCCCTGGAAAGCCGCCGGGCGACGGCCGCCGGGCACGGTGCGGTGGCCGCCGGGCACGGTGCGACGGCCACCGGGCACGGTGCGACGGCCACCAGGGACGGGATGGCGGCGGCGGAATAGAAGTAGGAATGCAGAAAACAAAATGCCCATAGAGGGCGAGTTATGCGCCAAACGAACTCGAGAATAGAGCACGAAACTTGGAGAGAGCTTCTCCTTAGCTTCTCTCTTCTCGGTACAGCACGCATTGAACTAACTGTCCAGCCAGGCGCTTGTGACGTCTCCCTGGAACTCATCACAGTGGAAGGTGCACTCGCAAGTGCAACACGTGAAGACATGACGTAAGAGGTCAAAGGGCAAGGCCTCAACGGCCAGCTAACCCCTTCTGCACTTCCCGGAGCCTGGGACTTCCTGCAGCGGGTTACAGGTGTTTGGCACCACACGGCCACCACGTGGGGACCATTCTGAGGCCCCATCCACCACGGAAGCCGCATCCGCCACAGCTCACCCGCCTGGGCAATGTCTCTGCTGGTCTGGCCCAGGTCTGGGAAGCCGCAGCTTGATCAAAGCCCAGAGCTAGAGCGACTCAGATCCAGCCCGATTATGGCCACCTTTCCGGGTCCTCCCCAGCTTCTGTGTGAGGCTTGGAGCCAAGTGCACTTTCTCCATGGCCGCCCTGCCTGCCAGCGTCACCAACCAGGTGCAAAAGTTTCTGAAGCGTGGGCAGGAAGCCCTTACCTGACTGGGTGCTGCACCTGGTGACATCCTTTCCTGGCAGGCAGGTTCTTCTTTCTTCACTTCTTTTCAGAAACTTGGTAAAACAACATTGAAACAGACCCTTCCTCAGTCGTACAGTTGGTAGTGGCTTAGCCAGGACTGAAACCCAGCTTGTGTCATCACAGTGTTTCCTTAGCGCATATTCATTATGTGATATCATTTTCCTTCTTTCTTTTTTCCCTCTTCCTTCCTTGCTTGCTTCCTCTCTCTCTCTCTCTCTCTCTCTCTCTCTTTCTCCCCCCCAACCCCCCCCCCTTTGTTTCTCCCTCTCTACTCTCCTCTCCTCCTTTTCTACTTCCTCGCCTGGCCTGGACATCTTAGGGAAAGTGCATATTTCTCTAGTTTTAGTTCCCCATAGTGTGCCAAGTTATATCACTACATAGGGATGTTCTCGTAGCCTAGAAAGCTTTCCTCCCTCTTTGAATCTTCACTTTCGATCTTCACTTTCTCAGGCAATTCTTCACTATGTCAGAATCCCATGATGGGCTCTCATCCTTACTAGGTACCTTCTGTTAGCAGCTCTGATACCATGTGCAATGATCAGATGCTATATTACCAGACAAAATTAACCTGTAGGAAAAATAATTGCTTCATCTTTGAATTCTTGGGAGGAAGGGACTCTATTTATATGCCTTGTTATCATTAGCAAAGATGCACTATGGGGGAATAAATAAGAATAGCCATTCAGCCAATCTGTGTTCCAATATCTTTATCTGTAATAATGCAGCAATTGGAAGGATGGAAGGATCAAATGCTGTAGTACATGTGAAATATTTAACAAAGTTCCTGGCCTATGGCACGTAGATACATATTAGCTGAAAAAATAAAGTAGGCTTTTAATCGTTTTGCATTTAGTGTGTTGTTTTTGCAAGAATAAAGAAAAAGGCTCTGTTCTTCATTGATAAGAAGTTTATGTAACTTCTAAAGTACATCCGAGTCTCCTAGAACCCAGATGTGTCTTCTATTAAGCGCTTGGCCTACTCTCAGGTAGTGTCTCTATTGAGGAAAATCGTACTCAATTTCTTAAAGTATTTTCTTTCTACCTAAAGTAAAGTAAGTCGTTAGGTTAAGCTAAACTCACTCCCACCCCAAGACTATTCTTTCTGTTGTAGGGATATTGTTAAGGCCAAATCGTTGGCCGCATTTGTGCAGACCCACCAGAACATTTCAAATTTTGCCCCTAAAGTTTTGTTTCACTAAAATGTTAACATCCGCAGGCCTTAATAATAAGAATTATGTAATTAACTGGGTTTTCCAATTTGTTTTGGTACCAGGAAGCTCAGAATGAAATTTATAGTTAATTGTTTTGTAGGATTCTATGGTCTGCACACTTACATATCCCTGATCCCATATTTACAAAAACTGAAAGGATTTTTTACACGAAAAATGAAGTAAATATCCAGAGGTATGAGTCCCTCCATTATACTTAGAAGGATCTGCTTCCCCATGATGTGTAATTTCCATATCTTCTCATAGGGTTCTTTTGTGTGACAAATGAAGTAAATGCGTCAGTGGGATTTGTGGTTCAGGTCCTGGACCTAAAACCCTGCTGAACTTTTCCCTGTGTGAGTGTTACCACCTGGGAGGAAAGGAGTCTCTAGGGTCTGAGGTCCTTGGAGACTGGGACAACCCCTGTCCTTCCTCAGTGGGAATGAGCTAAGAATACCCTGGCTTTCGTACCTGCTGCCCTCAGCAACCTGTTCAAGTCACATCTACACAAAAACTGATACAGCTGACGAGCAGCATACCTTCCAGCTCCAGGTCAGCCAAAGGATCAGAATTCCTAGAGGAGCCTACCAACCTCTTGGGATTTTCCATTTTTACTCTATTCATAGGCCACTTCACATTCTCAATGAAATGAGAAGGGTACGAAGAAAATACATAGTGGAGAACACAGGGAAATAGGTTTTGTTAGCATGATAGAAATGACAACTGGAACCAAAAATTACAAAATAGTGTCAACCTGACGTTTCCTCAATAGGAAAACAAGTCTATTCCATTTTATGAGAAAGCACTGAAAGCTAATAAGTTTTTAAATTTTTTAGTAGAAGATCCAGTACATGCCCACGTTTAAACCAAGGAACTAGTTGTCTTAAATTTTTATAGAATTTTCCAAGGTGAACTGCAGTTAGTTGAGTGGAAGCTAAATAAAACCTGATACTAAAGCTCTCAGCTTTTAAGTATTCTCTTTCTAATGCTCCAGTGTACACAGAGCATGCTGCATGGGGACGCTTTTGTAGCTGTGCATTTTTTTCATCCTTTCCATTTATTATTCCGTGACAGCTTTCTTTCCTATTTAAAAAGAAAATATTCTTGGCCAAAAACATTCAAATGAGAAGACATAATAGCACTTGCAACCGAAGTCTCTGACGTTAAAAAACGATATGCACTGAGGAACATGAAATGTAGAACTGTTTCATTATTAATGAATCAATGTGCAAATCCATGAGTTCATTCTCTGTTGGCCTTTCATGAGTGTATAGAAGTTTATTTGAAAAGCACACCAGCAGCGGAAGACCATAAATTAGTTTACATGCTTGGAATATGGTCTTTGCAGATTATTAGAGTCTAATATTAATGGAATAATGAACCTGGGACTTCACAAGTTTCAGCAAGGCTTTTTGATTTTGAGGATAAATTAATTGCTTTAACAAGTAAGGAGCGATTTGGGGTATGATTCAGAATTGGAATCAGGCAGGCAATCACAAAAGTCCAAAGCTAATGTTTTAAACTTCTTAACGCAAAATGATTTGCATTTCACACGAATCTAATGGGTTGCCAGTGTTTTATTCTTGTTCAATGAATCCCGATGCAATGCCCGGTCCCTGACCTTCATCCAAAGCAAGGACAACAGACATATGCAATATATACAAACAGATACAGTATTTGTCTATGGGAACCATTTCTAACTTGGCTACAAGGAAGCAGCAGCTTCTTCTGGCAGAAAAGGCCTATCTAGTCTGTACAATTTGAAGCCAATTCGTTTCTTTAGTTATTGAGGTTGTTGTACAAGGACAAGAAAGCCTTACATCTTTTACAGGTTGGAATTCCTCCGAGGTCGGTATCTTTGAAGCTCTGCCACTAACTTGCCGCCTGACCTTGGCTGAGTTATTTCACCTCCCCATAAATCTCACCTTCTTTATCAAACAGAGAAGACTGCCTCAGAGGGTTATGAAAAGTGTATGAGACATGTGGGTAAAGCCCCTAGCACGCTGCCTGGCCACCAGTGAGTACCAGCGACTTGCACGTTCTTTACTCATCCAACAAACATCTATTGAGCACCAACTACATGCTAAGGGTGGAAAGACAGAAATGAAGGCGACACGGCTGCTGGCTGAGAGCTGGTGTTTATCGCCGGGTGCAGGGCATCGACACTCGCGTGTGGTGAGTGTACTAAGATATCAGCAGAGCCCTGTGGTAGCAGGAGTCGAGGGAGGCGTCACTGAAGGGCTATTTGAACTTACCGCAGGCTTGGGAAGGCAGGAGATGGAAAAGGGTTTGTGGGGAGGGCGAATATATAGAAAGACAGAGAGATGGGAAGGAATGTTTGGCACACTTAAGGCATCTAAGGAAGTTCGTTATACAATGAAAGCATTTAGAGAAAATGCACTGAGGATCCTTTGTTTTGCTTGCTCTCTCTATCCTGCAGTTTAGGAGGTGACAGAACTTATGTGGTCTGTTTTGTTTTTGGTTTTGTTTTCATTTTACCAAATCACGGAATGTTTTCGAGATAGATTAATTCCAAGTAATATCTGGCCAATTTGCTGGTGCCTATGTCTACCAGTCACACTCGGCCATACCCATTTCTGTTATCTGGTAGCATCTAAGAGGAATGATATTCTGCAGAGGCTTGCTGAGGTGGGTATTGGAGCAAAGTGCCAGAGAAATGTGGGTTGAAGGTTAGCAGCATCTTGTAAAGAAATAGGCCTAAACTCAGTTCCTCAAATCAGTCCACTAGCTATTTATGTTGAGTGAAACATTAATCTTCTTTCATCAGCAGTTCTCTTCTCCGAGACGTTTCATTGAGGCAATTTACAAATGTTGAGGCATAAAGTAAAACAAAGTAGCATAAGTGAAGAACAAATGACAACACTGAAGCAAAGGGAAAACAAAACTAAAGAACCAATCTGGTGCTATGAATCATGTTCATGGAAAAATTGCTTCCCATGAATTTGGTCCAGAGCTTCCTAGAATCCAAAGTGAAGAAGGAAACCAGAAACAGTTTACATTGTCTATGCTGTCCAATATGGTCGCCCCTAGCACTTCAAATGCGGCTAGGACAAACTGAGATGAGCTGTGAGTATAAAATGCATACTGTAGTTCCAAGACTTAGCACAAAGAAAACACAGACTATCTCAATAATTTTAATATTTATTACCCTTTTAAATGATATATTTTGGATGTTGGGTTAAAATCCCTCATCAAAATTGATTTCACCTGTTTCTCTTTACTTTGTTAAAACTGTAGCTACCAGAAAATTGTAAATTACATACGTGCCTCACATTTGTGGTTTGCGTGCTAAATCCACTGGACGGTGCTGGTCTAGAAGATAAAAGATTTCATCAACTGATGGATGGATAAAGTGTGGTACGTCCACACCAGGGAATATGGTTCTGCAATGAAAAGGGAATGAAATAATGGTATGGGGTTTCTTTCGGGATGATAGAAATGTTCTAAAATTGACTGCGGCGATGGTTGCGTAACTTGGGGAGTATATTAAAAGCCATCGAATTGTAAACTTAAAAATGAATACATTATACTTAGCTATGTTACAATCATAAAGCAGGGGGAAATAAACTTTAGGGAAAAAATTAAAAGCATACTCTGTTCCTCAGAGAAACCCAACTATTCTCAGTACCAAGATAAGAAGTGTCTCCCTAAGGGCACCCATTGGACAGCACAGCTGCAATGTTCAAGTCAACGAATCAACATTCATTATCCATATTCTCAGAGTAGGGAAGACTTTTGCAGGTCTTTTTCTGGGGTTTTCAATTTGTCAATGGCATCACACTCAACTCAGTACACACCTATATACTAATGGCTCCCAAATTCCTGCCTTCGGTCCAGACTTCTTAAAACTTCATACCCAGACTTTCTCAATGTCACACACATACCTCAAGTTCAACATGACCAAACACTGTTCCCTCTGTATTTTCTGTCCAGTTGCTGCTTTCATGTACCATCTAGTTACCAATGCTAGAAACCCGGGAGTCCTTGAATCTTGACTGTTTTTTATGCCACACCATCCCTCTGCCAATTCAGGCTTCCAAATATTTCTAGAATCTGTGTTCTCTTCTCTATCCTTTCTCCACTGCCCCTCAGGCTTTCATCATCATCTGCCCAGACAATTGCCACAGCGCCTAACCTGGTCTCTGCTCCAGCCTTGTTCCCCTCAAATCTCCCTCCACCCCCATCAGCTGGCACAATCAATCCAGAATGCCATGGACTTTCATCGCCTGCAGGATAAAGTTCACGAAAGCAAACATGGCCCTCCAAATCCAGGGCCCCACCTCCCTCTCTCTTCTCAGCTCTCAGTACTCCTCCAAGCGATCTCTTCCTGGTGGCGCCCACCACCCCTTCTGAAACTGAAGTGGCCAATTCCTATTCAACAGGTCAAATCAGCTCAGGGATACCTCCTCTGGACGCCCACACATAGAGCATGACCACTAGACTTTCCATATTGTATTGTAGTATCTACTTGTCCTTCTGTCTCTCCCACTGACTGTAAGCTGCCTGAGGGCCCATGCTGTGCCCGTGTTTTCCTCATCTCCGTAACACCAGCACAAGCCCCAACATAGCAATGCCTGAGAAGCACGTGTTGAATAGTGCATGAAGAACAGGTGAAAGAAGTGTGATTTCATTTTTGGGGTTAGGCAAATGGCTAAGAAATCTTAGAAACCCAATTTTAAGTGCTAAACATCCTTGCTTGCCTCCATGAGGACATGGATCGTGCCTCTTTCGTTCGTCACTGTGTTTCCAATATTCTTCAGTATTTGTTGGGTGGGTAGATGGGAAGATAAACGAGCGCATGGATAGAGATGCAGGCAGAGAAATGAATTCAAATAAACTGTTTCAGGAGAGTAGGTCTGATAGTCACAAAAGTTGTGAATATGTATCATCTCTCAATCCTGAGTTAGATTACTCAGGATCCAGTACTTTGGAACAGAGAGAAGCATTTGTTTTGCCCTTGAACAAATAAGTATCCAATTGAATGTGAAAATTCAGGTGATAAATTCTGCTGTATTCCCTACATCCAACTATATTCTAAGGTCTGAATGAATGTACCCCAGTTTCTAAAGAAGTAGATATGAGCTTCGTTATTGTCATTATGCAGTGAAAATGGTCACATTTCTCGAGTTCTACACCCTTTGATTCACACAAAACAGACTGAGGCGTCATATGTGCTTCATAAAAATAGGAAAAATGGAATAGTCTTTTTTTTTTTTTTGCTTTAGCTATGAGACAGTTTAATTTTTGTTCCCATAATTCTGTTGCCAGTGGTACAGGAATCTGTGTGAAAACAAGGGATATCTATATTTCTCAGAACAGTCTCAGAGCTTCCTGCATCATAAGGAACCAACCACAATACTAAAAAGTGTTTTATAAAATAAAGTATTCCATTGATCTGTGGAGAAAATAAACCTGTAGTTGGATGGAAAGTTAGAGCAACACTATATATTTTGCTACCCGTTCTACTTTTTCTTTTATAAAATTGCTATTTACGTGATTAACATGCAAAATCCAAGGACTGATGTCAGACCGGCATTCATCACCACACAAAGGTAGTGAAAAAGATATTATTTGTAGTGTTCTTAAAGTGCAAATTGAAGTTTAAAGGTAATAAGTTCTCAGTCAGCTTAACGACACGTTCAGGCATCGGCGCCCAAAATCCTGCTTTGTCGTTATTCCTACTCTTTCCCCAAAACTGTGATGTAGAAGTGGAGGACTTTAAGTAAAGCACCCTGGTGGTTTAATCTAGCATTTCTGGAAACGTCCCTGGTGCTAACACTCATTCAGCAAACACTCAGGGAATCTGGGTCCCAGACACGTATGTGCTACAAATATTCACACGATAGAATATGGCCCATGCCTCAACTAGAAATATGCCTGTACTCTCAGAGCTGAGAGGAGGGCTAATGTAGGATTGGATCAGGTGCTTTGGGAACTTGGAGAACTGGGGACGCGGAGGGTCCAGGGAAAGGGGCTGAGGGCTTGAATTACAACGGGGAACTGGCAATGGCGAGGACAGGCAAATCCAAGAACTGTTTAGGATATTGAACAAGTAGGGCAGGTCGACTAAATGGATTAGGGCACGAAAGAGTGAGGTATCAAAGATAGCGTAGCAGTCAGGACCCCGGCGTGGCCCGCCCGAAACAGTGATTCAGTTCACTAGAATAGGGGAGGATGTGAGGGGTAGGATGAGTTCGCTTTCAGACATGTAGACTTTTAGATACCTATGAGAACCCAGGAGCAGGCCTCTGGGAGGCAGTTGGAAACTTGAGTTTTGAGCTGGATGAGAGAAGAAGGCCTAGAAATGAAGACTTTTGTTGTCAGGTACAAGAGTAGACAAAGAGAACCATGGAGACCGTGCCAAGTGAAGTGGGGAGAGCAGAGGACAGTGATAGAAACCTGGGGAATATGTGGAACGAGAGGAATGTCCAACAGATTTTATAATAAGCAAGGAGCTACGAGGGGGAGCTGGAAGTCTAGAGAGGAGAAATGTTGAGGAAGAGGTTCCTCATCACTTGTGGCACATAGTAGATGCTTAAGAAATGTGGGTTGAACAAATAAATGCAGTCAGTAACTACTGAGTGACTTTAAAGCAAACCTCTATGTTTGTGTTAATTTATACCAGAGTGGTTATGACTGTTGGTTTTGGTGCCAGATAGAACTGGGCTGGATCCCAGCTCTGCCACTTGCCAGTTCGGGTGGCCTTAGACAATCTATCCAGCCCCCAAATGAAGATAATATTACTCATCTCACTAACTGATCACTGGAAGGGGCCGGCTTCGTAAATTCTGGAACAACTGGAAAGCTAAAAGCAGCTAAAAAGAATAAGATTCATTTTTATTCTCTGAGTGACATTGAGGCATTTCCAGAATGGAGCAACCTACACAACTACTCTTCAGTTCTTCAGGTATAAAGATCTGTATATAAATGAACAGGAAGTTCTGGAAGGATATACACCAATGCGGTTACTCCGGGAGGGACTGAGGTTAGAAGATCATGTGGGTTTTGAGTTCTCCCTATTCAGCTTGACTGTTTTTATGATGAATATATTCAACTCTTACTTGTATAATTATGAAGCAATTCATTTAAAAACACAGGTTAAAACCTTTTTATCTCCTAGTATTGTAGTGAAGACTAGAATGAGACAGGGGCTATACAACGCATTGCCCGGCACAAGGGAAGCCTCCTGTTACATACGAGTAGACTGTATACATAGCTGGTAAGGATGCCCGAGGAAGGCAATGGCCACCAACATTTCTGTGCACCAGCTCTGGGCCTGCCACTTTCTTTACACGACGCTCTCCGCTTTGTGTGGCCTCAGGCTGCTTAGTTATTTAATGCCTCTCTGCTTTAGCATTCTCACCTACAAAATGAGAATGATAACAGAATCTATTTTATAGAGTCATTGGGAAAATGAAGTGCATGAATCCAGCCAAGCTCTCAGCACGGGGCCTCGTGAGTGCTAGCTGTCAGCATCCTCCTCCTCATCGTCTAGCAGGAGCCTGAGCATCCTCCTCCTGATCGCTGAGAAGACACAAGTTCACCACGAAGATGGTGTTACTTAACCAACATCGCACAACTAGGAAATATCTAACCTAGAATTGTAACGCACATCTATGTAAGTGATTTCCATGGTACCACAGGGAAAGGACCGCCCCAACATACCCGTGCATGTGTGATGAAACCAAATAGAAAACTGAATAAGGATCAGGGGCTGGGGCCAAGCGGGGAACAGGGAATTCGTGTTTAACCGGTACGGACTTTTACTTCCGCAAGATGAGAAACGTTCTGGAGATGGACGGTGGTGATGGCTGAGGAACGACGTGAATGCACTTGAATGCCATTGAACTGTACACTGAAAATAGTAAACTTCATCATAATTAATTAATTTTCAAAAGTGAACATGGAATAAATTTGCCTTAAGACTGCCAGGCTCGCAGCGGGGCGGCAGCCCAAGGCCCCGCATGTGTCGGGGCTGTCAGAGCCTCCGGCCATGGCCTCCCACACACAGGCCCGATCGGGATGCCAGCCCAACACCACACCATCCAACCACCCATCTCTGTGCGACCCAGAGCAGCCTCTCGTCCGCTCCCCTCAGCCTCCTCCATTCTGTCCTGGCCCAGTGGGCGGGTCAGATGCCGGCTGCCCCCGCTCTACCTCCCGGGTCCTGCCCACAGAAACCTGGGCACGTGCGCCTCTTTCTGACACCCCTACTCACACTGTACGTCAACTCAGATGTCACCCTCTTCTCCGAAGGCCAGAGAAGTGCCATTTCATGTCCAACGTCTCACAGCTAGTGCACGGCAGACGACAAGTTCACCCGGGAAGTCCTCTTCCCACACCAGCATGTGCCTGCTGGCATCATCTGCGGTCCAGCCGGTGAGCTGCAGGGTCCAATCAGCGGGTGGGCTGTGTTAGTGGCCTTAGGTGGCCACAATTAGGTACACTTCAACGACGGTCTCAGATTCAGTTGTGGGGTTTGGTTTTTTGCTGGAGGATCAGCAATGAAACATTCATGTCAAGACTGCCCGTCTAATCAGTACAAAGTGCTGCTGCCACCCCAACGGCAGCACATCTGGTGCCTCTGCTCTAAAGCCTAACTGTGAGTGGCCTCCATTGGGCCCTGCCCGAGAGGAATGGGGTGCTGAGGTGTTGATCCAGTTAGATATTATTCACCCGCAAACTGGTGCCTGCGTTAGTCATTGCCCGATCCTCTGCCTGGCAGCCCTTCCCCAGTTCTGGAGCTCATTCAGAAAAGTGTGCGTCACAGGGAGGCTGTCCCTCCAGTCTTGTCATGGGTGGCACTGCCTGGGCAGCATGTCACAGTCTTCAGCGGGAGGCTTGCTGAGGACGTCCACACAGCGACACCCCACTGGGGATGCCTCCCAATCCTCGCTTCAGTTCTGCGGCAGGTGAAACCAGCTGCCGAAGACCTGTGTGTTCTCCAGCATCACTCGCAATGAGAGGGCCCTAGCCCCATGCTTTACCCGGCCCCTCCGCCCTTGGTTCATTTATTATTTGTCAGCATTTACTCTGTGCCAGGCACTGAGTTAGGCACCGATGGTAAATACCTCTGGACTCATGGAGCTTCAAATTAGTGGCGGGACACTAACATCATTCAATAAACAAGATGCAAAATACAAAAGAGCCAAGAAGGAAAGCATTTGGGTGCTATGAAGCATAACGGAGAGGATATGGGGTGGGAGGAAAATGTAATTTAACTTGAGGGGATGCAGAGAAAGCCTCTCTATGGAAGCAATGTCTAGTGGGAGGCCTGGAGAGCCGCTGCTTCCACCCCTTTTTCCTGTCTGCCCCCTTGTCAATTCCCCACCCCCACACTCACAGACACGCAAGCGCAAAGACACCACCTACAAATTACACAGGCATTTAGCTATACACGTGGACACACAGATACTTCAGGCAGACAGACATACACGCATACAAACAACCAGGCCAAACAGACACACACAGATTCACATAGATACACACAGGACCCACATATACAGACAAAGACAAACACAGACACATGGACAGATACAGACACAACACACACACACACACACACACACTATACATATATATATATATAATATATATATATATTATAATATACCCCTCTGTGCCATTTGAAAACCTGTGACTAGGAGCCATTTGAGATGGCTTTTTCACAAAATGTCACACCTGAAAGTATTCGGGGCCTCAGGGCACGCAGAGAAGTCACTCTTGTTGCACTCAGCCCAGGGCTTAGCAAATGGCTTTGCACCTGCTGAATAATGGGCTCTCGGGGAAAATTAATTGTGCCTCGTGGTTCCTCTCCTGGCATTATTTGCTGAGACCGGCTCTCTAGTCTTTCCGAATATGTGGCATCTGCAAATCCCACTTTCCAGGCATCAAGCTTATTCCTGAAATACCAGCACGAGTCAGGCCCTTAGCATGAGGGCTCAGAGCATCTAGATGATTTGAAGCTTTGATACACATTTACATACCCCCACGGGCTGCGGAGGGGAGGAAGTGCAGGTAAATGTGAAGGTCAGGAGGATATTTTTATTTGACTGGAATTTTTATTTTTTAACATGAGAGAGTTTTTTAAAATGCAGAGACTACTGGATAATCCGTGATCTCCTGTTTTAAAATCGGCAAATTACATGTTAATATATTTTCAGTACCTTAAATCACTGGCTCCCAGGTTTCCGGCTGAGAAAAGGGCAGAGTGGACAAGACCTCATCCGCCATGAGAAAGAACCCAGAATTACTTGTGGGGTTCCCACCACTACCTCATTCCAAGAGCACTCCCCAAATCTCGATACCAGGAGCGGCATAAAGAACGCTGTCTGGCTTTTCTTATGCAAGCAGCGAGGAAGCCCAGGGACCCCCTTGGTTCTGTGCGCTGTGATTTCTCCCCCCTCCACCCTCGTGTTCCACAAAAGAAATGTGGACTACAACCCCGTGACGGTGGCCTTTGTAATAACTGACCCTGAAGTCAGTGGGTAACAATTCAGCTGCTCCCAGTAAGTCAGTCCTGGCAGACCCACAAAGTTTTCCAGAAATATCGATACGAAGCTGACAGATCAAAAGTGAATCATGCCAGCTCTCCTCCTAGGAAATGGTTAGATGGGTGTCTGCCTGCTAATACCTCAGTTCTTTTCACAGTAGGTCTGAAAATAGCTCATATTCTTTAAATGTCTGGAGATGCAGGCGACAAAAAGAGTTTTGAGTGGAAAAAACCTCCCTGAGACCCCCAATTCTGTTTCTACCATATTCCCCCAGTCTGCCCGCCTCACACCACATCCCTGGATGTCCAGAGACGACTCAGTGCAGGACAGACTCCATGCGTCCTTGGAAGGCCATTCGTCTAGGACTAGGATTGGGCATCCCTGCACAGGTGGTAAGCCAGGTGACCCAACATGGAGACCCATTCTCCTGATAACTCCGTGAATCACTTGTTATAAATCTTTTATGTCCCTGTCACCTGCCCCTGGTTGCTCCCGCTGAAAGGCAACTCCTTCCTAATGAGCCCTTTTCTCTGTCTTTAGCGTTAATTGGCCCATGCAGGTTTTCACTTCCTCAGCTGTGAACCTTCACGTCTGTGGTTCACATAAGCACCAGCAGTAGACAAAGTAGTCACCAGTAGGTCTAAGGTACAGGTAAGGGAAAGATGAGCTTGGTTGGGGGTTGCAGAACAGGCTGGATTGGAGGGGATGAGCCTGGTTGTTTAACACAACGTGAATTAACAAAGACTCAAGTGAGGTGGAAACCATTACAGTGGATACAGAGGGACCTATGTGCGAAGTCCTGTGAAAGAAAGCATTGATCAAACCTGCTGTCCTACTGGGTGTGGGAATGAGGATAGTGAGAGGACTGCAAGGGTGTTCCTGAGACAGTGTTTCTCTACGAGGGTCTGAAAGCCGCTTGCAAAATCACCTGGGGGCTTTATAAGAGTGCCATTCCTGGGGTCCACCCTCAGAGTACGATTTTTGTAGATGGAGTGATGGCCAGAAATCTACATTTTAAAATTTCCCAGATGATTTCAATATACAATAAAGTAGTTGTAAAGTCGATACTCCTTAGGACCTGTGAGCAATACGTTTTAAATATGTTTCCCCTTATGTCTAATATGGTGCTTGGCAATTAGTCAGCTGTCAAGAAGTGACTGACTGCTGCTATGGCGAGTCAATGAACAAGATACATGGAGAGGATTGTGAGATGACTGAAATTTCAACCTGAGTGGCTGAGGGCTCTGTGATCCATTAACAGCAATGGAGACAAGGAAGAGCAAGTTTAGAGTGAGGGTGATAAGTCTGTTTTAGACAGAGTGACTTCCCAACTCACATGGGTAACGTGCATGGGCCTCCGGAGTGACGTTGGGTCACACAGGAGACAGGTGAGTCCTTTGGACACTAGTTGAAGCTAACGGATTGGTAAAGAGTGCCGCAGGCTGCTAAGGACGAAAGTTCAGGGAAAATGCATGACGAAGAGGGTCAGAAGGGAGACGAAGACGCAGAGGGGATAGGAGTGGGAGAGTCAGAACCCTTAGGAGAGCCAGCAACGTGCAGTGTCGGAAACCAGAGAGGAAGGAGTACAAAGAACTTAGAGGTCGGTCAGTGGGTCAAAGAATTTGGGGAGCTTCAGAACTGAGGACGCGCTACTGAAGTCAGCCTGTAGTATTTCGGAAAGCACCGGTCATCTTTAAGAGAACAGTGTGAAAAGAGTGGTAGAAACAAAAGCTGATCACAGAAATGAAAGAAGGAAATGGATGAAGAGGAAAGCTGCAGCCACCAGCGGAAATCACCCACCAGGGATTTTTCAGGAAAAAACTGAGAAATAGGATGACAGCTATAATGGGCCAGCAGAGGAAAGCAAGGCCACGGACCTCACTCCTCCCTGCCCCCACATTCTGGTGTTCCTCAGGGTGCGTCTTTCCTTTCTTCTGTTTCTCTCTATGCCCTTCCTGGGCCACTTCACTCATGGTCTCAGCTTGCATCCCTCATCTGCTGATCTGCTCCCAGGCCTCCCTCTGCCTTCCACACACCTCCATCTGTGTGTCCACCAAACATTCAAGCAACAATACTCAGCCTCAGGGAGGGAGCCAACTACTCCCCGTCGCTCTGAGTGGCACCACCATCCACCCATGCACCTAGTCACCAATCAGGCCAGAAGGCCAGAAGCCATGCCAGGGCTCCCTCTCCCTCATTCCCACATCCAGTCATTCAGAGTCCTGTAGGGTTGATCTCCTTGGCAACCTGCTCTGCCCCTTCCTCCCCAGCCCACTTCGTATCTGGCCTGCACTATGGCAGTGACCTCAAGTAGGTCTCCTGGCCCTTCCCACACCTCCAAGTTGCTGCCAGAGTCATGTTCCAACAGCATGAATGTGGTCAGGATGTTCTACCCAGTGACAGAACGAAGCTCGAGCCTTTTCCATGGCCTTCCTCTGACTGTGTCCTGCTTGTTTTCAGCCACGCTGACTCACATGTGCCTCCCACACGCTGGCCTGCTTGGATCTCCTTGTTTTGCTCGTGCAGGTCCTGTTCATGGACGTGTCATCCCTTTCCCTTCCCTCTCTCTCTTTCCTGATCCCCACCACCACCTGTGTCTGGTCAACAACTGGTCCTCTTTCTGTTTGTAACTCAGAAGTCCCATCTTCGAGAGAAAACATTTACCTTTCCTCTTCTTGTGTCCTCACTGCCCTCTTCATCCAAAAGGTGTTCAGTGGTTTCCATGTGTCTGTTGTAACGGACGGTGAACCTTTGTTGGGGGAGAGCAGCGAAGGAGTCAGGAGGAGAGAGATAGGAGTTGACTCCTGCAACAGCTACCTCCCAGGAGGCCTCTGCTGGGCTCGACCCGCTACGTTGACTGGAAATAAAGTGAATTCCACAGAAGGCCTAAAATAACTTCATGAAACATCCCCTCTCTTATTCTCCCCGAATTTATTTTCTCTCCCTTCATTTCTCTCTGCCTTTTCTTTCATTCTCTCTGTCCTTCTGTACTCCTCTTTTCTTCTTTTTCCTGGCTTCTTTCTTCCCATCCCCTGGCACTTCTGCAGGAACGAGCACCAGCTCCTAGGCACACCTGCTCTCTTTTCCTCCTTTGTTGTATCTCTTTCCCCCGGTCATGTCTTTCAGGCCGTGTTTATGTCTAATTTCTGAGAGCATCGGCTTGTCACCTGCAGACACAGTCATTTCCTTGAGAGAATTGAGCCCGGAGGATGATGATATTGACAAATGCGGTCATGGAAGGAGGAAAAGTTGCAGATTTTCAGATCTACAGTGTCAATTGGATGTAACACCCAGAAAAGGTCCTGGGGTAGAATGCTAGTTGAAATTCCTCCTAAAAATAAGAGGACGTAATAACCATGTGAATACAGAATATAAGGTCTTCTCTCAAGAGGAGGTGTTTGTTTTTCTTTCTAAGATGCAAAGCATCCTTGCCCCAAAATACCCCTGAACATCCATTTATACCCCGCTGGAGGGAGAGGGGCCCTCTCCCCCCACTTGGCGGCAATGCAAGGAATGTGGTAACCGCGTGCGAGTTTTCGGGCTGCACATAGGTCAACAGTGCCCTTTCTCAGCCACCAAGAGACCAGGGACAAGGTTGCCATGGCCTTGTGCAGGTTACAAAGAAGAGGACTCCTGCAGATGCCACTGCTCCCGGAGCCTTTAGGGGCCCAACAACCTGATGGGAACAGGGGTGGGGCATCTGCTAATGGGTGGGGGCTTCACTAAGGGCATAAACGTCAATGGTGAAGAGTGAGCCCTGAAGCCAAAAGGGATCATGTGATTTTCCCCTCTGTCTAGTGGTGCTTTAATAGCAGGAACTTGGATTGGGTGTAAATAGCTTGAAGCCCAGAGGAGACACTCACTGATTGCGTTGTTTTAAAATTCGATTCACCTGGCACAGATGCCAGCCCAAGCGTTTCTCTGGTACGGTTGTCCCTGAAAGTATCTATCGTGGTTGGCTGTTGAACAGAGAAATGAAAGCAAATAGAAGGTCGGTCCCTCTGCTGTGCCTAAAGACGCATTAAGGCCATTGGGATCTGCCCACTGCTGGAGTGAGGACATGCATAAATTCTGTCTTCACTTTGAGGTGCAGAACTTGGCTGTAAGGGTAAACTAATCCAAGCTTCTCATTTTTGCAGCGGTGAGACGTGAGGCTCAGAGAGGCCAAGTGATAAGGCCTCTGGGATCACAGAGTTGATGTCAAACCAGGAGCAGAGCCCAGTTAGCCAGTGACCT
The DNA here is from genome assembly GCF_004115265.2 of Rhinolophus ferrumequinum. Taxonomy (NCBI): domain Eukaryota; kingdom Metazoa; phylum Chordata; class Mammalia; order Chiroptera; family Rhinolophidae; genus Rhinolophus; species Rhinolophus ferrumequinum. Next base: position 40,329,108 of record NC_046297.1, on the reverse strand, counting down.
TCCCGCAGATTCATCGTGACCTCTGCAATGGCTTATAGTCTAAGTCACTACTGGGTGCTAAGGGCTGGTTCTCTGTGTCCCGGCCGTATCCACCCCAAACGAGCCAGGACACTCCGCTTACCTGGTGCCCAAGTTACTCTCAGGAAGTTATCACAGCAGCGCGGAGGATGACACCAGGTGGGGTTCGGTGGGGTCGGCAGTGGCAGTCCCGTTAGTGGTGCTGAGCAAGACAGTGCGGAAGGGGAATCCTGCAGGGAGTGTCTGTTTCATGTTTCACGAGGGCTCTGAGAATAAATGACCATTTCTTCTACAAGGCAGGTTGGTGGCTCTCGGTCCTGGCAAAGACGGGCCCCAGCTCTATAAGCCTGCAAAGGATAAATAACAGGTCTTAAGCGGCCTTTCTCAGGAAATCGGGTCCCCAGCGTCGAACGCCCGTGTTGTGTTTGCCACTCCATATGTAATTGAAGTGCCTGAAGGACGCGTAAATAATTTTTTCTATTTAATTGGTATACTCTTTGAGACTGGAGTCCTGAGTGTCAGTGTTACTGCTCGTTCCCGAGTGGAGGCACGAGGGCTGAAGCGCCGTCATCAGACACACGGCTGCAGCGGGGCCGTGTCAGTGCTTGCACAGTAGTGTGTTAATGAGTGTTAAAACTGACATCGCAAACAACAGCGTTCTCAATTTTTAAAATTACAACTCTGTAACAATTCATGCTGTTAAAAACATACAAGAAATACCAGTTAAGCCTTCAAGTAGATAACATACAGCCTGTACGGATTACTGCGATCCCAAAGTGCATAACGGATCGTTTTCTTGAAATGAGGCAAGAATTTAGCAGGTAGTTCAATTATTTACTACTAAGATAAGTAGAAATAACACAGCCAATATTACATACCAATTACTACCTCAAGAGCTATAAATCAGCTCGGCATTACAACATGCCCCTCCTTGGCAGGAAACCTAGTGTTGTGCTGGGCAGCCTGCGGGTCTCTGCTCCCGCTCCCCACATAAGAACACAGGACATGGTGAGGCCAAAGGAACACCCCCAGAGCCATAGGTAGGGGAGTCATACCACTATAGTCTCTCTGGTGGCATCCGCGTCTCTGCAGTCCGCGCTTGCTAGCTCAGCCCCCAACTTCTTGCTGGCCCCCATTTTTCTGCTAGCGGAGCCACGACAGTTATATTAGTAGCCAATGGCTCACTGGTTACAGCTGACGGCCAACTAGCCAAGCTGATGGCCATCCAATCACAGTTGATGGCCATTTACTATCTGAGCCAGCACCTTTCCACGTGAGGCCGAGAACCTGGAAACTGCTTTCTGGGGCTCTGTCCCCACACTCCACCCCTACAGGGTCTCGCCTCATAATCTACGCGACAAGCGTCTTCTGCGAGGGGCCCTGTGCGAGGAGCCTGGAGGTGAATGCAATATTCTGGACACAGCCAGGCTCTCTGGGCACTGCCACTCTCTCTGGGTACAGCCAGACTTCCTGCACTCAGCCAGGGCCTCTCAGGGCACTGCCACTCTCTCTGGGCCACTCGGTACCGTGGTGGAATAACAGCGGCTCACAGTCAAGGTGCTTACAGATTCTCGATGGCGGCCGGTCAAGACACAAAAGCAAATATCCCCCAGTTCCACTACATGGTGGTATGTTCCCAAACAGTCAAGTGGTCCATTAATTAGGGATGGAATGCAATTCCCCATAATCCATAGTCATTTGCCAGGGCTGTCTTGGGGGTGAGGGATGACCTTGACCTCACCCTCAGCTCCCACGGAGGACTCAGCAAGCGTTTCCTCCTGGGACTAGAAGTCCCGCATCGGGCTGCCTCAGCAAGCACTTCCCAGCCCACAGACCCGAAATGACCTTCGCTTTCTCCGGCCTCTGCTGGTTGGGGAAACGTCCACATCTTTCCTCCCCTCCACGGGGGTTCAGGTCTCAGGCAGCTGCTCCTCCTGGTCTTCCTGAGACTGAGTGTTCATACGCACAGACTGCTCCACTGCCCTTCAGAGAGCTTTGGCCGGCACTGTACCCTGCTCGTTGCGCCATTTGTCGTGCAGGGCGGCCTGCGGGGTCTCTGCTCCTGCTCCCCACATAAGAACGCAGGATATGGTGAGGCTAAAAAGGAACACCCACAGAGCCATAAGTAGGGGAGTCATATCTCTATACTCTTGCTGGCGGCTGGGTTGGAGATACAGGAAGCAGGAGCCACACTGTGGGGACAGAGCCCCAGAGAGCAGTTTCCAGGCTCTCGGCCTCATGTGGAAAGGTGCTGGCTCAGGTAGTAGATGGCCATCAGCTGTGGCTGGTTGGCCGTCAGCTGTAATCATTGAGCCATTGGCCACTAATATAACTGCCGCGGCTACAGAGGGAAGTCGAGGAGAGAGGGAGACTGAAGGAGAGTGGAGGAGAGTCAGTCGGTTGGCAGCAAAGCGGACAGCAGGTCACATGTCGTGTGGCTCCAGCCTCCAGTGAGACCATAGTGGTATGACTCCCCTACCTATGGCTCCGTGGGTGTTCCTTTTTGGCCTCACCATGCCCTGCGTTCTTATGTGGGGAGCAGGAGCAGAGATCCTGCAGGCCGCCCTGCACGACAAATGGCGCAGCGAGCAGGGTACGGTGTCAGCCAAAGCTCTCCGAAGGGCGGTGGAGCAGTTTGTGCATAGGAACACTCAGTTGCAGGAAGACCAGGAGGAGCAGCTGCCTGAGAGCTGGACCCCTGTGGAGGGGTGGGAACACGAGGTCGGTTCCCCAACCAGCAGAAGCCGGAGAAAGCGAAGATCCTTGTGGCCCTATAGGCTGGAAAGTGCTTGCTGACACAGCCCGGATGCACGACTTCTAGTCCCAGGAGGAAACGCTGGCTGAGTCCTCCGTGGGAGAAGAGGGTGAGGTCAAGGTCAACCCTCACCCCCAGGACAGCCCTGGAGAATGACTATGGACTATGGGAAATTGCCTTCCATTCCTAATTTAATGGACCACCTGACTGTTTGGGAACATACCACCATGTAGTGGAACTGGCGGATATTTGCTTTTGTGTTTTGACCAGCCGCCATCGAGAATCTGTAAGCACCTTGAATGTGAGCCGCTGTTGTTCCACCACGGTACCGAGAGGCCCAGAGAGAGTACCTTGAGAGCCCTGGCTGTGTCCGGGAGGTCTGGCTGTGACCAGAGAGAGTGGCAGTGCCCTAAGAGGCCCTGGCTGAGTCCAGGAAGTCTGGCTGTGCCCAGAGAGAGTGGCAGTGCCCTGAGAGCCCTGGCTGAGTCCAGGAAGTCTGGCTGTGCCCAGAGAGAGTGGCAGTGCCCTGAGAAACCCTGGCTGTGTCCGGGGAGACTAGTGGTACCCTAAGAAGCCCAGGAAGTCTGGCTGTGCCCAGAAGTACTGGTGGTACCCTGAGAAACCCTGGCTGTGACCAGAGAGCCTGGCTGTGTCCAGAATATTGCATTCACCTCCAGGATCCTCACACAGGGCCCCTCGCAGAAGACGCTTGTCCGTAGATTGTGAGGCGAGACCCTGTAGGGGTGGAATGTGGGGACAGAGCCCGAAAGAGCAGTTTCCAGGCTTCGGCCTCACATAGAAAGGTGCTGGCTCAGATAGTAAATGGCCATCAACTGTGATTGGATGGCCATCAGCTGTGGCTAGTTGGCCGTCAGCTGTAACCAGTGAGCCATTGGGCACTAATATAACTGCCGTGGCTAGGCTAGCAAAAAATGGGGGCTAGCAAGAAGACGGTGGCTGAGCCTGGAAGTGGCGCAGTGAGGGTTGAGAATTGTGTGGCTCCTGGTTCCTGTGTCTCCAACCCAGCCGCCGGCGAGAGTATAGTGGTGTGACTCCCCTACCTATGGCTCCGTGGGTGTTCCTTTTTGGCCTCACCGTGTCCTGTGTTCTTATGTGGGGGCAGGAGAAGAGACCCTGCAGGCCTCCCCGCACGACTAATGGCGCAGCGAGCAGGGTCTCCCGCACGACACACACTGTTGGCAACACTTACTGCTCCGCTTGCAGGCTCAGCCACCATCTTCTTGCTAGCCCCCATTTTCTGCTAGCGTAGCCACAGCAGTTCTATTAGTAGCCAATGGCTCACTGGTTACAGCTGAAGGCCAACTAGCCACAGCTGAAGGCCAACTAGCCACAGCTGATGGCCATTTACTACCTGAGCCAGCACCTTTCTGTGTGAGGCCGAGAGCCTGGAAACTGCTTTCTGGGGCTCTGTCCCCACACAGCACTTTCAAAATGCTCATTACTCATATTGTGAGAGAAGCCTGGCCATATATTCGTTCCAATGGCATTGAGGTTACAACCTTCAAATGTCAGGAGTGAAGCTACTCTCAAGCCAACAGTTGGAAACAAGTGATATGAAGCTTCCACTGTCCCCCTAAAGGGCGTTTATGGGTCAGTCTAACAGACTTGTGGCCAAAGATGTCACCTCATACTTATATTCTTAACTCTAGAAACAGACCAGAAAATTAACCTGAATCCCTGATTAGCTCCCGGGACCAGAAGAAACTGCTACATAAGATATTATCTAGCCAGGTCTATCAGAGCCCAGTTGAAAGCACTTGTGAACTTTCTTTCTTTCTCTTTCTTTCTCTCTCTCTCCCCTTTCTCTCTTTGGATGTCTGTTCAGTGACGTCCATGGCCGTGGCCATGAAAAGGAGCTGATAGCTTTCCCTCAAATGAAGACAAAAAGCCAAAACTGAAAGACAAAACTATTACGTGGCACACACTAGTAATGGATATTATTAATGATTCATCATCATCAATGAAAGGTTGTTTTAGGTCCTGTGTCCTCTGCTTTAGAAAGCAGCATATTCTATAAAATATTTTCTAAAGATTTTCTGTCCAAAATGGTTGAGACAGTGCTTTATCCCTCAAAGACCTAAGGTTTAGATGCTTCATGAATTAATTTACTTGGGTGGAACACCTCATTCCCTGATGATGCCAGATAATGGTTCTCCAGCATCACAGACCTGTTATTCACACACTTACATACTGAAAATAAAAAGCCTTGTTAGAGGAGAGAAGTTTTCTTCTACGTTGCTTCTTTCCCTGACTTCAGATCGTCACTGTAATGTAATACTTAGAAATTATTGACAACTAGTTTCCCAGGAAAGGCTGTATAAGTTATCTTAAAGCAAAAATTTTAAAGTGATGATAATTGTTTGCTCTGTATGATGTTATTTCTCCCAATCTTAGAGCCACCTGTTCCTTTGGGTCATTCTGTATTCCTGTTGGAGTCATTATTCTGTATTCCTATTCACCCACCTTCACGTCATGACATTTAGCAGTATAGTTGAATAGTTTCTAGGTGTGCGTGTACAATCTGTGAAGCTGAAACATTTTTGGAATATCTGGAGTAGAGACGTGAAACAAGGCCATGTCAGAACTTACACAATCCTGTATCAGCCGTGGGATACTTTACATCATAAATTAAAAACCCTATTTCATAAAATGCTTGGGATAAAAGTATTCTAAACAGTTTCCTTTTCTGATTCACTTTTGGAGTGCTTAAAATTTAAGCATTTGGCAAAATGCAGAATAGAATAGTTACTTTAACCAGTATTCATTCAGTTTTGTCACATTTTGGGTGATCCCTGCAGGTGTTCACGATCACCGCAGCACTCCATAGCTGGGGAGGAGGTGAGAGATGAGACTGCGTGTACACAGAACATCCCCTGAAAGTCTGTTTGTTGGCAATGGTGGATTTGTCTTTCTGCCTTTGTTAAAAACAGACAATATTGTGTCAGCTTACTTTTCTCATTGGCTCTTTTCTAGAAGCAGAGGTGTTTATTAGTAGTAGTAGTATTGGCATTATTATCATTTTGTTGCAAATTACTTGAGGTTCCTGCACATGTGGCTTCTTGGTTTTTCAGAGAAGGAATCCTGTTTCAATTGTTGAACCATAAATGAAAGATAATGTAAAGAGTTTGCTGAAATATTTGTGCTGAAACTCGCTAGACTTAACCTAGTGTAGATAATCTTACTATATTAATATCTTCATTTTCTTTCTACATCCAGTTAAAAATCTAAGTTTAGAAGAACTACAGATGCGGTTAAAGCACTGGACCCCATGATGGAACGAGAAATAGAAGAGCTTCGACAAAGATACAATGCAAAAAGGCAACCCATTCTGGATGCAATGGATGCGAAGAAAAGAAGGCAGCAAAACTTTTGAGTCTAATTTCTTCTCTTTTTGTTTCTATAACTATTCTGGAGACGAAGAAAACACTAAAATTGAAGGAATATTATGATTTCTTTTTAATCCCTAGGATTGGAATCTAGAACTAGGCAACGGCCAAAAACTAATGACGATACATACCAGGGTAAATTCCCAAAAGGCACAATTTACAACTGTATCCATTATGTTTTCACTTTTAAATGAGGAAAACAACAGAAATGTATTCTCTATATCCATCAGCTGCATACCAGCAGTAAAATTGTGTTATAAAATGAAGGCTGTGTTTAGAGACCTTGAAACTCCAAAGCTATTGTACAGCACGGAAGGGCTTTATGTTACAATATTCTTGATTCTTATCTAGTAGCCTATTTATTGTGTCCCTTTAGGTAAACTTATTTATTTATGCTATTCACTTTGCTTTTTTTTTTTTTTAGGACAAGATCAGGATAGCTTTGGTAAAGGTAGGGATGTATTCATAGATCATAATATTGAACCAGCTTATACCTTAAGCAGGGAACTATGGGGTACAATCCATGATTTCCAGAATAGTTGTCCAATAGAAGCATAAGCAATAATATCAATAGTACACACATGAGCCAGGCATTTTTTATACTGAAGCAATAATTCCATTTTCTAACTCCTGAAATTTTAACTTTTTAATTCTTGATATTTGGTACAAAAGGAACTATATATATATATATATATATGTCGGACAGAACTATAATGTTTTAAACCAAAGAAATGAATGGAATGCTTGCACATAAAATGTGTGGTAGATATTTTAAAAGAAATACATTCTGAGACAAATGTAATTTCATTTTCCCCCTTTTCTTCCACCTCCGCCCCCCCCACCCACCAGTTCTAGCCTCTGTTTTTCAATCCGGTTGTGTATGGTTGTGTACAAGACAGCTACCTGCCCATGCTGGCGTTACTAGCTATGCGCTCCCCCCTGCTGAGGCAGTTGGTGTCCGTCAGCTGATCACAGTAGCTTTTACCTGCTGCTAGCCACTCACGGTGGCTGCTGGCCAGACACGCTGTCCACTGGCGACGCATAGCCTCACACGGTAGCCGTGGCAGCACAGAGAAACCCAGGGCAGCCCGCGGCAACCTCCAGCTGCTCAGGGCTGCCCAGCACCAGGGAGAGCCGTTGTTCACAATCTTAGCTGCAGAGGGTGCAGCTCCCTGACGCATGTGGGAATTGAACCAGCGACCTGGGCGTTAGGAGCACCGCACTCCAAAAACATGAGCCACCTGGCCAGCCCAACAAATGTAATTTCTTAATACTGTTCCATGTTTAGGTCTGATAGCTAAACTGTGTCAAACTCTAATAACCTCAGCAAATTTATTTCTGTGAAAGCATGTTCAATTGTCATAGGACTTGTTTGTTGATTTCATTTACTTCCTGGGAATTGGTAAACATCATGTGCCTGACAATAACAAAATAGCAAAAGCATTTGTACTGAACTGTGCAAGCCTTAGGGACTGAAAAAAAGATAAAAACCATCGAAAAGACACTCATTTCTAAGCTAAATGAACATCTGCGAGATTGAACGGGGACCAGTCATTTCCTATGCTACATATGGCCATTTTGACAGTGTTTGTTCTTTTGTGAGTTCAACTACTATGTGTAAATCATAAAGACAAATAAATTTTACTGTGCCACCCCGTACATTTCATCTTTATATCTTTTTCTAAAACTCATCACCTGGATTCTGTCTGTTCCAGGGAAGGGAGGTATATTAGTCAGGACAGGCAAGATTATGCAGTGATAACAACCCTGAAACCTCAGTGCCTTAACATCGCACAGGTAATTTCTGACTTGCGCTCCATCTCCATGCCAGGTTGGCAAGGCGCCCTGCTCCTGCCACTCACACCCAGAGACCCCGCTGATGGAGCCTCCACCATCTGCAACATTGGTGGTCACCACAGCAAGGGAAGGAGCACTGACAAGTGTCACATTAGCTCCAGCCAGCTCCAGTGACGCCCGTCAGGTCAGCCCAGCCAGTATTCATCACTAGTCACACAGCCACTCCTAATTTCCAGCCAGCAGGGAACTGCAACCTTACCATGTGCCTGGAAGGGAGAGGAAGGAAATGCTGGCAAGTTGGCTAATGACAGCCACAGAAAGTGCATCAGCTCTGGAAAGGTCCTACTCCTTCTTCAAACGGCATTTGTGCCCCAGGTAATGCCTTGGAGTAACATTTCTCTGCTGTGTTGAGTCCTTACAATTAGTAAATTGTCTAATTAGGTGTAAATGGTAAGATTTTTAAAATGGGGGTAAATATTGAAATCTTTACAAAGGTTTGTAAAAATGAAGACTGAATTTACGATATATGCTTCAGCTCCATCTTTATCAGAATCTGTTTGGGACAGTGAGCTGAGTCAAGCAACTCAAACACCCTACCGTTAGTTTTTTCCCCCCTTAATTGCTTTTCTTTTCGGTAACCTGTCTAATACCATGCCAATTTTGATGAAATCAAATGAATGATTTGCTATCATCCAAGTAAAGCCACCTATGCGAGATGACAAGACACCTATGAAGATAATTTCTCTCCAGTTTGCTCAATTAGAAAATTTACGTAATTCTTACTGATTCAGTTCTTAATAAGAGTCCTCCTTTTAATAGTAAATACGGAATGTTCCACTCACATTATACTGTTTATGTAAATAGACTTTGTGCCCTACTGTTATATTTATGTCTTATTAAATACACACACACACACACACACACACATTGAAGAGAATTAAGAACAATGGGCATTGTTTCATTTTAGGGTCTTAGGAAGCTCCAGAACATTTTAGGATCCTCTGTTTTAAAATGTGTCTTATCTTCTCACTGCCTGTCCCCACCAATCAATTAACAAAAGGAACTTACATAAGTTTTGAAGAACCAAAAGCCATGAAAGGCACTTCAAGTCTAAGTAAGCCTTGATTTATCACGTGGCTTCGGATAGAGTGTTTTCTAGTTGTTTGAATGAGTGGAAGAAAAAGCCTCTTATCATTTTAACCTTGGTTGCTGAGAATGTTCCAAAAATAGGTAAATACTTTCTGCCCCCCCCCCGTTCATCAATAAATATAGTATTGTAACTGTAATTGAAGCTAATGAGTAAGAGTTTTCATCTTACTAAAATGTCAGCATCGTTGAATATGTTGTTCTGTAGATGAAAAAGTTTTTTCTCTGATTTCATGAACTTAAATGACTCATTTTACAGACTTACAATACACTTAGCTTATTTTAGCATAAATAATTGAATTTACAAAATATGAGCTAATTTTGCCAATATAAACTGGAGAGGAAAATGTGTTTAGGTGGATTTCAAAATAATAACACCTATGGGGATCCTTACTACGTGTCACACACTATGTTAAACAACCTTACGTACTGGTATTTACTGACATGCTTTTGTATTTCTTTCCTCTGCTTATTAACAGAATCACATCCCCAAAGTTTAAAATAAGTCTCTACTCACTAAGGATATGTAGCTTCTCTAGGGGTAATTATATAATACGTTAATAAGTAATCGATGTTCTCTTTTTGGTTATTCCTGGGGTTTCTGATTTTAGAGGTTTGAATCATATTACCTTGTCTACCACTGCATTTTTTAAAGGAACAATATTTTTAATATATAAATATACAAACATGGGAAAGATAAGGGTCTAATGAGGCAAGTGGGTAGGGGGAAAGGAAGCACCTGTACACAGCAGTGTGCAGCATCCTGACAGTTCCACCACTTGGTCGGGGGATGAGACCAGGGATAGCAGTTGATGTGCACGCAGCTGTCTTTCGTCCTCCACTGTAGAAAGTCTCACGTGCAGTGTAGTTCTGAACTGGGCTCATCTGCCTCTTAAACACACACACACACACACACACACACACACACAGGCAATACACATACAACACAACACACACACACTCCTGAGGAGGTGTGGTCCTCTGGCGCGCTGGTTGAAAACTTGGGTCTCTTTGCCGACTCATTTTGTGGGTGGAGCCATCAGGAGATGGCAGGCTGATACTGGGTGGTGTGATTTCAGAACCAGGGAACGGTATGTAAAATAGAAGTGGTTCTTCCAGGAGACCGGTGGAGACTTGAAAATGACCGCCTAAGGAGCAGGCGTGGTGTCCATAGGTTCGGAGTCGTCGACGGGTTTTGCAGAGGTGCTGTTTACTGGAGCGTGAGTGGCTGCAGAATTCACGACAGGCGAGTTGCTGGTAACAGCGGCAGGGACGAGAGAGGTTTTCCGGTCCCGAGCAGTGGTTTGGGGGCCGCCCGTGTAGTCGGAAGCAAGGCGGGGGTACTTCGCTGCAGGTGGGCTGGTGGAGGACACTATGCGGCTATAGACTTGGGGTTTGCGACATCTCCTTCCGGGGCTTGGGGAAGCTGTGACTACCAAGACCTTGGAAGGCTGAGGGGGAGTCGTGTCCATGTCAGTGACGTCATCATCCGACGTAGGCTGGCCTGTCGGATTGGCAGATGCATTGGCTGAGGTGGAAGGCACGGCCACAGAGTTGGTGGGCAGGGCAAGAGGGACCCTGGCAGAAGGGACTGGAAGAGGGGTGGGTAATGCTAAAGCAGGGGGAGGAGAATCTACACACATAGGGATCGGGGATTCGTTGTCGCAGCAGGGCGGCTGGAAGGAGACGGTTGAAGTCATAGCAGGTGCGGAGACGTCAGAAATAGGAGATGTTGAGGTTATGGCTGAATGTAAACGGCCTCCATTCTCATTAGCTGGAATTCCCCAAATGTGATTCGCATCAGGAGGTGGAAGAGAATGGGCACGAACGAAAAAAGGAAAGTGATTAATATTTTGAGTTAGCGGTGTAGGGGCAGACTTGGTCAGGGGCCGGGCAGATAGGTCCGCCGACTTGGCACTAGCGGCCGGGACCAGCCCACTGTGAGCAGCCACGGGCAGGGTGTCTGCAACCACCCCAGGTCGGGTAAAAGAAGGGGCATACTGAGTGGCACTGCAGTCCGCCATGACCTTCGTTTTATCCTCCACGACCTTATTCCACTGACCCGTAGGGATGTTCAAGGTGTCTGGGTTTCTGTCAATGGCTAAGCAAGTAGGCTTAGATGAGACGGGAATCTCCCCGCCATCCCACAGCAGTGGTGGGGGGTAGCGAAAGCGGCCTGCGCATTTTGCTTTTGCGGAGACTACCGCTGGCAGATACCGGTGAAGCAGAGCTGGATCGGATGTCTGAAAGTTGTGGGCTGTGCGTCGGCTTACCGGACACGAGTGAGTCCCGAGCGCTACGCGGAGGGTCTTCACCCAGCACTTCCTTTGTGGGTCTCTCTGGCAGCAGGGAGCTGCATGCGGTTGGGGCAGAGAGTACTGCTGCTTCGCAGTTAGTCTTTGGAGGCGGCAGGGCGTCTCTAGCAGGGCTGCGGGACTTTGTGACCCCATGACTTTCGGAGGAAGAACTCTTGGAAGACGTGCGGGCGTTGTCACTCAGGTTGGATTCTGGGTGCTTGGGTCCGTGGTCCAGAGGCGCAGGACTGCTCTTGACGGAATTGACGACTCCGTGGGTCTTTGGGGGCCTAATTGTTAAAGGTAGATCCCCACTGCTCTGGTGGCCGTTGGTCTGCACGCGATACTTTTCATTTTTGGCCATCACTTGTGTGGGCTCTTTACGGATCTTCACCGCCTTCTCCTTTGGGCGAGGAGGTGGGATGGTCCGGGATGGTACTGGCATCTGACACTTGACTACACACTCAGGTGGTGAAAGCGGGCCCCTACATGTTCGCCTTAGAGGAGGGATAAAAACAGTTCCCCAGGTAAAGTACATCCTGGAATTGGAGGTAGACAGTAAAGGCTTCTTTGGAGGGTCCTTCACGTTCCAGGGCACCGGGCGGAGGCACCCCACAGGGGGATACGTGCCCTGCGGTAGCCATGCCCTCCTCGTCCCCGGGGTGTGAGATGTAGCTGGTGACACACGTTCTGGGCGGCTGAGACCAGGGCGAAGGACACGTGCTGGAGCAGCAGGGTGGTTCTGGCCAGGCGGGCCATCTTCGCGGCAGACCTGGAAAGCCGCCGGGCGACGGCCGCCGGGCACGGTGCGGTGGCCGCCGGGCACGGTGCGACGGCCACCGGGCACGGTGCGACGGCCACCAGGGACGGGATGGCGGCGGCGGAATAGAAGTAGGAATGCAGAAAACAAAATGCCCATAGAGGGCGAGTTATGCGCCAAACGAACTCGAGAATAGAGCACGAAACTTGGAGAGAGCTTCTCCTTAGCTTCTCTCTTCTCTCGGTACAGCACGCATTGAACTAACTGTCCAGCCAGGCGCTTGTGACGTCTCCCTGGAACTCATCACAGTGGAAGGTGCACTCGCAAGTGCAACACGTGAAGACATGACGTAAGAGTCAAAGGGAAGGCCTCAACGGCCAGCTAACCCCTTCTGCACTTCCCGGAGCCTGGGACTTCCTGCAGCGGGTTACAGGTGTTTGGCACCACACGCCACCACGTGGGGACCATCTGAGGCCCCATCCACCACGGGAAGCCGCATCCGCCACAGCTCACCCGCCTGGGCATGTCTCTGCTGGTCCTGGCCAGGTCTGGGAAGCCACAGCTTGATCAAAGCCCAGCTAGAGCGACTCAGATCCAGCCTGATTGTTTGCCACCTTTCCAGGGTCCTCCCCAGCTTCTGTGTGAGGCTTGGAGCCAAGTGCACTTTCTCCATGGCCGCCCTGCCTGCCAGCGTCACCAACCAGGTGCAAAAGTTTCTGAAGCGTGGGCAGGAAGCCCTTACCTGACTGGGTGCTGCACCTGGTGACATCCTTTCCTGGCAGGCAGGTTCTTTCTTTCTTCACTTCTTTTCAGAAACTTGGTAAAAAACATTTAAACAGACCCTTCCTCAGTCGTACAGTTGGTAGTGGCCTTAGCCAGGACTGAAACCCAGCTTGTGTCATCACAGTGTTTCCTTAGCGCATATTCATTATGTGATATCATTTTCCTTCTTTCTTTCTTTTTTCCTCTTCCTTCCTTCCTTGCTTGCTTCCTCTCTCTCTCTCTCTCTCTCTCTCTCTCTCTCTCTCTCTCTCTCGTTTCTCCCCCCAACCCCCCCCCCACTTGTTCTCCCGCTCTACTCTCCCTCTCCTCCTTTCTACTTCCTCGCCTGGCCTGGACATCTAGGGAAAGGCATATTTCTCTAGTTTTTAGTTCCCCATAGTGTGCCAAGTTATATCACTAC